>NC_136281.1:13723435-14923435 GCF_964198595.1 Lampetra fluviatilis
AAAGTCTCCTTGTCTCCTGCACTCACCCACAGCTGAGAGACGGTTTCTTGGAGGCGTGCACGAGATGCATCGGTTCTTTCCGATGCATCCAGATTGACAACTCGTCTCTTGAGAACTGCTCTTTGTGGTTGGGTTGTTGTCCTTCCCCCGCACCTCCGATGAGCAAGTTTGGCTACGTACGGTGTGAAAGAAGTTCACCGTAAGTACATACACATAGCCTATTATACAGGCTTGTTCAAAAGTCAGGACACGGAGTTTTCTATATATATCTCACAAATCACATGGTTATTTAATTTAGTTTAACAAATGTTCAAACTCACTGTCATTAGCATTAGTGCGTGCATGAATTCACTTTTGAAATGAATGTAAATGTCATCCATCTCACCATCAATGGCTTATCCACTGCTTGATCAATTACCCATGTTTGAAGTGAACCTTTCTAAATCTGCAGTTACACCGCGCATAAACACCAACACCGCATTGGGTGTGGACGGTTAAATGGCCAGGGCGGATATGTGAGGTCAGCTATTGCTACGTCATAACCCCCCCGCCCCTCCACCTGACCCCTGCCCTCAGGGGTCAACCTCTTCGCCACCTCGATGCTGCCCATGGAGGCCCCGCCCAGATGTTTGGCCCTGAGCTCGTCACGCGATGGACGGGGAGCCACTGGCTTGCGTCAAGTTGCAAGCGTCGCGCTGGGTAAACAGCGGTCGTGGGGGGAAAAAGAAAAACAAACCGAGCCACTTAAGGGCTATCACACGATAGCCCCACATTGTGAAACACTCTCCCCCGCTGGGAACTTATCACCGCAGCCTCGCGTGTTTTGGTTACCATTTCCAGGAGACCTTACGGAGAGCTGCCCCCTTATGGTGTCCTCTCTCTCTTTTTTTTACGATCAGTGGAAACAAGAAGATGCTCGGTGTAGTCGGCACTTTGCTTCGTTCATCATTTCGTAATTTTTTTTAATAACTTTGCTTTATGTAAACCCCCACCTCTCGCTCACTCTCTCGCTCACTCTCTCGCTCACTCTCTCGCTCACTCTCTCGCTCACTCTCTCGGTCACTCTCTCGCTCACTCTCTCGGTCACTCTCTCGCTCACTCTCTCGCTCACTCTCTCGCTCACTCTCTCGCTCACTCTCTCGGTCACTCTCTCGCTCACTCTCTCGCTCACTCTCTCGCTCACTCTCTCGCTCACTCTCGTTCTGCACGCAGCCCTTCTCGCAGTCCAACGGCCTCCGACGGGTAGCTCATATCAGCATGCAGAGCTCCCCGTCATCTGCCACCGAGCACACGGCCTCCTCCATCACCCACTACTCCTTGAAGGCTTCGTCTTTCTCTCTTCGTTGGGCTGCTGGCGTGAGCGCAATGCTGTGTAAATATACAAACGCCGCCTTTAGACACGAGTCACGCGGACCCCGCTGCGGGTTTACCTTCGGCCAAATCACCCCCCGATTCTCGTCGGATTCTCGCAAGCGACGCAGCGGCGCTGAGCGCTCGGACGAGAAGACGTCCCGGACTTTGGCCGGTGCCTTAGATGCGAGATGTGCCCAGCAGATGGCAGTCCTGAGCATCGCCCCCCATCCGTGGGGAGGGGTGGGGGTGGGATTCTCCGGGCTCTCACGCAGGGATAGCAAAACCACACGAAGCCGATCCCGAAGACCTCGACATTGACATTAAGCTCCCCAACACATTGCTGCCATCATGCGCGAGAATGGAAAAAAACGCACGGCAATCAAACTGGCCCCTCCTGAAAAGCGACCCCGAGACTCGATGCGGCGTGATTGCCTGAATCAGCGGAGGGCATCGGATCTCGAAAGCCAAACAGTGCTTTGATGGGCGACCATCGTGCATAACAGGTGCTATAGCCTCTGGGGTTCAGCGGTGGGCAGCAGAGGAGTGGTTCGTTGTCCTCTATGGCTATGCTCCCCGTCTTCACCAACCCGCGCAGTGGTCCGGCGTGGTGAAGTATGTTCAATGAACCCCCTCGACCCACACGGTGTGACGAGCCCGTCATCCAGCAGTGGATAAAGACAGGGTTGTACACGCACGGTACGTTAGCTCGGACCGTGTAGAACTCCCGTGTGCGTTCAGGAGGCACCGCGCGTTACTTGTTCGGCGCGATGTCCGACGTTTCGCTCCACGCGCCGGGGAGCTTCTTCGGCTGAAGCAGAGCGGAGAAGCCCTCGGCAATTGACTTCAGCTCGATCCAAGAAGGCGTCCGGGGCGCGCGGAGCGACGAATGCGCGGCGTGGCGCGACGTGGGCGCGCCGCGGGATAAACCGCGATGCACGAATCCTCGGACGCAGCTGGGAGAAAGCTGCCGAGTCCCCGTGTCCCCTAACCCCGACGTGAACTCTGGCGAATTCCTCCCAGGCCCTGGCGCGTCACAACGCGCGGTAAAGCCACGGGCCCCCCCCTGCCCCCCCCCCCCGCGCTCGTTTTCAGATGTTCCGTTTGATCGTCGCCCGGTTGAGTGGAGCAGCAATTTGATTGGGCGGTGTCGAATGTTTATCCAGCTGATCGCTTGCAACAGTTTACAGATGCCCGGGGGAGGTTAAAGGTGGTGGGAGGAAGGGGGGGATTTACTCACGGGGGAGAGATTCACTCACGGGGGGAGAGATTCACTCACGGGGGGAGAGATTCACTCACGGGGGGGAGATTCACTCACGGGGGGAGAGATTCACTCACGGGGGGGGAGATTCACTCACGGGGGGAGAGATTCACTCACGGGGGGGGAGATTCACTCACGGGGGGAGATTCACTCACGGGGGGGAGAGATTCACTCACGGGGGGGAGAGATTCACTCACGAGGGGGGAGATTCACTCACGGGGGGGGAGATTCACTCACGGGGGGAGATTCACTCACGGGGGGGGGAGATTCACTCACGAGGGGGGAGATTCACTCACGGGGGGGGAGATTCACTCACGGGGGGAGATTCACTCACGGGGGGGAGAGATTCACTCACGGGGGGGAGAGATTCACTCACGAGGGGGGAGATTCACTCACGGGGGGAGATTCACTCACGGGGGGGAGAGATTCACTCACGGGGGGGGGGAGATTCACTCACGGGGGGAGGGGGGAGTGTCGGGGATGGGCGGCGGGGGAGCAGAGACGCAGTAAGCTGGGGGGTTTATCTGAGATGCAAATGCCGCGGTGAGACTCAGCGCAGCGTCCACGTGGCGTGTTCAGCGGCGCCGAGACCGGCGTGCGACGCCGGGTTCATGGTGGGGAGAGGCGGCGGGGTAGTGGTTAGCGCACCGCACTGCGACACCCCCCCCCCCTCCATTGTCCCTGGGACACCGAATGACCTTCACCCCAAGAACTGCAGCCTCCGTCATGGCCTCGTCACACGGCCCGCGTGGAGAAGCAGCAGCAGCAGCACGCGCCTTGCGATGTTGTGATCGGCGGCTCTTTCGCGATTGGACATCTTGACACACCTCCTGTATTCTTGCCGGCAAGGGCAAAGCCCATTTCCTTTTCATCATCCTTGTTTTTATATTCTTTGGGTCTATTCGGTAAAGCCACGTAGATAAAGTAGCTATATTTCTCACCCGATGACGATTGCTTGTGTTGCGATTGAAAAGTCGTGATATTGTTGTTATTTTTATTAATGTTATTGTTTTTCTTCTATCTACGTGGCTTTGCCGAATGACCCAAAGAATAATTCCTGCAGTTTTCGTTTGCAACTGTGAATGTGCGTGCGCAGTACGCGTCTCTGTGTGTGTGTCCGTGGTGCTGGTTAGAGCGGTGGTGCAGCGGTTAGCGCTACGCTGCGCTACGAACCTGGCCACCCGAGTTCAATTCCCGCTCACGGCCAACACCAAGTGACGCATATCTGAACCGTTCCTGGGCCTCCCCTAGATCGACTCCGCCACAAAGCGAGTATCCGGTGCGGCGTGTAAACATCGCCACTGGGGGAGACAAAGGCGGCCGGGCGTGGTGCTGACCACCCACCCCCTCGTGTACCGTTCCGCCCTTCATAGGTGCTACTCTCTAACAGCACTTGCCCCTGCAGTCTGCTAAGAGGCTACACGGGGGACCTTTCTCTTTGTATTTGTGATGCTGACCAGAGACACGTCGCTTTGTCAGCGAGCACCTGCGGAGGTCGTGATACTTTGATCCAAACGGTTTGTCGCCGTGATACAATTTTGCCGAGTAAATCGACCCGATAATTCGTTAGCCCGGCGACAATCATCATCATCATAACAATCGTGAAACAGGCACACCGCGCGTGTGACCTGTTGCGCCATTCCGGGTTTTAACTCCACTTCCTTGAGCCGCGTGCCGATTCTGCTGCTGCTGCTGCTGTCACGCAGAGAGCGTGGATTGTGTTTATAAGCCGAGACCGACAGCGTCTCAAAACAATTTAAAGCAACATACGCAGTGTTGCCGCGACGTCGTGGCAACGTGTCAAGTTTAAGACGACGACCCGACAAACACCTGTCAATCTATCCGACGTCTTGGGGTGTTTTTTTTTAAACAACAAAAAAACATTCTCCCCCCCCCCCGCAACCCCCCCCCCCTCATCCGCACTCCACCACCCCCCCCGCATCCCCCCCCCCCCACTGCACCCCCCCCCCCCCGCATCTCCCCCCCCCCATCCCCACCCCCCCTCCTTACAGAATACCGAGAAGGGAGGTCGTCATCAAAGTCATCACTTCGGGGCGCGCCTGACACGCGGTGACCCACCGGGCCGGCGTGCAAGCCGAGACGTCAGCCGGACAGCTTCTACACGCCGCGCAACGAAAGCAGAACCTGCTGCTGCTGCTGCTTCTGCTTCTGCTGCTGCTTCTGCTGCTTCTGCTTCTGCTGTTTCTGCTGCTTCTGCTGCTTCTGCTTCTGCTGCTTCTGCTTCTGCTGCTGCTGCTTCTGCTGCTGCTTCTGCTGCTGCTGCTGCTGCTGCTTCTGCTGCTGCTGCTGCTGCTTCTGCTGCTGCTGCTTCTGCTGCTGCTTCTGCTTCTGCTGCTGCTGCTTCTGCTGCTTCTGCTTCTGCTGCTGCTGCTTCTGCTGCTTCTGCTTCTGCTGCTTCTGCTGCTTCTGCTTCTGCTGCTGCTTCTGCTGCTTCTGCTGCTGCTGCTTCTGCTGCTGCTTCTGCTTCTGCTGCTGCTGCTTCTGCTGCTTCTGCTTCTGCTGCTGCTGCTTCTGCTGCTTCTGCTTCTGCTGCTTCTGCTGCTTCTGCTGCTTCTGCTTCTGCTGCTGCTGCTTCTGCTGCTTCTGCTTCTGCTGCTTCTGCTGCTGCTTCTGCTGCTGCTTCTGCTTCTGCTGCTGCTGCTGCTTCTGCTTCTGCTGCTGCTGCTGCTTCTGCTTCTGCTGCTTCTGCTGCTGCTTCTGCTGCTGCTTCTGCTGCTGCTGCTGCTGCTGCTTCTGCTTCTGCTGCTGCTGCTGCTTCTGCTTCTGCTGCTGCTGCTTCTGCTGCTTCTGCTTCTGCTGCTGCTGCTTCTGCTGCTTCTGCTTCTGCTGCTTCTGCTGCTTCTGCTGCTTCTGCTTCTGCTGCTTCTGCTTCTGCTGCTGCTGCTTCTGCTGCTGCTTCTGCTGCTGCTGCTGCTGCTTCTGCTGCTGCTTCTGCTGCTTCTGCTGCTGCTGCTTCTGCTGCTACTACTGCTTCTGCTGCTTCTGCTTCTGCTGCTTCTGCTGCTGCTTCTGCTGCTGCTGCTGTTGGTGCTTCTGGTTCTACTGGTGCTGAATGTATGCAGGTGCGTGCGCGGTCAACGCCAGTGCCGATTTGTTTTAATTATCTGAACCGGGTCCTGGGGCTTCCCCTAGGTCGACGCAGCCTCAAAGTGGTGACCTGCTTGCGATGTGTGTCAAGAATCGCCACGAGGGAGACAAAGGCGCCCGGACGTGGTGCTGGCCACCCAACCACCCACCAACCCACTCACTCCCTCGTGTGCCGTGTCGGCCTACGTAGGTGCTAACAGCACTTGCCTCAAAAGTATGTTTAGGCTATACGGGGGGTCTTTGTCTTCGTGACTTTGTATATATTTGTGTGTGTGTGTAGCTGGACATGCTGGCTAAGAGTGATACATTGACCAGGAAAGTGCAGTGCTGAGTGGCACCCCCTCGGACACAGTGTGGTGGATTTTCTCCAAGGTTATCTGATTTCCTGCCATGCGAAGCGACACGATCGTGATAGGAATCGGCCGAACATCCAAATGCAGGACCCTTCTGGGTAACGAGGAATTTACTTTGTGAGTGCGTTTTATTATCACTTTACGGCTCAGAGGTCAGAGACAGTGAGCTGGCACCACGAAACACCTGGGTTCGAATCCACGTTTTAGCCGCCTGTGATCACAGCGGGTCCTTTCACGTGTAGAGAATTAATGTAATTCAGCTCTATGAGACATATCCTTTACCAGTGGCAAAATACAGTAATAGGTGTTTATCCTTTCAACTGGAACAAAAACTGACACCTTTATACAAGGCATCATGTTTTTGAGTTGTACGCCTTTTGGCGTCATCTGGTCCAACACCAATGGCGACTAGGCTCTAAGAAAAGTTGTCTCGGGTTTGGACCAATCAACTTCAAGGACAGTGCATAATATTATCATTATCAGGGTTTTTTTTTTGCATTTTGACTGCTTGTGTTGTGGTTATTGCAAACATGGTGCCTTGTATAAAGGTGTCAGTTTTTGTACCAGTTGAAAGGGTAAAAACCTATTACTGAATTAAAACATCGGTTTGATGGACGTGCCACAAACACTATTCGCCCACGGTGTGTACATGCGGCTGGCCTCTCGTGCGGCTGAAGTGGGCAGCGGACGTGACGAGCAGAAGCGCATTCGTGACAAACCCCTCCAGTCAATGCTCTGGCACAGGGTGATGCGCTGCTTGTTGGACGGATTAAAGTGTGGGATGGGGAAATCTCTGCTCGTGATATCACACAGGTGAGCGCGATTTTCGGAAAACAATTCGGAGGAGAGGAGGAGGGGTCGGGCGGGGAAGCAACGATACTCAACAAAAAAAAGCAGTCAAACCGTAAAGGAAATGCAATCATAACAACGTGAGCTGCACTTTGTAAGTGTTGCTAGCTACACGTGGCAGCAGGAGGGTTAAGTGTAATTCTTAGCAACCGAGATGTCACAACACGGAGCGTGACACGCAACACCTTGCAGGTGTAATAGTACACCGAGGTTACGATCAAGAGCGAACACATGAAGAGGAAAGAAAGAAAAAAAAACATTTGCAAGCCACCGTCTCGAGCCTCGAACGATACGGCCATTCCTCAATGTCAATCAATCGTGACCACCGCTGGCATTGACCATACACACAGACGTCCCGCGTACGGGATCGGGCTCTGCGCGGAGGGCAAGTGCTGTCAGCCAGCGACTTACAGTGGCAAGGTGTTCACTTTTCGATTTAAAGCTTTCGTGACTGCAGGGATTCATCTTCTTGGTTCTTTCGGTAAAGTCACGTAGAATTGAAATAATAAAATAATACATAATAAAATAAAAAATAAAATAAAAAATTTATAAAAATAAAACATAATATTATGTTTTCTTTTTCTTTTTTTATTATTTCAATTCTACGTGACTTTACCGAAAGAACCAAGAAGGTGTTCACTCCCTCGCCTGGTATGCAGGAGGTCCTGGGTTCGATCCCGACCCGGCTGTGTATTTGGAGTGTGCGTGTCTCTCTCTCTCTCTCTCCGTGGTCGCGTGGATTTTTCTCCGGGTCCTCCGGGTTTTTTTCCCCTCCACATTTAGAAACGTGCGTTTAAAGTATTTGGGCTGCCATTAATTTCCACGCGATGGGCCACTTCGTTGAGCTATCATTTGTGGGCAGGTCGCTTAAAAAAAAAAGAGGCACTTAGCTCGGTGGGCTTTGCCTTGCAAAATAAAAAAGAAAATTGCTTCGTTTCATTTAAGGGCATCGCACTGTGCTGGAAAAAATAATAATATGGTCACAACCACACCCAGCAGGCGGCTTTGTTTCCACACGTGTCGATGATTACACACCCGACCAGCTACTCGTTCAAGGCTGAGTCGACCAAGGGGAGGCACAGGACAAGTTCTAATGCATGCGAATTTCTTACACACTTGGTGATTTTAGACGAGGCATATGCTTATTTTATTTATACAAATTATAACGTGCAGTGCTTGCAATGGCTTGCCATGCTACGGCGCTTGTGAAGATGTCATTATTTAGTATCGATAAATCCACCGCTGGATGTAATATTTCGATATCAGTACGTTGCACTTCTTTAGCACCGCACATTTTCAGCCGTGCTCATCGGATGTGCGCATCGCGTCGGTCACGGGGGTCGTTTGATGATCAAACTTCACCACTCTCGTCACGGTGACCCGTTCAGATGTCACTGCCCTTAGCCATGGCTGAGACTCGAACTCAATTCATCAAGATCAAAGCACAGCGCTACATAACAAACGGATCGACATAGGCTGTCGCCATCGTTCTCTAAGAAGTGACGGTGATGTCACCACGGCCCTTGTGCCAGGCTAGGTGCACATGTACCCTCGGGAAGCTTCGAGGTCTGTTCCTCTACCGCAATTACAGTTCAACTGTGAAGTTGAGCACGACACAAGGACTCTGCGTGCTAACTTGGAGCACACAATGCCTGCCGGGTGTGTGCGGTGGGAGGGGAGGGGCGGCGGGGGAGAGAGGGGAGGGAGGGGAGGGAGGGAGGGTCGAGGGGCTGGGTGTGTGGGGGTAGATGGCGTGAAATCTAATTCAGGAGAGGAAGTTTACGACGGAGCTGCATTAAAAAAAAGCCCCGGCTCCGGTCATGCGGTTTAGGCCTCATTTGATGGTCGCCAGCGGTCCGCCGGATGCCTCTGTTTGCGTGAATTGTCACGCGAGGGGTCATTGAATGGGTTCGCGCGAGGTCACGGCCTCCTGCGAAACCGAAGTAAGACCGCGCGATGCCTCGCGGTATATCGTGGTGGTGCCAAGGTCGACTCACACTCACTGACTTGGAGGGCAGAGGCAGCTTTCCTGGCTCATCAACAGGAAGGTCTCCTCCCTGGCCCGCTTCTCCAGGGCCGCCCTCTCTCGTTCCGCTCTACCTGAGCGCGAGACTTCCCCCGGCAGCCACACAGGAAGGGCGACCTTTGCACCAACCTTTGTCTCCTATGCCACCGCGCCGTTACGAGCAGGGGTGGATATAATACACATCACCACAGACGAGGGCACACAAGGGATGCGAGGAAGCTGTCAATTTGGTTGATGGAGAAATTTGACATTCTAGATTTGAAGCTTTCGTGACTGCAAGGATTCATATTTTTAGGTTTTTTCGGTAAAGTCACGTAGGTAAAAAATTTAAATTAATAAAAGTAAAATAAATATAAAATAAAAATCACGTCGTAAAATAAAAATAACATAAAAATCACGTCGTGATTTTTATTTAATTTTTATTTTACTTTTATAAATTTTAATTTTTTACCTACGTGACTTTACCGAAAAAACCGAAGAAAATGTGACATTGACAGAGGGACGTGGCGTTCATTTCAACAACGCCCACCGTAGTAGTAGGAGTAGCAGTGACAGAATGACGTAGAAGTGACTGAACAGCAGTGATGGTGACTGAAGTTCAAGGAAGGGTACTCGGAGCTCCGCCGTCTGTATGGACAGCGGTGCCCCTATTACGCCAACCTCGGGGGTTGTAAAGTCTCGCCAAGGTGCAGCGCGCCCGTCGCGCTCAGGGGAGTTGCGGCGTGAGTGAGAATGTGGCTGGGTGTGAGCTCTGTGGCACAATCCACCTGCGCGTGCGGCCATAGCCGGAGGCGTGTGGGAGAGACCGGGAGGGACACGAGAGTGAGGAGCTGCTGCTGCTGCTGCAGATGGCGGTGGGCAGGGATGAGCGAGCTCATCAACGAACGATGTTCCATGCGGCGGTCTTCCTCGTGTCGTTTGAGTGCCTCCATCGCTGGACGGGGGCTCGTGTCCGCTGGACGAGGTTAGGCGACGGGAGTGACAGACAGCCGCCAAAACAAAAACATAACGCGTCTAGGAAGATGACGATAGTGGAGATGGAGCGACGATATCAGAAACATCGAAGCCATACATCCAGCGATCACCCAAGGCTGTGCTTTGGCTCTCATGCACGTGGACCTGAGAGTTTTAATACAAAGCCAGTGTTCAGGGGCCTGCTTAAGGCGCGGCTCCGGCTGGAGCACGCCATGTACCACACACATGTCGGTGATGTGCGCGTCTTCTTCGAACGCTGGGGAGCCGGAAAAGCCCCTCTCTGTACCAGCGTGGACGGCACCCTCGTGTTCACCTTCTGAAGCGCTCGCTCGTCACCGTGGCGTGCGCGATGACCACCACCACCACCATCATTTTTCTTTCGTTTTGTGCACGCTGCATTTAGCGCCACAACGCGTGGATTTATAACGATTATTTTAATTTGTTTGCTGGTGACTTTGTGTATTTCATATCGGAATCGCCTCCAGTTCTGTTGCTGCTGGCGGCAATAAAAGTTGTTTAAAAGTCAAAAGTCTACCGAAGTTGCATTATTCTCGTAAGCGTAGGAGACTGTTACACAAAACATATACAACCCATCGCATTAAATGTATTTATTTCTTCAATTGGCAACATTCCAGCTCCTGGGAATGTAAAGTTACGACTTTAACTGCCGTGTGCGACGAACCCTTCGTCAGCATTGCAGATTGCAGCATGGTGTGCGACAAAGTTCGGTTCACCGCCGGTGCTGATGCGAGGTTCATGCAGGTCCGGTGCAATGACATCTCAGGCGTGACAACGCTTCCCAGCAGTGCGACACACCGCCTGCCGTTGGAGACAGAACCAGAATTGGCATTGTCATCGGATGACAAAGACGCTCTCACACCACGATGGGAATACACAACTGCGGCACGGAAGAAAAGAAAATTAGAAAAACGACACCAACAGAAATAATGGTATGACGACTATCGCTGTCGCCGCCGCCTCCCCAAGAGGAGAGGTTTCATTGTGAGCGGCACTTGCCTCGCGATAATCGCGCCGCGTGCAAGGGGCGACGCTCGGCGAATGCACGGAGCGCCCAAATCCTCCCGCGGCTCTCGTCGGCACAGTATCGGGGTTTGTTGGACGAAAAACGCCGCTGGGCTTTCCAGACGTCGATGGCGAGAGGGCGCACCTCCCAACGACGGGGGCTCAGTTCAACGAGGGAGGGTAAGGGAATAAAAGCTGCGATGAACACGAACTCGTTCATCATTGCGCGTCTGAATTAATGAATGAAAATAAATTAATGAAAATAAAATAAAATAAAAATCACGACGTTTCGGAGGCAACACAACTCTCTGATGACGGAGACTTGTGTTGCCTCCGAAACGTCGTGATTTTTATTTTATTTTATTTTCAATAATTTTGATGTTTTACCTACGTGACTTTACCGAAAAAACCTAAGAATATGAATCCTTGCAGTCACGAAAGCTTCAAATCTAGAATTGCGCGTCTGTTCGAATTATTTCGTGACGATGCTGCGTTGGTTTGGCAGTGGTGCACAAGCCACGACAACAACAACAACAACAGAAAATAACAACAAAACACAAAACACACCTGGGAGTTCATCGGCAGCATTGGTTCAACACAATCGGTGAGTCGGTTTCAACAGTCAGTGTCTCATCAGCAGTGTTGATTGTATTAAATTATAAAAACTCAACCTTTTTTTATTTTTTACCAGGTAAGGCCCACCGAGCTACAGTGAGGGAAAAAAGTATTTGATCCCCTGCTGATTTTGTACGTTTGCCCACTGACAAAGAAATGATCAGTCTATAATTTTAATGGTAGGTTTATTTGAACAGTGAGAGACAGAATAACAACAACAAAATCCAGAAAAAACGCATGTCAAAAATGTTATAAACTGATTTGCATTTTAATGAGGGAAATAAGTATTTGACCCGCTCCCAATCAGAAAGATTTCTGGCTCCCAGGTGTCTTTTATACATGTAACGAGCTGAGATTAGGAGAACACTCTTAAAGGGAGTGCTCCTAATCTCAGCTTGTTACCTGTATAAAAGACACCTGTTCACAGAAGCAATCAATCAATCAGATTCCAAACTCTCCGCCATGGCCAAGACCAAAGAGCCCTCCAAGGATGTCAGGGACAAGATTGTAGACCTACACAAGGCTGGAATGGGCTACAAGACCATCACTAAGCTCTTTTTCAGAAGCGACCTGGCCACAAGTGATAGCTCAGGGAAGTGGCTTATCATGCGGACATTTATAGCAGCCAAATACCCCAAATGCACGTTTCTAAATTGGGAGGGAAAACCCGGAGGGCCCTGAGAAAAATCCACGCGACCACGGGGGGAACGCGGAAACTCCAAATATACAGCAGCAGGCGTCAGGGTTGGGATCTAACCCACGACCTCCTGTACACCAGGCGAGGTAGTTAACATCTCCTAGCCACCGTGGCGCCCCCATTGAGCCATTGGCCAGGATATGGCAACTCCTCGAAACCCACGTGGACGCCGCTTCACGACATCCACCAACGCCGGTTGCCCTCGAGAGTCGCCGGATGACAGGTCACGTGGTGTGTGGCCACTCGGCGCACGATTAAAGACTCTGCTCAGAAGTGGGATGACGCGCACTGCGGATGCCCTTGGAAGCGACCCGCGGCTTTTACGAACAGGGCCCCGTGAGACGCAAGAAAGGAACACCTGTTTCTGGGTCTTAGCGGCTCTCATTAGCACAGGGCAACGCTTGTTTTGTAAACTCGGCGCGCTCCTTCTCGCCGAGGTCTCACGCGACTCAGAGGTCACTCGTCGCATCGGCTCCGAACAGCTGTCCCCCAAAGCCTTTGTGCGCGTGTGGTGGGTGGGGTGTGGTGGGTGTGGGGGTGTGGTGGGTGGGTGGGTGTGTGGTGGGTGGGGGGTGTAGTGGGTGGGGGGTGTGTTGGTGGGGGTGTGGTGGGTGGGGGGTGTGGTGGGTGGGGGATGTGGTGGGTGTGGGGTTGTGGTGGGTGGGGTGGGTGGGGGGTGTGGTGGGTGGGTTGGTGGTGGGTGTGGGGGTGTGGTGGGTGGGTGTGTGTGGTGGGTGGGGGTGTGTGTGGTGGGTGGGGGGTGTGGTGGGTGGGTGTGTGTGGTGGGTGGGTGTGTGTGGTGGGTGGGGGGTGTGGTGAGTGGGTGTGTGTGGTGGGTGGGGGGTGTGGTGGGTGGGTGGGGGGTGTGGTGGGTATGTGTGGTGGGTGGGAGTGTGTGTGGTGGGTGGGGGGTGTGGTGGGTGGGTGGGGGGTGTGGTGGGTGGGTGTGTGTGGTGGGTGGGGGGGTGTGGTGAGTGGGTGTGGGTGGTGGGTGGGGTGTGGTGAGTGTGTGTGTGTGGTGGGTGGGTGTGTGTGGTGGGTGTGTGTGTGTGTGGTGGGTGGGTGTGTGGGTGGTGGATGATGGCGGTTAAGTCCATGTGTGTAGGTGGGTTTGGCAGCCGATGTCTTACTACGAATCAGCCGAGCGGCATTATATTTCCATCAGTTGCGTAACGCTGTGTGCAAGCTGCCTGGTATATCACTAAATACGAAGCTCCGGGTCTTCTCGGCCACAGTGATGCACTCTCCCTTGCGAAATGCGAAGTCCTCTAAATTAACATCTGCGCCCGTTTGAAACTTTCAGGCTAGCCCGGGTTAACCAGACTGGATTGTGCGAGGAGCTCACAGATCCCGGTCCCATCAGTGAGCTCCTCTGGCAGACGAGGCTGCGTTGACTGGCTCACAGAGCCCACATGCGCAGTCATCGCATGCCCAAGCAGCTTCTGTTTGGCCGTAGAGGGGGCCAGACTGGAGCGACACAGGTTAGGCAATAGATGGGCTGATGTGGTGCGTGAGGAATGTGGAGCTTATTGGACTTGCTGATGACCGGTCCCAGCTGCGTCAAAATCCGCCTCTGTGGAGGAGGCTCGTGGAGTGGGCAGCGTAGGCGGTGCATCTGCCAGTCATCTTAGTCGGTTAACGCATAACACTGATCTACCCGGTGACCTCCGGCCAGTGAACCTTCGATATTTCACGTGGCCCAGACGTGCACCTAGCCTGGCACGCGCGTCCGTGTTGTCACCACCACTTAAGTGGCTGCTGTGGTGTGCGCTCATGCGCGTGCCTCTCTGTGGCTGTGAGCGGCACGCGATATCTGAAAGTGCTCTAGGTCGCTCCTAGGTCCACTCAGGCTTAAATCGGTACCTGTTTCCGTGCGTATATTTTAGACAAAGGTGGCGTGGTGCTTGTGTGTAAGCATCGCCACACTGGGGAGACAAAGGCGGCCGGGCGTGCTGCTAATCACACCACCCCCTCGTGTGCGGTCCCGGCCTTCGTTAGGTGCTCGCTAAGCGCCCTTGCCCTGTGCAGTCTGTTCTGTTAAAAGGCTACACGGGGATCTTTGTCTTTGTGTGGAAGTTGAGGGGCGTGGGGGAGAATCGGTCACGATACCAAGGTGCGATTCTCAGCCGGGGCTGGCGTGAGCGGCAACAGTTTCCGCACCACGGGATCGCTTCCCTGGAGTGGATCTGTCATCTGAGCTATGGCAGATGGGGTTCATTCGGGTATCAGTCCAGCCTTGAACTCAATCGTCGATAATAATGATGATCATCATCACCAGCACCAGTCGTCTTCTCTCCCGTCAGTTGTCACGTGGCGGCAGGCCTACGTGTGTCTCCTTTAAGGCCTCCGACCGGTCCAGATGTCACTCATCACCGATGTTAGGCGCGCCGGGGAATCAAACTCAGGGTCACCGGGTTCATAGCGCATCAGGGTGCGAACCACTGTACCACCCGCTCCACGCAGCAGCAACAATAAACAACAACAATCAACAACAACAAACAACAACATGCAGGTATGAAGCACCTGCCCCAATGGCCGTGGTTTATAGGTCCACAAAAAAATTATCCGTGGATACCCATGTCATACCGGTTGCCCATAGCAATGTGGAATTTCCATCGCTCGCTCGAGACTCGACAAAAGGGACGGATGCGAGAGCTCGGAATTTCCCATGTCAAGTCGGGCTCGATGAGTTTCGATGTCTCGTGTGACGCAGTGGCTTTGTGTTTTTTTACACCCCCCCCCCCCCTAAGAAAACGATCGTCTTCGTTGCTGTGCTTGGCGTTCGCATCGTTTGCCTTTTGCCGTTTTGGTGACGGGGGTAACCCTTGAAACATGGAGACTCATTCAGCTTTCTTGAGTTTTCACTTGGTAAAGCAAAAGAAGCTTAGACACAATTACAACCCACCAGATAAACTTGAGCCACTGGAAAAAAACCCTCCAACACTTTCACGTTGCCGGTACAGCACGACCTGTAGGTTACCGTGAGGGGCACCGACGCGCGGAGTGAAGCCTTCATCCACAAGTGGAGAGCCATTGGCAGATAGATCACATCACTATTGAATTATTGATAGATGATGATACTCTTGGAGTGCTTGATCAAAGTTAATTGAATGAATTAATGATTTCTGATTATCGGAATGGTGATGATGGTGATTAGTAGATGATTGCAATGATGACAGTGATGATGATGATGATGATATGATTGATGCATTAAATGCCCCATTACATTTCTACGACCGTATCGCCTGGTTAGTGCCTGCATCGGAGACTACCTGGGGACGTCGACTCTTTATCGGCGTGTATGTCGAGGTAGCCAAGAAATCACGGTACAGCACACGGATTCATCTTCTTGGTTCTTTCGGTAAAGTCACGCCCTTCTGCGTGACTTTACCGAAAGAACCAAGAAGATGAATCCCTGCAGTCACGGAAGTTTTAAATCGAAAGCACAAGGATTATTAAATCAATCTGTGCGGATATTATAGTTAACCCCTTGTGTGCATGGTAGGTTTTATTAGTGGGGGGGTTCTGGCTTTCTGGCACGTGAAGCCGAACTACTCGGCGATGTGGATGGTCCACATGGCCCGATGTGGTTCGGGTCCTTCTGAAAATAAATTTTCGACTCAGTTGTTTCTTGATCAATGTATCTTATTTTGACTTCATGTCGGGGCCTAAGAAAGGAGCTGCCATAATCGAGATGCCCCGAAATCAGATCTATCACGGCACGCGTGAGCTGTCAACGTCTCAAGTTTTCTCTACATATGGCTCTCGATGTCGCAGACATCTTGCGAGCTAATTAATTACACAAATATATATATAAACAACATTCTGAAAATAAAGCGTTGACCTGGCACAACAACTGGTACTCAAACACAACGCCAAGGTAAGGGGCCGTCCATAAATGACGTCACGCACCTACGGGGGGGGAGGGGGGGTTGAGAAATGTGACGTCACATCAAAATGCGCAACTTTAAATAAATATATACAACACGTTCTACTTAATTAAATATACTTTTTAATAAATGTTTTCTCCTACAACATCAGAGTGCAGGGCCACATTAAATACGCACTACAATGACAATCGTTTAAAGCGATTTGAAGCATGTTTTATTTGGGGGGGGGGGCAAAGCTTTCGTCATATTTGAGGGGGGGGTCTGACTTTTTGTGACGCGGTGTGACGAGGGGGGGGGTCAAAAATAGTCCAAAATCGCGTGACGTCATTTATGGACGGCCCCTAATCCACACGCCATTTCTTTACCACCGACGCCTTCAACGAGCATTGGGCAAATGCCCCACGGATGAAGCAACTCCGACGCAAATTGCTTTGCTCAGAGAACACGAGAGGCCACGCTGGCGCGTCTCCACTCCTTACTTCCAGGAGGGCCTTGCTACTGCCGCGTAGCTGTTCACAGGTGCGCTCCTCACAGGTGTGATCATTACAGGTGCGCTGTTCACAGGTGTGATCCTCACAGGTGCGCTGTTCACAGGTGAGATCCTCACAGGTCCGCTGTTCACAGGTGCGCTGTTCACAGGTGTGATCCTCACAGGTGCGCTGTTCACAGGTGAGATACTCACAGGTGCGCTGTTCACAGGTGTGATCTTCACAGGTGCGCTGTTCACAGGTGCGCTGTTCACAGGTGTGATCCTCACAGGTGCGCTGTTCACAGGTGTGATCCTCACAGGTGCGCTGTTCACAGGAGCGCTGTTCACAGGTGTGATACCCTCACAGGTGCGCTGTTCACAGGTGTGATCCTCACAGGTGCGCTGTTCACAGGGGAGATCCTCACAGGTGCGCTGTTCACAGGTGTGATCCTCACAGGTGCGCTGTTCACAGGTGAGATACTCACAGGTGCGCTGTTCAGCTCCAGTTCGCCGACGTGGTGTCGGGTTGTTCACGCGTTCGCGCAGCTGTTTCGGGCACGGTGTCCGACGTTTCGTTCCAACGTGCTGCGAGCTTCGTCGGGATAATTTTAGTTCCGGGCATCGTGCCGAACATTTTAAATGTGAACACGGTGCAACCACGGCAACTTGTGCAGTCCGCGTAAGATCTTATTCCACGAACAAAAAATATCAATAAATACGTCGTCCCTTTGTGAGACGATATGTAAATGATTGCTTGCAGGGGCCTTGATGGATGATGAGGCTCCACAGATGGCGAGATGTTATCTCCCTCGCCTGGTGTGCAGGAGGTCGTGGGTTCGATCCCGACGCTGATGCCTGCTGCTGTATATTTGGAGTTCGCGTGTTCCTCTTTCTCCCCATGATGACAGGATTCTTTCTCCGGGTCCTCCGGTTTTCCCCTCCACATTTAGAATCAACACGCGTTCATAGCATTTGGCTGCTATACATTTCTACACCATAAGCCACTTCTTTGAGCTATCATTTGCGATAGCCAGATCGCTTCTAAAAAAAAGATAATTAGCTCAGTGAGCCTTACCTGGTAAAATAAAAAAAAAAGTTTACTTTTAGTTTTAGCGTGTTTATCGCCGTACAATGTGGACGCTAATCCGAGAGACACAGACATCCCAGCAGGGCGTACACGTGGTGTCTGTGTATGTGCGGCCAACACCGGTGACGATTACCTGAACCGGTCCTGGGCCTCCCCGAGGTCGACTCAGCCTCAAATGAGTTACCTGGTGCGATGTGTAAACATCGCCACTGGGGAGACAAAGGCGGTGGGGGAGGGAGCGTGGTCCTGGCCACCCACCCCCTCGCGTGCCGTGCCGTTCCGGCATTCGGAGTTGCTCGCTAAAAGTATTTGCCCCAACAGTCGATGAACGTCTACACGGGAGGATCTTTGTCTTTGTCGCCAACCCACCCCCACCCCCTTGTGCACCTGAACAGGGATATTTGTAGGCTCTTAAGTCTTCGTTTCCGCGACTAAGCGTGGCCTCGTGTCCGTTCGCACTACGAGACGAAAACATCAGACACTTCCATTTAACCTTCCATTCCGAGTGTCTGACATGTTTACCGTTTTCTTGGTTATTTCAGTAAAGTCACGTAGAAGGGAAACAATAAAATAATAAAAATGTAAAACAATACAATTCTCACGACGTTTCGATTGCAACACAAGCAATCATCATCAGGTGTGAAACCCACAGCAAGAACATTTTATTTTTATATTTTTCTTATTTTATTGTTTCCCTTCTACGTGACTTTACCGACAAATCCAAGAATATGAATCCCTGCAGTCACGAAAGCTTTAAATCAAAATGTTTACCATACTCTACAGTGTTCGATTTAGCATCTGTATATCCGCACAGTTACTGTAAATCGCATTTATAAATTGAGTCTTGGCTGTCCCAGATTGGGGGAAGAAGGGGGGGGGGAGATCACCTGTTGATGAAGCTCAACATCGTTATTATATGAGTACCGTACTCGATAGTAGTAGTAGTGGTGGTGGTGGTACTACGACTCTCTTTGGCAAGGGTGTCCCCGTAACCAACACGTGGCCAAAGACGACGGCATCGACGCGGCGTTCGCGTGGCTGCGTGGGGTGCGAGGTTGTACGTGCGTGTGGACGTTGAACCTATTTCGCGCCGTACGTAGCCAACCGTGCTATAATTGGAGGTGCGCGGACGCGTGTGTGAACGCGCGTTGCAACGAAACAAACACAACGCGCGCGATGGCGAGGCGCGCGCAGACGCACAAAGACAGAGACACCGCGGGCAACGAGGAAGGGGAGCGGTGGGTCTAGCGGTGGGGGTGGTGGAAAATGGCGAACGCCACCGCCACCACCTCCTCCTCTTCTTCTGCTCTCTACTCTCTTCACTCCCTCCCGTCTACTCCACCGCACCCCGCCCCGCCCCTACCCCGTGTCGGAGCGGTTATCTGATCACGGAACGCGCCGTGCACCGTTCGCACGCGATCTCTGCCGCCCGGCGCGCTGCCCGGGGCCCGGCCCCTCCGATTTCATTTTTGTTTTGCCGAGAACTTTCCACCACGCTCAGGGCGCATGGCAGGATCGCGAGAGACAGCGACAGCTTTGGGAGGTCTTCGTCGAGCAGTGGGCCGACTCCTGACTCACAACTCTGACGAGGAGGGAGGAGGGAGGACGTCACTATTTAAGGAGATCTTGTGAAAGATTCACATCTGTTCCAAAACGTCAGAAATACACAAACACGCCATCGCCTGTCGGTATTCGCACCGTGATTGTTGGTGGCGACCATGATGAGGATGAACATCCATCCACCACGGAAAGCTTTCGTAAACAACAACAACGATCTCGGCTGTGTTTTTCGTGTTGTGCGGCGCAATTCGTTTCTCTCCCTCTCTCTCTCCACGTGCTGAGAGCTTTTTCAGTTTCCAAATAAGCTCACCAGTTCCTCGAAGAGGCCTTCCCAAGCAGGTGCAGTGAAACGTCGAACATCCTTCCGACCAACACGCGGTACAAACGGAACATTAAATGGCAGGGTAGTGCCGCACAACGCAACACAGAGGAAGACGGGGAAGACTAAACCGCTTTCCGGCGCTTGACTGGGTCGGTAGAGTCGTTGGCCTGCGGGGGTCAGCGCTTCACCTGTGGCAGAGAACGACTGCGAGCGCCAACTCGCTGTGGACTCGGTTTCATCGGACCGCTGAGCGCGCTCGCGACTCTTGAGAAATATTCGTTTGGAATATTACACAAAACTTGATTTTCAACAACAACAACAACTGAAACCCGGGTGTAAACTGCTGGTTAAGTGGAATCCTCTCTTTATGCGCTGTGTGAAGCAGGGTCAGTGCCCGAACCGTCGGCTATCGGGGACCTTCGGGCCAAGCAACCAGTGCTGGTGCAGGACCAGTTCCGATATCGCGCGCCTCCTCGTGTTATACGTGGCCGGGAGTTGAACTTAAGTCAGAGTTGATCGGGCAGGTGTGTTGACCATTAAGCCACCAGTCCATCACCTCGCCGCCTCCCACCCTCCTCCTCCTCCACCCCCTAAAATGTACTTTATTTAAGCAGGTGAGAGGGCCCATTGGGATATCAAGTGACTTTTCGTGTAAGCATTACACGTGTCAGGAAGTGGCAGCGAGACAGTGCAGATTGGGACTTACACGCAGAGTTGAGAGACGGACGAGAGAAAACAAGTTCAGGACCACATCAACAACAAGAAAAAAAACCGATGCCGAGGCAATTCGCATAGAAGACATTCATTTAGCGCGTTCATCTGCTAGGTCCGCCAACGTCGGAGAGACCAGGCCGAGCCGAAATGTATAAACATGTGCTCGCGATCGGTGTACAGAGAGGCGCGTTATGTTTGTGAACATTGAGACTGACAGATGCAGTTTCGAGCGCTGCTCCCTCGCGACTTAAGTTGTGCAAGTGGGTAAGAATAGAACGTGGCAGGCAACAACGCCCGTCACTCCGTGCGCGTCAAGGTGTATCCGCGTACAGGTCTCGCCGCGTTCAATGATGCCCGGGTGTACGACAGCGTTGCTCTCCACGACTTTACAGAGACAAAGATCCCCCCCCCGTATAGCCTTTACCAGAATGTTGAGGCACGCGGGGGAGTGGGTGGTCGGCACCACGCCCGACCGCCTTTGTCTCCCCAGTGGCGATGTTTTTACACACTGCACCGGGTACACACATCGCAGCAGGTTTCAAATTTTAGGCTGAATCGACCTAGGGGAGGCCCAGGACCGGTTCAGATAATCGTCACTGGGTGTTGGCCGTGAGCTTGAATCGAACTCGGGTCGCCGGGTTCGTAGAGCAAGCGTAGCGCTAACCGCTGCACCACCGCTCTCCATGACCCCTACACAAAGACACGGACACAAACGCACAGAAACATGAAAGGCTAAAGGTGAAAACTACTTTTTATTTTATTTTACCAGGTAAGGTCCCACTGAGCTAAGTAGCTCTTTTTCAGAAGTGACCCGCCCACAAATGATAGCTCAACGAAGTGGCCTATCACGTGGAACTTTCTATCAGCCAAATAATGTAACATAGACACACACACACACGGACACACGGACACGTTGAGCACACGTTTCTGTAGTGTTGCATCACCTCTAACACAAACCGAACCTGTCACTTTCACGCGAACACACACAAAACGAAGCGTAGTAAACTCTCACCGCCAGCTCTATTAAATTACAGAGCAGCCGCAGACATCGACGGCCTGCACTGCCTGCGATGTATCTCTGCCCGGGCCCGTTTGCACAGGATCGGCTATTTAAAAAAGAAAAATGTAAGTTTAATTTTTCAGTTTCATTCATTAGGTATAACCCTGTGAGCCACGCGGCTCTTGACTCGGGTGCAACCGCAACAAAACACAAACATGAGCAAGAAACATCGTAAAGTGACTACACGCAACAGAAAAATCCTGGAGAAAAACAGCAAAGTCTTGCAGAAAAAAACACTACATTTCAACGCTGTGTGCAAAAATCCCAATGGGATGCAAGTCAAACAATAACAACCATAAGACAATGTAGATTAAAGTCATCAGGCTAACTCTGTACTACAATAAAACAAACATAGTTTATAAATAGCCCTTCAATCCACTGCTGGATGAATGCCTCACTCACGCATCGTCGATTATAGACGTTGTCTGACCATTCGTCACCACGCTGGTTTGGTGCTGGTTAAAGAAGTCGTGGTGCGGTGGGGTAAAGTGGAGTTGGGAGAAGATGGGGGGCACGGCGGGGTGAGTGCTGTACTGGTTGAGAAACAACTCGCCAACCGATGCCAACCGTGGCAGGGAATCGAACTCGGGCGTTTGCCGGGTTCGTAGCGCGGTGCGCCAACCGCTGCGCCACCACTCGCCCTCCCCTACTGAGTTTACACGTTGCGCTATTGGCGTGAGGGCTGCAGGCCGCGGGAGGCGCCGTGTGGACGGCCCAGATGCGTGCGTCCAGAGGAACCGAGGCTCATCTGCGGTCGCGTTAATTGCGTGTCGAGGGATGGGTTCCGTCAGGCTGGGGGTGTCACGCAATCGTTTCCACCCCACCCCACCCCTCCTCCCCCTCCTCCCACGCCTGTCCCTCCCTCCCCCCCAAATACTCCCGTTAACCCTCCCCCGTCCCTGCCCCCCTTCTCCCCCCGAGATCAATTATGACCTCACCGCATTACGCGCACACTCAACACCACACACCAAATGGCATTTTATTTTCGCGAAAATAAATTTTTAATCATAATAGTTGTCGCGAAAGCCTCCGTGTTAAATTTCGGAATTTCTCTTTCGGCGTTTAGGGCAACTCAATGGAGGCGAAAAACAAAACACGCCTCTTAAATACGGAATACATTTCACGATTGTCAGCCAAGCTCAATCCGCTGCTGAATGAAGACCTCTGCAAATCCCTCGTGGCCCAACAATCCACCGAGCGAGCTGCACGCGAGCCGATTTCATAGAATCCAGTCCTATCGGACGCGTGTCCCCATTGCTTGGCTCACACTCCGTGACCGCTCTCGACCCAGCGGTCACCGTCCCGTTCCGGCGACGCGTCCCGCCCAAGCGCACGCTCGCTTTTCGTAACAGTTTGACGGATGCCTTTTTTGTTTAACCTGTTTTATTTTTAGCATTTTATTATTTCCCTTCTACGTGACTTTACCGAAAGAACCAAGAATATGACCTGCGCGTGTTTGCCGAACCTCGGGTGTTCTTCTCTCGCGCTAACGTGGGACACGAAACGCCAGCCGAGCCGATGTCCTCGGTCCGAGCGCCTCCAACTAAACCGTCAGCCGCGCGTACCTCGGGGATTATTTAGCGCCGTTGGCTACGTGCGGTGCGAAAGAAGTTCAACATGCGCACGTGAACTGGGCGTGCTAAGTCGATACGTGTCTAGGATCAGATTCCGCGATTCTGGGAGCGTGCGGATTGGTCGACACACTGGAAGTAACTCTGCCGCGGGGGTGAGATTGTTGGCATAATGGGATTATGCGATCCAGGGTTCGCCCGTTCGATTTCCCGGTTTCCCCGGAGTCTCTACGAAGCTCCTAAAAGGTGCACAGCTCCTGCGACGGTAGCAGAGAGACCGAGGAGACGTCCCGTGCGTCTCACCGCAGTCGGCGTTCAAGTTCGTTCAAGTGAAGCGTCTTTTGTTTTCACCAGGTGAGAACTCGGGGGAGACGAATCTATGTTTCGAAAGCGGTCTGGGGTATTAATCCGCCAGTCAATGTTCGAGACGTACATTCTGTATAGGCAGCTTTCCCTCGATTTACGCGGTAGTGTGGGGGGGCGGGGCGCGCAAAGCGAAACTGCACGAGACCGCTGCCTTGCAGAGCAGCGCGTGAAGTACACAAACAACGTTGTCCCACGTCCCACTGCGTAGCCGCACGCGAGTGAATTCAAAGCGAACTCGCAGAGAGCGGAGGGACACCTGTATATGTATATAGATACAATCCCAAATGCGGAAAATTTCGAATTTTGGGAAATGTTTAACCCTGAAGCAGACGCACAACGGCCGACCCTTGCGCATGACGTTGGGAGGGGGGTCAGGGGGGGGGGGCAGAGTGGGGGTTCTTTATGGAAGCAGAGAGAGTGGACTGCTGCCGCTATTGCAATCATCAGTAATCGTCCGGGGCGGCCGTTGGATTCGAACCGCTAACTTCTACAACAAATGGAACCAGCCCCCACCGCCTCCCCAACCCCATCCCGCGTGTTGACTTTGAAACCTGCCGACACCTCCCGCTGGAAGGCCACTCGCCGCATGTTGTTTCATTTGTTTCTTAAGGGGTTTTATTTGTTCCCCCCCACCTCCCCGCACCCCCCTCATCCCCCCCCCCTCCCATCCCTGGCTTTTCCTCAGCAAGCTGATTATTTGGTTTTAAAAAGAAACGTAAGCTTCCGCGACCAATATTATCCAACTCTGGCTGTTGCCTGATGAGGCTGGTGGTAATTACCGGCGAGAACGTTGTGCTCACACCGAGTGTGCTGAAATAGTAACGAGATGTGACGTTTTCTTTACGTGACAACGCTTACACTAATTGGATGTGTCGGAAAGGTGGCGGGTTTTTTTAACGACACATAGTTACGAGATCTAACCCGAAAAAAACGCGAGGATTGTTTCTTAAGGGTGTCTCTTTGCCCCCCCCCTCCCCTCTCGGCTAGGGCAGCAACGCCCCCCCTTCTCCCCCCCCCCACAACTTTTCGTGTGGTTCTGTCACGCCCCGGAATCGATCCCCGCAGACTTTCTGTACCCCACGTGACTGAATATTTTCGGCGTCTTTTTGCCGTAAAAAATAACATATATATGTTTATCATATATTTGAAGAAAAAAAACATTTGCAGGTTGACCGAGAGCAAGGTGTTTCGGCTAGGGATCGAACTCGGACTTTTGCCGTGTTGATAGTGAAGTGTTGGAGGTTTTTTTGGGGGATTACAGCGATGCGCGCATCATTCTTCAACCACGTCCATCGAGTGTAAAGTGCTTTATTGTACGTCGGAGGTAGAATACAACATTGCCTACATATCACGGAATATTGATGCAATTCGTTTATACTGTTTGTAACATATCATATATGTACACACACACCGTATAAATATCTGACCAACCCATAAAACACAAAAAAAGGTAAAATACAAATGATATTTCAAAAACGACAGAAACCACCTAACATTGTCGTTACATCATTCAGCACGTGACAATTCCACAATAGATTGGCCGAATACAATTCGTGTCCATACACGTTGGACATAAAACAACGCCCTTTCACAATTCTACGGCATTTCTTCAAAACACGAATCGCGGCGAATGATGATTATTATTTGAAACGATTATAACATCAACTATTACTTTTATATTCGCCTACTCGTTTCCTCTAAGCCGCGAATACACGTGACGGCTCACGCGGCACGCATAGAGTCTCGGCTCGCTTGGGTAGTGGAACAATCGCATTTTTCATTTCCTTCCAATTAATTTGTCTCAACAACAAAAAAACTCGCCGACGCTTTATTTAACGCCACCACTGTGCGCCGATCCACTGCTGGATGAAGGTCTCCCCCCACACCGGTTGTCGATCAGCGGTGTTGTTCGACCATATTTCACCACGCTGGACGGCGTGGGTTTGAATGAACGCGGGGAGCATTGTAAGGTACACCGTTGGCTTTCTCTGCACCGCTTTGTCAGAATCAGAATATTTGTTTATTACTGGGAGGAATCCGATGAGCTATGACGCTCTTTTTTTCACAGATGTCCATTCGTTCACAGATATTTCAGTCGACATCTGTCAACTATAATACTACCCATAACGTAGCCCCACAACCTCAAACGCTTGTCATGCACGGCGATCGTCAATCAAATCAACATCCAACGACGGAGCCGTTGGGTGGCCGATCGCAGCGCATTTGGAATTCCTCCCACACGAAGCCTAACACTCATTCGTGGGATTGGCCAAACATGCCCAATGATAGTAGAGCCGTCCCTGAAAAGGGCCATTGCTCGGAACGTCGCTCATTATATGGAGTTGTGTTCACTTTTAAGCAGTGCTATTGACGAGTGTGTACAGCGTCCCGTGATTGTGTACTCCTACAAATGGGAGTCTTGAGGCCAGAAGAGGATTTGCTGGGTTAAAACGTAACTTACTTTTCGGGTGTTTTGTTAAACTGCTCACTCAGTAATGTCATATCAGGGCAAATGATAGACTATACGGCCGCAGCTCAAAACTCCGAGAAACCATTTTTAATTATAAACTAAACGATATATAAATGTTGACTTAAAACTTTCGTGACTGCATGAATTCATATTCAATGGTTCTTTCGGTAAAGTCACGTAGATAGAAAAAAACATAAGCAATAAAATCATAAAAATAAAGTGACTAAAATATATATATATCACGACGTTTCGAGCGCAACACAAGCGGACGTAACTTTATCGAAGGAACCACAGAATATAAACGATATATATATTTGGGTATTTTAGCAGGTAAGTCCCACTGAGCTACGAAGCTCATTTTAAAAAGCGACCTGGCCACACATCATAGCTCAACGAAGTGGCTCATCATGTAGAAATGTACAGCAGCCAAACACTCTAATCGCACGTTTCTAAACGTGGAGGGGAAACACCCGGAGGACCCGGAGAAAAATCTACACGAGCACTGGAAGAGAGACAAAATACAAACTCCAAATATGCAGGCGTCATGGTCGGGATCGAACCCGTGACCTCCTGCAAATGCACCACAGCATAGGCCGCTATTGTGCCTGCCTCAGCCCTCAAGTCACTCGGCTAAACTCTCTCTCGGCGAGCGGTAAATATGTATGTTGAACTTCTTTTGCACCGTACGTAGCCAACCGCGATAATTGATAGTTGCGGGGGTGTGTGAGTGGGTGGTGGGGGGAAAGGACAACAAACGAAACACAACCACACAACCACTCGAGTTCCACGCAATGCGTTCGACCCCGGCTACAACCAGGTCGTGGGGCGCGCCTTTCACTGTACAGGGCCCACACACTCCACGTGCCCCCAGCGCCATCGAGCGCTCGTCACGTGTCCATCAACCCGGGCGCTCTTAAACAAAATAAAAACTCGGCGAGCCAGAATGCGGTTGAATGACACAAGCGCATTTGAATCAAAATCACCCTTTCTGAGCGACCGGAACGATGAACGGTGACCTCGTTACACCCGGGAGCATGGACCCCCCCCCCCCCACGTGCTCAGAACACCAGCCTTGCGCAATGTAGGGCCCCTCTTTAAAACAAAACAATACAACAATCACATTCATTGCCGGATGAAGGCTTCCCTGCCTCCCACGCCGGCGTGCGTGCCCAGGATCGGTTCCGGCTATCGCAACTTTCCACTGATGTTTTATAGCCGCGGCCGATAATCGAACATCAACAATGATGTGGAATGCCTCGTGAGACGAGACGCGCCAACAACTTGGGCCATCGCTCCTCCCAAGAGGCCCTGGTGCAAGAGACACTTTTTTTTGTATGTGAATTGCAGGCTCTAACCGCGCACAGATGCATCGATTTGCTACCATTATAATGTGTACAGTTATACAACAATGCTTGGAGCTGTATATATTATCATGATAGCAGCCGTACCACAGGTTTACATCGGAACAGGCGTTATATAACTCGCGGTCACATTAAATGCAGTATTGCAACGTAAGTTTACGACTTTACAAATACTATAAAACTTATCACATGTGATTATACATTACTTTTCATGTTGCACATACAGTATATATTTAATAAACCCCGTAGGCTTGCTTAACGGACAAAAACATGCAAGCGACAGTGGGAATGGTTCACTGATAAAGGCTGAACACACATGCATTAACAATCACAGATGATACACGCACGCGGACAAACGCCCCGAGCGACGTACAAATATTGACACGCACAGATGCAATGCAGATGAAAAGACACCACTAGGGCACGTACAAACGCACACACACAACGTACAACAACAATCACACAAGCAACACAGTACCAGACGCGCACACACGAGATGCAATGCAGACACACACACAGGAGAACGTTTATTTTGCATACAGCCACACAAAAGAATCACAGCCACACAGACACGCAACTTGTCATACAGACAGATTGCACGCAAACTCAAAGTTGCACACACACGCACGAAAGACAAAGATCTCATGGGGAGCACTTGAACAGGCAAGTGCTGTGAGCAAGTAGCACCTATGAAGGCCGGAACGGCACACGAGGGGGTGGGTGGACAGCAACACGCCCGGCCGCCTTTGTCTCCCCAGTGGTGATGTTTACTACACCTACACACCGCACCGGGTACTCATTTGAGGCCGAGTCTACCTAGGGGAGGCCCAGGACCGCTTCACATAATCGTCACCGGTGTTGAACTCGGATCGCCGGGTTCGTACCGCGGACGTGCCAAAACCACTACACTGCCGCTCCTCACCGCACAAAGACAAAGATCCCCCGTACAGCCTTGACAGACTGTTGGGGCAAGTGCTGTTAGCGAGCACCTATGAAGGCACACACAACAACCAGTTCTACACAGATGCACACGCTCACAAAGCTGCACGCACACCCCACACGCTCGGCAGCCTTCACACATTTACAAACAACGCGCGCGCCGAGAACTCAGATACAGTTACACACACACAGTCACGCGAGTCCATCGTTGGTGCCGTGTTGGCAAAGCCGAGAGGCAAGTTCCTGGAAAGTCCGGTTGGTCGTGAGCATCGCAACACACGCGGCGCACGGACAGCCTCCCGCCCCCCCCCTCCCCCAACAAAAAAAACCACCTCCACCCCCTCCATCAATCAGGCAGAGCGTGCGAAAAGTGTGCGCGCTCGCCACACGCTCGCACGCGAGCCCAGGCAGCCCGCCCGCCCTCCCCTCCTTCCCTGCACCACCACCCCTCCCACCTCGAACAACGCACCCTGCCGTCTCTCCATTGCCTCTTCCCCCGATTCCTCCTCTCATACCCCCCCCCCACTCACTTCCACCCCCCCCACACCAACTGAAGCCAGCAGCCCACGTGGAGTCGCCCTTAAAATATACTCTTCGGTTTTTTCGGTAAAGTCACGTAGGTAAAAAATAAAATTAAAAGTTAATAAAAGTAATAATGGAAATAAAATAATAAATCACGACGTTTCGAAGGCAACACAAGTTTCCGTCATCAGGTGGGACCGTCACAGCTAAACATTTTTTTCCATTATTATTTTTATTTTTTACCTACGTGACTTTACCGAAAAAACCTAAGAGTATGAGTCATTGCAGTCACGAAAGTTTCAAATCTAGAATTAGCGCCCTAGAAAGGCACAGGCGCAGGGTGCCAGCGAGGTGAGGATGGAGGAGGAGGAGACGTGAGCGGAATGACCCAGCAGTGGCAGCAGTGGCAGCACGTGGCAGCAGTGGCAGCACGTGGCAGCAGTGGCAGCACGTGGCAGCAGTGGCAGCACGTGGCAGCAGTAGCAGCACGTGGCAGCAGTGGAAGCACGTGGGCACAGAGGTTCGAGTTGGCAAGCTCCGCATAACAAGACGGGGGTATCGGGGATGATGGGTAGATCGATCGTGGGTGTCTACTGATCGATGATGGTGAGGCAGTGAAGATGGTGACCGATGCAGATGGATGGATGGGAGCAAATTGGTGAAATGGATCAGGTGGATTAGCAATTAGATAGGATGGACAGATCATGGGTTGAGATGATGATCGTGGTTGGTGAGTGGATGACAAAGATCGAGATAAATGCGACTATGATGATGAGGTTGTGAGATGATGATGATGATGGTGCTGATGACGGATGGTCGATGATTTATCTGGGCCGATTTAAGACGACAGAGTTGACCGACGACGAATAAGTCAACGACACGACAACATGAAAATAGTCCGCCATCGTAATGAATAACTTGATTGCCGTGGCGATCACTACAACGAGCATGCGGGCTACAAGAACAGCTCCCTTTAAACGCCTCAAAAGTTTTGGCATTGAAGCTGTTACGCGCATCACGCCAAGCTCTGCTATATATATTTATATTTTATGGCGTACGTGATGTACGCATAGCAAGATTATGTAGATATACTGTACACTTTGTTTAAAAAAAATAACTTACGCAAACAATAAACATCAGTCACTGTCTACTGACACGAACACACACACACGCGATGCACGCTACTGGACACAAGTCAGAGAAGTCACCACGGCGCCTGTGCCAGGCCAGGTGCACTTCGAGGCCACGTGAAGTGTCGAAGGCTCGCTGACAGCAGCAGGTCACGGGACAAACCCAGCAGGTGCCATGGGGTTGACTGACTGAGATGACCCGTAGCTGCACCAGCTGTGCTGCCCCCCTACTGTGCCAACTTGCTGAATTTTATCCACCCGGCGCTCCACTCGTTGGCGTGAGCGTCGCTCATCTGGCCTCACGAGGTACATAGCCGCACACACGCACAAAGACAAAGATCCCTGTATAGCCTGTAACAGACTGTAGGGGCAAGTGCTGTTAGCGAGCACCTATGAAGGCCGGTACGGCACACGAGGGGGTGGGGGTGGCCAACACCAGGCCCGGCCGCCTTTGTCTTCCTAGTGGCGATGTTTACACACTGCACCAGGTACTCATTTGAGGCTGAGTCGACCTAGGGGAGGCCCAGGACCGGTTCAGATAATCGTCACTGGGTGTTTCCCGTGAGCGGCAATCGAACCCGGGTAGCCAGGTTCGTAGCGCAGCGCGCTACCCGCTGCACTACCGCTCCCCTCTTACACACACACGTACACACACGTATATACACGCACACACACGCGCGTCATGTCACAACTCCCACACCCATCGAATGGACCCGTGACTATTCTAGAAGCGATTTCATGGTCTCGTTCCGCGCGCGCCTCGTCCATAAAGTCTCATCCGTCCTAATAATAATAAACACTTTCGATTTATATTGCGTAATTTCATGCCAACTTCATGCAACGATGCCATATCATTCGATTCCTACGCTCACGATACCATGCATCGAATGTGTAGAAATCGATTACGATGCATACCAACTTCCCTATACATTATTTGCCAATGCGTTGCTACGTTGGAGATAATGAAGCAAGCCAAACTGCAAACATGGAGTTACAAACGCAGACGTAATTCCTCGACAAACCACACATATCCAGTATATATATGTGCATGTTCTGGAAACGATTCGCTAACTTAACCGGCGAAATCGGATCGCGGGGAAGAGGATGAATCGTGGCACACGGGCTCAGCACACTTGGGACTAAGTCCGGGCTCACAGACGACAGCGCTCCACGCGTGTGGCTCGGCATCACCTCGCACGTGCTTCTCCACCACGCTGGGAGCTCCATCTGCTCGGACCAAATTCAGCAGCTCCCCCCCCCTCCTCCTCCTCCACATCAACAGCAAGCATCATCACCAGCAGCAGCAGCAGCCGGCAGCACTATCCGATCAATGGGAGAAAGTGAGCTGCCCGATTCAGTTCTTGGAGCGGAACGTCGGACCGTCATTCCGAACGACACCGCACGACAAAAGCGACAACCCCATCGGATGAAGAGAGCGAGCGAGCGAGAGCCAGCGAGCTATGACGGCATAAACCGCGACGACAGCGCTTCGGAGACCGGCGGCTGCGGGCACTGCGCGCTACGATTGCCGGCGCGCGTCGGCGAAGCACTCCGCGAGCACGTGGTCTCTGACGCGCGCGCACACTTCGAAGGGCATCGGCTTGAGCGTGAGGCCGTACGAGCTGTCCATGGTCAGCGTCTGCGCGGGGTCCGCCTCGAACGAGCACTGGTGCGCCAGGATGGCCGCGAACAGCAGCAGCTGCATCTTGGACATTTCGTCGCCGATGCAGCGGCGCTTGCCCACGGAGAAGATGAGCACGTTGCTCGCGAGGTCCTTGTCCACGCGGGTGCCGCTCTCGTCGAGAAAGCGCGTGGGCTCGAACGTCTCGGGGTCGCGCCACCGCTCGGGGTCGTGGTTCGACGACCACTGGTTCACGAACACCACAGTGTCCTTGGGCACGCGGTAGCCCGCGATCTCCGTGTCCGTCGTCGTGGAGTGCGGGATGGTGACGGGCACGAAGCTGCTGTAGCGCAGAGTCTCGAACACGAACGCCTCCGTGTAGGGCAGCGAGGCGCGGTCGTCGAGGCGCGGCAGGCGGTGGCGACCCGCCACGCGGTCCACCTCCTCCTGCACGCGGCGCTGCACACTCGGGAAGCGCACGAGGAACATGAGGAGCCACAGGAGCGCGGTCGACAGCGTGTCCTGGCTGGCGCCGAAGATGTCGTTGACGGCCCCGGACACGTGCTGGCCGGAGAGCAGCGCCTCGCCCGAGTCGCTCCGCGGCCGCTCCACCTCCACGGCGGCGATGAGCGAGTCGGTGAAGTCGCGCGGGACGCTGCCCGCCTTGAAGTCGGCCCGGTGCTGCTCCACTTTCCTCCGCGTGAACGCGTTGAACTCCATGTTGAGCGCCACGAAGTCGCGGTAGACGGTGCGCACCGGGTTGGGGAAGTACAGCAGCCAGGGCATCACGTCCACCAGGCTGCCCGCGCCCACCGTGCGGCCGAACTTGTCGTTGCGGCTCACGATCTCCCGGAACTCGCTGTTGTCGTAGTCGTAGCGGCGGCCGAAGCACAGCGCGCTCATCACGTTGGCGATGGCGAGGATGAAGAGGCGGCTCGGATTGAAATAGCGGCCGCCGCCGCTGCGCTCCAACATGATGTCCAGCAGCGCGCCCGCCTCGGACACCACGTAGCGCTCCAGGTCGGCCCGCGCCTCCGCGTTCCCCGACGACGAGAAGTGGCGCAACGTGGACTGCGCCACGCGCTTGTGCATCTTCCACAGGGGGCTGTAGCCTCCGAAGGCCATGCTGTGGCCGTCGGACACGACGCTGAAGCTGGGGAAGGCGGGGCGCCCCGCGAAGTCGGCGCCCTGCTTGACGAGCGCCTGCCGGATGGCGGTGGCGCCGTTGAGCACCAGCACGGGCCGGCCGCCCAGCTTCATCATGAACACGTCCCCGTAGCGCCGCGCCATGCGGCACATGGCGAGGTGCGGGGCTGAGCCGAGCTGCAGCGCGTTGCCCAGGATGGGCCACGGGAAGGGTCCCGGGGGCCCCCGCGAGCTCCGGGCGCGGCGACGCAGCAGGAGCCAACGTCGTGCCTCGAGCGCGACGAGCAGCGCGACGAAGACGAGGAGGAAGGGCTGCGCGAAGCTCTTGCACGGCGCGGCCCGCAGGTCGCCGGTCACCTCTTCTCCGCTCAGACCCATGGCGGTGGTGGTGATGTTGTCGTTGACGACGACGAGGGACGTGATGACGAGGTGCGAGGCAACGGTTTTTGGTATTTCCTCCCGAGGTCTCCCCCCCCCTCCTCCCCCGGGCTACGATCAAAGATTGAGGACCTCGTATCAGACCCCGCCCGACCCCTGCGGCTCTCGACGCAATTCATTCATCGCGCTCGCTTTTGAGCGCGGCGCAAACTCCGCAAGTCCAAAGTTTGCGCGTCCGCGCGCGAATTTGCCGGTGGGGAGGGAATACAAAAATAGAGAGAGGCGTCCGTGTGTCTGGATGCTCCGTTCTGTAAATCGCACGTTGCTGCAAGTTAAGCGGCGCGCATCGCAATGCAAGTCGCTCGATTTGTCACCAGCACACACGTCAACGTCGCCGTCTCGGCGAGAGAAGTTGACATTTGTCGCTGCGGCCGAGGTAGGAGGAGGAGGAGGTCCCTGGCGGAGCTCTGCAGAGTCGTTGCCCGTCTCTCATCCCGAGTGCCGCACAGACCACGCACACTGAACCAACGCGCGCTCAACTCCCCCCACTCGTGCTCAACGGATCCCCGGCAACTTCGCGAGGACGAGAACGGAGGAGGGGAGGAGAGAGAGAGAACACGCGTCCGTGTGCCAGGAGAAGCACCGGGTGTAGACGGGAGAGGGTGTGAACCCGTGCCTTTATACTCTTGGGCTGGGTGGGTGGTTGGTTGGTGGTGCTGGTGTACGGAAGGGGCGGTGGGTGTGTGTGGAGGAGGAGGAGGGGGTGGAGGGGAGAAGGGGGGGGTAGGCGGTGTGATCGTACAACCGATGTGATTGAGTTGCGGTTTGCACAAATTGCGCTGATCGGCGGCGCCAATTGGTGGCTGGCAGGGGCGGGGCCACGCCTCCTCCTCCCCCTCCTCCTCCTCGTCGCGTGCGGACCTCAGATTATTTATCAGCGAAAAGTGCCGCTTCCTTCCTGCGCCGCCACCACCACGGCGACCTCAGTTCAGCCGCGATGCCCCCCCACCCGCCCCAGTGAGTCCACGTGGGTGTGCGACTGGGTTAGGGCGGAACGATTTGGGGAAAATCTCTAATTGCGATTTTATAACAGATATTGCGATTACATTTTTTTAGGTCAAACTTCAGTTCAATATTCACTGTGTAATAGATTTAAAACATGCGATGGAGCATTAGCACATGATACCATCAAAATATTAACTATTTCAATTTATTCTAATGCAAGGATGATAGCTTAAAAGATATGACTTGCTTCCAACATGTTATTTATTAAAATGTTTTTATTGAAATAGAACAAACATAGAACAATTTAAGTTAAATAAAGTTATAATAATAATGAAAACAATTCCAGTAAGTAAGAGGACTTTTCAAATCGCAGCCTTTGCGATTTGCTAATCGCATTGTTTCAAATTGCGATTTCGATTTGAAATCGATTCATCGTTCAGCCCTCGACTGGGTGCGAATGAGTGTCCGAGTGCCCGTGTTTGGTACCATGATACGTGTCTGTGTCCGAGTAGATACGTGCGTGTGTGTGTTCGTGTGTGTGCGTGCCTCCAGTGGGGAGCGGGAGTGTAACGGTTTGCGCTACGCTGCGCGATGAACCCGGCGACCCGGGTTCGATTCTCGCTCACGGCCAACACCGATGACGATTGTCTGAACCTGTCCTGGGCCTCCTCTAGGTCGACTCAGCCTGGTGCGATGTGTAAACATCCCCACTGGGGAGACAAAGGCGGTCGGGCGTGGTGCTAGCCACCCACCCCCTCGTGTACCGTTCCGGCCTTCACAGGTGCTCGCTAACAGCACTTGCCCTCACAATCTGTTAAAGCCATATGGGGGATTTTTTGTTTTATCTTTGTGCGTGCCTCCAAGAGCGTGGGAAGCGACAGCGCGTTGGCCGACGGGAGCGCCGCGCCACAAACCCGGCGACTCGCGTGTAAGACGATTCCCCGCTCACGGTGTGACACCACCCAGTGACGATTACCCGAACCAGTCGGTCGTGCGCGTCCCGCAGGTCAACTCTGCCACAAAAAGGAGTACCTGGTGCGGTGTGGGAAAACGTCACCACTCGGGAGATAACAGGCGCCCCCGAGCGAAGTTCCTGGCCATCCTCCCGATCGCGTCGGCATTCGTAGGTGCTGCTCGCTAACAGCACTTGCCCCAGGTATCTGTTAAAGCAGCGCAGTGGTGAGCGCGCTGTGCTAGGAATTAACTCGGCAGCCTGTGTTCGATCCCCACACAGCGCCTGCAGGACTCGGTGATCGATCACAAGAGGGGTTTTTAGCGAAATTATATTCACACGATGCATAGAATAGTGCATCGCCGTATATAGGATGTATGAAAAATGTGCTCAATAGTCAAGTAGTGCTACACATTGTTGAACTGCTTGCACGCCTTACGTAGCCAACCGTGCTAAATCGGAGATGCAGAGGAAGAACACAACACAAAGCAGTTCTAAAAGAAATGAGTTTTCAAATTTTAGATTTTAAAGTGCACAGCTCCAGTGGCTTCATAACATCGGAAGGGAAGAGCGTTCCAGACGACCGCAGAAGCGCATCTGAACGGCGCCACGCGATGCGGTGACCGCCGTCTTTGTCCGACGGCAGCAGCCAACAGCCGCTGCGAGGATAACGACCGGAGTTGGCGTGCTGCTGGTGTATTGCTCCGCGACGAGGTCGCCAAGGTATTTGGTGGTTCATTTGTGGCGACCACTTTGTTGTGTAATGATCGCGACCTTTAAAAAAAACGGCCAAGCGTGTCGGGTAGTTGTGTGGAGAGAGGCAAAATCATTTATGTAATTTAATACCCCCCCCCCCCCAAAGCGCCCCATCCCCCGTGTTCCATCCTGCCAGTTTAACGAATTGGACACAAAGAGATCATTGACATAGTAAACAGCGCCTCGAGTGGCCGTCGTGATACCTGCAGCCACGCGATACGATCGAGTCTCAATTGGTGCGCGTTAACAAAACCGAGTAATTGAGACCACCTTCCCTCTCGCTGCTCGGTAACGAGAGATGTTTTAACTAAACCCACGGCGGTTCGCACAGATATTATAGCCTCGCCAAGATGCTATACCCCCCGCTCCCCCCCCCCCCATGAACTCAATTGGGCCAAATATCCCAACAAAGTCCGGATCGACGGCGCTTTAAGAAGATTGCTACGATTGCTGTGCATAATGGGCAGGAATCTGGTTTTATTAAACAGCTGGCATCGTGCGGCGCTCACACACGTCGGATCATGCCCTTTTTCAGTAAACAAAGGAGTAACAGTTGAACCATTGTACATCAAATTTCAATTCAAAACCAAAGCACAAGGCGTCGGATAACACGAATACAACACGGCCAAGGTGTCGCGGTGCGGTCTCCTTCACGGGAACAAACGCAATCAGCGGTGGGGCTTCCCCTACCCAAGCCTGCAGGGCAACAGCGACCGCCCGCCCGCTGCATTCATTCTGTACAAACCGCACATTGGGAGGTCCAACTTCAGAACCAAGACACTACCACCACCACCAACATCACGGTTCTCGGTTGTTCGATACGATGCTCGACGCTTCAATCCACGCCCTTGGGAGCCGTTCCCGACATCTGTGTAAATAAGAGCTCACGTAGCTCAAGCGGGTTCTATCAGCGGCGGTCACATTGTCGATACTGAGCGCACAAATGTGTTGCGCTTTGAAGGGCCATGATCCCCAAAACTCATATATTTCGTGAATCAGCCTCCCACCACTTCATGGTCCGATTAAACCAAAGTGGCAATCATTTTTTACAATAAATGTATAAACGATCACCACATTACTTACGTGAACAAAAAAAAATAGCACTGCAAATAAGCCTCTGCAGTGGGAAAGACCTGCCGGGGAGGTGAGAACAGAATGGTAAAAGTTGCGCTGAACGTTTCGGACAGGGGCCAAACGCAGGCTTTAATCGCAGTCCTTTGTCAAGAGCTCCTAGCAACAGGACGGCGAAAGACGACGACGGAGAGAATCCGTTGCTTAGTCCACCCCTCGTCCGTCCGATACGTGTAGGAGCGACTATCACCAAACCTTTCCTCACATCCACCGGCGCATACAACTGAAGGAGGCGTCTTGCAGTGCCATCAGGTTTTCGCTACCACGTGTTTAAAAAAGTGTTTCTCTCAAATGGCGACATGCCAAATCGTGTTTAACGCACGCAAGACCTATAATTGATGCATTTCAAGCCACAAAAAAAGACTCACCCCACATGGTGAAGTATGAAAATAAAAACATCAATTACGGACACACGGTATAACGATGTTACTAATGTCAAGGGTTTCCAGAATGGCTGGAATAAAAGCCATTCAGAATTTGCCAACCCCACCCCCCCCCCAAACTGGAAAGTCTCGATTAGTCCGGGCTGAGAGGTTTTACTGTACCCACTTTCCCGCAGCAAGCAAAATAAAAAAAATAAACCTCCACAACAGAACTGGTAGAGGGGGAGGCCAAAGCTGCCTCCGTTAAAAACCATTGGCTCTCCGTGTGCGTCAGAACAGCCGAACCCCTTGTAAGTTGATCTTAGACTCGGCAGCGCCAAGGCTTGTGTCGGCACAGGCCATGTGTGTTTTTGACTCCTTTATATTAAGTTCGCTTGCTTGCTTACGACCGTGCAAATCTTTCGGTCGTTTTTTAACCCACTTCCCGTGATCCAATCGAGCTGACATTTTGCACACAGACTCGTTGTGCGTGACAATTAATGTTCGTGAAAAAAATGTGCAACATTTTACACTTTTTAGGACAAAAAATATTATATTTAATTACCAATTGCTTAATGGTGCAATGCAATCATCTGACCCATAGGTGGCAGCCATCTCAAGCCAGAGGACGAGAGGACTCTAGCCGCCACGCATATAAAGGATTTATAGTGAAAAACTTTGTTTTTACGGGTTATACTTGTTTAAACTGGGCCAAGATAAAAAAACGCAATTAAAGATCACGACTCAGAACGAGGTGCCATCTCAGCATGTGCCCATCCAACCACAAACAAACTTCGAGACATTCAAGTTGGATCACAGACGTGCCGCCTTCGTAGTTAGAAACGGCCCACGGAAGAGAATATTACCGAGCCACTTCGAATCCCTCCCGTGCCACCCCCTCACGGCATGAGCGTCGTTCACACGGCCACTGTTTTCCAGGCGCCATGCACCTGGTTGAAATTGGTTAATTGCCTCCATTAGCAGCAAGCGATTTCTACCAGGTAAAACCCGCTCGGCACAATAACATCCGAGCCCGCCAATTATAAACGCCGGTTGAAGGGTAAAAAAAAAAGTGTCATTCGGTCACTCTCCAACCAGGTCCCGAGCAGCCACCTACCCCAGGACATGTTGTCGGAGTGTAGGGAGCTTTTGAAAACCCCAACTAACCTTTACCACATCCATTAAGTCACCCCCCCCCCCACCTTACCCATGAACCCTCTCTCCTGGACAGTAGATCTCACAAAGTGCTGCAGCGGCGATGGGGAAATGGACAGGCCGAGAGATCGGGTGCATGACGGTTAAATTTTGACTTAAAACTTTGGTGACTGTAGGAATTCATCTTCTTTGGTTCGTTCGGCAAAGTCACGTAGAAATATTTTTTTATATTATTACTGAAAGAACCAACAATAAGTCTACATTATAGACTGCCAGTACGCTCACAGAGGTTAATAACCAGGCTACAGTCTACATTATAGACTGCAAGTACACTCACCCAGCTTAATACCCATTGCTATAGTCTAGATTATAGACTACCAGACCAAACTTAAGAACCAGGCTAGTCTACAAGTGTGTTTTTTTTACTCTTTGGTTCTTTCGGTAAAGTCACGTGGAAAGAAAATAAATTAAATAGAGTACGACGTTTCGATTGCAACACAAGCAATCGTTATCAGATAAAACTAAATTTGAGAGAGAGAGAGAGACAAAACAGACGCGGAGAAAGAGAGAAAGACACACAAAGACCCAATGCCTGTGTCGAGGCCTTAGGAGAAAGAGGGGGCAGAGAGACAGAGGCATTGGCTCTCCGTGTCTGTGTTGTCTCTCTGCTTGTGTGTCTGTCTGTGTTTTGTCTCTCAAATTTAGTTCTACCTGATGACGGTTGCTTGTTGCAATCGAAACGTGGTATTCTATTGTTTAATTTATTTTCTTTCTACGTGACTTTACCGAAAGAACCAGAGTAATCACTGCAGTCACGAAAGCGTCAAATCAAGTGTTTTTGTTTTAATTTTGTATTCACTATTTTTCTATATACGTGACTTTACCGAAATAACCAAAAGACTATGCATGACGGTTGTTCCCGAAGGGTTACATTAAAACCCGTAGCAACTCGCTTCAGCTGCCAATCAATGCGCGCGCGAGTAATCTCACCAACATCTTACTCTGAGAACCACTCCTCCCACCTTGTGTAGGACCACACTCCAAAGGCTGCTCTGCCTACCACCACAAAAGTGACTTTTCCCAACAGCACTCACCCGAGGGAGCTTTCACAAAGCTACGTCGCCTATTCTGCGAACACATTCCTACGGAGGGAGCTGGTAGGAACGTTGGGTTGCTCGGTCAATGGCCAGGGTCAACGGCGGCGTGGTGTATTCCGCAAATATGACCGACTGTGAGGGCGGGCACAAGCCGGCGTGAGTAGGTTAAACGTTGAGTTGTATAAGGGCACCACGGGGTGACCAGCCCCTCCCAGCCCCTCCCCACCCATCCCATTTTTTGATTCACGACGGACGGACACAATAATCCCCTGTGGGCTGGTGTAACCAGGAGGTTCCTACCAGTATAAGCTTTGCATTTCCCCCTTCCCACCCCCTCCCATCATCTGCGGACCCCTGCGGCAATCAAAACGCAAGTCGCCACCGCAAACGGGTTCCTACATATTTTGGTTGAAGAGCAAAGCATTTAAAAAAACAAATATCATTAGCCATACTAAATACAAATCCTACAAGCGTAAGGCATTTCAATTCGTGCATGGACAACGTTGACTTGGTGTAATGTACCACAGCAGTGTGGTCCGAGTTACTGAACCTAAAGGCCCTAAAAATCCTGCTCCCTTGCTCGTGGCAGACAATTACAAGCGATGGGGCACGGCTTTTAAAACCAAACACGGAACAGTTAATTGCACGTGCACCCAGCAAAGAGATGAACGATGAACATCACCAGCGGTGCCGCTCCATCAACGAACACCTGGGCCCAAATCGGCAGAGGGCCGCCAGCCAAAGAGTCACACTGTGCGTGCTCACGGGAAAAGCGTTAAACAGCGTGGCACACGCCGCTGATCATTTCGTACACGTGGCATTTCATTTTCAGGTGAAGCTCGTGGGCTGCTGCCGTGATGGTTTTTGTGCGAATTACAGAGGTTGATTGAAAAGTGGAGATCATAGTTGAGAAATAGCTCCCGAAGCATTTTTAACTTCGCACAATGAATCCCTGGCGCCCTCTTCTCCTGTGTTGCTGGTGTCATCTTTCATGGGACTTCAGATGACCGACTGCGACTCGTCTTGCTTGGCGGCGGAGACCTTCAAAAAGTTTCCATCCTATGGAGGCATCTCCTGCAGGGAGCAATGTGGGATGGACAGGTTAAGATCTGCTCCTGTCAAGTCTTCACCGCACAACCCTCAAAATAGAGACCGCACCAAGGTGATTTGCGACATCTCCAGCTCTAACATTATCAGTTCAATTGGTCCAATTAATTTTTTAGAATCAAGTAAAATTTATTGCAAATCAAGAGTTGAACAATTCAGGGTATTTAAGTGTTTGGAATGACTTTGTTTTCAAAGACACACGTCTCCCTTTTGGGATCCCTCTATCTCTGTATTAGGCTGCAGATTGGTTTTATGAAGAAAAGCAAAAACACTTACGCACTACACATGGGTCACCTCCGGATGTTTAAGCAAGAGTGAACAAATTAAATCCTGGAATTACGGAAATAAACATTTTATTGTGCTACTTACCATTGGGGTCAGATACATAAACAAAACAAATGAAGTTACATCTTACCTTTTTTCGGAGGCCATAAACAGAAACCCCTTTGTTAGTCTTGCAGCTGTAAGAATGAGCAGGGCAATGTCAGTTAATCCAGCCACACATCCACCAACCCATCGCAGGGTAACAAGAGGAGTGAAAATAAATAAAATTCTAAAAGAATCAACGTCGGCCTGGAATGCGCAGGCCACTGCATTTGGTTTTCAATGTGGCGCAGGTCACCTTGGGGAAAAAAGACGACTAGGTCTGTAGGTGCTCACCTTTTACCAAAAGGCAATCAAACCTCAACTTAACGATCCAAAAACAATAACCACACATGACTCCAAATCACAATTTAGCATTGGCGAGGAGTACATATATAAACATAAAACGGAGAAGCAGGCAACATGCCATGAAGGAGACATTGGCTGCTTCTCTATTCCGTTACGGATAGTGGAAGTTTCAATCGCATGCACGACACCTTCGACTAGCAAGGGTTAGCTACGTACATGCCAAAATAAATCCTACACACAGCAACTGGTCCTGCAAGTAACGCGAGATAGCGCGTGGGCGTACCACGCGGCAGTGGGAAGGATTGGGTGGTACGACACGCGCTAGACGAGAGAAGGCAGGGCACACATACCGCAGGGGGTGGGGGAGAAACGGCGCGTAATCACAGCTATTTCATATTTACCACGGCATCGATCCAGGAATTTATCCGTCGGGAGGAAAAAAACGATCCCAGGTTCCATTCGAGTAAAAAGCAGCGCAAGACGAATACAATGAAAATAAAAGCAAAAAGCTCGGAAAAAATGTATCTAGATTTGAAGCGTTCGTGACTGCAAGAATGCATACTCTTAGGTTTGTTTTTTTTTCGGTAAAGTCACGTAGGTAAAAAAAAGAATAAATTATTGAAAAAAATAATATTATTTTATTTATATATTTTTTTTTTTAATTTTACCTACGTGACTTTACCGAAAAAAAAAAACCTAAGACTAGGAAAAAAGGTTGGTCATGACAAATTACAAAATTAAATAGCGTATTTATCGTCGAGGATGATGACGATCAGGATCCCACGAGAGCAAGCTACAAGCCACGCCGCCGTTGAACAAAAACGAAGCAGAGAGCTAAAAAGAATCACGTTGGTGCAGAGAGTTTGCCAATCTTACGTAAAACATGCCAGCTTCTAGAAGCTTTACCGCCACATTTTTGGCCACTGGTCCAACGCAAATTAACTTCAACCCAATTCCACCACACGAAGTCTTTGGCACGAACACGGCACACTGAAAAAAAACCCGTTAAATTACGGTGCACACCACAGAAATGCCAGGCTAAAAAAAAGTACATAACATTAGAACTCTTGTCTGCGAGTGCTCACCACAAGCCATGCGACCAATTCGTTTGCGCAACTGCAAAAGAGGTTCCACATTTCGCCTTGGAAGGCTGGTGAAAGTGCTGTTGTGCACGTATTATTTCCCTTCAGTTCCAGTTGTCACATTGTAGACAGCGTCGTGGGCAGGTTCGGTTTTGTAGTCATTATTTAAGTGCTGCTTAACTTCTCCCAGGCAGTTTTTGTCACTTGTAAGATTCGTTTTGCTGGAGTCGGTTCTTAATTACTATATTAAAGTCTTACATTGTGATTAAATTGCGTTTTAAAGACACTAACCCACAGGCGAGCATAACATTTTTCAGGTATTGGTGCAAAAGTACACCCTGCACCATTCTTGAGACCAATCACCACACAGTACAAGCAACAGCACGAATTTTAGAAAAAAAAACAAATACAAACATATATTCAAGACCAATGGGATCCTACTAACACGTTCCTTCGGAGTGGGCAGGTAGGAACTTGGTTGGACAGCGCGGCGTTCAAGGGGGGGGGGGGGGGCGGCAGTTGGATGAGTGGGCGTGTTTACCCTTCCCCCCCACCCTCCCCGACATCGTCAACCAATCACGGCGTTGACGATGTTGGTGTTCGGTGGGGAGGGGCATGGGTGGGCGGAATTCCAGATATGCACGACAAACAGACAAATAATCCCTGGTGGGCAGTGTAGAACCTGTTGTTCCTACCTGTAGAAGGCATCACCTTCAGGTCAAAAAACAAATCCTTCTGTAAGAATCATTTAATTTACAAAAGTCACATCGTTTCCACAAAAGATTCAGTTCTAGGTCTAATTTTCAAAACATGTTCAGTTTAGATAGAAAATTAATAGATCACGACGTTTCGATCGCAACACAAGCGACCGTCTTGATCTATTAATTTTCTATCTACGCGACTTTACCGAAAGAACCAAAGCTTCAAATCAAGAATGTTCAGAGTTTCATTTCAGGTCACGAATTAAAGTGTACGCATTTGGGAGAGCTACGTTTTGGAAGCTGTCAATTATAACAGAATTGCCAAAACACCACATTTGAGACCATCAACATACTAGAACGCGTAGGCCCCAGCACCGTGTATTTGCAAGGAAAAACTGGTGAAATTAGTAAAATAGGACAAGATCTTAGTTGATTATAAATTCTTTAAGTAAAAAAAAATGCATTAAATTCGACGATCTAAACCAAAAAAAACACACACAACTCAAAATATAATCACTTGCATCGTCGAGGCGAATATAAATAACAAAGCAGAGAAGCAAACAATACGCCGTGTATATGAAGGAGTCATTGTTTGCTTATCTATTCTGTTAAGCATAGTGGAAATTGCTTTGCTAGCACACGTGCAGTCCTCGTATAATACATCGGATTAGTTTAATAACAACGTCGTTGACTTGCATTTCACAATCGCCGAGGGACGACAGACCAAACTGGAAGGCTGCCACGATCCTGCGCCAACAATTGCTCTGCAGTTCTCCATCTATTAAGATAGTTTTTCTTGTATCCAATTAGCAAGTGTTCATATACACGGTGGGCATGAAACCGGAGGACGCAGGAGAAAACACACAACACTATCCCACGCACAAAGTCCACACTTTGCTGCTGTACAAAACGCATTCTGCTGCGCGAGCCACAGGGTATGGCACCTCTCGTCTCGAGCCACAGACCCTCGCTGCCTCCACAGTAACGAGATTACAGGCAGCCACGACGTACGGCGATGTGTCGCCACCACAAACAAAACAATTTAAAGGGTGGGACGGCGGGTGACGTCACGCAGGTGTGCGGCGGTGACGTCACCCACCGCACACCTTGCACGCGCTTCCAGCCAGCCAAACTTTTAGTTTGTTCTGGAATGCACTGCGATGTTCGCCCGTGAAGGGTTCGGGACCCCCCCCCCATCCCATAAAGATCACAACGTAGAAAACAAGTACGCATTAACAAAAAAGTCAACTGTCACAGTCAATACCGCTTAAATTCTGCACTTCCACGAGGCCGTTGTGCTGTACACAAAACAAGTGGCCCAGATGTAAATGAGACACCGTTGGTTTTCGCTACATCTGGGACCTCAGTCCCGTAAGAACAAGCCACACACAAGTTAGTGTGGGCCAAGCGAAGGACATGGCATCCGCTAAACGAGACTCAACTTACAAAAAAAAATTATACCCGGTTGTCCCTTTGACCAGAACTATAAACGAATAAAAAACAAAAGCGAGAGACCAGCACAGTCACCGGTTCAGAGGGAAAGAAAACACTCATTCGAGGCCCAAAAATCGCACCTGCTGGCTTCGGCATCACTCCCAGCCGCGTCTCACATGACCATTAACGGGCGCTTGCGAACATCCCCAACTAATAGACCCTTAACATTCGCCTCCCCCTCGTTTGCATATTCACTTCGGTTTTAAATCGTATTACGCTTTAGAAAATGAAATGAGGGAGGGGGGGGGGCACAGGACATACGAACCATCCTCGATGTTAAGTAAACAAACACTTGCATTGATGTGGAGAACACTTCAGACGCAGCGATTCATTCAATCACTCGCACTGCCAAACCCGCGCAGGCGGAAGCCGCCTCTCACCGCGCCCTACCCGCGGTGGGTGGCGGGGGGAGAAGAGTCGAACAACCGACCCAACAAACCCCTCGACTTCGCTCCTGACGACGCGTCTTAAATACTACAATTGTCTCACAGCTCCACTGGGACGCAGGCGACTGCCTCGTTCGCGAGATAGGCGAGAGAGAGCACGCGCTCGCCCAGCGGAAACAACTTAAGGCGCCTTGCAAAATAAAAAAGAGCACGCACGCGCACGCACGCGCGCCAGAGCGACGAGAAGATGCAAGCGGACGGCACGAGCGTGCAGAGTCATTCGTGATTACACGGGGGTGACGAATTCATTGATTGGCAAACATGATTCACCCCCCCCATTCCTATCTTCCCCTCCCTCCCCCCCAAGAATTCCAATTGATTGAAGCATGATTCACAAACCTGGCTCTCTCGTTTGTATTATCCGTCTCGTTTGTATTGTCTCGTTTCATTTCCTCGTTCATATCATCAACCTCGCTTGCGTTGTCTACCTCGTCTGTTAGAACGAGAATATGTATTTATACTCGAGGAATCCGATGAGCTATGAGGCTGTTTTTACAAATTGTCTCCTTTGTCATATTTTAACCTTCGAGAAGGCTTTTCCACGTCCCATTCCTGCACATTCGCTGCACCTTTTCCGCCTTCACCAACGTACTCCCCATTATAAATTACAAAATTAACTCGACCCGCGCTGCACGCGCCCGATGATTGTTCAACACGTCCCACGTGACGCGCTGAGCAATTAACGCTGCCTGCGTCAGGCGGAACACGTGCACACACACACGGTTTAACACGGAGGCTTTCGCGACCAGTATTATTCATAATAAAGGTTTTTGGGTTAGATCGGGGACTTAACAATCTCAAATTTAAATCGTTCCTGTCCACGCAATCAGCGTGGAACGCGTTCCGAGCGCTGTTATGAGGGTGTTTTGGAACGCCAATGCTAAACCATTGATAAATGTGTGTTCCCCTGGTTACGTATTCTATGAAAACCCGTGTTGTCCCAACAACAACTTCAACAACAACAGCAAGATCAGCGCAATCATCCACTCTATCAGCACCTGCCACAATAAAATGTGTGCGCGATTATACTTTTTCCAACCAAACGCGATCGTCAATAACGCTTCCTTGAACGGAACAGGATATCCTCTACGTGACGTTTCGTGCAATGAGCCTCTTCTTCGTGGCAGATCATTAGAGAGGCCAGGGAGTGGATAAACGAGAGTTGCAGACTGCACTTGACACCACGGGGGCCTGATGAGCATCGCATTCTTAAATCGTTTCACGATTAACAGGTTTTCTTTTTAAAAAAATTGCATGTGATGAGTCGTGTGCGTGTCGAGCGGCAGTGTAGCGGCTAGCGCTTCACTGCGCGCCGAACCCGGCGTCCCGTGTTCGACTGCCGCTCACGGCCAACACCAGTGACGATTATCTGAATTGGTCCTCCTCTAGGTCGACTCAGCCTCAAATGAGTACCTGGCACGGTGTGTAAAAACATCGCCACTGGGGAGACAAAGGCGACCAGGCGTGGTGCTGGCCACTCACCCCCTCGTGCGCCGTGCCGGCCTTCGTAGGCGCTCGCTAACAGCACTTGCCCCAACAGTCTGTTGAGGCTATATGGGGGAACTGTGTCTTTGTATGTATGTTGAACTTCTTTCGCACCGTACGTAGCAAACCGTGCCTATTGGTAGCTGATCAGGCAAACCCTTCAAACGTACAAAAGGGTGTATTACTAAATACACGTATTTCCATTATAATAGCAATTGTACCATGTTGCTGGCACAATTCGTTATGACGAGTAAAATGGTTGTATTAAAGTCATTGCATGTTCAACTTCTTTCGCACCGTACGCAGCCGACCGTGCTAATCGGAGGTCCGGAATGAGAACACAATTTAGAATAATCCACGCATTGATCATTATCAATCAACCCAGGTCACCCTTGCTAATCAGTCTCGTCCTGGTCTCTTGACTTCTGAGCAGGACAAACAAAACAATTGCCACCGCAACTCCTTGATTCGACGAATTGCCAATATGAGTCTGTTTGAAGTGATGCACCATCAGCATCCATCTATCGATAGACGGGTGCTGAGGCGGTGTTTCGCCGCTGTGTTTGCAACGGGGCTGCCTTTTTGGTGTTCGGAGACGCAGCAGCGCCGACTGTGCAATTGTTAAACGCAGCGGAGTATTTGGCGATGCTGCTGCTGCTGCGTTAAACGCCCCACAGGGGCACAAGCACCACAATTAATGAAGCGAACCAAAAAAAAACACCAACGCATAATCTTCAATAACAGTGCGACCGTAAAACGTAAACGTGCAACAGACGACGCTTTGGACACGTACACAAGAGGCTGGAATACATTCTACCTACTCGTAGGTTTTTTCGGTAAAGTCACGTAGGTTAAAACATTTTTTGAAAATAATAATAAAATAATAACAAATTTTACTGGAGCAGTTACACCTGATGACGGAGGCTTGTGTTGCTTCCGAAACGTGATTTAATTTAGTTATTTTCATTTATTATTATTTTATTTTTACCTACGTGACTTGACCGAAAAAAACTTAAGAGTATGAATCCTTGCAGTCACGAAAGCTTCAAATCTAGAATACATTCTACCTCTCTAGGTGCTGTTGAGAGCCATTTCCCAAAACGTCGCCTATTACATGCACTTTCTTTCTCCGAGGCATACATACTGTATGTAAATGTGCCTTCCCATCGACTAATTCTGCACCATCGGCAGCGCGGGCGAATTACCAAAGCCCCCAGCCGCCGCCCCGTGTCACCCTCAACTTCTCTCACGTTGCCGCAGGGAGCCGACAGCAGCAACTCTCACACACGCACACAAAGCCTCCTTCCCCTCCTCCTTCCTCCTCCTTGGTGGCGGAGGGAACACGAGGCGCCCCGGGACACCGCTCCCCGCCGACCCGTCTGGGCCTGGCCCGGCACCAACCACCACCACCCGGCTCCCCCGTCTGCCAAGTTCTAATGCCGGCTCCATCGTGGCTCCAGTGTCGCCACAATAAATAAATCAAACTAACCTCAACTCCCGTGGCTTTCTCACCCCCCACCACCACCAGCGCCGTAGTGAGTGTGCAGGTTAACGGAACACCTGCGTTAGTGTTCCGACAAGCATCTGGTAGTTCGCCTGCATTTGGTTTCAAGGAAGCCTTCCCGTTGCCGATGACGCGCGTTTATGATAATTGGTTTTTTACCCTTTTATCTGGCAACAAAACTGACACCTTTTTTTACGAGGAGTCATGTTTGCATAGACCACAATACATGCAGTCATAATGCAAACAAAAAACATAACTCTGATAAGGACAGCGCATACATTATCAGTTATGTTTTTTGTTTGCATTATGACTGCAGGTATTGTGGTCTATGCAAATATGACTCCTCGTAAAAAAGGTGTCAGTTTTTTTGCCAGATAAAAGGGTAAAAAAACAATTATCATATTTTTTACTGCCAAATGAGGTACCAATGGTGACGCGCTTTTAGTTAACCCCGAAAGCCACACCGAGCCCAAATTCTCCTTTTCAGGAGGGTCCTGCTACGTTGGTATGTTTGGCAATACCAAAGTACGTTCTTGTACATATGGGGAGAAACGGGAGAACCTGGAGGAAACCCGTGCAGCACAGGGGGAGTGGATGAACCGATCAGAGAAAAGGTGCTCAAGTGATGAATACAACACAGGTCGTTCTTGGCTGCGAGTTGCAAGTGTTAGCACGCTCACCCTGATGAGACGTTGAGTGTCTAAAACTTTGCCATAGCTTGTTACACATGCTGCTGGAAGAAAAGAAAAACTCCCAGAAGGCCGTGGTTGATGGGATGTGTAAAAAATAACTCCCAGAAGGCCGTGGGTGATGGGATGTGTAAAAAAAACTAGTTTCTTTTACAGGTAGGAACAACAGGTTCCACACTGCCCACCAGGGATTATTTGTCTGTCTGTCGTGCACAAATGCGCTGTCCAACCAAGTTCCTACCTGCCCACTCCGAAGGAACGTGTTTTTGTACGGAGGACAAAATTGTCCACATTTTATTTTGACATCGCGTTTGCAGCACACAGGTCCACTGTTTAACACCAGTGGTAGCTATGGGCGCTCTGTTCAGCACCCTGAACCTCTGAACAACTGGGCCACCAGACATTGTTGGAAGAGGGAGATAACCAAGCGGTGTTGTTTAAATTCAAAAGGTCTGGGACACGGCTCATTTGTCGAGAACGTTTATTCAGAATCACACGAGGAAATGTATGGAATCTTTTTTTTTTACAAGAAATATGGCTTTAAAATAATAATTATGTGGCTTACCCAGCCATCTGGACCTCCTGGCCCAGCCTGCACACAAGAACAAAAAACCTCAAAAGCTGCTCGGGCAAGTGCTGTTAGCGAGCACCTAATGAGTTCTGGATGTCGTACGAGGGGGTGGGTTGGTCAACACCAAACCCAACGAAACTGCCTCACCAGTAATGTTGCCAAATCGCACCAAGTATTCGGGACTCGTTTACATATTCGCCACCGATGTTGGTCACGAGCAGAAAGTGGAACACGGGGTCGTTGCAATACGCTAACCACTGCACCTCCCCTCCTCCCAACCAACACACACACACACGAGGCAGCTTCACTTGACCTGCAGCTGCACTTTGATGTTCATGGAGGCGAGCTCGGCCACGAAGTATCGCAGCACGAAGGGCATCGTCACGACGCACACGGAGTCCGCGCTCTTGCACACGACGCACACCCAGGCGCGGCGACCGCTGCGAGTGTGCGCCCAGTCGGGCGGCGGCCGCTCCAGCGTGGGCGACAGCAGCGAGCCGCAGCGCGTGCACACGCGCGCCTCGCAGCGGTCCGAGCACGCCACCAGGCGGTCGTGCAGCAGGAAGGAGGTGCCGTGCGCCAGCAGCGCGTCGCGCTCCATCTCGCCGAAGCGCACGCCGCCCTGAACGTTGCGCCCGCCCACCGGCTGGCAGGTGAGGCGGTCGCGCGCGCCCGTCGTTCGCACCTGGGAGGGGTGGAACGCGGGTGGGGGCGGGGCGGTGGGACGGGGGAAGGGGATCGAGATGAGGTTTTGATGTCATTCGGAGATTTGAAACGAATGCGCACTGTTGGCGAAACTCAGGGCTGCGTGCACTGCTATCACCGCACGGAGAAAAAGACGGCGTGATGGAAAAAACAAATCAAGAGTGGAGAGCCGGATCAAGAGACAAAGAGTCACATGGACAGATGGGACGGACAGACAGGTGAGAGAAGGCTCTTTCCACAAGTTCCGAGTGCGCGGCCTCAGGCTAGCGGGAACCCTGCGTCACCTGGAACTTGTCGGACACCATGTGGCGCAGGCGCTGGTAGTAGACGATGCCGATGAAGATGTCGGCGTCGAGCTCCAGGCCGCTGATGCCGCTGTACAGGCGCTCCGTGCCCAGGTGGCTGTAGCCCGCGGCACTCAGCAGCTTGCCAAAATACTCCACCGCCGTCAGCTGCTTAGCCTCGTCTGCAGACGCGCGCACACAAACACGTACAGCATAAACAGACGTTTGGGGCAAACACTATTAGAGAGCAACTATGAAGGCCGGAACGGTGCATGAGTGGTGTGGCCGGAACCAATCCCCCGTCGCCAGTGCCGGTAATCATAACCAGGTCGCCGGGTTCATAGCGCAATCACCACAATCAGGTCTCAGTGTAAATGCTTACCCCGAGCTCTCAATACTCTGATAGTGCGCTGTCTTTGAGTTGTACGTCTTTTGGCGTCATCTGGTCCAACACCAATGGAGACTAGGCTCTAAGAAAAGCTGTCTCGGGTGTGGACCAATCAACTTCAAGGACAGTGCATATCATTATCATCATCATCAGAGTTGTTTCTTTTTGTTTGCATTTTGACTGCTTGTGTTGTGGTTATTGCAAACATGATGCCTTGTATAAAGGTGTCACTTTTTTGTACCAGTTGAAAGGGTAAAAACCTATTACTATATTTTGCCACTGGTAAAGGAGGTCTCAGAGTAGAATCACCGAGTTATCGCTCGCCACGAACACATACACAACATGCGCACGTGCACACGAACACATGCACACAAACACAAAACAAATACACACATGCATGCATGAATTAAAACCCAGATTACTCACAGGTTAATTCAAACCCAGGATCTTAGCGATGCCAGCTCAATGCTCTTATCTCTAAACCACCCGGCCACATTCCACAACCACCACCGCCAAAACCACTACCGCCACAACTACAACAACCACCGCCACAACAATTGTCGCCGCCACCGCCACCACCACCACTACTGCCACCACCAACACCACCTCTAAAACCACCCGAACTGCCATCACCACCACTATCACCACCACTACCATCACCACCACTTCCACCGCCAGCGCCGTACCTCCGTCGGTCGAGCTCCTCTCCGAGAAGGTGAATGGCGTGGCGTCGTGACACAGGCCGTGCATGGCGGCCGACTTGCCGGCCATGCTCTCGATCAGCATTCCGATGGTCATGCGCGACGGGAACCCGTGCGGGTTGAACAGGATGTCGGGCGTCATGCCGCCCTCGCTGAACGGCATATCCTCGGTGCGCCACAGCCGGCTCAAGATGCCCTTCTGGCCGTGGCGGCTGGCGAACTTGTCGCCGATCGTGGGGTTGCGGGGAATGCGCATCGTGATGCACGCCCGAAAGAAGCGGCCCGTGCCGCTGTCGTTGCCGCACGCCTTCACGTTGTCCACGACCGCGTCCTCCTTGCCCCTGGGGACGAGTCGTCTTGTGAACGTGCAGTCGAAATCTGGAGTTTAGGCCGCCTAACGATCCGACCTTATTTTGCGGCAACCAAGGTTCTCCCACCTACCCGGCGCGGCCAAAGAAATTAAATTGTCACTACGCACTGGCGTTTCACGCGGCCCATTGTCGTCTTGTTTCAGCTCGCCGGCGAGTTGAAGTGGACAGCCAAATGTATCAATTACGACTCAAGCTACATATGGAGTCGTAATTTGTCAGCCCGACACTTCAGACCAAGAAGATATTTTTAAGAAGAGGCGTGCACGACACTAGCCGTGGTCACCGGATTCTTAACGCAGCAAGCGAACCACTGCACCACCATTCCACCCCACCGACGTGTGAATCGCGAGCCTAAGAATCGATTTTAATTGACGAATGGATGAAACGTTACGTGCCTGTAAGACCGCCCACCGTTTCTTGCATGTAAAGCGCGAGTTTTAACTTAACAAAACGTATATATTTTCCCCCATTTTTATCCCAACGGTGCTTTTGCCTTCATGTCATGAGATAAATAATACATTTGGATATCTGACACAGCAGTGCAGCAATCTCGTGTCAGATAAAAGGGTCCATGGAAGAAGACGTAGCAGAACTACTTTCGAGATCCCTTCCTGGGACCTTTCATCCACACAGTAGGTGGCAGCATTTTCCCACTCCCTCCGCCACCAAGAGGAGTGTTTGTCCCATGACAAAGCCACCCTCCTCCCGTGCCCCCCATCCCGATTTCACCCCCCTACCCCCCCGCCCCATATCTACGTCACCCGGGACCCTCCGGCCCATGGGCGCCCGTTGCAGTTGCTCCGTCTGCACACTCGACAATTACGCTCGCCCCCCACCACCCCCATCAGAATAAAAATCGTTGTTTATACTGGAGGAATCCGATGAGCTATGAAGCTCTTTCTCACAGATGTCCAGTATGGGCGGGTCAGCAAGTTACCACAGGGAACAATACAAAAACACGATAGGAGTGCAAAATAGAGAAAATGCCACGAAATGTAAATAAATAATAAAATATCCCGTTATATAAGTCTGACTTGTCACGCTTGGGCAGGGCATCAAAAACAACAACAAAACAGTTTAACACGTAGGCTTTCGCGACCAATATTATTCATAATCAACGTTTTTGGGTTAGATCGCGTTAATATTAAAAATGTGTCGTAACCCTCCACCACCCGACACGGCCAATCAGCAAAAAAGTGTCACGTTGACAAAAGAGAAATAGTTCACTACTTTAGCCCACCGGTGTGTTGAAGCGTGAAACCACAACATTTACAATGGGTGGTGGAGGGTTACGACACATTTATAAATAACGCGATCTAACCCAAAAACGTTCATTCTGAACAACAAAACAGTCCCCTCCACTACCCCCTTCCCCCCCTTTGCGACTGCTCACTCACTTGTAGGCGATGACGGTGGCCTCGCCGGTGGCGAGGTTCAAGTAGGAGTAGAAGGGCTCCCCGTAGCGCAGCCACGAGCCGATCGAGGGCAGGCCGTCGGCGTCGAGCTTGGCGGCGCCGGGTCGCGCGTCGTCGCCGGCCTTGAAGCCGAACACGAGCTCGTCCCGGCCCTCGCGCACGCACTTGGTGAGATCCACGAGCTCCGTCTTGTAGATGCTGCCGTGCGCGAAGCCGCGCTCCCACGACGACTTGTTCACGATCTGTTTTTCGTGCCGAGAAAGAGACCTTCGGGAACCGGGCCTCGCGTTGATCGCGTGCCGGTTGTATTTTATTACAACTCGCGAAACGCGTCGTGGATGTACAAAGTCTACGCGTGGAATAAAGGCCTCTCCGTGACGCTTCGTGACTTTTAATTGGAGGGCTCGGCAACAAAGGAGAGCACGAGCGGGCGCGTGGTGCCGTGCTCGCACGCACACAGAGCCGTGCACGCACACCAGCCGTGCACGTACGCACAGAGCCGTGCACGCACACAGAGCCGTGCACGCACACAGAGCCGTGCACGCACACAGAGCCGTGCACGCACACAGAGCCGTGCACGCACACAGAGCCGTGCACGCACACAGAGCCATGCACGCACACCAGCCGTGCACGCACGCAAGTGGGCGAGAGGGCCCGGCCTGTAAAGCAACGTGCGCAAATGTACCATGGCGTCCTCCATGTCGTATCCCGTGTAGGAGATGACTGCCACCACGGCGTTGGTGCCCGCGGGATAAGTGTCCATGGCGTAGTGGTCGTACATGTAGGGCCGCACCAGGGGGCTCTGCGGCGTCTGCAGCCGGTATAGCTTGTTGTCAGAGCGGTCGCGGAAGTTGTGCAGCGGGGTGCCCATCGTCTGCTTGCCTGCACGCGGAGGGGATGGGGAGAGATGCGTGTGGGAAGGATCAAGCGAGCCGCATAAACGGATACTTCTTGCGTATGGCTTCGTAAAGAACAACTCGGAAAGTGTGTATCCGAGTTTGGTAGGCAGGCGATGGCTACGGGTGAGGCTGAGTTGATTTCTGATGCTGCTGCGCCTCCGTTGGATTTCAGTGGTCTACACGGCGCTCTACAGTTTGGTCAGGGCCTCTACAGTCACATTTCGGACTTCCTTTGAATTTCCACTGATGAAGGCGGTGACCGGATCTGGCGTCGTGGATCGTGCAGATTCGATTTCATCACGTGTTCCAGTGATTTCGCGGAAGGTTGCCACCAGATAACAGCGAGTAGGTAAGAGCGATATCACGAGACCTAAATGTTGTACCATTGTATCCTTGATTTAACCAAGACATGGAATAAACCTTATTGAGACATGTAAATCATTGTCTCTCATGCAAAGGTTATCTGGGATTCAATCAGAGTGTATCCTCATGGTCACCACTGACTGTCAAGTACTTGTGGGTAGAACGGTAGGTCCGTCAGCAGAAAGCCAAGTAGATTCAAGTTAACCTCGTAAGTAGGCAGGGGCATAGGTGTATGGGTAGTCAGGTCTGTAGGTAACAGAAGCCTACCTATGTGGGTACACTGATGAGTGTGGATAGTTTGCTAGGTAGGTAGGTCGGTAGATAGGCAGAAGTAAAACTTACGGTAAAGTAGGTAGATAAGTGGGAGGGGTTGGGTAGGCAAGTAGGTCTGTAGGCACTCGAAGTAATTCCTGTGGATTGTGGGTAGGCAGGTTTGCAGGTAGGTAGTAATGTAGCTAGTTAGATAAGCAAACAGGCAGGTAGGTAAGTAGGCTGGTAGCGAGATTGGTAGGTAGCTAGCAGGCAAATAGGCTGGCAGGTACATAGTTAGATAAGTAGATAGCTAGATAGGTTAGTTAGTAAGTTAGGCTAAGTAGTTTACAGGTAGGTTGGTAGTTTGTTAGGTAGGACGTTAGGTAGGTAGGCAGTAAGGGATTTAGGCAGGTAGGCAGGCAGGTAAGTCCCCTGGAAGATAGGTTGTTAGCTAGATTGATACTAAATTAGGCAGGAGCAAGGTAGTTCGGTAGGCAGGTAGGCATGTCGGCAAATAGTTGGGTAGGATGGTAGGCGGGTATGAAGGCTGGCAAATAGATTAGTAGATAGGAAGGTAGTTAGGTAGTTTGGTAAGTGGGCAGGCAGGCAATCAGGCGGGTAGGTAGGGGCAAGCGTTTATTAGGGGTAGGCAGCAGCTCACCCATCTGACACTGGTACATGTTGCGGGGACTCTGGTTGTGGTCCGAGTAGGGGATGAAGTTGGCCACCACGCTCAGCATGCTGTGTGGGAACAGCTCCTGGTGCGTGGTCACCCCCTTCACGATCTCGTTCTCACGGATCGCGATGTCCATGTAAATCTGTGGGGCGGGGGGCGGGAGAGATGATGTGGCGATACCGGAACACAAAGATCTCCTGTATAGCTTACATGGGCTTTTAGGACACGTTAGACAGCACCCATGAAGGACAACAGCTCCATCCCATGTCACTCATGGTGGTTGTTTGACCACACTTCACCACAGTGGTCAGTGCGGGCTGGTAAATGTCTGGTTGCGCAGCGTTAACTCTAACCCCACGGCAAGAAGGGCCTGGGTTCGATTCCCAACTTGGGTGCCTTTCTGTGTGGAGTTTGTATGTGTTTCCGGTTTCTTCAAATCGCTAAAAACACACAATGTCGGGCAAAAATATCCCAGTGCAGGACCCTCCTGGATGGAATTTCAGACTCAACGTGGCTTACATTATTTGGAATATTTGGCTGCTATACATTTCCATATGATAAGCCAGGTCGTTGAGCTTTCATTTGTGGCCAGGTTGCTTTTGCAAAGTAGCTAATAGGTCAGTGGGCATCACCTGGTAAAATAAACTAGTTTCGATTTAAAGCTTTCGTGACTGCAGGGATTCATATTCTTGGTTCTTTCGGTAAAGTCACGTAGAAGGGAAATAATAAAAATATAAAACAATAAAATTGTCACGACGTTTTGACTGCAACACAAGCAATCATCATCAGGTGTGAAATCCACAGCAAGAAAATTAAGAAAGAAATGGCACATTTTCAAATTTTCTTGCTGTGGATTTCACACCTGATGATGATTGCTTGTGTTGCAGTCAAAACGTCGTGAGAATTTTATTTTTTATATTTTTATTACTTTATTATTTCCCTTCTACGTGACCTTACCGAAAGAACCAAGAATATAAACTAGTTTCGTTTTATTTGTATATTTATTTTAAGTGATTTCCATATCTTTCCTATACTTTGCACCCCTATCGTGTTTTTGTATTGTTCCGTCCCGCCCCTCTACTGGACATCTATGAAAAAGAGCTTTATAGGCCACCGAATTTCTCCAGTACAAATAAACATTCCGATTCTGAAGAAGTCATCATCACAGAGACGTGCGCACCAGACTGGTGCCGCGGTGGCGAGCGCGACCAACCCACCTGCTCGAAGGTGCCTATGAGCTCCTCGACGCCGAGTGCCAGGTTGCGGACGGGGCGGATGAGGCGGCCGGCGCCCGTGAACACGTAGAGCGTTGGGTAGAGGCTGGCGCAGGCCGTCTTGGGAACCAGCACCACCTCGGTCCAGGGCGGCACCCGCTTCTCCTTGCGCGCCTGCGGCACGGAACACGCGGACACCAGGGGGTGGAGGTGGAGCGGGGCGGGTGAAGAGGTTGTGGAGGAGGAGGTGGTGGCGCTTGAGACGTTGGTGGAGGTGGAAAATCATGACATGGAAAATACGGAAACCACAACGAGCACGTGGTCACAACTAATTCACCTCCTCTCCAAACAGAACCCAGGGAATGAGGAGAAGATGTTTCTAACATATCCTCATAAACGTTCCAACCACATTCAATTAACAAAGGCCCCCATGTAGCCTCTAGAGATTCTTTGGGAGAAAATTACTGCGAGTGAGCAACTATTAAAAGGGGTGGCCACGGTGCGTGGCTAGGGATGGTGCGGCCAACATTAGCTAAGGAACACCCAAGACCCTTGGAGCCAAACTAAAATGAGCCATCGAGGAGAGCTGAGAGCAGCAGGAGAGTCGTGCCAGCAGCCCCGTCGACGTTGCGATCGCGCACCTTGTACGTGCGCAGCGTGCTGACGATCTGCGGCGCGATCCGGGGGTCGGCCCAGCCCACGAACGAGCCATCCAGCATCACCGGGTAGCACTCGGAGTAGGGGCAAGCGGGGGTGCCGTCCACCGGCACCACGCCTGGGCGGGCACGACGCACTCATCAACACACTAACATACGAATATACCAAAAACATCGGCAACAGAACATCACACTGACATACTAATATACCAACACACTGGTAAGCCGACACACTGACATTCTACTAATATACTCGATAAGATACACCAGCATTCCTAATGCAGAGCATTTTTTTATTAAATTTTTTGGGGTGGCAGATTTTAGGATTTTAAGGCCAAAATAATCAAGTTAAATTAATAAAATTAGAATAACGGTCACACCGTTTTAGCACCATGCCACACCGCACCGCCGCGCGGCAATCTCACCGAGCGAGCAGAGCAGGGCGGGCATGCCACCGGTGGGCGTGATGGCCGTCACCACCTGGGCGCCGACCGTCAAGTGGTTGAGGAGGCCGCAGGGCGTCCCGTCGGGCGTGTGCACGGGGCACAGGAAGCCCCACGACTCGGGAAGCAGGCGGCGCACCGTCGTGGTGCGCATACGCGCAAACGCGGCGCCGCGGTGCACGGCGCGGAAGTGCGAGATGTAGCGCGTGAAGTTCAGCTTGTCGGCCACCACCGCCAAACCAGCATCCTGCAGCATGCCCAGGCCTGCGGGAACCCACGCACGCACGCAGAGACAGATGTACAGACGGACGAGACACTGGAAAGAACCCGGAAAGCGCCGATGGATTAGTCAACATCTCTCCCATCCTGCTCTAGTGGCGACGGAATACATTTTGTTTAGTTTGTGAAGAACGGGCGACACTGAACCAGCACTACTGTGGGTTCGAACCTGGGTTCTCAAGTGTACCAAGTTTATGGTCTCAAGCCTGACCAACAATTGCCCGTGAAAAAAATCCAGAATATTCAATTTGAAGTTTCACTAAATTTGGCAAAGTCCAGCTCTGAGAATAAAAATATTGGTTTGGTTACTTAATTGGGAAGCCACGTGGCAACATCACTCCCTGCTACTCGCAGATTAATGCCCAACTTCCTGGCCGGTGTTGCAATCCCCCCTTGCCCGTTCACCGAGTGGAAGTTGGTCCGTGCGCGCATTGCAATGGAGGAGCAGTATAAAATATGAAGTGATGGTGATGATGGCGACGACGACGAGTGGCGGTACCTGTCTTGGAGGCGAGGTTCCCTGTCGCCAGCAGGTACTCGGTGGCGCGGGTGAGGTCCGACACGGAGCTCAGGACCTTGGCAATGGAGTCCGTTGTGAGCGGGATGTTGCTGTGGCGCTGCACGCGCTTGTCAAACGAAAACTTGGCGCCCACGAGCCAGCCCTCCATTTTCTCCTGCACACGCGTGTGGGGGTGAGCGTCAAAGGGTGAGTGTCACAAGGTATGGGGGGGGGGGCAAATGGTGAGGGTTGAAGGGTGATGGTCAAAGGTTGAAAGGCAAGGGGGTGCGCTTGGACGGGTGAGGGTCAGAGGGTGAGGGGAAAGAGATGAGGGTCAGAGGGTGAGGAGCAAGGGATGATGGTCGAAAGATAAGGGGCAAGGGTAAGGGTCATGGGGTGAGGGGCGTGGGGAGCTTTTAAATATCAATGCTTCAAGTGGCCGAGTAGTGGCTCAGAAGTTACAGCACTGAGCTGACGCTGGGTTTGAATCCATGGTGCAGTCACCCAACAGCTTCTCATATGCAGCAAGTTGATGGCCTCAGCCTGGTGACCAAGGATGGAACAACGTAAACCCATCCTGTTTGACTTATCATCAAATCTCGCAAGCTAAGCAGGTTTTTAACATGCGCACAAAACACATTGTCGAAGGGCTGTGGGGCTAAGCGTTGGGTCAGCAAAATGTCATTGTTGTCCTGCACAAAATCCATCGTTGTACTGCACTTCTACGCTTCCACATCTACGATCCTTGTCTCCATCAACTTGCACTGAGCACAAGAGTTAAGTTCTATGAAACTAACGATGCTGGTGCAGAGGTTCCCGTTGTGTTTTCTGGTTGTACAGCGTGTCGTTTGGCACGATGTCTGATACACATTTCATAGAGAATCATCCAGCACGAAGAGCAAAACGTCGGACGTAATGTAAAAACCCCTTACCCGCAGAACCGGAAAAACACGTCGTAGAGAGGTAATAATAATACTTTCATTTCATACAGCGTCATTCATGCTAACAGGATCCCACAACGCTGTACATTATATATAATGACCAAATCCCATATATAGCTACTACCAGAAAATAAAAACCCTACAACCAAGCCAAATCAAAAACGAATTAACAAAAAAATGGCACCAAAAGAAAAAGCACCAACAAGGATAACGTTATGACAACAAATAAAATAGTCTAATAAGTCGAATAAATAATAATAAGAATAACAACGGCTGGTGGTAGTGGACACTGCGGGGAACTGTGGGGTAAGCACCTTGAGCATCATGAGATAGAGATGCCCTGAAGTCAAGACCTCCTGCGTTGAGAGGCTGTCGGGGTTCTCTGGCGCGCACTCCCCCTTGGCGAAGGCGAAGAGTTTGCGCGTCATCATGCACAGCAGCTGGAACTTCTCCACGTTGCTCTTGAGATGGATGCATATACACTGGCTGGAAATACACACACAGTCAGGGTCGGGTGGTAATCCCGTCAATCACCCATGCAGTCACTCCCTCTAACCGGCAGGCCAGTCACCTCCATGTCACTCTTACATAGCTACGAACAGGATTACCGTTCCCCAGAACTTCACCCATTGTTCATGCCGCCCATGTTGAGGACTCGGGTCTACCAGAATGGCTGTTTCGTCTCATCCTCAATGTTTAACCACCACCGCACTGCACATCACAACACTTCTCTCTCTCTGTCGCTTTCCTCTCACCGATCGACTTTGGAATCCCCTTCCATGGTCCCTTTCCCAAGTGCTCATAACCTCGCTTAATTCCAGAAACGTAACGAGCCCCGTCGCAATCTCGAGAGTGCTGTTAGTTTCTAGTCACTTTGGCCACTGGGAAACGCCACAGGGTCAAAGGTTGGTGAGGGTGGAAGGGGGGGAGAGGGAGGGAAAGAGGCTCACTCGAAGAGAAACTCCGCCACCTCCTCGTCCGTGAGCCACTCGGGCAGGAGAAGCTTGACGCGGAATCGCTCTCCCAGGTAGCGCATCACCTGGGCCTGCGTGAGGCAGCCCTCATCACCCACGGCGCGCATCATGTACGCCACGCAGCTCCGGTAGAATGAGTTCCCCTCCATGCTCTTTGTGAGCTCGCAGAAGATGCGGTAGTCTGTGAAGGACACGAGGCCCTGGCGGAGGCAGAGTTGAAAGGGGGAGGGCGGCGATCACGGGTGTCCCGACGACTTGTCGTTCGAAATCGGATCCGGCTCGCGCGATACCGGTTCCGCGTTACCGAGCGTCTCGGGAAGGCGACCGCCACCGCCTCGCTCACCTTGAGCGCGAAGCCGAGCGGCATGAAGAAGAGCTGCTTGCGATAGATGAAATTGAGCATGACGGTGCCGTTGTCCAGGTAGTGCAGATTCATGTTGATAGCCGTGTGCTCCTCGCACACGCAGTGGATGGAGATGCCTGCCCAAAAGAAAAAGATCCCCGTATTGCCTTAACAGACTTGTGGGGAAAGTGCTGCTAGCGAGCATCTATGAAGGCCGGCATGGCACACAAGGGGGTGGGGGGTGGCCAACATCACACCTGGCAGCCTTTGTCTCATGAATGGTGATGTTTACACATCGCACCATGTATTCATTTGAGGCCGAATCGGCCTAGAACCGGTTCAGGTAATCGTCACTGATGTTGCCCATGATCGGGAATTGAACCCGGCTTGCCGGGTTCGTAGTGGAGCACGCTGATCGCTGTAATACCGCTCCCCACACACACACATACACAAAAACAAAGATGCCCCAAAGGAACTATACAGATTGTTGGGGTAAATGATGTTAGCGAGTATCTGTCAAGGAGCACTGCGGCCAGCACCACACATGTCTACCACCTTTGTGTCACACATTATTTGGTGGTGTGTTAACAGTGGAGCACAATCATATTACAACAAACGTCAATAACACATCCTTCAAGAAAAAATATATATTTTATACGTATAATAGGTGACATTTTAGGCAAAGGTCTTATTTAGAAGGGTTATTTATAATAAGGCTTTTCCAGAAATATCAAGGCCGCAGAGTTATTGACAAATGTGTTAAGTATTTTTTGCATTTCATGTGCGAATGAAAACACACTACCAGCGACTCAGGTAAGGCTAAGTCAACCTATTAGGAGGCTCAGGAGGAGCTCAGATCATTTCCAATGTTAGCCATTGGCTGGCAAACCAACTCAGGTGGCCGGGTATGTAGCGCCATGTGCTGAACACTGTGCTACAGCACCAAATGCATACACAAACGCACGCAGTATGGCATGATAACCCAATGACGGCATTCCTTCACACAGCCACGCTCACTGTAAAATAGTGATCATGACGATGACGGTGAAGTTGAGAAAGGAAAGACCGACCGTCAGGGCTCGCGCCAAGTTGTTCTCGCTTGCCGGCAGTGACGGCGGTGGTGGCGTTGGTTGCGACTCACTCACCGAACTCGGTGTAGCCAGGGCCCCTGCTCTTCCACTTGGGCCGGTTCAAGGCAATAGGGTAGTTTCGCCGTGGCATGATCAGCATGCGCACCACCTTCTCGATGCCGTTGATAATGTAGTAGCCGCCCATTTCCTGCGAGCGGTCCAAAACGAACGCACACCCCCCCCCCCAACAGATCCCAGTCAAAAAATAACGCATTGTTACAAGTATTGTTGTGACCGTACGATAAGAGCTGGGCCGATTCGTCAATGAATTTGATTATCGGGTGAAAATTGTAATGGACTACTTTTTTGTGGTTCATTACGGAGACCGGTTTCAAAAATCGTAATGCAGATGCTGCCCATATAGCCGTACATACTGTTGAGGTAAGCACTGCAAGCGAGCACCTACAAAGGCCAGCAAGGCGTAATATGGGGCAGTGTGGCCAGAATCACACCCAGCTGCCTGTATCCCAAGTACTAATATGTACACTTGGCATTAGGAACTTATTTAAGGCCGAGTCAATCCAGGGAAAGCCGAAGACCGGTTCGAATATTCTCCACCAATCTTAGCTATGTCCGGTAATATAATTCAGGTTGCTGCATTAACAGCGCAGCGAGCGAACCACTCCACTTTCACTCCCCACACGCGCGTGCAGGTACATAAATGGGCAGGTATATTACGTAACAATAATTGTCGCGATTGTGAGTGTTACCATAACTCGTGTGCTGTGCGGCTCACCTCAGCCTCCTCATGGTGAGCTATGAGCTCGGCGGGCGACATCCCGCGCAGGTTGCAAGCCTTGGACTTCACCATGATGGGCACTTGACCCATACTCTGCTGGATGATGCCCTGCGGCTCCCCGTTCACCGACCAGCTCACATCCGCCTGGCCGAAGGGGGGGGGGGGGGGGGAGTAACAGGAGGGGAGAAGATGAGGACCAGGACGAGGGGAAAGAAGGAGGATAGTGGGGAAGCGCTGGTTGTTTCACACGAGGCAGCGAGAGTGGACCACGTACCGTAGTTGGTAGCGCAGAGCCGGCGGTTCACAAGCTCTACAAGGAACACATTTGCCGAGGTTTAAATACCGCAGCAGCCACATCTGCGTCAAGAGCTCTAGCTTCCTTCCCGACTTTGCTTGATGAAACTCAACATAAAGAAGTTCGGTTGACATGACCCTGCCCCGATTCACTGCAATTACACGCTCACTGCCGTTGAACCATTTCCATGTCACTTTTCATCACTACTACCACAACAATTTATCTAATGAACCTCATGCCTTGACACCCTCCAATCTCATCCTGCAAAACGGACCATTTCTTCTCATCAACACTGTAAAAAAAATGTGTTCGTTATTATCTGCTTTTATCAGCGCCCTCATTTGCTGGTCGTATATAGTTAACCATTCGTGCATGAGACGCCGTACGACTTTTTGAGGACGCGCAACAGGGCTGCTCAAGGGATCGATTGCAATCGGCGAATCCACAGAGACACAACATGCCAAGTTCGTGACGCGAGCGGGTGTGCCGTGATCTCACCATGAGCTTGCCGCGGTAGGTGGCGCGGCGCGCACGGCACTCGGCGGGGAAGACGCGCATGTCCCGGCACACGGCCGCCTTGCCCACCATGGGCGGAGAGATGGAGGTGTCGGCGAAAGCCAGCGATAGGCGATTGCCATTTATCATGAACTCGATGGGAGGGATGGCCTGGGTGCGAGACAGAGAACAGCGCGATCATCACAATACCATCAATGCTGCCACAATGTCATCATTATCATCATCGCCGCAACAACTTCATTACAACACCAAATACACAGATCCCCCGTATAGCCTTAACAGGGTGTTGGGGCAAGTGCTGTTAGCGCGCACCTATGAAGGCCGGCACGGCACACGAGGGGGTGGGTGGCCAGCACCACGACCGGCCTTTGACTGCACTTTCCTCTGCTGGTAACGTAGACCCATCAACAACACATCGGAACCAGAATATTTTATTTATACTGGAGGAATCCGATGAGCTGTGAAGCGTTATTTTCACAGGTGTCCGGTATGCAGGCCAGACACCCATCCAATAACTTTCCCGTCTCAACTCTGCTCAGGCTTCCAAGATCCGTGCCCTGCAACTGAAGTCGGCGTGGCCGGGGCTCACAAGGCAGTGCGCTAACCGCTGCGCCACCGCTCCTCGCGCAACGCATGAATAAAAAACCGAATTTATTGTCGTGCCTGCACACAATTAATAATTACACGATTATCCATTTTTACCGGGTATGCCGCAATAACGCTACATTACACGGGGAATGGCGTGCTTAACGTCACATTAAGGGCAGGGTGCATTAACCTCGGCAGCCTTCCGCAGCAGTGTGTAACGTTCACCAAACCTGGCTCGTCACCACCGATGATTACACTGGTCAACACACTTTTTCTGGCATAAGGTATTCCAACGGTAATAAGGACATTTTGGGGTGCTGATTCCAAATCTTGCATCAGTTTTTGTCTATCACATCAGGTTTTTGAGATATAAAATATTTCATTTTCAATAAAAACTGCTGAAGAAAAATATTAAATAAATGTGGATATCTACATAAAATGATATTATAAACACACTATCCTAAAAATACAGCACCATATTTTAACACTAAAGCAGTCACTGACTCGCAACAACTTGCAATCATAAGTGACAGAGTTAATTTCGGGTAAAATAAATGAAAATGGGGTATGCCGATAGCATAAAAATTAGATGTGATAGAGCAAATCTGAGATCAGATTTGGAATCAGCACCCTGAAATTAGTCTAAAACAGCTGCAAACGTCCAGGCCAGAATTTTTTTCTTTTTTTGTTGACCAGTGTTATTTTATTAAGGCCAAACCGCCGCTGAGATGCCGCTATTATTTCAGTTAGGCCACGCCGAGGCCTGTACAAAGTGGGCCCTCTGTGGTGGCACCGCGCAAGACGGCGGCGATGGGATCCCGTGGGCCCTCTCAGGCCACCACCAACAACCGCCATTCGCCACTAAGTGGCGGTGACGTCACCACGACGCTTGTGCCAGGCCAAGTGCACCGTGAGGCCACGTGAAGTGTCGAACGCCCGCTGGCAGGAGGTCACGGGGCAGACCCAGCAGGTGCCACGGGTTGACCGACCGAGATGACCGAGATGACTGGCTGATGCACCACCACACACCACCCCTGGCTACCACCCCCCCGCTCGCCACGGCCTCACCTGCACCGCCTGCGAGAGACCCTCGTGCAGCACGTAGTCGAACGACTCCACGTGCGACTTAACGAGCTCCTGCAGGGCGCGTCTCTGCGTGGCAGGCGGCCGCCCGTAGTCTGGCGCCGTGAGCTCCTTGAGGCTCGGAGCGCCGCAAGCCGCCGGCGGCTCCGTGGACGCGGCCATGCTGCCCCGATAGCTCCACGTGCTGTGGAGTGGGGAGGTGGTAGGGGTGGGGGTGGTGAATGTTGTTGGTGGTGGTGGTGGGGAGGTGAAGTCGTCTGCGGCCATCTTACCTAGGGGGGATGGTGGTGGGGGTGATTAATGTTGGTGGTGGTGGTAGGGAGGTGAAGTCGTCTGCGGCCATCTTACCTAGGGGGGGGGGTGGTGGTAGTGGTGGGGGTGGTGAATGTTGGTGGTGGTGGTGGGGAGGTGAAGTCGTCTGCGGCCATCTTACCTAGGGGGGGTGGTGGTAGTGGTGGGGGTGGTGAATGTTGGTGGTGGTGGTGGGGAGGTGAAGTCGTCTGCGGCCATCTTACCTAGGGGGGGGGGGGGGTGGTGGTGGTGGGGGTGATGAATGTTGGTGGTGGTGGTGGGGAGGTAAAGTCGTCTGCGGCCATCCTACCTAGGGGGGGTGGTGGTGTGTTGGTGGTGTTGGTGGGGGTGAGGGTGTTGGGGACTCTCCCTGAGTAATATGGCCGCCAGAAGTTCTCGACTGTCGCCCGGCTCACCCGGCTTCCCTCGTCACCCCGGTGATGCCGCTTCACGCCCCCCCCCACCCCCAGCCTGTTGCTGCGTTGGCGGTGGTGCACAAAGACAAAGATCCCCCGTGTAGCCTTAACAGACTGTCGGGGCAAGTGCTGTTAGCGAGCACCTATGAAGGCCAAAACGATACACGAGGGGGTTGGGTGGCCAGCACCACGCCCGACCGCCTTTGTCTCCCCTGTGTCGATGTTTACTACACACCGCACCAGGTACTCATTTGAGGCTGAGTCAACCTAGGGGAGGATGCCCAGGTCCGGTTCAGATAATCGTCACTGGCGGTGTTGGCCGTGAGCGGGAATCCAATCCGGGTTGCCGGGTTCGTAGCGCAGCGTAGCGCTAACCACTGCACCACCGCTCCCCAGTCACGCACGCAGACACGTGGTACACACACACGTGGGTGCTGCATACAGACACGTGGTGACACGTGGTGCACAGAGACACGTGGTGACACACAGACACGGAGCTGTTAGCGGCACTAATGACGGACTGCGTGCGCGTGTGTGCACGGCAGAAGACGTTTCGGGCAATGGGCACTTCTCAGAGAGAGAGAGCGATGAAGAGTTTGGAAGCACGCTGGGGGCTACTACGTGCGGTGGAGAAAGAAGCTTTAAATCGTTTCGGAGAGAACCAACGAGGCTGTGTTGTCACATTTTCACGTGCGATTCTCAGTTGGGGTGTCGAGTCGAGGGGGAACGAACGGGGGGGGGGGGCAACGTTGTCTGCTCGCAGGCGAGAAGGCTGCAAGAGAGAGAGTTTCGTGTTGTTTCGCTATCCCCCAAGGAGTGTGCAGAGCCCACGATGGTTGACTGCAACCCCAAGGGGTGGTTGCACGGCCACAATCACACGCCTGCAGGCTCGTGTGTATCTCTCTACCTTCACATGCGTCTCGGCAGAGATGAGCGCGTTTTGCCTGCGCAAAACGCAATGTGTGGCTATGAATAAGGCCCAGTGAGCCAAACGTCGGTACTTTTTTTTTATTTAATTTTGAAGCCAATGTTATTGACGAACGTGTGGAGTTGTTTTTGGTTTGTTATTTGTGCGCCACTGCCAACGCGACAGCAGCAGTATCACCGAATATAATTCGTTACAACTCCCATAGCTGGGGTCGGGTTAGAGGTGGTATTTGTGAAAAATTATTTGAAATCAATCCCAAACTATTCTAAGCAGGATAACAAAATAGATAAAACACCGCCTGTGGGTAAAAAAAGTTTTCTTAAAATCAAATATAACTAAAATCGCTCAAAGCGTCGGCGTAGAGCAAAAAAAAGTAACGGAAAGGGAAAAGTAGCGATAATAAAAAAAGAAATATAAAACTAATTTTGAACTCAATGTGAGAACCGGCGTGCGGGTGACGCGCCCTGCGCATGCGCGGTGCGCGCGGCCGCGAGATATTTAGCAGCCGGGAGTCGCTTCCTGCCCCGAGTTGCGACGGCAAAAGGCCGCGGCGACAACAAGAAAAACCTCCAGCGGCCTCCCTCTCTCTGTCTCTCCCTCCCCCTCTCCCCATTTGTTTGTTGCCGTGTTGTGCTCAGGGCTTCTCATCAACCGCTAGTTTGAGTCTTCTACATCTGTTCGCCCTCACCACCACCACCACTACTAATCGTCATCATCTTCACCATTGGGCCACCCAACGGCGCGTGGTGGTCGTGCGCGCTTCCCCCGACTTTTGTTGTTTTTAAATTGTCTACTTCAAGTTACGCCACCAAGTCGCGTCGCCGTCTTGCACGACGAGGCGACACCCAACCACGACCGCAACAACAACATCGCCCTCCCAACGTCAACAACAACAACAACGCCCTCCTCTCCCAACGTCAACAACAACAACATCGCCCTCCTCCCAACGTCAACAACAACATCGCCCTCCTCTCCCAACGTAAACAACAACAACATCGCCCTCTTCACCCAGCGTCAACAACAACAACATCGCCCTTCTCTCCCAACGTCAACAACAACATCGCCCTCGTCTCCTAGCATCAACAACAACATCGCCCTCTCTCAGCGTCAACAACAACAACATCGCCCTCTCCCATCGTCAACAACAACAACATCGCCCTCCTCCCAACGTCAACAACAACATCGCCATTCTCTCCCAACGTCAACAACAACATCGCCCTCTCCCTACGTCAACAACAACAACAACATCGCCCTCCTCTCCCAGCACCTCCACGACAACAGCTGGCCCAGCGTTGGACACGCGGCCAGTGGACCTGCCGACTCCGTGGCCAGCCCCTCCTGCCTTACCTGCCTGCGTGCCTTACCTGCCTGCGTGCCTGCCTGCCCGACAGACAACCTGTTGGACGGACCGCTTTGCCCGCCTTTCCTGCCAGCCAACGTGTTGTTGTTGTACTGCCCGGCTGCTTCACAGACGTCCCGTGTTGCCGTTGTTGGGACTGCCTCACGAGCAGCCATTCACACGCATAGACAGCCCAAAGAGTGTGGTTGGACTGGCTGCCAGCAGACACAGACCCCCTGTCCGTGGAACGTGTTAATACTGCCTGCCTGCCAACCCAGGTACTGGACTGTACCACTCATTGCCACTGAGACGCCAAGCAAGCCAAGTGCTTGGGCAGCCAGACAGATTTTCAGTTTGGGCGACCTGTTGTGCTGCTGCTGGACTGCCTTGCCAGCTTAACACCCAGACCAGCAATCGGCCTGCCTGTTGTACAGTTTTTCTGCCAGATAACCACTCCGTACCACCTGAAAGTGAGCCTGTTAAGCTACATTAATTGATTGGTTTGTGTCTTCGTAACCTGAATGACCAGCCAGACAGACATCTAGCCATACAGTCGCAGTTGATTCACCGGCCTGTCAGAAGACATCCTATTGCCCTGCCTGATTTGTTCACTTACGGACGTGCCACAGCCAGCCACGGAGCCCGCTTGCGTGACGTGCCAATGGAAGTGGGGGACAAGGCCTTTGGCTTTGGCAGCTACGAGGGCCACGAGGAGGCGCAGAAGGCCCTCGATGCGATGAACGCCAAGGCGAAGGAGCTCAACGGGAGCCGGGTAATGTACGGGGCCCGTGCCTCCAAGGCTGCGGCCGAGGGTGAGGCGGTGGCGGTGGCCGAGCTGGAGCGACAGTTCGAGATGCTCAAGCAGGAGCGCAGGAGCAAGTACCTGGGCGTGAACCTGTACGTGAAGAACCTGGACGAGTGCATCAACGACGAGAGGCTGCGCAAGGAGTTCGCGCCGTACGGCAACATCACGAGCGCCAAGGTGATGGTGAACAGGGGCGGCGAGTCGAAAGGCTGCGGCTTCGTGTGCTTCTCCATGCCCGAGGAGGCCATCAAGGCCATGACGGAGATGGACGGGAGGGTGGTGGGCTCGAAGCCAATGTACGTGGCGCTGGCCCAGCTGAAGGCCGAGCGTAACCTCCAGCACCTGGCCTCTCACCTGAACAAGCACGGGTTCTACGCGGGCAGCGGGCACAGGAGGTCGGAGAGCGAGATGGAGCTCAACGGGGAGTACGAGTTGCCCGAGCAGGACGGCAAGAACAAGTTCCAGGGCGTGAACCTGTACGTGAAGAACCTGGACGGCAACATCAACGACGAGAGGCTGCGCAAGGAGTTCTCGCCGTTCGGCACCATCACGAGCGCCAAGGTGATGGTGAACAAGACGGGCGAGTCCAAGGGCTGCGGCTTCGTGTGCTTCTCCACGCCCGAGGAGGCCGTCAAGGCCATGTCGGAGATGGACGGCCGCATCGTCGGCTCCAAGCCCATGTACGTGACGCTGGCGCAGCTGAAAGGGGAGCGCAGGATGCAGCAGCTGGCGACTCACCTCAGTGAGCACGCGTACCACGTGGGCAGCACGCACAAGAAGGCGGTGCTCGAGATGGAGCTCGGCGGCCACGACGTGCTCAGACACAAGTGCACGAGCAAGTTCCAGGGCGTCAACCTGTACGTCAACAACCTGGACCCCAACGTCAACGACGAGCGGCTGTGGAAGGAGTTCTCCCCCTTCGGCACCATCACCAGTGCCAAGGTGATGGTGAACAGGAGCGGCGAGTCCAAGGGGTTTGGCTTCGTGTGCTTCTCGTCTCACGACGAGGCCTCCAGGGCCATGGTGGAGATGGACGGGCAGGCGCTCGGATCCAAGCAGCTTTATGTGGCGCTGGCCCAGCTCAAGACGGAGCGCAGCCTTCCTTTGCCTCGCCTCAACGGGCGGGCGATCTGCGTGGGCCATCTTCATAAGTCGGCGGAGGAGCTGGAGCTGGAGCGACAGTTTGAGTCGCTCAAGCAGGACCGCAGGAACAAGTTCCAGGGCGTGAACCTGTACGTGAAGAACCTGGACGACGGCATCAACGACGAGAGGCTGCGCAAGGAGTTCTCGCCGTTCGGCAACATCACGAGCTCCAAGGTGATGGTGAACAGAAGCGGCGAGTCGAAAGGCTGCGGCTTCGTGTGCTTCTCCACCGTCCAGGAGGCCACCAAGGCCATGACGGAGATGGACGGCCGCATCATCGGTTCCAAGCCGCTCTACGTCACCCTGGCGCAGCTCAAGGCTGAACGCAACCTCCAGCATCTCGCCCCCCACCTGAACGAGCACGAGTTCTACGCGGGCAGCGGGCACAGGAGGTCGGAGAGCGAGATGGAGCTCAACGGGGAGTACGAGTCGCCCAAGCAGGACGGCAAGAACAAGTTCCAGGGCGTGAACCTGTACGTGAAGAACCTGGACGGCAACATCAACGACGAGAGGCTGCGCAAGGAGTTCTCGCCGTTCGGCACCATCACGAGCGCCAAGGTGATGGTGAACAAGACGGGCGAGTCCAAGGGCTGCGGCTTCGTGTGCTTCTCCACGCCCGAGGAGGCCATCAAGGCCATGTCGGAGATGGACGGCCGCATCGTCGGCTCCAAGCCCATGTACGTGACGCTGGCGCAGCACAAGGTGGAGCGCAAGGTGGAGCTGTCGTCCTCGCAGTACGTGCAGCACGTTGGCGGCGTGCGCATGGTGGCGCCGAGCACCACCATCATCGGGCAGTACCAGCCGGCGACCACCTCTGGATACTTTATGACGACGTTGTCACAAGCGCAGGCCCGCACTCCGTACTACCCGCAGTCCCAGATGGTGCCCGTGCGCTCCAACCCCTGGTGGCTCCTGCCAGTGCAGCCCCAGGGAGCCCACGCCGCCCACGCTCACGCCGCCCATGCCCACGCCGCCCACGCCCACGCCGCCGCCGGCTTCCAGGCGATGCCGGGCCCCATCCGCCAGCCGTCGCCCGGCACTACGGTGATGCACCAGGTGAACGCGGCCGATGTGTCGCAGGGCATCGATGCCGCGCACGTCATCTCCCAGGGCATGATGGCCCGCCCCTCTTTCTCCAACCAGGTCACCGGACTACAAGTGCCAACCTACAAGTACACGAGGGGCATGCAGAACCTCTAGTGGACCCGGCATGTGCGTCGGCAAGGCCTTGCATTTGCAAACACTCGGAAAAAGTCTGAGCCCCACCAACACCATCACTCAGTCTCCTGCCTACCAAGTTTTTGCAAAATACATGGAAAAGTTGAGATTGCGGCTTAGGTCATGGACTGAGAGTTTGACTGTCAGAAAGCTGAAGTCGGTGGGAGAGTTGAATTGCTCACCGGCCACTGCTTTTGGCTTGGAGTTCTGCAAAACGTGGTCAGGCTCGGCGGTCACATGGGAGTGGACCAGACTCTTCGGGATGCTCCTCGCACAGCGGGGAAGCCTCAAAAGTGGCGCACGGGCAGGGTCCGCTCCTCGCTTCCACACTGCACACATCGCCAGCACCGTAGGACTTGGAGTGGATGCCCCGAAGATGGGGAGCACGCCGCTCGCTCCCTCCCGCCTGGTCTCGCCCGAGGCCCGTGGAGTCGAAGCAACGAGAGGCGGAAAATAGGGGGCCTTGAGAAAGGCCACTTTAGGGATGGTTTTCCTAGCTCCTTCAAAGAACACTTAAGGTGTAGGGGGGGGGGGCTGGCTCTCCATCTCAGTGGCCGCAGTGTTTGTTTTTGTTAACGACCGCGGTCAGAAAACACATTCACCTCAATGCAACACCAGCAGTCGAATTAGTGTTTGTAGAAAAGTGATTGTTACGGAAGCGGTCGGTGTCAAACGTCCTTGTTTCAATCGTGAATGTTTTTGGCTTTCACGAATAATGTCTCGCCTGGGGGAAAGTGTCAGTCAATGGAGCCACAGCCGGCTCCATGCACCCAGTTTTCTGTACCTTGGTCACTTTTTAATAAACAAGTTTTGACAAGTGCAGTTTTTTAATGTGACATTTCAACCGAAGTATCTGTTTTTTGTCAAACCCTTGTCCAGCCCTAGTCCGAAAGCAAGCTCCGTGAGCTTTAAGAGGCGATGTAGTGAGTCCGCTGAGGTCGTCAGTCACCATCCCGAGCTCCTCACCAGGGTGCAAGGGATCCACATTTACCAGTTGTAGTGAGTGTGACATGGGGCGACTTGATTTGTAAAATTTCAAGGTGCACCGCCTTGGTGGTTTGTCAGGACTAGAGTTTCAGAATCCCTGATAGTCGGTGCTTACAATTATACGACTTGTCCTCATGAGGCTATTATTGAGTTTAAGGAGTGATGGGGTGGGGGGGGTCATTGTTTTCCACACTCAACGGAAGAATGGTGTTTTCCACAGTTAATTGCCAACACGTGCCACACCCTCCAGGGTGGCGCACACAAAACGCATCCACGACACACCAAGCCACATTTGGCCACCCAACAACAAAACAGCCAACCTCTTTTTGCTTTGAACCCCCCCCCCCTGCCCTTTAACATCGGTCACGCCACGACTTGTCAAATCGTCTTGTTGCGTATGTTTTTTTTTGTTAACATTGCAACGGAATCGTGTCAACGTATAATTGCCCGAGAGGAAGTTTGTCTTTATTTACCGGCGTCTCTAATAACTGGTCTGTGCTGTACCGTTTTATCCCCCCCCCCCCCCCCGTATGCGTCTGCCGTGCAAAGTGATTCTTGACGGGAAAAACATCTATAATAAAACTTTACACAGATCTCTGCTGCACTCGAATCTCTTTTTTTCCCCACCGTCCTGGGAAAGTCTGGGAGTTTTTGTGGAAGCTCTTCGGGGACCCTTATGGGATCAGCAGGACCTCTGGGAATGGGAGCGAGTTCAAATGCGTCTAGGGCAAGACAAACATAATAAGTATAATCGTGCATTCTGTAAAACCATGAGTTTCAAGCAACACAATCGTGTGTAAAATGCATCTCAACCTCTGCATTATGCAAAAAAATTGCATATCCTCACTGCTGCGGTCAGAAGGTCACATTTGCTCAAATGTATTTGGATGGTGATTTAAGAGTACCACATGCACTTTTTCGTGAAATGCTCATGTGTTTTGCATACGGATCGAGGCTGTGTGCTTCTTACACGTGTTTGTGTGGTCTGAAACGTATGTGGAACGTGATCGTGGTGATGAACCTGGATGGTGGGTGGTAGGTGAATTTCTGGAAGCTGACTGGGACAAGCCTTGTATTGGTATCTGGATATTACTCTTTGTTTTTTTCGGTAAAGTCACGTAGGTAAAAAATAAAATAAAAAATAAATTGTGTTGCCTCCGAAACGTGATTTAATTTATTTTCTTTTTTACTTACGTGACTTTACTGAAAAAACCAAAGAGTATGGACCCTTGCAGTCACGAAAACTTCAAATCTAGAATATATGGGTCTTGTTCTCTTCCTGGGAGTTGATGTTTCCACGGCTATGGGTCTGTGGCACCCTTGTGGATTATGAATGTGCTTTGTCGGATACTGTTCAACTCTGTAGGTTCTAATCTTTGACATCTTTGTCACTTGTGATTTGGCCCGTTGATCACGTAATTTTATTTTTTGGGTCAAAAGTAATTGAGCGCTTCTTCATGGAAATTCGTATCCGAGTCGATCCTTCTAACGTCCAACTGAGATGATGTGGTTATTTTTCACTTACGGAGGAAGCTTCGCTTCGGGGTGACGGACAAATCCAGCTCTGTCTCCAGGCCACTTCCCACTGTGAAGCTCCCCAATGTGTTTTCAGGTTTCACCGCGTGGTAGCGAAACGTCAGACAAAATGCTGAACAGGGTGTGTGGTACAACCTCAACGCTCATCGGAGAGCTGTAGGGCACAACCGCGACAACCTCAGCAGTGATGATAAAAATAATTGTGTTATGTCTATGGGACCTTTTTTTGCCAGTATCATACTTTGATACTTGTGCTGCCTTTGCGCTGTTCGCCTTTCGGCGTTCTCTGGTCTAACACCGGTGAGACAAGGCCACACAAAAGGCAGTATCTGGTGTAGGCAATGCATATGATCAGAGCATGTTAATTTGCATGTTTCGCCACAAGTGTGTGTGGTTTAATGCAGACTCGATGCCTTGCGATAAGGGATCTATTTGGCGTATGAAAATGTTTTACACCCTTTATTGCCCGAAAGGGTTTCGAGCCTATTCTTGTGGGGTTTTTTTTATTTTGCAATAGTCGCGTGCGTTTTCTTTTATCCGTCTCGAGATTGTTCATGCGACTGATGTCCACTAGATGCCGCAAGAGAATTTCCTGCCCCACCGCCGTTCGCTCACCGCTCTCATCCTTCAGCTTACAAGGACAGTTTTAGTTTCAGCGGAGCTGTCCGATGCTAAGCTCTGGAAAAAATGCCCCCCCACCTCCCCCCACCGTCTTGCTATCGGTGGGAGGTTGAGGGAATGGACGGTGTCCTGGTGGCTGGTTATTGGTCGGGCGGAGGGGTGGAAATATTCCACGAAAAATTCAGATCGAGGCGCCTCTCGGAGGACATCGAAGTCTTAATTAATCTCACCACGTGGGACCTTGCTACTGAAATAATGGATGCGGTGAATTAGAACGGACTTTAGGGGCCCACCCGTTACTCACCGGGTGTGCATGCCGGCTGGGTGGTGGGAGAGAGGGAGGCGCGGGTTGGGCCGTGAGAAAAATGGGGAGTTGGGGGGGGTTTCTGCAGTACTGGGGGGGGGGGAAGTGCTCGTTGAGTGAAGATCCCAGAGGAACCATTAACACCTCTCTCCCATGACTTCACAGAGTCCCTGAACCTCCTAATGTCCACGGTCTGTCCACTGCTGGATATGTGGTGTCGCCATCGCCCACGGTTCTGCGACGCCGCAATTCCTCTCCTGCGCAAGGACGTGGCGAGCGTCCTCCATGGCGCGCGCTCTCTCTCCCCTCCTTTAGCTGCCGGTCCATCACCAGCCTCGTCCACCCGCTATCACCGAATGGACTCGTTTCTTTGTTTTGAAAACTTTGTAGTTTTTGTTGTTGTTTGTGCTTTTTTTTTGGTGCCATTTCTTAATTAGTTTATTCATTGTTAATTTTGCTTGGGAGCAGGGTTTTCGTGTGCTTGGTTATGCTACGCGTGTGCGTGTGTATGTAGGGCTTCTTTTTGCACGGTGCGTAGCCAATCGCATATATGGAATTCGGTCCTTATATAGAATACATATAATTAATGTACAGCGTTGTGGGATGCTGTTGGCATGAATGACGCTATATAAAATGAAAGTAGTATGATTATCATCCCTTAACCGAGCGTGATGGTGCACGCCTGCGGTCCAGCGCTTTGGAAGCAAGGGTTTGTGGATCATGTAGAGATTTGTAATAAAAAAAAACTCGCAAACCTGTTGGGCTGCGAGGTGGCCGGGAGATAATCGAGTGGGTTCGTGAAGCGGTCTTTCTGAGACTTGAGCGTTATTCCGTCGTAGGCGTGGTTTGTGTTTATTCAGGCACTCCGCTTTTCAAATCCTTTATATTAAGTTCACTTGCTTGCTTGCTTGCGCGCTTACGACCGTGCAAATCTTTCGGTCGTTTTTTAACCCACTTCCCGTGATCCAATCGAGCTGACATTTTGCACACAGACTCGTTGTGCGTGACAATTTATTTTCGTGAAAATCTTTTTCCAAAATTTTACACTTTTTAGGAATTTTTTTTTTATATTTCATTACCAATTGCTTAATGGTGGCAGGCAATCATCTGACCCATAGGTGGCAGCCATCTCAAGCCAGAGGACGAGAGGACTCTAGCCGCCACGCATATAAAGGATTTATAGTGAAAAACTTTGTTTTTACGGGTTAATTTTTTTGTGTGTTAATTCGTTGCCGTTCCCCACACCTCCGCTTAGCACGGGTGGCTACGTACGGTGCGAAAGAGATCAACATACGTACACACACATTTGAGGAATTGGCCAAAATCACCAATGCAGGGGTCATCTGTGAAACATCTTGAGAGTCGGTAAGGCTTTCCCGGGGTAAACACACGGCATTGATGCCAGTAATATTGCACCACGCGTGCTGGGAGCTTCTCCATTCCGTCAGGTCTTGAAATAAGCTCCCAGCACGTAGAGCGAAACGTCGGACATCATGGCGAACAAGCGCGATACAGCCCGAAAACGCAAGGGGGAACTGCACAGCACATCCGCGAAAATCTACAACGGTTCTACTCCCGTGGACAAATCGTGGGTGCCAATGTGATTCGATTCACACCAACCCAAGCACCCGTATACAATCTTAACAGTCAATGCAAATTTTTTATTTAAAGCTTTCGTGACTGCAGGGATTCATATTCTTGGCTCTTTCGGTAAAGTCACGTATTATTTTATTTTTTCCCTTCTACGTGACTTTACCGAAAGAACCAAGAATATAGTCAATGCTATGTCTCTAATTCATATTTACTTTCAATGCGATGCATTTGGTACAGATGCTTCAAGTACGGTATTCCCTCGTTGTTCACGAATTTGCTATCCGCAATTTTTGGCTATCCCGCGAATCGCATGTGGAACTCTACACGACTGCATTGACAGAGAGAGAGAGTGAGACAAATAAAGTGATGAGAGACAAGGTGATGAGAGAGAATGTAATGCGAGAAAGTGACGAGCTAAAGTGATGAGAGAGAAAGTGATGAGATAAAGAGATGAGATAGATACATCACTGTCATGGTTTTAATAGCTTATTGACGTATTTAATTGAGGCAATTCGTTGAAAAGTTTTCGTGGGCCAATAGCATTATTCGCGAAATGTGCTGTTCGCAAGCATCTCCCGAACGTATCCCCCTCGCGAATAACGAGGGAACGCTGCACGGCACCAATGGTGTGATGGTGAGTACACTAAGCCTGAAAACTAAACACAGTGGTAGTCGGTTCGATTCGATTTCCCGGCGCGGCAGCTGAAACCACGGTGCAACGTTTCCTAAGTCACCCTGCTGCTGTCCGATCGGCAGGAGCTCGTGTGGTAAGTAGGGTGAAGTGTGGGTACTACCGCCCCTTGCAAAGACATCTGACCAGCGAGGAAGAGTAGACCAAAGTCCGGCGAGAGTGGCTCTCTCCGTACATCTCTGTGGTTGAGGGTTCATTTCGCCACCGGTGGCAGGCGAACGAAATTGCAGGGCCGCGCCTTTACCTCGCTTACCTCTTTCAGCGTGACGAATTCTTAGAAATTGATGTTAAAATAAATATGCATGTTTATACAGAAGTGTTTCGAGTTGTAGCAGCACGCACGCTAACACTTACTCTTGAGTAACAATCAACAGAGGTTTGTGTCGCAATGGAGGGAGGGGTGGGGGGGTGGTTGCGGGTAGTGTTGTGGCTAGCGTCCGTGAATGTTTGGTCAAAGTGTATGGAGATTTCGTGATTGATTTAGGTGAAGGCGTGGATTCCATGTGCGGCGCTTTGGCAAATGTTGGCCCTCACAAAGGGGCCCGTGTGTGTCTCTGTGCGCGCATTTGACAAGGTGACATCACACGGCTAAAAACAGCATCTCCTCTCACCACCAATCCACATCGCCCAGCCAAGCCGCTCAGATTAATGTGAATTCTGCCCCCCCCCCTCCAAACCCCTCTCGCTCCATCCCCACCCCCAGCATCTCTCCCTCCATCATCCCCATCATCACCACCATCACCACCGCCATCCCTAAGGATCACCCCCGCTGCAACACTGCCAGCTGTTGCCAGCCACATCTGTATCCAAGCGACGCACATCAACACAGTGAATGTACGCACCGCCCTAAAGGCCTATATCATCATCAGCAACAGCGGCAAGCAGTCATGATCGATCCACTGCTGGATGAACGCCACCTCCCCCCCCCCCCCCCAGCTATTTCCCTCTCTCACGCTGTCGCTATCCAACCTTCAACCGCAGCTCCTATGCACCACGAGCTGATGTCATCCTTTCACCTGTGCGGTTCACGAGGTCACTCCCTCCTTTGACTGCAACTCTGTGGTTCGTCTCGACCATGGATGGGGGGGAGGGCGGGGAGGGTCCTGCCCAAGTCTACTTATTTACGGTCAGAATGACGAATCTAACCTGTGCGTGCGTTCTCTCACCTGGGGGGGGGTTCCTATTTGTGTATCTCAGCGTACATTGCGAGCGTGCGCCACTCTCCGTGCTACTTTGCGCACTCGTCCGCCTTTGTGCCGCTGTATTTGCCCATATCCACGTTTCTCATACACGCGTCACAAGCAGCTGATATGGCATCTTTATTCCTTCGGGAGCATCTTGGTAGTTCGCTGATTTCCTCTTGGATTCCTTCAAGTGACCTGGTCTACTCAGCAGAGGGCGGCTTTTGCCCACTCGCTTTGCCACACGAGGGCAATGTTTGTCGCATGACAGTCGAACCATTGCTTTTAATTCTCAGAGCTGAAATCGAACCAAATTTCACGCGATGGAGGCGTTTTGTGTGTGTTTGCTGGCTAACAGCACTTGCCCATACAGTCTGTTAAGGCTACACGGGAGATCTTTGTCTTTGCAGTCATTTGGTTGCGAGGCTTTGGATCAACAACTCAATACACCCGAGAAACGGGTTTGATAGCAGGCACCTGTGGACCCCCAACACTTTAAGGACGAGGGTTGGCGGACCGCCGAAAGATGTGCGCAACTCTCTCACTTCCACCGAGGAGACGGAGCGATTAAACCAGCTCCTGTGCAGGTGCCGGGTGGATCAGTACATCGCACGACGCCGTTGGGTGGTGGCGGCTTGCGGAGGCCTTCATCCAGCAGTGGATTTAGCGATGATGATGACGACGACGGTTGAGCAAATCACAAACGAAGGCCGTTAAGCTTCACTCGTGCTACCCACTCACCTTGACCCGGACTCGCTCACCCCCCCCCCCCCCATTCACTCCTTACCACCACGGGCCCGAAGGCGACCCCGCACTGATGAGCGGCTCTGCTTCATCAGCGCACGTTTCACGTGGAGTGACGGCGAGGGGCTGGGGGGGTGGGGGGGTCAGGGAGGCAACGCGGGGTATGCGGGGGTAGAGTGGGGGAGCCAGATGAGGCAAGGAGTGAATTGGGGTGATGTTTGTGTTTGTGTTCGAGGTGGAGGAGAGGCGGAGCGGGCAGCGCTGCGGACCCGGCGACCCGGGTTCGACTCCCGCTCGCGGACAACACCGGTGACGAGTATCTGAACCTCGTCCTGGGCCCTCCCCTAGGTCGACTCAGCCTCAGATGATTAGCTGGTGTAGCGGTGTGTAAACATCGCCACTGGGGAGACAAAGGCGGCCGGGCGTGGTATTGGCCACCCACCCCCTCGTGTGCTGTGCCGGCCTTCATAGGCGCTCGCTAACAGCACTTGCCCCAACAGTCTGTTACAGGCTATACGGGGGATCTTTGTCTTTGTGGAGGAGGGCGGTGGTGTCGCCGTTAACGCGCTGCGCTACGAACCCGGCGACCCGGGGGTTTAATGCCCACTCACGGTCACCACCAGTGGCGATTATCTGAACCGGTCATGGGCCTCCCCTAGGTCGACTCAACCTCAAATTAGTGCCTGGTGCTATGTATAAACATCGTTACTAGGGAGACGAAGGCGGTCGGTCGTGGTGTTGGCCACCCAACCCCCTCGTTCACCGTACAGGCCTTCATAGGTCCTCGCCAGCGGCACTTGCCCTAACGGTCTGTTGAAGGCTATATGGGGGATCTTTGTCTTTGAGGTGGGGTGACTAAAAGTCGGAACCTCTATGAGCTGCATCTTCAATACGAAGATAACGTCCCCCTGTTGTAGCTCATCTACACTGCGGCGGTGTCGTAACAATAATGGGAATGTAGAACCCGCTGGCGATCCACTGCTGGATGACGGCCTCCCCACACCCCGCGTCGGCCATGGGTCTCAGCCTTCAAGTGCGGGTTGGTGAAGGCAGGGGGGCTAGACGTGGGAGCATAGTACAGTACAACCAGTAGTTTTGTGCTGCATTTCTCTCTGCTGCTCACAACGTGGCACCGCAGGAGCCTACAGTGTGTTATGGTCGCCCATCAACTCGCTATCCAGGCGCAACTTCTGCTTAGCTTCTGATATCAGGTGATTTGTACGTGTGTACGTTGAACTTCTTTCGCACCGTACGTAGCCAACCGTGCTAATCGGAGGTACGGGGGGAATGACAACAAACGGAACACAAAAAGCACTTCTAAAGCAATGAGTTTCCAATCTATGTGATTAAAAAGCGCACAGGTCCAGTGACTTCCTAGCATCAGAAGGAAGAGCGTTCCAGACGGCCGCAGAAGCGCCTCTGAGAGCGCCACGCGACGCGGTGACCACCGCCTTTGTTCGATGGCCAGCAGCCAAAAAGCCACCGCGAGGATGACCCGAATTGGCGTGATGGTGTCTGCTCCTGGACGAGGCCAGCGAGCTATCGTGGTTCCATCTGTGGCGAGCACTCGGTTGTGTGCAAGGGTGGCACAGTCGGGTTTTTTTTACAATCGGGTTTAATTGTCATTTTATATTAAACCCGATCATCTGCGATTGGGAGAAATCCGGTTTAATTGGTTCTAATTGCAGAACCGCACTTCGCCAACTTCTCAACGATGGGCTTCATCCATTCCAAGCGAAGGAACTCACTGGCGCCCACGATTGTGCAGGAGAAGCTCGTGTTCATCAAGACCAACCTGCCCGCCGCATTCTACGACTACCCCGTGCCCGACGACCCCCCCCCCCCCCCCGAGTACGATGATAGCAGCACCGACGAGGAAGCAGCCTAAGCCTTGGATCAGAGTTTCGTATTCATTAAACCAGGTTTTAATTCCCCGAAATCGGGTTTAATTGTATTAAAGAAAAAACCCAATGCCTGCCGCTGGAAAAATCGGGTTTTTTCCCACCCATGGTTGTGTGCGATGAGCGTGCCTGGATCTGCAACCGGAAGCCGATGCAGGGAGCACCGGACGTACCACGGTCGGATTTCGCAGCGTCCGACACGACCACGTGCCAGAGTATTGTTTGATATTGTTTTAAACGCCGCAAGCTTTGATATAGGAATGTCGCCTCTTGGCTCTTCGCGTCTCTCTTGGTATTTGCTTTGATATCTCTTTGGCAAGTTCGTCATTTTGAAAAGGGCGACCGAACCGGCGGCCAGCTGCACAAATCATCTTAAGGGGGATTTTTCCCCTTTCATATTCGCCGTTACTGGAACCGCAACAGGGGGAATTCAACGTAAATAATGCTCTCTTCGGCCACACGCTCGTGAAGGACACCAACACAATGTGAGACTCAGGCAGATATTCCAATTACTTTAACACAATGTAGGCTTTTGCGACAAATATCATCCATAATAGAGGTTGTTTTGGGTTAGATCGCGTAAATAAAAAAAAATGTGTCGTTAAACCCGCCACCACCCGACGCAGCCAACTAGTAGGGGTTTTCACGTCAACAGAACGTGCCGATTCGTCAGTGGTACAGCACACAGGTGTGTTGGAGAGCCAAGCAACAACATTTACAATCTGAGTATGATGTTTCGCCAATAGCTAATTGTAATTACTGGCGAAACGTCCCGATTCAAGTGCTCTGATTCTGAGATCACCCGGTCACTTCTTTGATATAATTGTCTCTAAGTGGCCTTAAGACGCACTTCATAAAATAAGGGGCCGTATTGGTATGGTTTTTTGAATTGTAACTAAGATTAATGAACTTACTGCCGACAACCATATTTTTTTGGAAAGGGCGATTTATTCAAGCGCATTACGCTGGAATGCTTTCTCACGGGTTATGCATGCCTCAAACCCCAGCGTGCATCACCAATCTCACCACCAACTTCCGAAGTACATTTTTTGGAAGAAAAAAAACGATTTCCTAATTTCCGTCTCGCCACCCGCTGCGGCGGTGAACACGCGAAGAACGGATCTCACGTTTGTACCGCTTTTGGTTTTTCGAGAATACGGCGGAAATGACTGAACAGCGATCTTGCAGGACATCAATAGTAGCCTGATAAAGATGATAACAATGTCATAATTAAGCCACCTGGCAATAGAGGTCTCGAACGATCAATCACAACGAGCCAATCACTACGTTTAATGTTTTGGCCGCTCTCCAAGTCAGAACACGGCCCTCACGGAACTAGAAACTTTAATTTTAGAATGGACATGCTTTTTTGAAGATTTTGTGGCTATTGCTAATCGATTCTAGCTGGCTCTGCAGCTATAAGTGGAATTATATATTTTTTTAAAGTAACTTCCTAAATAGCAGTGTGATAATATTGATGATGAACATCTTGCAAGACATCATTAGCACAGTATTGTGTATCTTAAATAGATACTGTACTGTATTATAATTCTGCCAGACAATCACAACTGACAACAGCAGTAGCAGCAGTAGCAACTGCACGGTGATTGTGATTAGCAGCAACAGCAGCAGCAGCAGCGGTCGCAGTAGCAGTAGTAGTAGTGTCAGTACTATTTGACTCTCTCCGCACATGGCCATGATGTCATGCATTCCTAAGAGATGAAAAAGAGCAGGAGAATAAATACCTGCGCCACATGCTGGCGGCATTATCGGGTGTTTGCTGGAGAAAGGTGATTATCCTGTCTTCCCCGATCCCTTTCGCACCCCCCCCCTTCCTTACAAGCAGCCCCACCCCTCTCTCCTTTTTTTCACAGACCCCCGCATCCTCAGGGCTCTCAGAAACACACACTGTCCTACCCGAGGATTGCATGTTCCAAGAAACGCGAGTTACAGCGCCCCGAGACCGCGTGTCACGCTTCCTGGCATCGCTAATTTGCGGGCGTCTGGGCGAGGGGTTTTGAAGTCACGTTAATGGGTTCATTAGAGTGCACCACCAGCCCTTCTATACGTATATTGACACATTGTGTGTGTGTGTGGAAATATCTAGAGTTTGCCACTGTGCAATTGGTTCACAGGCTAGAGATGCAATCCAGAGGTCGCCGGTTCGATTCTATTCTATCAGGCACGACAACTGAACCACCACCATCACAGTTACTAAACTTTTTTTATTTGTTCCAAGAAAGGCCCACTGAGAGCTCTATAGCTCCTTTTCAGAAGCGACCTGGCCACAAATGATAGCTCAACGAAGTGGCTCATCATGTGGGAATGTATAGCAGCAGCCACATAATCTCAACGCGTGACGTTGATTCTAAATGTGGAGGGAAATCCTACATCACCCAGAGGAAAATCCACGCGACCACGGAGAGAACACGCAAACTCAAAATAATCAGTCATCGGAGTCGGGATCGGGATCGGGATCGAACCCACGACCTCCTGCATGCCAGGCGAGGGAGTTAACATCTCGCCACTCCGATCTGCAGTTTCGCGCATGTGATGGGGAGTAAAGTGTCGGTAGGCCGACCTCGTCCAACATGTCTCTGCTCAAGGGGTCGGAGGAAAAACGAAGCGTGTTTGTTCCCTATCAATAATCGCAAACCGCAAGGGCTAGTACTGCATATGCTGTGTGGATGACTAAGTGCTGTGCGGTTGTGGCGGAGTATGAGGAATACGAGTGAGGAGTGCGTGCGCGTCGCGCTGCCAAGATGGGTGGGACACGGTCCGGGGTTAAACGGGGTCAGACGCAGAATGCGAACTGGATCGTGATGTGAAGAACACTGACCGACGGCGTGCCCGAACGGCGCGCAGGTTTCATCGGCGAGCGCTAACCTGCGGTACAGCCACGGATGGAAAACGTAGAGACACGGGCGCATCGGATGGATCAAGTCAACGCTCGCGAGTGCGCAAAGAATTCGTGGAGAAACTCAACGCTGTGTGTACCCAGTGCCGGATTAAGCTAGTGCGGGGCCTGTAGGATTATGTTATAAAGGGGCCCTAAATTAAAATAAAAAAAACACAAATATTAAAACACACATTTTTTTACTTGCATAGGAAAGTAATTGTATTTTTTCATTTGCTATACAGGCAGATAATACGTCAAATCGCTAACCTTAAACACCCAGTCGTTCATGAAAGTTGAAGGCGGTATAGTACTATAGTAATATAGCAAGTGCGGAATCACTGAACCGGAATTGATAGCTTGATTGCACTTAGCGCGGGGCCCTTGAAAGTGCGGGACCCGTAGCTGCATGTGTAGCTACTTGTGCTACGAGGATCATCGGGCGCTGCGTTGAACTTCAGTCGCACCGTGCGTGGCCGACCGCTGATGATGATGGAACCAGATATAAATAACACTTGCACAATTATAACACTACCCGAGTTCAATTCCCGCTCACGGTCAACATCAGTGACGATTATCTGAACGGTCCTGAGCCTCCCCTAAGTCAACTCAGCCTCAAAGAAGTACTCGGTGCGATGTGTAAACATCGACACTAGGGAGACAAGAGCTGCCGGCGTGGTGCTAGTCACCCACCCTCTCGTGTCGGCCTTCATAGATGCTCGCTAACAGCACTTGCATTAGCAGTCTGTTGCATACTTTACGGGGGGGGGGGTTTGTCTTTATATGTATGTTCGAAAGTCGATGCGTGTGTAGGAGGCTCGTGAATGACGCTACTGGGCAGTTGAAGGCAATCGCCCACCAGCAACAGCGGAGCACGGACGGGCGACGCTCACAACAATGAGCGGAGCGCCGGGCGGATAAAACGCAAGCAAGAGTGGCACAGTGTCGAACACGGCTGTGGCATCCGTCAGTCGCATCGGTCGGTCGGTCAACGCATGGCGCCTGCGATCTCCATCGCTGCGACCACGTGGGCCTCAAAGTCGTCGCGCTGGCGGAGACGTCACCGCCGCTCGGTGTCGACCCGAGCGCGTCGCCGGCTTCTCCGCGAGGAGCAATCATTGTAAGCAGCAGCAGCAGCAACAACCAAAAAGGCGCACCGCGGTTTAACCGCACCCCCCCCCCGGCGAAATTGAGAGCAGATTTAGCCTCTGACTCGGCGTTTAACGTGGAATTCACGAGGAGCACGCGGCCGCGAGCGAACGAGCTCCGCCAATGCCGACGTCCTCCCGGCCGCCTCGGGGCACGCTGAGCTCGCTCGGGGAGTCGCGCAACTCGGTTGCGCGCAACTCGGTTGCATGCAACTCGGGTTGCATGCAACGGAATCGCCGGCGTGCGGACGTGGTGGCGTGTTGGTCGGTCGCGGAAAGCGGCTTGCCCACAGGAGGGACGCAATTCTGCTCGCCGATGATTCACTTTGTGGCGGCGTCTTTCGTCGCGTGCTGCACGCAGCGCTGCGGAGTTTGCGGTCACTTCGTTTATCTCGCCGAGATGCGGACGGGAACAAAAAAATCGTCGCCAGGCAACGAATGAGTTGCGCGATTTCGAGAGACGGGGGATGATTTTTTTTATTGCGCAACTGATTCGCTCAGCTGTGGCCCGGCTTCACAAAAACGAGGATACTCAGAATAGGCTGCAACAGACTGTTGGGGGCAAGGGCTGCTAGCGAACACCTGTGAAGGTTAAATTTCGATTTAAAGCTTTCGTGACTGCAGGGATTCATCCTCTTGGTTCTTTCGGTAAAGTCACGTAGAAGGGAAATAAGAAAGTAAAAATAATAATTAATTATTGTATTATGCTTTCTTTTTCTTATTTTATTATCTCCCTTCTACGTGACTTTACCGAAAGAACCAAGAAGACCTGTGAAGGTTGTTGGCACGGCGCACGGGAGGATTATGTGGCCAAAACCACGCCCGCTCGCCTTTATCAAATGTTTGCGTACCGCGACAGGCGCTCGTTTAATGCTGAGTCGACCCAGAGGGAGGCCCAGAATCAGTGCGAATATCACTCGCCGCTGATATTGGCCGTGGCCGGGAATTGAACCCAGGTCGCCGGGTTCGTAGCGCATAACTGCATTTTGGGAGCGGTGGCGCAGTAGTTAGAGCCCTGCGCTGTTTACTTAGCGACCTGTGTTTGGATGACATCAGTGGCGAGTGATATCTGAACAGTTCCTCGGTTCCGCGCGTTAACCGCTGCGCCACCGCTCCCAATACACCTCCGACCGCCAAAACAAAAACCCCCGTATAAACTACGCGGGCTCTTGGCGAAAATGATGTAAGCGAGCACCTATGAAGGCCGGCACGGCTCACCACCACCACCATCACCACCACCGCCGTTCCCACCACTCCTCCCTTCGCACCTCGTGCCCACGATTGCGATCACGGGGTCGCATACCGTGCAGTGCCGCCGACACAAGCACCGAGCCATCACTCAACACTCTCTTCCATGGGAACTCACTCACACGTGCACGCACGCACGCGCGCGCGCGTGTGTCACACATGCAGGTGCAGTAGCAAGCAGTAGCAGCGTGCGGGCGAGTGAGTGGCTAACGCATGCGCATGGAGACAACGATCCACCTGCACCCCCCCCCCTCTATAGCCTTAACAGAGTCTTGGGGGCGAGTGCTGTTGGCGGTGAGCACTGAACCTATGAAGGCCGCCACGGCGCACGAGGGGGTGAGTTGCCAGCGCCACGCCCGACCGCCTCTTTTTTTGTCTCCCAAGTGGCGATGTTTACACATCGCACCGGGTACTAATTTGAGGCCGAGTCGACCTAGAGCAGGAACGATTAAATAAAATCGTCATTGGTGTTGGCCGTGGGCGGGAATCGAATTCGCCGCTACACCACCACGACGTGAAGGGGGGGGGGGTAGAGTCAAGGATATGTTCCAGTGAATGGGACAATTCCAAAGAAGGGGGAAATGGAAGAGAGAGAGAAGAGAGAGAGAGAACATGGGAAACAAGAGGAAAATAATGGAAAGGCAACGGAGCAGCAAGGGCAGAGGCTCCGGAGAGATGCGGATAAGGAGGGAGAGGCTCCGCAATAGATGTTTTTTTGGGGGTTAGATCGCGTAAATAAAAATGCGTCGTTAAACCCGCCACCACCCGACACAGCCAACGAGTAAGGTTTGTCGTGTAAACAAGACGTGGACAATTCGTTACAAGTTCAGTACACCGGTGGTGTTGGAAAGTTTTTTTCCCACGACATTTACGATTCGAGTTCGACGTTTCGCGAGGTAATTGCAACCGGCATCATCAGGCGGCCGCACCAGAGTTGTGGAGAGGCGACTCACTCCACAAGGCCCTCAACGCTGCGCGGATGATCAGCGTCTGTTTTCACAGTGGGCGGGGGAGCGATTCAGAGCGTCCGGTGATAAATTGAAGGCTCTAACCGATTCAAATAGATTGTACGCATTGGATGGTTCACGAAAAGTTGTAATCCCTCCCCCACCCCCCCTCCAATAATTACTGATATAGATTTCGCATGAAGCACAATGGCCAAATCACGGATGGGTGAACCGAATGACGGCATTCAGATGCTGTCTTTCCGACAGCCCTGTTCTTCACCTGAGGACGGCTGCTTGCGTTGTGGCTGAAACGTCGTGAGAATTGTATTTTATTATGTTTCATTGTTTTATTATTTTATTATTTCCCTTCTACGTGACTTTACCGAAAGAACCAAGAAGACGAATGACGGCAGTTAGCACGGTTGGCTACGCACGATGCGAACGAGGTTCAAACGAGTACATACTGTGCTGGACAGTTCATTTTCGGGGGTGGCGAGTGAAATGTCTGTTACAACGGCTGAGACGTGCATTAGCCTGCGGCCGTAGACCGAGTCACCTGTATATGTAGACATGCGACACGCAATCGAGTTGCGTGCAATCAAGTAGGGCGTCTCTGCAACCGGTTGCGAGCGGTTGCGCAACCGAATGCTCAAGGCAGAGACGGGCTGAACTTTGATGCATCGGTCTGTTCGGTGATTTGTGCTGACTTCGTTCAGCAAGCGCAGCACATCTGCGAGCCACGATTGATTGCGACACTCTTGCATCCCCTGATTAACGTCATTGGTGCGCAACTACTCACCGAGATGTGGACAAAGCAGTTTCCAGTCGATTCAGTTCCACGGTTTTGCTGCACTACAGCCTGCATGCACTCTTCTGTCTGACGAGCTTCTGATTTATATTTATAATAAAGTGTACGAATTGGTTTATACGTGGATTATATTAGTGTATATTTCATAGCGAAAACGAATATCTGGGCATTGATTATTTAGCATTGGGCGGTTCTTAATCAGTTGTGGAAATTCCACGTTTATCTGACAGCGAGAAGCATATCCATTTTACACATACTGGTGACTTCTCAACTTCTCATCGAAGGGTTCTTCCATCAGCTGGTGTTCATTTATCCGACCTCTGCCCGGTGGTGCTGATGGTGAACAGATGATGATGACAACGCTCGCAAGCGGTGTGGTGATGGAGAATGCTGCCGATGATGATTGCGAAGACGACGATGTCTCGACAGCTCCGTGCGGAATCTGAGCAATAACACGACACAGTGTGCGTTAGCGTGGCTGCCATGGGCCCTGACGCTAGGGGAAAAATACAACTCTGACCCCCGTCGACCCCTCGTCACAGGAGGACCCGCCTACCCATGGGGAACCCGTCCCGTATCCGCGGGGCCCACTCTTCACCCCTCTTCCCTTTCGCCTGTGGCGCTTGGATCCCCTCCGATCCGTGGGGGCCTCCGGTGCAGCTGCTGCGAGCCCGACAGCTTTCGCGACTGCCAGAAAAACAAAACAAAAAACATCATCATCATCATTCGGCGGTCTCGTACTTTTGTTCGCGGCATGGAATCCCCCGCGTGTCGCGCGCTTCGCGAGTAAACACCGCATGGCCCCATGAGTCACGCACACGCGAGATAAGATCCAATTCGAGAGGGGGGGGGAGGGTTTCCTCTCGTTTTTTCCCCCTTTCTCCCTCCCCCCATGGAAACCAAAGCAAAGCGGGTCGAGGACAACTCGGGCTAAATAAACTGCCCGTTTAAGATGAAACAAGCACCCTCCCGCCCGCCCGCTCCATCCAGGACACAATTAATTCCTTTGACTGTCGGGGGGAGGGGGGTAAAGGCGCAACCTTGCAGGTTCCTTGCTCACTCCACTGCTGGCGGAAGGGGCATCCACTTGAGAGAGAGAGAGAGCTTTAGAAAAGTATTTTGTCGACTCTTCCACGCTTGGCAGACGTTCTGGAAGACCTTGGAGTGCCCACGCTCTACCTCGCCACGTGCGAGCTGCCCTTCGAGCAACTGTGGTGAACGCATTGCGTGCTGCCGGGTGAGAGAGGCGGGCGGGAGCCAGGCGAGAAACCCTAACCATTGTCTTCAACTTCCGTACCGGGAGATCGAATCAAACCGAAGCGGGGACAGACGGATCTCAAGTGCATTGTGCCACGGGAGCATCACCGGCGATTTGGTTTAACTCGATTGAAATGTTCTTGTTTTGCTGCTGCTGCTGCTGCTGTTGTTGTTGTTGCAAATGAAACACAAAGTGACTGCGTCTGGGGGTGGGTGTTCAGGCAGACAAAACATATTCACCAAACTCACGAATGTCACTGCCTTCATCATCATCACCGGCCATGATAAATCCACTGCTGGATAAAAGCCCTTTCCCAAGTCGTCGCCATCTCTCAACAGGTCGCGCCGGCCTCGTCTGATATCCGTCGGCTTTACGGTGACACTCAACGGGAGGCGAATTTCTTGGTCGACTAATGCTGGTGTCGGCGTATGTGTGTGCGCGTTTTAGCGCGCGGAGTAAAAAAAACAACTCAAATCATTCATTCGTCTGACGGCGAAGTTCTACAAAACGAATGCCCCCCCCCCACACAACCCCCCTCCCCCCAACCCCCCCCTCCCCCCACCACCAACTTCAAAATGAATGTCACGTGCCTGTGTAATGGTCCCGTGGGATCTCTCTCCCCCTGTATCCCCACCACCACCACCACCCCACACTCCTTATCCGACTCCAGAGCTCATTAATTTTTTATAGAGACTGCTGTTGGTGTGCCGTGGTGCAGGGATCAGCGCGCACGGAATTGCAATTCACAGGTCGCCTGTTTTCGATTTCTCGGCGCGGCAGCTGAAACAATGGTCGAATTTACATAACCCATCCTCACCCGCCGCCCCTCCCCCCTGGCAATATACATGGTGAGGCAAAGTTGTGGGTAATCCCACCTCTTCAAAGACTCACGGCCAGCGTGGAAGAGTAGGCCAAAATGACCTCGAACTGAGGGCCCTTTCATCAGCAAGGGGCGTGGGCAAGGAATTGCAGGGCTGCAACTCCACCGACAGCTCCGTGAAGGCGAATGATGCATGCATCAAATCGTATCAATTGCGATCCATGCAATTGACACGCTCACTTTACAATTGGGCTCATGGGGACAGCAAGAACGGTGCACACGAGGAAGTAGCGAGCTTATTTGTATCGCGACCATCGCACTGCGACCTGTCTTCTCCGGAGTTTCCCCGGCTCCCTCTCTCCTTTCACACGCGAGCACCCAAGTCATCCCGATGCAGCAGGAGACTCCTGAACGCGTCTTCGACGTAGACACACTCACAGGGAGGGAGGAGGAAGGGGGGGGAGGGTGTAAGGTCGCTGGATGGGCGGACCTGTCCAGAGACGTGAGAACCATCCCGAGTTAGTGGAACGCTCATCGCATGAACCTGGCAGCCAGAGATGCGCGAGTGGGGGGGGGGATAACAATTGCGAGACACGGGAGACGAATTTTGACAACGTTCAAGTGGTTCGGCGCGCCTCTGGAAACACGAGGTTGTAACTCGCGCAATTGTGCTCGGATTAATATTCTCACGTTACGTTCCCACAGGAACGTTCAAATGTTCTTTTCATTTTTTTTTATTATGCGCGCGTGCGCGCCCGCGCGTGTGTGTGTATTTATCTTTGCGTGTGTCTATGCGCGTGTGTGCACTGCGAACGCGAGTGTCGTGGTTAAGGGCAGTGCACTACGAACCCGGAAAGCCGAGTTCGACTCTCGCTCACGAGCAAATGACAGTGGCGGCGAATAATTTAACTTAACAGGGCCTCTTTGTCGAGTGGGCTCATCCTTAAATTAGTAAAAAAATTCGCGACTTATAAATCTTAAGCACTGGGCAACGACAAAGGCTGAGTAGACCTAGGGGAGGCCCAGGACCGGTTGAGATAATCGTCACTGATGGTGTTGGCCGTGAGCGGGAATCGAACCCGGGTGGCCAAGTTCGTAGCGCAGCGCGCTAATCGCTACGCTACCGCTTCCCACATACACACACACACCATAGCTCATACACATGTACACACGTAAGCTGACACACCGTCATAGGCGCTGCTACTCGCTAAAAGCACTTGCCCCAACGTTTTCTTGAGGCTACACGGGGGAATCTTTGTCTGCGGCGTCTCGCTGAGACCCCCCCCCCCACCCCCGACCCACCCGAATGGTTTCTTGACTACATCTGAGGCTCCGCGCCCTCAACCTCGCAGCGCGGAGAAGCCGCAATTACCTTCACGAGTGCCACGTGGCGCGGATCAATGCCGAGCGACGCACGTGGCCACTCAGGGCCTCGACGGGAGCCCACGGAAGGCGCGCGTTCTCTTAGCGAGCACAGCACACCATCTCGTCGGGGTTTTTGAGCCGCGACTCGACTAGAAATCTGCGCAGCTAGTCAAGATTTAAAAATATATTTTTTTAAATTTATACAAATCTTGCAACGTTTAAAAAAACTAAAAAAAAAACTTTGTGTGCGGAGGGTGGAGCTGGCGTGGAGTGGTTGGACGTTGAGAGAATGGTGCTGTTTCAGCTTTGTTTTATCGGTTAAATTTACGTGCATCCAGGAAGGCTAATGCGTTAAAGGTGTGTGGCGGGGACTTATTTTTACCAATGATCTAACGGTTGGGGGGGCGGGGGGGGGGGGTTGGTGGATCACGAAGAGATTTTCTCCTGCCTACATCTTCACTTACGGCTGCGCTATGCAGCTTTCTCCGGCGTGTTTGCCGGGTCGCGCCGAGCGTTGGTTCGGCACGATGTCCGACGTTTCGCTCCACCTGCTGGGAGCATCTTCTTCGGCGAGTTGAATTGAGAAGCTCCCTTCTCTATCCCTCGATCGTCTGGCCAACTGGATGAGCAACACCGGCCGGCCTGCGTCGAAGCCAAGGAGCAGCTGGCGACGCGACATCGTCGATTGAGATCGTTGAGCTACTCGCTTTAGCTCCTGAAAGAGAGCCCAGCAAGACGAGAGAATTGTCGCGCCGCTGTAGTAACAAAGATGTTTTTTTTTATATATATATGTACAGAACGTCGTTCATGCAAATTGAATCTGACAATCGACGATGAACCACAGGCAAGTTTGGGTTGGCTGCCTGCCGGGCGGTGAGCCGGTGCCATAAACATTCCTCCAAGCTCCGCGGTCCTCTATGTAGGCGCTTCAGCCAATGAACGAGTGTTTGCAGATGTGGGAAGAAACCGGAGCACTCGGATGAAGAGCCACGCCGTGCGAGTTGGCTACGCCTGTACCCCATGCAGAGGGAGCAGATGATATGAGTTCGCGCTTTGCTGGACCGCGTTCTCCTGGCGAGCCACGGAACGACATCTCCTCGACACCAATGCGAAAGGAGTTTCACGACATCAGCGTGTGATCAACCAACCGTCGCCTGTACAAGTGCTGAGTTACAAGCCGCGTGCGTTGCCACCATGGCACCAAATAGCAGATCGGAGAGCCATCAGTAAAGTTTGCTTCTCGATGCGATTCTCATTTCTAGAATCGCGTGCACTTGTGTTTTTCGATCTTAATTGGTATTGGGTTTATTCTCCCCGAGTCTATTGCATCTTTGTTATTCTTTATTGTTCCAATTCCCCTGCAGTAGAGATCGATATCTCAATTTCTTCCTGCGTGGGGAGCGGTGTGCTGAGTTGCAATGCGCTACGAACACGGCCCCTCTCAGAGTTCAATTGCCGCCCATGGTTACCATTATCGTCGAGTGATATTGGAGCTGTACGATTGCATTGGTTTTTGTTTGTTTGTTCCTTGCCGTGTTCGTAACGCGCATTGCAACTCAGCGCTTCGCCACCGCTCCCCACGGACACGCGAGGTGGCTCGTTCGGGCGCGATGATCGTTTGATGCCCGTGCGGAGGAAAATTGAGATATCGATCTCTACTGCAGCGGAATTGGAATTGGTATAATGAAGAATAACATTAATGCAATAGACTGTAGAAAGGGTGCACGATCGTGAGTTTTATACGCACATGCACACACCTGAACTTTGACACACAGACGCCGTAACTCTTACACAAACACCAGCTTATACACACATACAAACTCTCTCTCGCACACACCTGAACTCCTACACAGCGGCTAACATACACGACAATGACCAATATCCCAATCGCTGTTAGCGAGCACCTATGAAGGCCGGCATGGAACACTACGGGATGGCTGGCTAACACCACACCGGGCCACCTTGGTCTCTCCAGTGACGATGTTTACCCAGTGGCGATGTTTATACATCGCACCAGGTACTCATTCGAGGCTGAGTCGACCTAGGGGAGGCCCATAACCGGTTCAGATAATCGTCACTAGTGTTGGTCGTGAGCGGGAATCGAACCCGGGTGGCCTGGTTCGTAGCGCTAACCACTATTCTACCGCTTCCCACATACACACACACCATAGGTCATACACATGTACACACGTGAGTTGACACACACACATACAAGGGCTTACATACACAAAGACAAAGATCCCCCATATAGCCTTAACAGACTGTAGGGACAAGTGCTGTTAGCGAGCACCTATAAATGGCCGGAACGGTACACGAGAGGGTGGGTGGCCAGCTCCACGCCCGACCGCCTTTGTCTCCCTAGTGGCAATGTTTACACACCGCACCAGGTACACATTTGAGGCTGAGTCGACCTAAGGGAGGCCCAGGACCGGTTCAGATAATCGTCACTGATGTTGGCCGTGAGCGGGAATCGAACCCGTGTCGCCGTGTTCGTAGCGCAGCGTAGCGCTAACCGCTACACCACCGCTCCCCACAACACTCACCTGAACTCACACACACACACACACTCACCTGAACTCACACACACACACTTGAACACACACACACTCACCTGAACACACACACACTCACCTGAACTCACACACACACACACACACTCACCTGAACTCACACACACACACTCACCTGAACTCACACACACCTGAATTTTCACACACACACGTGAGCTTACACAAAACAGCCACACACTGGTTATCGTGTGTTCGCATTCTCTGAGTGCGTATGAGGAATCTCAAATAGCAGCCGCATTAAATTAGGGCATGGGGGGGGGGAGGGGGCCTGCCTGGGTATTGAGGGGGTTCTTTGTTGGTCTTTGTGGCCGAAAAATGTCAGGAATTCTCTCCCCAACTCTCGCCAATCTTGGCCTAAGTGGCACCGAGGCACCGGGGCGCCCCCAATAATAGGAGCGAGTACACACACTCATTATGCGCGCTCGTGTGTTGTGTTTTTTTATACATTCTTTCTTGTTTCGTTGAATAAGACCCCCCCCCCCGTCTCGTCTATAATGTTTGACGCTCGTTGTGGCATTGTGTCTTTTAGAAGTCTCGACGTGCTGATGAAACTCCCCAAGGGCGAAACCGGTCGCCCTCCCTGTTCGACACAAAAGGAGGTCCCATGATGAAGCTGCTCATCCCGAGCTCTCATTACTCTGATGGTGCATTGTCTTTGAGTTGTGCGCCTTTTGGCTTCATCTGGTCCAACACCATGTGAGACTAGGCTCTAAGGAAAGCTGTCTCGGGTGTGGACCAATCAATTTTAAGGACAGTGCATATCCATTAGCAGAGTTGTGTTCTTTGTTTGCATTCCGACCGCAGGTATTGTGGTCAATGCAAGTATGACTCCTTGTAAAAAAAGGTCAATTTTTGTTGCCAGATAAAAGGGTTAAAAAACAATTATAATATCTTGCTACTGCCAAAGGAGGTTCCGACTGGTGTAAACTCCTTGGTTTACTGAAGGTATTGTAACGTTTGTGAACGTTGGAGCACGACGAGACATGGAGCACCTGAGACGTCACCTTGCCCTCTGAGTGAAACCAATCAACCCTTGAGTCCTGCCCTGGTGGTTCATATTATTATGTATTTTTGTCAGGGCTGGGATGGAGCCATACGCGCGTTTAGAGCTCTGGTCCCTGTAGAACAATATTAGAATTCGCGTGGTAATTGCCGCACACTCTTGAGGAGTCGGAGAATCTGCTGCCGAACCTGGAGCGCGCCACTAAGAGACGGGGGGGGGGGGGGGAGGGGGGGCTTAGCATCAGTCCCGCAAAAACTGAGCACTTCCCTGGGCATTTGATGTCATCAAATCAGTCGACCCTCTGAACTCCCCATGAGTGATGGAGCAGAGTGGAGAGGTTCTCGCTCACGGCCGACACCAGTGACGATTATCTGAACCGGTCCTGTGCCTCCCTTAGGTCGACTCAGCCTCAAGTAAGCGTACCTGGTGCGGTGTGTAAACATCGCCACTGGGGAGACAAAGGTGGTCGGGCGTGGTGCAGGCCGCTCACCCCACCCCCCCCCCCCCTATCGAGTGCTCGCTAAACAGCACTTGCCCCGAAAGTATATTCTGGCAAATTAAAGTAGCGAACTATTTGTCTTTTGTCAACGTGACACTTTTTTTACTAATTGGCCGTGTCGGGTGGTGGAAGGTTTCGACACATTTATAAATAACGCGATCTAACCCAAAAACGTTGATTATGAATGTTGAGGCTACACGTGGGTCTTGTGTCGTTGTCTCTGGGAAATTAACGGAGTTTGTGAGGTTGAGTCACAGGGAGATTCGGACGTCTGCGGAGTTCGCGCGGGTCGATGGTGTCCACCGATCGCTCGCTCGAGCCGTCGAGCGAGATCGACTCTCACGCTCCGCGCTCGCTGCGATGCTTCGAATCGTTCCCCGTGGGGGGTGAGGGTTGGGGTAGGGGGGGAGATCTCGATTTATTTTCGATTCATGTTTGCGTTCGATTTTCTTTGTTTCGTGGAAACATTGACAGCCCGTCTCGTTGCCGTTGTTGTTGTTGTTGCTGTTGTTGTTGTTGCTGTTGTTGTTGTTGTTCCTTCACGTGAGCCAGGTAATCACTTGACTCATGGAGGGATCGGGCTGCAGTCGTTACGCAGCGATGGCACGTGCCGCGCAGCAATAAGCACATGGGTTCGATTCCCGACTCCTTCCCCCATCAACCCCTCATAGAAAAAAACATATATACGTGTGTATACTGTTAAACAATGTCACTGCTTTTGGCCAAAACATCCCAACGCTGAAACACAACCTGTAAATTACTCCATTGCAACGTCCACCCCACCCCACCCCCCCTTACTGCGAAACACGTGACGGGACCCTCCCGACATAGAGCCTTGAGACTGTGCGGCTTTGCTGGCTAAAGACGCGTCAATGTAAATAAATAAATAAAACGATCGAAGACTGCCGCCTTCACGCGACAGGTGACGCGCGCCGAGATGCGGTGGAGGAGAATCGCACGCACACCCCCTTGTGACGTCATCGCACTCACCCCTTTGTGACGTCATCGCCCTGGTCGACGAGATGAAAACCCTTCAATTGAGCGGCTGGATTTGTATCCACCGCGCACGGGGCAATCCCACACCTGGGATTGTTTGCGACTATTGCACAGGTGTCCGACACGCCTGGATTCGAACTCGGGACCTCAAACGGTGCTTTATTTCTGGAAATTAAATATACAAACAAAAAATTTCTTTGAAAAAAACAAAACATGATTTTGTCGTACGCATCATAATTATGGTACAGTACCTTTTGAAAGCGAGCTTTCGGCCACGACCTAACGATCAATAGTTGCAATTGCTTTCGTTATTGTATATCTCGTTGTTGTTTATCTTGTTGTTGTATATCTTGCTGTTGTATATCTTGTTGTTGTGTATCTTGTTGTTGTTTATCTTGTTGTGTATCTTTTTGTTGTATATATTGTTGTTGTTTATCTTGTTGTTGTATATCTTGTTGTATATCTCGTTATTATTTATCTTGTTGTTGTTTATCTTGTTTATATTGTTGTTTATCTTGTTGTTGTTGTATATCTCGTTGTTGTAAATCGCAGGTAAACGCTGGTGACTGAGCGCCCACGAGGAACGGCCAACGCGGGAGATGGAGCGATGGAGATCAGCTCGTGAGCACGAGTGAGATGGATTGTGAACATCGCGGCGCCGTGAGGGATGGAGACGGCAGGGGAAGACCTTCGTCCAGCAGTGGATAGATCATGGCTGATGATGATGATGGTGGTACTGGTGGTGGTGGTGGTGGATGCGAAATTACCATTTATATGAAACGCTGCCACATATGCATCTACACGAATCACGCTCACCACTGTAATGTTCTCGACATAATGCACCCTTTGAAACGTAACGTTTTGTTTACAAATGACTACTTAAATAAAACAGTGATTATTCTTACAGCTGTTATTTTTTAGGGGGGGGGGGGGAGTTGGGGGGTGGGGGCTGTTTTCAATGTGATGTAATGAGCAAATATTAGGGACCTGCGAATTTAATTCATGGAATAAAGCGAACATTGTGCAAACACGCCACCACAATTCACCACCACAATCCACCACCACGATCCACCACCACTGTAATTCACCACCACTATCTACTCGGACAACAATCCACGACCACAATCCAATACCACGTCAGCCAACCACCACCACAATCCACCCCCAACGCAATCCACTACCACCACAATCATCAACCACCATAATCCACCCACAACGCAATCCACTACCACCACCATCATCCACCACCACAATCCACCCACAACGCAATCCACTACCATCACCATCATCCACCACCACAATCCACCCACAACGCAATCCACTACCACCACAATCATCAACCACCACAATCCACCCACAACGCAATCCACTACCACCACCATCATCCACCACCACAATCCACCCCCAACGCAATCCACTACCATCACAATCAACCACCACCACATACGGGATCAAGTTGTATCAACATTCAGTTCCGTTCGCTCAGAATTCATTACGGCTCCCGGACTCTGCTCGTGACGTCACCGGCTTCAACAACAACGACGACGACAATACAAATATAAGAAGGAACTTGCGTTGGCAAGTGGTTGGGACGTGGAGGGAGGGCGGCGCGAGAGGTCGGGAGCGGTTCGGGTACGGGCGGGGTGGGTGGGTGATTGGGGCTGGGTAGATTTGGCAAAGGCAAAGAAACGGCTCTCACATTTCAAGATGTATAGCCCCACTTTGCAGACGCTATGCGTCTTGGCAAATGCTTAAAAACAAACACACGTGCATACACAGAGATGGGCATGAACTAACGTGTGTACACATGCGCACACGCGCACAGGCATGAAGTCACATGTGTACACAAGGCTTGAACTCGTGTGTGTACGCAGGCACACACACACAGACACGTGTACACACGCACAGGCATGAACTCACATGTGTACACAAACACACACACACACGTGCACATATTTCAGTCCGCTGTGGTATAATATCACCACGGCGCTTGTGCCAGGCTGGGTGCACTTCGACGCCGCGCGACGTGTCCCAAGGTCCGCAGGCGAGGAGGTCCATGGACACAAACCAGGCGTTTGTGGGTGAAGCGACTGGGATGAGTGGCAGCCGAGATCCCACCGTGTCCTCACCACCAACCACCAAATCGCCCCCTCCCGACTGTGCCAACTCGCTGCGTTTGTGCCGCCGGGCGCTCTCCCTCCGATCGTTCGCGGGAGTTCTTCGCGACCCTTGGGGCTGTCGTTGATTCCGCGCCGAGGCAATTGAAGCGAGGGCCTTGGGTGCGAGGCAATTGCGGAACAGATGGGGTTGGTGGGAGATAGATAGATGGGACGGGTGGTGGTGGTGGGGAGGAGGGGGGGGCACACGTGGGGGAACGGGAGGGAGGGTCTCTGATCTCCCTCCCTTTTGCAACATCCACAGCTGCGGAAACTCCCCCCCCCCCCCCGATGGAGGGGAGACATCGAGTCGGTCCCGTCGTGGCATGGAGGAGGAGGAGGAGGGAGGATCAGGCGGTGTCAGTCCCCGCTGCTAACGAGTTCATTGCCACGGTAACGTCAATGTTTGAGCGTAGTCTCCCGATTATACGGCGCACTAATTTCCCCCGCACACCCAACACGCATGCGCCCCCTCCCTGTGTGATCCGTTTTGGTGCCTTACGTTTGGGGGCGTCCTGTGTTCTGCGTCATATCGGGTTGTTTGTTTCAAAGACAGTCGCTCAGCGCAGGGCCGAAAGGCCCCAACACATCAATCGGCCAGCAACAAACAGCACAATTTAAATTGTAACGGATAAGAGTTGGCACAACAACAACAACCGCCATTCGCCACTAAGTGGCGGTGACGTCACCACGACGCTTGTGCCAGGCCAAGTGCACCTTGAGGCCACGTGACGTGTCGAACGCCCGCTGGCAGGAGGTCATGGGGCAGACCCAGCAGGTGCCACGGGTCGACTGACCGAGATGACCGAGATGGCACACGCACACACACACACGCGCACATTGTGTACATTGTGTCTACTGAACGAGATTAAAAGAGTTTGGGGTGTGGAGTGTCGAGCTGCTGAATTCAGTTCCTGAAGAAGCTCCTGGAACGTCGAACGTCGGACACCACGCGGAACAACACGCGGCACAAGCCGACAAGCCAGGGAGGGCCACGCATCAAGTTTCAAGTTTTCAAGTTTCATTTATTAGGTAGAGCCCTGTGAGCCATGCGGCTCTTAAGACGGGTGCAACGGCAACAAACAAAATATGAACACAGAACATCTCAAAGCGACGACGCGCAACAGAAACATCCTAGAATAAACCAGCAAATATCCCCCCCCCCCAAAAAAAAACACGTATTAAAACGCTGTGTGCAAAGATCACAATCGGCGGGAACTCACGCGGCACCGTGCCGTTCATAGCGCAGCCCTGCATGTCCGACGTTTCGCTCCACGTGCGCTGAAAGCCGCAGCAACAGATGCTTTCCATTTTTCGATTTAAAGCTTTCGTGACTGCAGTGATTCATCTTCTTGGTTCTTTCGGTAAAGTCACGTAGAAGGGAAGTAATACAATAATAAAAATAAAACATAATAAAATATTTCATTATGTTTTATTTGTATTATTCCCTTCTACGTGACTTTACCGAAAGAACCAAGAAGATGAAAGATGCTTTACAGTTGACCAAAGCTGAAGAAGCTCCCCCCCCCCACCACCCTACGCGGTGCGAGCCGACGGACATCGCGCCCACCGACCACTCGGAGGGCTGCACAGCACCGGCGTGGGAGAAACCTGTGCAGGTCGTCAGCGACATCATTATCACGCTTTGGGTTTTTTTCGGTCAAGTCACGAAGGTAAAAAATGAAATAAATGACAACAACTAAGTTAAATCACGACGTTTCGGGCGCAACACAAAAAAAAACAGTCTGCATCAGCAGTAGGCCATGCTTTCCCACCTGATGACGGACGCTTGTGTTGCGCCCGAAACGTCGTGATTTAATTGAGTTGTTTTCATTTATTTCATGTTTTACCTACGTGACTTTAACGAAAATACTAAAGAGTATGAATCCTTGCAGTCACGAAAGCTTCAAATCTAGAAGACATTATTATTATTGTGATGACGATGATTCATTATTGGCATCAGCGTTTTCCTCCTTGCGCCGTCTCCCCATCCAGAACGCATTCCCATTGTCACCGCCACGGGGGAAAGTGTCGCGTACGGATGCAGCTGTTTCCTTTGTCTGTGAGTGAAACATTCCCCCGCCACCGCCACCACCACCGCCGCCGCCGCCACCAAAAAAAATAACAAAAATTCTTGACTCCGTCCGGCCCCACCGCTTTCATCTCCCCTTAACAATACCCCAACCACCACAAACGAACACAAGAACGCAACATTCCGATGAGTTGATCGCGGAGCTAGGATTGTTTTCGGATTTTTTTTTCTTTCTGTTCTTTCATTCCGCGCAAATACATCTCTGGCGGGGACCGTCGAAAGCCGGTGCCAGCGAATCCGCGGCGCTAAATTAAAAAATAAAATTTAACGACGCCAGCTTCTCCAAAACAAACGAGTCCTTTCTTCTGCTGCTGTTGCTTTATTGCCACCTGTTGCTGCTTTCAAACGTTCCACGTGCGTGCGACTTTGTAATCGCGATATCCTCCCCCCTCCCACCCACCCCGATATCTCATAATTAGACGGACTCGTGGCCCAATTGCACTCCACCCTCGGTCCATTCGAGTCCGTGTGTTGCGCTTCAGAGTGCACCTAGCATGGCACAAGCGCCGTAGCGACGTCACCACCACTTTCGTGGTGAACGGCGGCGGCGGTTGTTGCTGTTGTTGCTGTGTGCGCGTGTCTTCGATTGGACTTCGGAGGAAGGAGGCTCGTGACAGCTGTTGCATCTGCCGGTCACGTCAAGTCCGTGAACCCGTAGCACCGGGGGTCTGTCCAGCGACCTCCTGCCAACACGGAGCCTTCCACGCTTGACGTGACGGCCTCAACGTGCACCTGGCCTGGCACAGGCCCCGTCGCCATCAACTTAGTGACGAGTGCTGGCTGCTATCGCTGCCCTGCGTCCAGATTGTGCGGGGAGCGGTGGCGCAATGGTCAGCGCACCGCGCTTCTAACCCAGCGATCCGCGACTACGGCGGACATCAGTGGCGAGCCAGCGGGTAATTCGATATCTGATCCGGTTCTGGGACACCCCTAAGTCGACTCAGCCTTTACAAGGGTAAACCTTCTGCGTCGTCCAAACATCAACCATTGTGGAAATACAAAGGCGGCCGGGATGTTCTTGACCACTCATCTCCCCTCTTCGTGCGCCGTTCCGGCCTTAATAGGGGTTCGCTAACAACACCCGCCCCCCCCCCCCCCCATGATCCCGTGGTGAAACCCCACATCTCCATATAGACCGTTGAATCGTGGGTACGGGGGGCACCGCGACGCCACTACGTGCTAATAATAACGACGCGTCAGGCTTTCATCCTCGCACGTGGTATGCATGGCGGACTCGAGATTCATGTCAGCAGAGTCTCGATTGCGTACGTAACGTTGCAAACGCAATCGGTGAGGGTGGTTTAATTGGTAAAAGGATACGGCCGTCGATGCGGTTACCAGCAATGCGTTGTCCGTGCGCTGTTGCCATTGGCGATGTTTATTGATATCGGGTGCTCGTCGTGGGAGTTTGTGATGGCTGCGGGGATTTCTCCATTCAGCAGTGGATTGATCATGGTCGCTGCTGCTGCTGCTGATGATGATGATCATAATTTCCATTGATGACGCGCTACAATCGCAAGAGCATTCAACAGGAAATTCCACCGCGTTGCGAATAACAACACCGAGCAAGTAATAATAATAATAACGTCATTTATTTTTTTTAAACATGTATTTATCCCATGCAATAATGTACACGTTCGCCGAACAAGTGGAGCTATCTGTGTGAGGGATGTAACCTGGACGACGCAGCGTGGCCCGTGCCCACTGGGCCTCGATCTGTCCTGGCCGTCGTCGTTATCGAGTACACGGCGCGGTCGTCAATAAATGATGAAATACGAGTTGTGGCAGCACTTCTGCGGCGATCACAGAGATGGAATCATGGAGGCTGGCCAGACGAGCGCGTCCTGGGGTGCTGTTGGAAGGAAACGAAATAACTGAACCGGGTCTAACGAATTCTAGATTTGAAGCTTTCGTGACTGCAATGATTCATACTCTTCGTTCTTTCGGTAAAGTCACGTAGGTAAAAAATGAAATTAAAATTAATGAAAAAAACAATAAAATAACGAAGCCAATGCGTTGCCTAAAAAGCAGAGCGCGCGGTTAATCAATGCTCAGACACCTGCTATTGCATCTTAATCAGAAAAAAAACCAAGGACATTAACGAATGGAACACGAGCAACCACAAACAAAAAAACCGTAAGAGTCGCACGAAGCAGGGAGGAGAGACGCAAATCCTTGGGAGACGGGAGGAGGAGCACGCGGACCGGGGAACGTACAGACATCACACGCAGGGCACAGACGTCGTAGAGAGGGTAACATACATCGAGTCGCTGGAAGGGTATCGTGGCCAAGGTTAGAGAACAATGATGGAGTGTCAGCCAAGGAATGCATCCATCGAGGAAAATGGAGCGATCTCGAGTGGAGATGCTTGGGCGGATTGTTGAATCTCACGACCGCGAGAAGGGGCCTTCATCCAGCGGTGAATTGTTCACGACTGGCGATGATTTATCCCGGAGAGCCTCGCTGTGCGATCGAGCCTGATCAATGATTGGCCGGGTGACATCCCAGGGCTTACCAGGTGTTTGTCGGTGCCAGGAGATTGCTGTACAGCGATGGGTGCGGACCGAAGTTCAGTCCGTTGTGGTATAATGTCACCACGGCGCATTATTTTTTTTGTCACGCTCACCGTGATGAGTTTGTGGACTGAATCCGCATGTGGGAATATTTGAGTCTCGCGCCATTCAACTTTGCGATGTGGGGGTTTCTCAAGTTTGCACCCACGCGAAGCCACACGCTCATCAAATGGAATTGACTAAACATCCCAATGGAGTAGAAGCCCTCCTGAGAACGAGTCTTGAGACTCGTCGAGGTTGTCCTGGCATTGCTCATATGCTATTAATTGATTCTCAACCCGAGATGCGCACGATGGGTTTTTTTCCCGTAACTCCAGTTTCTACTCCGTGGAATAATTCTGACACCCCAACGGAGAAGAAATAACCCTCCTGGAAGAAGCTAGCACTGTGGCCTTAAAATAAATATATATATAATAGACGAGGTTTTGGGAAATGGTATTTTTTCAGAGCACAACACGTACAACATGACATGAGAAGGAGAATTTCCTGAAACGCCGTCTTTTATAATAAAAAATATATGTTTTACATATATTAAGGCCACATTGAGTGTTTTTGCTTTCTTCATTGTGCGTGTGCACCGCTGACAAACGCGGCAGCAGCAGCAGCCACCATCACCAGGGCATTCATTTATTCCTCCCGGGAATGCGTCTCGAGACTCAGCGGGGCTGTGTCTCTGGGCCAATAAACGACTGGGATTTTCGTGGACGACCCACGCCTCGCACGCGCCCTTTGAGTCACAGCCCAAAGCCGCATTTAATGCTCCAGCCCGTCACTTATTTTATGCCAGCAGGCCCAGGGGGTTGGGGTGTGGGGGGGGCGCAAAAAACACGTGGTAAAGGATGTAGTGCGGACGTTTAAATATTTAAACACGCGTCATAAATCAGGAACGCCGGGGGCCCAACTTGAGTAAAATGATACTTAATTTATTACATTTAAAGCCCCGCAAGTGTTCTTGCCTGAATTTCCAAAAGGAGCTTTGTCGAACTCGGTCCGTGGCCACGTGTCACGGCCTCTCCGTCCGCGTGTTTGTGGCGTCACGAGGCGTCGATTCTCCCGAGTGCGATCAAAACACTCACACTCGTCGCTAATGCTGCCGCCTGTAGAAGGTCTATTGCTCGAAACGTCACCTTTTATGTATTATATACGTTCAAGGCCACGGTGTTATTGACGAACGTGTTGAGAGGTTTTTTGTTGTTGCAAATTTTAGAGCATCGCCACTTTGACTAGTATTATACACTGTGTAACAAAAATTTGTTTTGTTCATGGGTAGTAAGTGTTATTTCCTAATTGCTTATGCATCAAAAGTACAAAAAATGGCTATTATTCCCCACAAACTTTGCTTTTGTGACCAGGACAGTGATATTTTTAAATGTACCTATTTGCAATGAGAAAACGTGGTGTGCATTTGTGTCATTCCTTCATAAAAAAAAGAAAGTCCTGGTCACCAAAGCAACGTTTGTGGGGAATAATAGCCACTTTCTATACTTTTGATGCATAAGCAATTAGAAAAACACATTCCTGTGGAGGGAGCTGGTAGGAACGTTGGGTTGCTCGGTCAATGGCCAGGGTCAACGGCGACGTGGTGTATTCCGCATATATGGCCGACTGTGAGGGTGGGCACAAGCCGCCGTGAGTAGGTTAAACGTTGAGTTTTATAAGGGCACCACGGGGTGACCAGCCCCTCCCCACCCAGTCCCACCCCTCCCACCTCCCATCCAGTCCCACCCTCCCCACCCAGCCCCTCCCCTCCCCACCCAGCCCCACCCTCCCCACCAGCCCCTCCCCACCCTCCCCTCCCCACCCAGCCCCTCCCTCCCCACCCAGCCCCTCCCTGCACGACGGACACAATAATCCCCTGTGGGCTGGTGTAACCTAGGAGGTTCCTACCAGTAAAACACCTACTACCCAGGAACAAAAATCGTGTTACATAGTGAATTATGATGTGAATTATGATTAAAGAGTATGATTATAGTGTCTTGTATTCGTAAGGCACGTGTTTCACGTTGTGTACCAATGATCGGTGTGAGTAAGGCACGTGTTTCACGTTGTGTGTTCGTGTGTGTTTTGTGGCCACAACGTGACGCTGACGTTCCCCGCTGAACATTCCAAATTTCTCATGCACGTGACACGGCACGTAGCGTAGAACTTCACTCGTCGTGAACGGGTCCCATGGCATTCAGGGAGAGATCTTGCCAATACTAATAACATGATCAGGCACCGACGCAGTAGAGAACCTAGGTTAAGCAGGCCACACGCTGCTGATGATACTGAGGCAAGTCTTAAACGTTTCGACAGTTTCCCTGCGTAAACCAATGTACACGTCGTGTGTGGGTCGCAGTGATCATTTGACCACGCTTCGCCAGGCTAGTCAATTGGGGCTTGATGCACGATATTTTTCTACCCTGCCCCTTGCTGATAATCGTGAGTCAATCCAGGGTGGTCGCCTCATCCATGCACTAGCCAGGCTTCAGACCTGCTTGGCTTGCGAGATCTGACGAGCTCGGGTGCATGCGAGGGGTGATTGGGTCATAGGCGCTTTACCTGTGTGTGCATGAACTCCCGTGGAAAGAAAACAAAACATTGGTCCAGAATTTCCTTCTGTGGGCATTGACTGCCACGAAGAAGGCGAACCCGAGCCCCATGGGCAGGGCGCGGCGCCTTGTCTGCAGGGCGGGAGAGGGGCAGGGGGGCAGAGGGGCAGGGGGGAAAGGGGCAGGGGGCAGAGGGGCACGGCGGGAGAAGGGCAGGGGGGAGAGGGGCAGGGGGGCAGAGGGGCAGGGGGGGAGAGGGGCAGGGGGGCAGGAGGGCAGAGGGGCACGGCGGGAGAGGGGCAGGGAGGAGAGGGGCAGGGGGGCAGAGGGGCAGGGGGGGAGAGGGGCAGGGGGGCAGGGCGGGAGAGGGGCAGGGGGGAGAGGGACACGGGGAAAGAGGGGCAGGGCGGTTGAGGGGATGGGACCGGTTCTGATCTATCACTCGCCACTAATGTTCGCCTTGGCTGGGCACCGCAATGGCAGCGCGCTAACCACTGTGCCACCGCTCCAACCAACCAACCACCCCGCTCCCCCCATAACGAGTCGTAAAAATCACTGCCGCCGATTTGCTCCGCGCTGTTTGGCTGGGACCACGTTCAGAGATAACAGAAAAGCTCAGCGCGTCCGTTCCTCGGTGCACGCGTCGTGTTGATGTTGGCGCTCGAGGAGGCGAGGAGTCGAGGACTCGAGGTTGACCGCCCGCTGCTTCATCAACACGGCTCGGAAGAGCGGCCCCGGTTGCCTTAGAGGGGGGGGGGGGGGTCATAGCGGCCGTGTCGGACACACCCCGAGCCGACACCCGCTGAGGTCGTCCTGGGTTTAGAATCGAGTCCTTTTTTTGGTGTGTGTGTGTTCGTGTTTTTTGTATTTGGTACTTGCATTCATAATTATCATACTTCGCCACGCTGGCCCGTGTGGGGGTGCTGAAGCGAGCGCCTCAGGACCGCTTCACACGAACTGCACAGGGCACAGCGCGCCAACCGCTGCGCCACCACTCCACGAAAACGATCACCACATCTTTCACTGATCAAGACACTTTTTTTTTATTTTCAGCGGGCTCCTGCTACATTCAGATGTTTGCCCATTTCAATTCATGAGCATTTAGTAGTGGACTTCGTGTGGGAAGACCCTCTGAGAAATCTCCATCGCGCATACGAGGGCATGGCACTGGGTGAGTAACGATGCATCGATTCCTACGGCTCACAATGATACGTGGATCGAATGACGCGTTGAAAATAAATCGACTTTAGATTATCATACGCCGCATGTAAATGGGTTCACGTGTTCCATCCAACCACTAGTGGCCACCACAAATAAGCGTTAGGTTTTAAAAACCTCGTTGTAATCGCTTTTTTATTCATCGAATTAACCAAATTTTGGGTCCACCACACAGACGGATTGGTGAATCTCCTTTCGCGTCCCTCCATCTCCCGAGTCGGGTGTCAGTTTGACGCACATCTCTACGTGAGCCGCCAACCTCTGCCTCTAAGGCTCCTTGCACGCGTCCCCCGTTAGGCTGAGATGGAGATGTCTGTAACGGGCGTGACGCGGTATTCCGACACGAGATATGAAATTCCTCTGTAACGTGAAACCAAATGGTCGCGACTGTCAGACGGCGCGTCTCTGTTTGCGTCTGTGCGTGTGTGCGTCTATGTGTGGGTTATGTGCGTGTGTGTGCCCACGTGTGTTTATGTGAGTGTGCGGTAGTTGTAGCGGCTAGCGCTACGCTACGCTACGAACCCCGGAGACCCGGGTTCGATTCACGCTCGTGGCCAACACCGGTGACGGATATCTGAACCGGTCCTGGGTCTCTCCTAGGTTGACTCAACCTCAAAATTAGTACCTGGTGCGGTGTGTAAACATCGCCACTTGGGAGACAAAGGCGACTGGGCGTGGTGCTGGCCACCCACCCCCTTGCGTGCCGTACCGGCCTTCATAGGTGCTTGCTAACAGTACTTGCCCAACAGTCTGTTAAAGCTATACGGAGGATCTTTGTGTGAATGTTGGTGTGTCTTTGTGTATCCGTGTCTGTGTATATGAGTCTGTGGTGTGTATGTATGTGTCTTTGTGTAGTGTGGGGAGCAGTCGTGCTGTGTTTAGCGCACTGCACTCTGAACCTGCGTCTCGAGTTAGGTTCCCAGCGGCCACCGTTAACATCAGTGGTGATTATCTGAACCGGTGCTGCTCCTAGGTCAACACAACCTTAAACAAGTAACTGGTGGGATTGGTCAACATCAGCACTGGAAAGACAAAGGTGGCCGGGCGTGGTTCTAGATGCACGAACTTTTTGGTGCACAGTGCAAGCCTTAATAGGCGCTCGCTAACAGCACTTTGCTCCAACATCTTAAAAACCGTGTCTCTTTTCAGGAGGGTCCTGCATTGAACCCGGCTGCTGGCACAGATGGGTTCACGAACCCACTTGCTGCCATTGACATCTCCTGGCCACCTGGCAGCGCCATGCAGCGGGTTTGGGAATTTCACAAATATTTATGTGATCCGCCAACCCTGTCCTCCAGAGCACTGCAAGTGAACACGCCTTTCTTGGAAACGAAATCACTTCGTCTTAACGTTATGCCGTCACTTCCTTGTCACCGAACTATTTCATAGGACTGCAGGCCGATGGAGGCGCCCAAAGAAAGTATATTTAAAGTTTGTTTGTAGATTTCTTTTTTTCGCCCTCATTAACAGCCCGGAGACAGACAGACGGTCTATGCGTGGAGCTACAAGATAAGGACTGGTTGCTTTTGTCGTGAAAGAATATCCCTAGAGCAATATAGCACGATAACACACGAAAAAAACCCGTTTATTTCCCCCCCAGTTTCATCCGCATTGCGCCTTCGGTGTTTCGCCACGAAATAAAGAATCCACTCGAAGCTCCCACGTGGCAGTGCAGTCGTTCGTGTTAGACAACGGCCCGCGGAAGCGGACACCACGGAGCTACAGCTGAGATTCCTTCAAATTTCCAGTTTTGAGAATTAATAAATGTGCTCCACAGAGCAGCAGCAGTAGCAGCAGCACTCTACCAAACGCTCTTCCACAGAGAGTAATTCGTAAATGCTTACCCCGAGCTCTCAATACTCTGATTGTGCACTGTTTTTGAGTTGTACGCCATTTGGCGTCATCTGGACCAACACCAATGGAGACTGGTCTCTAAGAAAAGCTGTCTCGGGTGTAGACCAATCAACTTCAAGGACCGTGCATATCATTATCATTATCGGAGTTGTTTCTTTTTGTTTGCATTTTGACTGCTTGTGTTGTGGTTATTGCAAACATGACCCCTTGTATAAAGGTGTCAGTTTTTGTACCAGTTGAAAGGGTAAAAACCTATTACTAGAGTAATTCGTGTTTAAATTACATGGCAGTCGACCCGATGCGTTTGATTCTCAGGGGATCGAATGTGTGTGTGTGTGTGCGCGCGCACTCGGACTGAGACCATCAACAACTCGCTAATCTTGAGAACCCGGCTTAATCACAGGAGGCCGTCTGGATTCGAACTCAGGAAGTGATCTCAGCGGTGCCGTACTCGGCGCTCTGACCTCTGAGCCACTGGGCCATCTAAACAGCATCACACATATTACGGCTCTTTTTAAACGCATACGTAAACATTTGAAAAGACAATTTTACAATAAAAGAAAGGAATGCTCAAACAAAACAAAACCCAAAGGACATTAAATAAGAACACAAACATGTACTTTTTTTTTTGGACCAAAATAAGCATTCATCTATCAAAGCGCCCATTTCCGAGATCCAAAAATAATACGCTGGGGGGTGGCGCCGCTCATGCGGGCGAGAGGTGTCACTGTCGAGAGGACCTGAGTCCGTGTCCAGAACGTGGCGTTCTTACAGCCGGACCTACACTGGGCCCGCGCGTGCCGCACACGTGACTGGTCACTTTTCATGAGCGGTGCAGACTTCGCGTAAATCCACACACACGAATCGTTTCCAGCGCCGAGAGCGTTGGAAACGATTGATGAAGTATGGTCAAATCGATATGCATATTCTTTTTTCAAGGCTCCCCCTTTCTTCCCCCTTCCAACCCAGCTTATATACATGCTCCAAGCGCGTGTGCTGTTTCATTCAGACGCTGTCGCCTCGACACACCTGGTTTTCACCTGAGGACGGCTACTTGCGTTGTGGCCGAAACGTCGTGAGAATAATTTTAGTATGTTTTATTTTTATTATTTTATTACTTCCCTTCTACGTGACTTTACCGAAAGAACCAAGAAGATATGGTCAAATCATTACTTGACGCCCAGCCGCCGCCCCCCCCCCCCCAACTTACACACGCACACACGACCGGCATGGCGACGGGAGAGGCTCTCATCCAGCAGTGGATTTGACTGAACGAGCCCGAACGCCGTCGCTCCCTGGGTCGCGTTGTTGCGCGCAGCTCGAGCGGGCGTTCGACACTTCACGTGGCCTCAACGTGCACCCAGCCTGGCACAAGCGCCGTGGCGACGTCACCGCCACTTATTGGCGAATGGCTGTTGTTGTTGTCTGTCTGTGTTGTGTGTGTGTTGTGTGTCTGTCCGTGTGTGTGTCTCTGTCTGTCCGTGTGCCTATCTGTATGTGTGTGTGTCTGTCTGTGTGTGTCTGTCCGTGTGTCTGTCTGTCTGTGTGTGTCTGTCCGTGCGTGTGCGAGCGAGCGCGTCTTTATCTGTGTGCGTGTCGCCGCGTGCCTGGCTCTTGACGAACGCACGCGCGGAATGCTCTCAACGTTTACTGCGCGGCACCCCCCCACCACCCCCCCACCACCCCCCCACCACCCCCTCACCACCCCCCCACCACCCCCTCACCACCCCACCACCCCCCCCCACCACCCCCCCACCACCCCCTCACCACCCCCCCACCACCCCCCACCCCCCCCCACCACCCCCCCACCACCCCCACCCCCCCCCACCACCACCCCCCACCCCCCCCACCACCCCCCCACCACCCCCTCACCACCCCCCCACCACCCCCCACCCCCCCCCACCACCCCCCCACCACCCCCACCCCCCCCACCACCACCCCCCACCCCCCCCCCACCACCCCCCCACCACCCCCTCACCACCCCCCCACCACCCCCCACCCCCCCCCACCACCCCCCCACCACCCCACCACCACCCCCCCACCACCCCCCACCCCCCCCACCACCCCCACCACCCCCCCACCACCCCACCACCACCCCCTCACCACCCCCCCACCACCCCCCACCCCCCCCACCACCCCCCCACCACCCCACCACCACCCCCCGCCTTCATTTCATAGCGAGCTGTTGTTGGCGTGCGTTTCCCCGCAGTTCCATCGTGTTTGGGTTTACATTGAAAGCGGGATGGAGGGGTAGTGGCGGTGATGGTACGTGATTTGTATTTATATCCTTGATTTATTTATATTTAGTGATTTGCTTAGCTTTCCCATACTTCGCACTCCCGTCGTGTTTATTTTTTTTTAGATAAAAAAATGTTTCATTCCACATCCTCCCTCGCATCGTACATTGCAACATCGTGACGTTCTGGACGGCGTTACCAGTTGCATCGACTGTGTCAGGCACTCCGGACTCATCCGAGCAGGCGGGGAAGGGCAGACTTTCTTTGGAGGAGGGGCCGTGGGTGGGCCAGGTCATTGCCATTCTGGGCTCAGGTAGTTAAGATTGTCCCAATGTGTAGGAATGGAGCCCATGCACGTGCTGTATTTTTCTTCCTTGTCTCTGAGCTTAGCGCTTAGATACTCCAGTGCTGAGATTCGGCCTATTGTGATTCATCCCCTGTCGTGTCTTTTTAATATCTTGTTTGTTGTTATAATTGTCTGACCCGCCCCTACTGGGCATCTGTGAAAAAGAGCTTCATAACTCATCGGATTCTTCCAGGCTGCATAAACAATCTGATACCCGGAGTGCATTTCTGGTGGTAGACCTTCCCAGTGCCCTTACACAGTGCACAATTGTGATGTAGCAGCGAATGTGGTGCTCGCTAACAGCACTTGCCCCAGCAGCCTGTGTAGCCTCTACACGGGATACATTTTACTGGTAGGAACCCACTGGTTCCACCAGCCCACAGGGGATTATTGTGTTCATCCGTCCGTCATGCAGGGAGGGGCTGGGTGGGGAGGAAGGGGCTGGGTGTGGAGGGGAGGGTGAGGAGGGGCTGGGTGGGGAGGGTGGGGAGGGGCTGGGTGGGGAGGATGGGGAGGGGCTGGGTGGGGAGGGTGGGGCTGGGTGGGGGGTGGGAGGGCTGGGGCTGGGTGGGGAGGAGCTGGTCACCCCGTGGTTCCCTTATAAAACTCAACGTTTAACCTACTTACGCCGGCTTATGCCCGCCCTCACAGTCGGGCATATTTGCGGAATACACCACGCCGCCGTTGACCCTGGTCATTGACCGAGCAACCCAACGTTCCTACCAGCTCCCGCCGCAGGAATGTGTTTTGTTCACATCTGCACGCGTGCCCATATGTACTCCATCCAGAGAAGACGCTTACAAACACACGTTCTCGCAAGCCACCGCGGTCCATCGCCCGCCTTGTGTCAGTTTACCAATCATCAGGTGCGTGCGGTGTGGAACAGAGCACGGTAGTAATAGTAGTCGTGCGTCACACGCAAGCACCGGCACTCGGGGAAATCCTGATACGGTTTTTATTTGTTGGGGGGAGGGTACTAATTTATGGCCGAGTCAACCTAGAGGAACAAGTTCTGAACAAGTTCTGATATCACCCCCCCCCCCCCCCCAGCCTGCAATGAGAGTTCAACCCACGTTCGCCGAGTGCGTGGTCCAGTCTGCTAATTACCGCCGCAACTTACAAGGGCAACGGAGTTCGCTCGTTAGGGTCTCAGCAGACTGTTTGGGGTAAGCGCTGTTCGCGAGCACCTCGTGAACGGGAACGGCACACGAGCGGGTGGTGTGACCAACGCCGAGCCCGGCCGCCTTTGTCTCCCGAGTGGCCTCGTTTACGCATCGCACCAGGTACTCGCTTGAGGCTGAGTCGACCGAGGGGAGGCCCAGGAACGGTTCAGATAATTCTCGACTCGTGTTGGCTGTAAGAGGAAATCGAGCTCAACTGGCCCGGTTTGTAGCGCAATGCGCTAACCACTACACTGTAATGCCCCACCAGCATGTGTGTACGTGCATACGTGTGAGTGAGTGAGCGTGTGTGTGAGTGCATGCGCGTGCGAGTGAGTGAGCGTGTGTGTGAGTGCGTGCGTGAGTGAGTGAGCGTGTGCACACGCTTGCGCGCGTCTGCGTGAGCGCGTGTGTGGGTGAGAGCGCGTGTGCGTTAGCACCTGCCCCAGTCAAGGTTAAAGCCCTCGAATCGGACATCTGGACCCCATAAATCCCCGCAGTTGAGCTGGTCCCGAGCTGCCTGTGTTTATAGCTCCGGTCCAAAATTGTTCCCGTAGGAAGCAGCGCCGAGTGAGCGCCCGGAGACTCGAGGAGGAGGAGGAGAAGATGAAGAACAACAACACGAGGCATCGTCAAAATATCGTCGCCTCGAAGGAGTTCAATTCGTCATTCACGCCCATTAACCCATCTGTCCAGACCTTTGAGCGCAGCTGCCGTCATCCGCGCGTCCGTCACCACCGCCGCACCTGACCGGCTGTGGTGACGTATGGCGCAGGAAAGGGATTCAGCCGGCAATGGATCGATGAAGGAGAGTGAATGCATTTTACTCATGTTAGCAAACACGGCAGATGGAAGAAAAACAAACGGTGATGTGTAATGTCAGCTTGCTGATGAAGACACAATTTTATTTTGGTGCGGGCGGTTTTCCATTGGCCGAGTTGCCGTGCCGAGCTGGAACCGAACCGCGATACGCCGGTCTCAAAGAAAGACATCCGACTCGGGGGCTGAAGTGGGGCCAGGGCTAATGACGCGTTCATCGTGCACGACATCGGCCGGTACGCCGCGCGGGCAACGCTCTCTTTTTTTTTTACGATCAGTGGAAACAAGAAGATGCTCGGTGTAGTCGGCACTTTGCTTCGTTCATCATTTCGTAATTTTTTTTCAACTTTGCTTTATGTAAACCCCCACCTCTCGCTCACTCTCTCGCTCACTCTCTCGCTCACTCTCTCGCTCACTCTCTCGCTCTCTCTCGCTCTCTCGCTCACTCGCTCACTCTCTCACTCTCTCGCTCACTCTCTCGCTCACTCTCTCGCTCACTCTCTCGCTCACTCTCTCGCTCTGCACGCAGCCCTTCTCGCAGTCCAACGGCCTCCGACGGGTAGCTCATAACTCACCGCGTCATCTCCACGTGCCGTCTCAACTCGGGCAGTTGTGTGTGCGACATCGCCCATTGCATGAAACACATTTGACACATTTGACCACAGCATTTGTAAATGAAAGCAACATCGGCTTGCCAACTCGTTTTTTTATATATTTTTTATTTTCTTTTGCACGGCGGTTGGACAGCGGAAGGTGAAAAAACGCCGTGTGGCCTTGGTCATAGCCCGTGACAAAGCGACAACTCGCGAATCGCAGTGCTAAACATTTAACCGTCGATGCCTCGCCGAGCCTTCAGTTTAATTGAGGGTGGGTGCCACACTGGGACTTTTGGCCCCTTCCACTAAGGCGTGTTAGGCTTTACGTGGTGGAGAACGATTGGGGCAGGAGGAAGCCAGAAACCCCGGAGAAAAACACCCCACCACGCATACCAGGTGGGTGGCACTCAGCGCTGCCACCTCCTCGCCGCACCTCGCTCGCAGCCTCCCCGCCTCCCGACACAACTGACCGATCGCCTAAAATATGAAGCGGACTCAACGCTGCTTTAGCTTGCGAGAGCCGACGAGTTCGGGGCGCGTTCTGGCCGCCCCGGTTGCAGGCGAGCGTCACGGGAAACGCGACGGGCGCAGGAGCAGTCCCGTGCCAGCGTCTTGAGTCGGACTCCAAAGTGTCATCCCACCGCCAAAAAAAACCACCAAGCGACCAAACATCCCTCTCCCGTTCCGAATCATCATTATCATCAATCATCATCCACGATCAATTCACTGCTGGATGCAGGCCTCGCCAAGTCGTCGTCGACGTCTTGCACAGGTCTGCGATGTGACGATCCACACCTGTACTCGGGGTCCTTCCGCTAGCAATGGAGATGCACCCTCTTACCTTTAACATCCGGACTGTTACGTGGAGGGAAAGATCTCACCAAGAAGGCAGACGCTTTTCCAACCATAGCACATTGCATCTCCTGAGACGTTTAATGATACAACAACATACAAACTACCCGGAGATTAAATGACTTCTGTTGGAGAAGGAATCCGTCTTTCCTTACCCATAACTGTCTCGATACAAAGTCCAACTCCAGGACAGCCACAACGAATGCCTTTAACCTTTAAGGAACGGCCGTCGATGTCGTAGTGGCTTTATAATTCGAGTTGGAACGCAGCGAGGGCACGACGGCCGCAGTGGGTGGTGACGGCCTCCCGTCTTCCTCCCAGCCTCAACAAGCCTCGACCCCGACACATTGTGGGTTCTCGGCTCCTCCATCCGTCCGTCTCTGTCCCTCGGCCCTGCGAGCGTCGTTGTGGAACGGCGCGGGTGCCAATCGTTTTTGAATGCAGACGTGTGACGGCGTATCGATGAATCAGATGAAGAAAATTAGCGATTATTTTACACGTCAAAGTGTACGGAAAAGGATGGATTATTGGCGTTCCGTGCCAATCGATTGTAATTATTACGCTGACGTGACGTTCGGTGCTTCGTGGGACGTACGGAACTGTACAGGTGAGACGTGACCGCGAAACGATACAAACGAGATGGCTAAACGAGACAACAACAACAACAACAACAACAAAAAACAGCAACAACAACAAAAAACACTGGCTACTTGAATCGCGACCCGGATCGTGAATATTATTCGAATCGTTGGGGGTGGAGGTGGGGCTTGAGGGTTCAATTTCGAACTGGGACGATTCGTCGATTCATCGACAAAACTTTTCTTGCGATCGATTACTCGGGCTATTTTATAACAGCAGTCGTCCCCCTCCATCCCCTCCCACCCCCTCCCACATTCTGCTTCGCGAAGGCGGTAAACCCCCCTACAAGCCACAGCCAGCGTGACGCAGCCGATGGTGCCATTGCCATCACTAAACCCCGCCCATCACCTCCCGTCCAGCGGCACACGTGGGAACAGAGGTGAAACGTTTTTGTTTCTCTCTCATTACAACTGTTATCGTGTCTTCCCATCAGTCGCGTAATCTAACCGTAGACTAGTTGTACTCTATCATGTAAACACGCATTCATCGACCGATAACACTTGAATAATATATAGAGGACGGCAGAACATGGGGAGACTGGTGGCGGTTGACCGCGTGGCTGCTGCTCTTCCTCCTCCTCGCGCCTTTCGAGTCGTCCTCTCTCCCAGAGTGAGAGGATGCCGTGCGGCACGTTACAATCTAAAGTCATTATCGTTACACGGAGCGATTGATGACTTTAATAATAATAATAATCGGGTGGCCCAGCTCAGGTTGAATCGTCGCGTGTCTCACGGCGCGGTGCTGTGAGCGTCTCAGGAAACCCTAAAACCTCGCATAATTTATTGGCCTCTGTTTTTGCTGATCCCAGATAATCAAGGGATTCAGGAGACAGGATGATAATGATGATGATGATGATTTGACAGCGATTAGTGCGCCAACGTACGTATGTTGGACTTCTTGCGCGAAAGCAGTTCAACATGCATATATATACATACATGTAAAACTGCTTTTCGTGATGAGTTTGTTGTCCTTCCCCCGCACCTCCGATGAACACGGTTTGGCTACGTACGGTGCGAAAGAAGTTCCACATGCATACACGCGTGCAACGTGTTGCTTTGGATTGGCAAACGTCGATCGTGGCGGGCGTGAAGAGTCGAGTGGAAGGCAATGGATGCAGAGCCGTGAAGTTTCACTGCCGATGCCGTCTTGCAATAAGCGAGGAGACAGAGTTTGTCGCGGCTGCGAGAAGCTTCTACCTCCTCTCTGCCGAGCAGAGAAGAGGTTCAAAGGGAGATATGCAAACTTGTTGACCAATAATCAGACACTCGCAGCTTGTTGTCTTGCTTATTTATTTTGAATTACAAATTCAGTCGTCACGCGCTACACGCGCCTGATGATTGGTCAACAAGCTCAGATAATATTCCTTCGATTCGCCTGTGCGTCACGTCGAAAACACACACAAACACCATCTCAATCTTCAGCTGAACCGGCACTCTGTACGTCACGTGGGGGGCGTGTTGAATAACCATCGGGCGCGGGTAGCGTGTAAGACTGAATTTATGTTCGAGAACATTGGTGAAGATGGAAAGGCGGACTTTAGTGGACTGGAATCAGAGAATTCCCGTTCCGCTCTTCTCCAGCTCCTCTCACTGACAGTGTTCACGGCTCGTGCCTCCATACACTCCAGTCTCGGGTAACGCTTGCGCGTGGTGGTCATTTAACGCGTGGTGGTCAATTACTCCACTTACACGCGTCACCCGACACTGCTAAACCTGTCTTCTCACTTTCACTCCAAAGCGTGAACTTGGCTGGAGGGTATTCCCCCGGTCGGCATTAACCCGCCGACCCTGCCCAAATACACACATGTAGTTTTCATGTGCCACGTGCATCGAGTTTGAACTCGAGTTCCCATCGCAGCCGTTTGTTTCTGTACGTAATGTATCTTGTCAACTCGAATTGTCCGCAAATTTGGGCTGCGGTCCGCATTTTAAAGGGGCCCAACTCACTTCACGGGCTGGCTAAAATTCCCTCCGTAAGAGTTCGGGCTGCCGCGAGTAAATGCGTCACCATGTATGTTAAAAAAAAGACTTTGGAGTCGGATAAATTATTACATTTTATATTTAAATTTGACATTAAATGTTGTCAGCAATGCGGTCTTGGCCACTGACTCGCGAATGCGTCTTAGAAAATAGTATTTTGGGGGTAGAGACCTGCCCACCTCGCGTAATAACTCTAGCAACTCGGAAAAATTGTTGAATTGCTACATTTTCAGCCGATGCGAGTTGTCACTCCGCTGGAAACCTGGGACGTAAATGAGGCCAACTCTGGCCGACTTGAGTCGACCCCAGTTGGCTGTCCCACGGAAACACAGCACGACGATCTCAGCCCTTTCCCACTGGCTCAACCGAGCCGCGCCAGCGCAGAGGGCACTCGTGGTGCGGGCGGTTTTCCATTGGCCGTTTGCCGTGCCCAGCTGGAACCAAACCGTGATACGTGGGTCTCAAAAAAAGACATCCGACTCAGGGGCCAAAGTAGGGCCAGGGCTAACGACGCGTTCATCGTGCACGACATACATCGGCCGGTACGCCGCGTGGGCAACGCTCTCGCCGCGTCATCTCCACGTGCCGTCTCAACTCGCTCATTTGCGCGTGCAACGTCGACATCGCGGCTCGAATTCTGCAGCGGTGACACAACCCCCACTCCCCCCACCCCCCCCCCCACACCGCGGGGCCTCCCTCGCTCTTCGCGGCCCCCTCGGCGAGTCTCGGTTTTACGGTTGGTGGGGGGGAGGGGGGGAAGTCAGAACTCGGAAAGAAGAGCCTCGTACAAAACCGGAGCCGCGCTGCTATAAAACAACAACAACAGCAACAAACATCAACAACGGCAGCAACAAATATCGCAGCAAAGCGGTGGGGGGTGAGGGGGGGGTGGCGGAGGAGGTCCGGTGAGGCCTAGAAGTCGTAAGCCGACACGAGCACGGTGACGCGGGACACGTGCTTGGCGAGCAGCGATTTATCTGCGAACTCCGCCATCTCCAGCTCCAGCTCGAGGGATCGGGGTCCGCGCAGGGGACTCACGAGGATGAGGACCCCCGTCTGCCGGTCCGAGCGCTGCACCATGAAGTGACCTCGGTGGCCGCCGGCGCCGCCGACGATGCCGAAGCGGAGGCTGTCGCTGGCGGCGCGGCTGCCCAGGGGCGCTGCGGAGCCCATGCGGAACAGCGTGGCCGGCGTGCTCAGGTTGCTGGGCAGGGCCAGGTAGTGGTGCGAGATGGTCTTGGGCGCCTGGTGGCAGCTGCGGCTGTCCATCGGGCACGGGTTGCGCTCGCAGTGACTGCGCCACGTGCGTGGGTGGGTGGGTTTGAGGAGGGGGGGGGGGGGCAGGGAGATGGTGGGGGGGGGGTGCCATAGTTTGTGTAGGAGAAGGGGCGCACACACGAATGCACAAACGCGTGAGCACACGTAGACGTACACAGGCACAAATAAACCCCCCCCCCGTATAGCCTTAACGTAATGTTTACACCTCATACCAGGTACTCATTTGAGGCTCAGTCGACCTAGGCGTGGCCCAGGACCGGTTCATGATAGTCGTCATGGACACGTGCGTAAGCGCACGAGGCGAAGAGATTCACGCGGGGCAGAGCGCACGAACACAATAGCAGCGCACGTGCATACACACGATCTCACACGTGCATACACACGCACTCACGAATACGTACTGACGTAAGAACACACGTTATGTTACAAAAGGGTGGGGAGGAGGGGTGGGGCATTCGGTCGGCCCGAGATGTTTTTGTTGCTGTTAGCAGATCGATTCAAGAAGGAAGGAGCTTCCTTCCAAAAAGGCAACCATACACGCAGACAGAACGCACGCACGCGCACACACACACACGCGCGCGCGCGAAAAACACAACACACAGGGCACATTTGCACACAAGCACACAGGGAGAAACACACAATACGGCATACGCACACGTGCGTTGCATACATACAAAGACAAAGGTCTACCCCCCACGGTATATCCTCAACAGTCTGGTGGGGCAAGTGCTGTTAGCGAGCACCTACAGTAACTACCGCTCGCAAGTCCCTTGCGCCTCGAAAGAGCCGCGTGCAGCGTCACAATGGAGCCGCAGCACGTGGCCGCAGCACGTGGCCGCAGCACGTGGCCGTAGCACGTGGCCGCAGCACGTGACCGCAGCACGTGACCACAGCACGTGGCCGCAGCACGTGGCCGCAGCACGTGGCCGCAGTAAACAATCGGAGCGTCACGTGCGGCAAAGACCGCCCGTGCAAGCCTTTAACAGACTGCTGTGGGCAAGTGCTGTTAGCGAGCAGTTATGATGAAGGCCGGAACGACACACCAGGGAGAGCGGGTGGGGTGGGGGGGTTGTTGGGGGGGGGGGGCAGCAACACGCCCAGCCGCCTTTGTCTCCCCAACGCTAACGTTTTCGCACACCACACCGGGGTACCGATTTAACGACGAGTCGACCCACGCACGCGCGTGCAACTAAAGTCGAGCACGCGGAACGAGAGAGGAGAGAGAGAGAGGGGCCGCGCTCATTGTAACCACATCCCGCCCCTCTCGGCTACGAGCACGTGGTCGAGGCACTGGCGTCACACGTGACCTTCGCTGTGCAGGCCTGGGACGAGCCATAAGTCACCGACATTGCTCCGCAGGGGCCCAGGGATGAGCTCACAATCTGGCCTCCAGTGTTTGCCAGACTTCACGGCAAAATGTTGGGGGGGGGGGGTTTAAAGAGAGGCAATGAGCGCTTCCTCGTGTCTCGATCCCGCGCGTTGCGGCAAGTCCCCGCGTACGATGCGCGCGCCGTGGTGCCTCCCTCTCTCTCCCTCTCTCGGTGGACTCTCAAATCGGAGAGACGACGACGTCGTCGTTTTCCGCGAGCGTGATTTTAAGAAGAAGAAGCAGAAGATGAAAACGAACAAGCATGCGGCACTATCGCCGCTCAAAACTCTCGTCTTGTTTCCCAGCGACGCGCGCTTTTTGGTTGCTTTACCCGTCCCAGTCATCGTAAATCCAGAGCCGCTCTTATAAGGTGGTTATGATGTACGTGAACTAAACTATGTTAATTATAAGCAATTGTTTGTTTTACCAGGTAAGGCCAACTGAGCTGTATGGCTCCTTTTTCAGAAGCGACTTGGCCACAATCGATAGCTCAATGAAGTGGCTTATCGCGTTGAATTTTCTAGCAACCAAATACTCGAAACGCGTGACGTTGATTCTTAAGGTGGAGGGAAACATCGGAGGACTCGGATAAAGATCTACGCCACCACGGGGCAGAACACGCAAACTCCAAACATACAGACATCGTCAGGGTCGGGAACGAACCCCACGACCTCCTGTATACCAGTGAGTGGATCACGGCACAAATGTTGTGAAACTCCCTTCTAAATTCAAAACTAATGTTCTATGTTGAGAACTAATTTCTTTACGGCTGCTTTTTGTGTTCAGTTTTTTGTCCGTCCCGAGCACACCTCCGATTAACACGGTTGGCTACGTACGGTGCGAACGAAGTTCAACATACACACATGTTCCCGCGAATGTCGAGGAGGTGCCATATACCCCGTCTCGCTCGGGGAAGGCAGTGCAGCAAGTGGGCCAAACGCCATCTGTTTCCATCTGTACGGGGGATATCATTATCTCCCATCGCACGCGTGGGCTTTATCGGGTTTCCTCCCACTTGTGCAAACAACTCATTAATTGGCTGAAAACATCTTGTAAATAAACAAAACCCCAATTGCAGGAACCTCGGTCAAATTTTTGTTTTTCCCCCACAGCTCAAGTGTGGCCTTCGCGGATAAACAACTGAGTCCGCTGTTATTTTACGGGCAATGCGATTTCGTTCTGCCAACACGCGCGCACGCGTTAGCGTAGCTGGGGCGAGAATTCCTTCAATGTTGTGTGCGCGCGTGCGCGTGTGTGTGTGCGTGTGCGTGCCGGGAGCGGGAGTGTAGCGGTTAGCGCTACGCTGCGCTATGAGCCCAGCGACCCGGGTTCGATTCCCGCTCACGGCCAACACCAGTGACGATTATCTGAATCGGTCCTGGGTCTCCCCTAGGTCGACTCAGCCTCAAATGAGTACCCGGTGCGGTGTATAATCACCGCCACTGGGGAGACAAAGGCGGTGGGGCGTGGTGCTGGCCACCGACCCCCTCGTGTACCGTTCCGGCCTTCATAGGTGCTCGCTAACAGCACTTGCCCCTACAGTCTGTTAAGGTTATACGGGGGATCTTTGTCTTTTTTTTTGTACGAAGCACCGTGTGAGTCGGTATACGGCAAACGGCACTCACTCGTGAAGCTGTTGCAGCTAAAATAAACACTGCCGTAAAAACAAACAAAAAACCACCCCAACAACAACAACATCAACAGTTCAGAAACGCAGCGGCTACGAGGCCTGTGACGCACTCCACTGGCGCGCGCCTGTGTGCCCGCCGGGTATTTGTGTGTGCGTGGGGAGCGGTAGCGTCGTAGCTGGCTTGAATTCAATAACTCCCTCCCCCGGTGAAGGTCAACATCAGAGGTCATGATTCTGATTATCTGTCCAGGTCCTAGACCTCTCCCTAGGTTTGACTGGGGTCAAACTTAGTGTTTGGTGCATTGTGTATAAACATCATCACTCGGGAGACAAAGGCGGCCGCGTGTGGTGCTAGCCACCGTGCCGGCCTTCATGGGTGCTCACTCCCAGCACTTTCCCCAACAGCTGGTTAAGGGCTACATGGGGGATATTGTCCTTTGTCCGTACAGTTTATGTGTCTGTGTTCTCCGCGAGACTGACTGACTGATGGATGGAGAGACTTCGACGCGCTCACAGTCGAGACGATCGACCACCGCTTCACTGAATGACCAACTAACCAACCCTCTGCATAACACTCACAGGGTAACGATTGACCGACCGACTGCCAAATTTGACAAACTCGCTGAATGACTGACTCACTGACAAACCAACTAACTACCCAACAGACCGACGACCTAACTATCAGACCAACCTAAAGACTGACTTACCAACCATCAGAAAAAAAAAATCATCCGACTGACTGACGGACAATGAGGCTGACCGACCGACCATCAGACCATCAGACCGACCATGAGAACGACCATCAGACAGAACATCAGACCATTAGACCATCAGACCGATCATCAGGCCGACCACCAGACCATCAAACCATCAGACCATCAGACCGAGCATCAGACAGACCATCAGACCGACCACCAGACCATCAGACCGACCACCAGACCATCAGACCGAGCATCAGACCGACCATCAGACCGACCATGAGCACGACTGACCAAGCGACTGCGCCGTACTCACAGTGGGGATGTCTTCACGTAGCTCACGTCTCCGTTCGACTTCGGACACTCGGGGTTCACGCAGCGGAATCCCCCTCGCAGGTTCACGCAACGTGCGGAGCCCGAGCAGTTGTGCCGCTCAGCAGTGCACTCGTCCACGTCTGCACGGGGGGGGGGGGGGAGACAAAGACACGTGGCACGATAGACGGACCGGGACCACGTGGACTCACGACGACCAAATCACCCCGAAGCTCTCAGAAGCTCGGCGGAGATGAGCCTGGTTTGCGCCTGGGAATTCCAGCTGTTGTAGTATTGGCGCTGCGCGCTGACCAGGAGATGGCGGTACATCGAGAGATTCTTAAATGCATCCGCGCGGAGCTTTTAGATGTTACCCCGTCGCATGAGAGCGGGTCTTCATTTGCACCAACGAGTTTGGCCAAACATCCCAATGCAGCGACCCTCCTGAAGCTCTCTTCAGACTCAGGCGCGGGTCTCCTGCCCGACCGGAGAAGACACCGGGACACGCCCTGGTGCCACGTGCCAACATTCGTGTCGTTGCCGCATCTGTGTAACATTAATGACACCGGGCACAAGATTGGGTGCGTCTAATTTTCCGGAACAGGAGAAGGTGGGGGGCGGGGGGCGGCGGGGGAGCGGTGGGTGTAGTGGTTAGCGCTACGCTGTGCTACGAACCCGGCCGCCCGAGTTCATCCCACTCACGGCCACCAACATCGGTGACGATTATCTAAATCGGTCCTGGGCCTCCCCTAGGTCGACTCAACCTCAAATGAGTACCTGGTGCGCTGTGTGTAGTAAACATCGCAACTAGAGAGACAAAGGCGGCCGGGCGTGGTTGCTGGGCCACCCACCCCCTCGTGTGCCGCGCCGTCCTTCGTAGTTGCTAACGGCACTTGCCCCAACAGTCTGTTAATAGTCCACGCGGGGGCATCTTTGTTTTTGTTGGGGGAGGTGGGGGGCGGGGGGTTTGTCGTGACGGCAAGGGGTGTTAGAGAGGCTGGCTGGACCCCACTCACCCTCGCAGCTTCTCTCGTCCGCCTGCAGTCGGTAGCCCGCGGGGCACGCGCAACGGTACGAGCCGGCCGTGTTGATGCACTCGTGCATGCAGAGGCGCGCGTCCGGTTTCGACTTGATCAGCTCGCACTCGTCCACGTCTGCCGCAGGCCGCGTGGTGGAGGGGGGGGGGGTTCAGGGGGTGGACGCGAGACGAGCGCTGGAAGTGATTCATCGATCTGCCGTCGCAGCTCGTTCTTCACGAGCGGGTGAATCGAATTTTGTCACGTGAACAAAACGTGGCAATTGGTTACTAACTTGATTTGGAGCTTTTGTGACCGCAGGAATTATTCTTTGGTTCTTTTGGTAAAGTCACGTGGAAAGATTTTTTTTTTATCAATGAACAAAAAGATTTTTCTTTCTCCGTGACTTTACCGAAAGAACCAAAGGAGTATAGTTAGTTACGAGTTCAGCGCGCCGATGTGTCGGAAGAGTAAACCCGCAACCATTTACAATTCGAGTGCGACGTTTCGCCGGCAATTGCAGCCAGCCTCGTCAGGCGACGGGCAGAATTGTGGAGAATGATTCGTGGATGAGAAAAAAACAAAATTGATCCGAGAATGAACTCGCTTTTGAAATCACGGAGCGTCACCATTGCCGTGCAACTGCCGTGTTCCCAGTCTGAGCGAGTAGTTGCGCAACATGCGACCGAGTTGCGCAACTGTTTCCTCGGCTTCGGACAGCGGCGCATTGATACGTTTAAGCCGATGGGAAGAAAGGAGACGCAACCAACGAGACAGAAGGTAAGGCACGGATAAGTAGGTAGTGCTGTTTGTAGTGATTTTTCTGATGGTGGAAATAATTATACCGATGCGACTGTTGCTGCTGATGATGATGGTGGTGATGGTTGGGGTTGTAGAGACACGATGATAACGCTGATGATTAAGAAGCTGATGATGCTGATGATGATGACGCTGATGATGCTGATGACGCCGATGATGATGCTGATGACGCTGATAATTATGCTGATGACGCCGATGATGCTAGTAATATTGATGTTGTTGATGACACTGATGATGCTAATGATGACGCTCATGTTGTTGATGACGCTGATTTTGCTAATGATGACGCTGATTATGCTGATGACGATGCTGATGTTGCTGATGACGCTGATGATGCTAATGATGACGCTCATGTTGTTGATGACGTTGATGATGCTAATGACGATGCTGATGTTGCTGATGCTGCTGATAATACTAATGATGTTGCTGATGATGCTGATGATGACGCCGGTGATGACGCTGACGATGAGCTCACCTCGGCACAAGCTGTTGGCGCGCCCGCTCAGGTGGAAGCCCGGCTCGCAGCTGCAGTGCTGGGAGCCTTCGACCGCCGCGCACCTTGGCGTGCGGTTGAACGTGTTTCCTGGGGGGGGCGCCTCCAGCGGGGACGGGGGGCCCCCCACTGTCACCCGCCACCCGCACAGCCGAAGCAACGACTCAAAGAAGGACCGCGCGGCGGGGTCGAGTAATCGCGCGAACGCTTTGCGCGCAGAAGGTGCCCAAGCGAGGGCGGTGCGGTGTGTAACTCTCATCGCTCGCGAGATGAAGGCATTGGTGCGTGCTCGTCACACCACCGGCTCCATGCGCCATGCCGGCCTTAATAGGTGCTCGCTGACAGCACTTGCCCCTAACGCACAACGTGAGGGTAATGAGGGCGTGGAAACGTTTGGACGAAATAATATTTCGGTCGATGGCTCGCGGCGGGGTTCATAATGGCCGTGCCAGGGACACTGAGGGCCCGGGTTCGAATCCCAATTTGAGCCACCCGTGATTGGCATTGGTACGACGCTTGTCTCGGTTCGCGGCGGAAATTCCACTCTCCTATGGCGGGGACAGTTTATCCATGGGACGACTGCCGTGGCCTTTGCTTAAAGTGAGTAGCGAGTTTTATATTGACCCCGAAGGTTCTGCTGATGGTGTGTGCACGCATGTCGAACTTCTTTCGCACCGTACGTATCCAACCGTGCCAATCGGAGGTGCGAGGGGCGGACAACAAACTAAACACAAAAAGCAGTTCTCAAGAAATTAGTTTTCAATCCAAAATTATTTCAAAGTGCACGGCTCCAGCGGCTTCCTAACATCGGACGGAAGAGCGTTCCAGACGGCCGCAGAAAGCGCATCTGAAAGCGCCGCGCGACGCGGGTGACCGCCGCCTTTGTTCGACGACGACGAGGATTACGACGGAGGGCGGCGTCGGTGACGATGCGAGCGAGTGAGTGAGTCTCTCACGTGGCAGGGTCGCGTGCTGGCAGGCGGCGCCCGTCCAGCCCGGCTGGCAGAGGCACGCGTAGCGGTTGATGTCGTCCACGCACGTGGCCCCGTTCTGGCAGGGGCTACTCGCGCACTCGTTGACGTCTGCCCCCGGCGCGTTGCGTGCGGAGAAGGCAAGGGGTGGGTGCATCGATTCATAATGAAGGGGGGGGGGGGGTTTGGGCGGGAGGGTTAGATCGTTTAAGTATAAATGTGTCGTTAAACCCGCTGCCACCCGACACAGCCAATCAGTCAAGTTTGTCACGCAAACTAAACGCGCCAATTATGTTACCGTTTCAGCACACCGGTGTGTTGGAGAGTAAACCCAACAACATTTACAATTTGGATACCGGGATGTTTCGCTGGTAATTACAACCAGCGTCATCAAGCGATTTTGCCAGAATTGCATTGACTATCTCTCATTTATCTTTTAATTTTAGAAGGTAAGGCCCACCGCTGAGCTATTTTTCAAAAGCGACCTGGCCACAAATGATAGCTCAACGAAGTGGCTCATCATGTGGTAATTTAGAGCAGCAGCCACATTCTCTAAACGCGTGATGTTGATTCTAAATGTGGAGGGAAATTCTGGAGGACCCGGAGAAAAATCCACACGATCCACGACCTCCTGCATACCAGGCAAGGTAGTTACCATCTCACCACCATGGTGCCCTGACGACGATGAACACGTGGTCAGCCGCTCCAACATCACCCTCGACAACCATCGTCATCGTCATGATCAGGGAGCTGCGGTGGTGAAATGGCCCAGCAGGTCACGCGTCCACCGCTTGTTGTCGCGGAGATTCACGCCTCGAATTCCAGCGGCCGCCCCGGTTAATACCGCGGGTAGCATTTAACCGTAGCACTGCGCGCCGTCCACTTTGCGGTGGTCGTTCAAGATCGAGTGACGCAGTTCGCAAGAGTAGGCCCGTTGTGTGCCGGCGCCAAGTCAACATTTGGCGCAATTCGAAAAAAAGTGCCCGCACGCTAATCAATTGGGATTACACAGAGCAACCACTGCGAAAAAGCGGCAGAGAAAAAGAATAACACTGAATAACACTGGTCAACACACTTTTTTTGGCATAAGGTATTCCAACGGTTTAAAGGTAATTTTGGGGTGCTGATTCCAAATCTGGCATCAGTTTTTGTCTATAAAAACTGCAGAAGAAAAATATTAAATAAATGTGGATATCTACATAAAATCATATTATAAACACACTATCCTAAAAAAACTGCACCATATTTTAACACTAAAGCAGTCACTGACTCGCAACAACTTGCAATCATAAGTGACAGAGTTAATTTCGGGTAAAAGCAATGAAAATGGGGTATATGCCGATAGCATAATAATGAGATGTGATAGAGCAAATCTGAGATCAGATTTGGAAAAAGCACCCTGAAATTAGTCTAAAACAGCTGCAAAAGTCCAGGCCAGAAAAAAAAAATGTTTTTGTTGACCAGTGTAATTAAACGAAATAATAATAACGACAACAATACACATCATCAGCAACAGCACACAGCATTGTGTGCGACCTCTTGCTCGCAGCGTTCGGAAACAGGTCTCGGATGTCTTTGTGTGTTTTTTTTTTGGGGTGTTGTACCGACGTTTCGCCGCACGTTCTGGAAAGCTCAGTCAGGAACTGAAGCCACGCAGGGACGCGGAAAACCTGCACAGTCGTATTCGGGAAACCAGGAGCTGTTGCGGAACCGGCCATGCTCTGCTGTTGAAACTAAGAAAGTCAAAACGAGTCCGGAGTTCGCCTGCTTAATCAAACTCTGCTGCAAAACTCGACCATGAATGCTATTGACAAATGCATAGAAAAGTAGACACATTGAGCACAGGGTTCATTGGAGACGCGAAATCGGAGAGGGGGGGGGGGATCTTTCTCTTTGATGGCTCTGGTCGTGATAAGGGTGGTTGTGGTGGTGGTGGTTGCGGCTATGGTGATGGTGGTGGTGATAAGGGTGGTTGCGGCGGTGGTGATGGTGGTGGTGGTTGCGGCTGTGGTGATGGTGGTGGTGATAAGGGTTGTTGCGGTGCTGCTGGTGGTGATAAGGGTGGTTGTGGCCGTGGTGGTGGTGGCGGTGGTGATAAGGGTGGTTGTGATGGTGGTGGTTGCGGCCGTGGTGGTGGTTGCGGCCATGGTGATGGCGGTGGTGATGGTGGTGGTTGCGGCCGTGGTGATGGTGATGGTGGTTGTGGCCGTGGTGATGGTGGTGGTGATGGTGGTTGCGGCTGTGGTGGTGGTGGTGGTGGTGGTGATGGTGGTGGTTGCGGCCGTGGTGATGGTGATGGTGGTTGTGGCCGTGGTGATGGTGGTGGTGATGGTGGTTGCGGCTGTGGTGATGGTGGTTGCGGCCATGGTGGTGGTTAGCGGCTGTGGTGATGGTGGTTGCGGCAGTGGTGGTGATGGTGGTTGCGGCTTTGGTGATGGTGGTGGTGATGGTGGTGGTTAGCGGCTGTGGTGATGGTGGTGGTGATAAGGGTGGTTGCGGCTGTGGTGATGGTGGTTGCGGCTGTGGTGATGGTGGTGGACCGCTCATCTTTCCAGAATCTCACAGCGGGGGCTATTCGACCTCCTGGCTCAGATTTACGACAAGATCGCAGCTCGCAAGCGAACAATCTCCTCCCCTCCCTGCAGCCGGCGCCTCCGCCGCATTCCTGCACAGCTCACCGTGGAGAGCGCGCGCCACATAGTTTCCAGGTGCCCGCGCGCTCAAGGTGTCGCCACGCGCCGTCAAAGCAGCCACGCAGCTTCTATCTCACGAAGCCCCCGCCCCCCGCGGCCGAACCCTGACCTGAAAATAGTGCGGGTCACGCGTCCGTACGTCCGTCCGTCCGTAGCAGGGGGTCGTGGCAAACCCGCGTAATGATAATCCAAGAGAAATTACGTTTTCGAGCATAGTAACTCGCAACGCACGCGTCCTGTGGTTGTGACCGTCCATCCCTCCAGTCAGCCAGCCAGCCAGCAAAACTTTTATTCTAAAGTAATGAGTGTAACGTTGTATGTATGTTTGTTGAACTTTTTTCGCACCGTACGTAAATAAACCGTGCTGATTGGTGTTGCTATGAAACTAATTTTGGCCAAATTGATCCGAGGGTTCTGCAAAACACTTAGCGATAAAAAAAAACAGCTAAATGTATTCCCCTTGGCGTCACTAGCATAACAAAATACGCGTCTATCTGCTTCACGGCAGAAGTTAAAACCAGAACCAAACCATTACGGAACCATTCCCGAGCCGTCACCAAACCATTACTAAACCTTTACCGAACCAGAAAAAAAAAACATTACTAAACCTCTACTGAACCAGGACTAAACCATTACCAAACCATCATTGCTCTCCTTTGAAGGCAGCGCGTGATGCCATTAATATAATTTGTACGAATATAATAATAATAATGTTGAGTATTACGATGACTACTGACTTTTATTACGATGGCGATTCTTATTACGATGATTATTGAGTCCCCCCCCCCACCTCCTACGCATTCCACAAGTAGTGACTAATCCTATCTGCATTTCCCATAAATATACTAAATTCCTCTTGATATGCACATTTCTTTGTCAAGGCGCCCCTTCCCCCTCCAACCCAGCTTAAATATACGCTGCCAAGCCTGGTGGTGCCCATTCAGACGCTGTCTTTCCGACAGACCTGTTCTTCACCCGAGGACGGCTGCTTGCGTTGTGGCCAAAACGTCGTGAGAATTGTATTTTATGATGTGTATTTTTATTATTTTATTATTTCCCTTCTACGTGACTTTACCGAAAGAACCAAGAAGATGAATCCCTGCAGTCACGAAAGAAGCTTTCAATCGAGATTATTGAGTCGTTAGAATAACGACGCTTAAGGTGGCGATGGTGATCGTGAAGAAGGCACTGATGGTAAAGCCACTGCCAACGAATTCCAGTTTCCGAGTAGGTGTCTACGGGCCTCTATGCGAGTCTATGGGTCTCAATCAAGTCTGTGAGTCTCTATGCGAGTCGACGGGCCTCTGTGGGATTCTATGGGTCTCTATCAAGTCTATGAGTCTCTATGCGAGTCGACGGGCCTCTGTGGGATTCTATGGGTCTCTATCAAGTCTATGAGTCTCTATGCGAGTCCGTGGGCCTCTTCGTGAGTCTTTGGGTTTCTAAGTGAGTTTATGGGTCTCTGCGCGAGCCTCTGGGGTCCCTATGAACGCACGTGGGTCTCTATGTGAGTCTCTGGGTCTCTATGAACTTACGTGGGTCTCTGAGTCAATCGTTGGGTCTCTATGGGAGTTTTTTTGTGGGGTGTTTTTGTTTCCTACAGGAATGTTTTGCGGCTGTTCTGCTAACTGTAAAACTCACCGCTCGCTCACGTAGAGAGAGGCATTTTCTCATAACACATTGTTTCAGTCTTTCTTCGCCGTCCCGGTGTGTATAAAATATCATTTGCAAGAGATGCCAAGAATGTTATATATACACACACACACATACTAAAAAAAAACACCGGGAGTGATTTAAATAATGTGATGAATGACTTGCACATGCGATGTAAAGCCAGGATGAAAATGACTATGAGTGGAATGCGTCTGATGTCCACGTCTAAGACTTCGCAGCTTTGGAACTTGGAGCGTACCTTGGCTATCACGGCACTGGGTGCCTCCTCGCCGCGCATAGCTCGCGTGCAGACACAAATGATCAGACGTGAATCATTAGCATCGTCTCCATCCCCAGCCACGAGTAATCCACTGCTGGATGAAGGTCTCCCCCCCCCCCCAACGCAACCAAGGTTCGCCACCTTCAATTCTACGTTTCGAAATTCAACAATCCACCACTCCCCCCGGCACCTGTACACGAGCCGATCTCGTTGCTCCATCTCTTAACGGTGGCCCCCTTCTCTGGAACGCGTCCCGTTCCTCGGCTGCCCACTCTGTCATTGTTTTTGACCATCGGCCATCGATCATTTCTTCTAACCATGACGTATTTCTGCCCGTTTTCTTTTATACCTAACGTCAAAATTACGCCTTTAACCTGCGTAGGATCTCGGATCCACGTCTTCCTCTTCCTGTCTCTCAGTGTAAGCCCAAGCATGCATCTCTCTAAGTGCTTCTGTTGCGCACTTTGCAGTTTTTGTTCCATTTCTTTCGTGAACGACCGCGGCGTGTCCCAGCCATGTGGATGCTGTTGGCACTGCTGGCTGTGGTAGTGATCATGACGACGGTGGTGGTATTGGTGGTGGTGGTGGTAGCAGTAGCGCTGACCACGTGGACGCTGTTAGTGCTGCTGGTGGTAGTACAAGCGGTTAGTGGTGACCACGTGGTTTGTGGTGGGGCTCTGGCGGTGGAGGTAGCGGTGGTGACCACGTGGTCTGTGGTGGGGCTCTGGCGGTGAAGGTAGCGGGGGTGACCACGTGGTCTGTGGTGGGGTTCTGGCGGTGGTGACCACGTGGTCTGTGGTGGGGTTCTGGCGGTGGTGACCACGTGGTCTGTGGTGGGGCTCTGGCGGTGGTGACCACGTGGTCTGTCGGTGCAGGTGTGTTCCCGACGGCACTGACTGTGGCAGTAGGGCGCCTCTCCGCTCCAGGTGCCGTTGTCGAGGCAGAGGCGCGTGCTGGCGCCCGTGAGCAGGAAGCCCGTGTCGCACACGAAGTGCGCTTCGTGGCCACTCGAGTGCTTCGATCCGAGGCGATGTCCATTGGGAGGGGCCTCCAGCCGCGGGCACGAGGCCACTGGGGGGGGGAGAGCGCAGAGTGACCACAGTCATCATCGTCGTCATCGTCGCCGTCATCATCATCGTCGGCGTCGTCATCGTCATCATCTTCACCGTCGTCGTCATGGAATATTTCGTATATTTGTTGAACTTCTTTTGCACCGTACGTAGCCATCGTCGTCATCATCGTCATCATCTTCACCGTCGTCGTCATGGAATATTTCGTGTATTTGTTGAACTTCTTTCGCACCGTACGTAGCCAACCGTGCTAATCGGAGGTGCGGGACATTATCGTCGTCATCATCACCATCGTCGTTGGCAGGGTGGCAGAGTGGTAACGCCTCACAGCAAAAAGCTCCTGGGTTCGACTCGGGCTGCTTTCTCTGCGGATATTATATGTTCTCTCCCTGCAGGGCCGTCCATAAGGGCTTCGGGGGGGGGGGGGTTGGAGGTGGGGGGGCTCGGGGCAAATCCCACGATGCGCGGGTCTCCAACGCGCTCACACTGAACGGGAAGAATTACAAACTGACAGCGCGACGCTGAAGCGCGGTTGCCTTTGGGGGTCCCTCGGATTCACCGTGCCCTAGGGATGGCTCTATCCCCCCCCCCACCCCCCTGTTCTGCGTGGGGTTTACTCTGGGCTCTCTGTTTTTCTCCCCCAAATATATATTCCTGGTTCTGTTGGTAAAGATAATTTAATCAAATCAATAAAAAAAATGTTTTTATTAAAGATAATAACACATATATTAACATCATGGACAACGTGACTGGTATTGGTACAAAGATAACAATGCTCAAAAGCTACCCGCATATTTACTCAATTTGGATTACACAGCACCAACGGCAGACACGTCCTCACCTATTGAGACAACTGGGCATAACGCTCCTGAGTAAGAGTTTTGAAACTCAAATGAGGCCTTCCTGGGTCAAACAGCAAGCCTCGTCAAGCCTGATGACGTCAGCGTCATATTCATGATCAAAGTCAACACCATCATCGTCATCATCTTAGACATGTTCATCATCAAAATCATCGTTATGATGGCCATCATCGTCTTCATCATCATTGTCCTGCTTGTCATCATCGTTATTATGAGGAGTAGCGACTACAGAAACAACATTCGCAGTATCATCATCATCAACAACAACAACAAGGGTTGACTAACAAGCAGCAGCTAGACCGCTTCTTGCCATGGGAATATTCCACCACTGGCTCCAGCACACCAGTGGCATGGGGCTATAGAAGTAGAGTACAACAATGCATGTTGCTGCACTTCCCATTGCTGCCCACAACGTAGCCTATAACACCTGGCATGCACGGCGTTCGCCCATCCAAGCAATATCTCGGTGTCATCTTTGCTTAGCTTCTTAGCAGTGGCAGCTTTGCTGCACGTGACCTGTGACCCAACACTGTGGAGGCAGCAGCCAGGTTTGGTGGATCACCGCACAAATGTTGTCAAACTCCGTCCCTGTGGACGTCGACGAGATGCCATACCCTGGTTCCCCAGGAGAAGTCAGTACAGCATGTGGACTAATCGCCATCTGTTTCCATCTGTACGGGGATTGTGCATTGGCCCCTCGCGCGCGTGTGTGTTTTCTCCGGGTGCCTCGGGTTCCCTCCGACTTGCATAGTAAACACAACTCTTCATTCATCGGTTGAAGAGACATTAAAATAGAAGAAAAAACCTCAATGCAGGACCCCTCCTGAAACAGATTCCTACGAACTCACTGTGGCTCTCCCGGATACATAAACAAAGAAGGAAGAGAACTGACGACCCATCGGACGCACTGCCAGGTGATTTGTCCTCGCGTCTGTTCATGACCCTCACGGCGCTCATTGAACGGCCAGACAGAGCAACCAATAGAGACAGATGCAGAACGTGCAACGAAGGGGAGATTCGTAGGAACGTCCAGCTCCGAGTAGCTCCTACCCACCCTCCTACAGACACGGAGCCCCGACTCGCGTCTCGACTCATATCGCTGAACAAAAAGCCACCGTGATATCGCCAATGGGTCATTCTACCCCCAGCTCTGGACTTTAGCAAAAAAACTAAAATCGGCAAAAATCACGCGAATTTTTTTGTTTATTCACCAAGAAAACACGCGGATTGGAGGGGGCCCACGTGGTTACAAATCACAGCTGTGAAGTTGGATCAACTTTTGGCAGGAGGAGTCCATTCGCTCTTTGTACCTGTCCGCGCTACGGAACTGAAAATGATTCGTGTGGAGCCGTGCGTGTTCACGTCTTTTTTTTGTATCCAAACACAACACAGTGTGGTTTCAGCTGCAAATATCGATGTTCTCAAAACGCCTGGTGCTGGCTTCACACCCTGGTGACTACGGAATGAACTCCGCTTGCCAGCTACACATTTTTTATTTTTTATTTTTTTTTATTTTATGGGCAGCACAGAAATCACAAATACGCACCCTTAATAAATAAAGGGCTTCTTCTTCGTCAGAAGTATACGGGCTCTCTCTCTTTCCCATCTTTGACGAAACGAGCAGATGTGTCGGGGGTCAACGTGCATCGCCATCGTTCCACGGCGAAGACACGGAAGAGCCCTCACCAAAATGTTCGTACACGCTTAAGTGTGAGCGTAGCAACAAAACAAAAACATTGTCAGTCGCGCTGTGCGGCTCTCCGATGTGTGTGTGTGTGTGCTCCGTGTTCTTCGGCGAGATGTCTGACGTTTCAGATGTCCCGCAGAAGATCCCAGAACGTGCAGTGAAACGTCAGTCATCGGGCCAAACAACAACAACAACAACAACAAGGAGACAGTCGTCAAGATTCTAGATTTGAAGCTTTCGTGACTGCAAGGATTCATATTCTTAGTTTTTTTCGGGAAAGTCACGTAGGTGACGTGACTTTACCGAAAAAAACCTAAGAATATAGTCGTCAAGATGCCACTGAGACCCAGGATTATTTGTGGCAATCCATAGGGGCGAGTGATGGTTCTAGTGATGGGGCTAGTGGTGGGGGTCGTGATGGTACAGGGAGTGATGGGGATTGTGATGGCGGTGAGGGTACCTGACTCTGATACGTTTCACGGTTGAACCGCGTGCTGTGTGCGGCGGCTTGTACGACGTTTCGCCGTGCCTGCTGAGACCTGCTTCAAGAACTAAATCGCATCGATGGGGAAGTCGCGTTGAGATTCGTGACGTGGGCTGCGAAACTCCGGCGAACCGAGTTCCATTCACGCTCACGGCCAACACCGGTGACGATTATCTGAACCGGTCCTGGGCCCCCCCCTAAGTCGACTCGGCCTCAAATGAGTACCTGGCGTAGCAGTGTGTAAACATCGCCACTCGGGAGACAAAGGCGGCCGGGCGTAGTGCTGGCCACCCAATTCCCTCGTGTGCCACAGTGCCGCCCTTCATAGGTGCTGCTCGCTAACAGCACTTGCCCCAACCGGCTGTTAAGGCTACACGGGTGATCTTTGCCTTTGTTCTGACCACTCCCCCCTCTTCACCCCCCCGCCCCCTCTCTCTCACCTGCTCTGGGCCGTGCCCCCCTGCTCACGGTCTGCTGCAGCCCCGAGAGCCGCTTGCGAAGCTGCTTCATCCCCTCGGCCCAGCGCGACTCCTGCGCGCTCAGCGACTGCTGCAGCTGACGCACCGCCACTTGCAGCTCCTGGCGATTTGCGCATCCCTGGGGGATGAGCAGCGGGGAGGGGGGGGTTAGGGGGTGAAGCCGGAGATTGAATCGCCACTGCCCGAGTTTTGTAGATGCAGCGGGGAAGGAGCGTTGAGTCATTACACTGGTCAACAACAAAAAAAAGTGTTTTTCTGGCCTGGACTTTTGCAGCTGTTTTAGACTAATTTCAGGGTGCTGATTCCAAATCTGATCTCAGATTTGCTCTAGCACATCTAATTTTTATGCTATCGGCATACCCCATTTTTATTGATTTTACCCGAAATTAACTCTGTCACTTATGCAAGTTGTTGCGAGTCAGTGGACTGCTTTAGTGTTAAAATATGGTGCTGTATTTTTAGGATAGTGTGTTTATATCATTTTATGTAGATATCCACATTTATTTCATATTTTTCTTCTGCAGTTTTAATTGAAAATGCAATATTTGATATCTCAAAAACCTGATGTGATAGACAAAACCTGATGCCAGATTTGGAATCAGCACCCCAAAATTAACCTTACAACGGTTGGAATACCTTATGCCAGAAAAAGTGTGTTGACCAGTGTTATTAAAATAAATAAATAAAACGTTAACATATTCATATTCTTTGGTTCTTGCGGTAAAGTCGCGTAGGTATAAAATCAAATAAATCAAAACCATATTGAGTAAACATATTCGTTAATAACACCGCTATAAAAGGAATAAAAACAACAGGTACAATATTCATATTAAAGTTGTTTTTGGAGGGGTTAGATCGCGTAAATATTTTTTAAGAGTCCCAATATATTTACGCGATCTGTATTCGAAGATGTACGCGTACTAACCCCCCCAAAGAACCCCTTGCTGTGGATAATATTGCTCGCGAAAGCCGACGTGTTAAACTAACAGATAGAGTTGTTGACGTTTGCGATCATGACCCGTCTTCATAGCGGGTATGACCGTTATTATCGACACTTTTTTTGTGGTCGATTGAGCGTGGCTGATAATTATTACGAAATGCTGGACATCCCCCACAATGCAGCGTCGTCCCCCAACCACGATTGACGTTCTAAAGAGAGTCCCAAAGCAGCTCCCACTCCTCCTACCCCCAGGCCTCGTGCGTGCACGACGCCCATCAACGGGGCTGTTTGCTGATTCTCTTTCTCTGAAGCGCTCGCTCGTCACCGTGGCGTGCGCGAGAACACCACAACTACGTGACTTTTCTTTTGTAGTGTGCGCGGTGCTTTCAGCGCCATAGCGCGTCGATTTGTAGCGTTTGTTTTCTTTTGTGTTGCTGGTGACTTTGTGTATTTCATATTGCAATCGCCTCCAGTGCTTTTGCTGCTGGCGGCAATAAAAGTTGTTTAAAAGTCAAAAGTCTCTCTCTCGTTGGGCTCTAAGCAACTTGTGCCGCTGCTGCTTCGGCTGTGACGGCAGTGACGTCTGTGGAGGCGAACGCTTGTGAATGGCAAAGTGACCGCGCTGGGACAGAGAGAGAGAGGGAGGCAGATTGATGAATGGAGGCAGTGTGCTTGGGGTAATTCCTCCCCTAGCCCCCCCCCCGCACACACACGTACACGTGCTCGCCGTGTCACGCAAATAACACTTCGCACACACAGACAAAGATCCCCCGTATAGCCGTGACAGACTGTTGGGGAAAGTGCTGTGAGCGAGTAGCACCTATGAAGGCCGGCGCGACACGACGAGGGGGTGAGTGGCCAGCACCACTCCAGGCCGCCTTTGTCTCCCCAGTGGCGATGTTTACACAGCGCACGAGGTACTCGTTTAGAGGTTGAGTTGACCTAGGGTAGACCCATGACCGGTTCAGATAGTCGTCACTGGTGTTGGCTGTGAGCGGGAATCGAACTCGGGTCAGCATGTTCGTAGCGCAACGCGCTTACCGCTACACTACCGTTTGACACATAGACACGTGTGCACACACACACACACAAGTGCCCGCTCTGTCAGGCTAATCACACAGCACACACCACACACATACGCACGTCACACACACACACGTGTGCACACACACACACATGCACACACACACATGCACACACACATGCACACACATACACACACACATACACACACGCACTAACACAGACGCACACGTGTACATACACACACACATGCACACACACACACATGCACACACATACACACACACATGCACTAACACATACGCGCACATACACACACACATGCACACACACATACACACACACTTGTACTAACACATACACACACATGCACACACATACACACACACACATGCACTAACACATACGCGCACATACACACACACACATGCACACACACATACACACACACTTGCACTAACACATACACACACACACACATGCACACACACACACACACATGCACTAACACATACGCGCACGTGTACATACACACACATCACAGAGCACTTTCGGCACGCATCACGCCGCCGCCAAAGCGCCAACTCCACTACCGCTACCACGTGAACTAGTCGCCTCACTCCATCTCCGCGGTGGGGAGGGGGGGGGTCCCCCTTCTGAACCGGACGCCTTTCCCTCCTTTTGCTGCCATTCCGTCGCCAGTCTCGTTCATCGCTAACCGTGGACATCGCCCGAGAAGACGAGTCTGCTGAAGAGATGAAGCAATTGAATGAGATCGTGGAGAGGTGCTAGGTGGATGATTTACATCGCAAGGATCGTAACAGATCTCGGGGCGACGCCTTCATCCCGATGTGTATTTATCATCGCTGATGATGACCTCTTTATTGAGCGCGATGTATGGATGTTGAATTTCTGTCGCACCGTACGTAGCCAACGAGGCTCATCGGAGGTGCGGGAGAAAGACAAGGAACTAAACACACCACGCAAGTTCCAAAGATGACACCGATGCTACTCGGTTGAGAACATTCATCCCATTGGGATTTCAAAATACATTTGTCTGGTGGTGTTTTTTTTTACTCTCTTCAGCAACGTCTTCCTCCACCGCTCGTGCAAAGTGCCCCAACGTTCCACCACGATGAGAGGTTTATTCCTCAGCATCAAGTAAACCATTCGCGAAGAGCGTTCTGTCCAGACAGCGGGGTCGTTTGACGCAACGTTGCCCGCATGGGCCCCGACTTCAAAGTGACGAGAACATCAACGCACGAGGCATTCACATCTCGGCTGGACGGTGGATGACACAAACACTCATCGCATTCTTCAATAAAACTTATAAGGCACCACGGGGTGACCAGCCCCTCCCCACCTAGCCCCACCCCCCACCCAGCCCCACCCTCCCCACCCAGCCCCTCCCAACCCTCCCCTCTCCACCCAGCCCCACCCCTCCCATTTTTGGATGCACGACGGACGGACGGACGGACGGGCACAATAATCCTCTGTGGGCTGGTGTAACCAGGAGGTTCCTACCAGTGTAATAATAATAATTATGAGAGCAAGTTTCGTGTGCATGTTCACCACGAGTACTGTGTGCGGTTAATGCAGTCGCGGTTCTAAGCAAAAAATGTTTCTATTCGGCGTTTGAACATCTCAACAACTGTTTTATTTCCATAAAGGGTAAAATCAAATTCTGATTTTTTCATACAATCAATCAATCTTCACCACGCTTCGAGCAAATGCGTGGTGGCGCCGCTTAGCGGACGCAGTTGGGAATTGCATATCTGCATTTCCCATAAATATGCTAAAATTCATCTTTGATATGCAAATTATTTTGTCAAGGCGCTCTTCCTCCTCCCTCCCAGCTTAAATAGACGCTCCAAGCCTGGGGTGTGTCATTCAGACTCTGTCTTCTCGACAGACCTGTTCTTCACCTGATGACGGCTGCTTGCGTTGTGGCCAAAACGTCGTGAGAATTATTTTATTATTTTTATTTTTATTTTTTTATTATTTCCATTCTACAACCGCAACAAACAAAAAACAAAAACATGAACAAGAAAACATCACGGTCACGAACGAGGCCGTCAGGATTGGCTGGAGCGGCGTTTCGGTATCAGTGGAAAGTGTTGAGAGGCAGCGAGAGGCGTAACATTCGTGGCATGGCTTCAGCAGCGACTCAACTGCATCGTTAAATCTTAACAACTGCGTTGTTAAATCTTGACTCAAAGCTTTCGTGACTGCAGGAATTCATATCGTTTGGGTCTTTCGGTAAAGTCACGCAGATAGGTTCAAAGAAAATAACAATAAAAAACGACGACGTTTCGATCGCAACACAAGCGGTGGTCATCGGGATGATGGTGTTGCGATCGAAACGTCGTAATTATTTTTGTTATTTTCTTTGAACCTATCTCGGTGACTTTACCGAAAGACCCAAACAATATGCATTGTTAAAGCTTGGTAGCAGCAGCAGCAGGAGGAGGCTAATTAGGGAATTCTAGGTAACGTCAACTAACGCTAGCCGCGGCCGTGGGTTCACCGACTCCAACGCACAGCGCGCTAACCACTCTACCACCGCTCCACCACAATGCAATATTCATTGATGCCTCTACTCGGGAAGGCGTCGCTGAGTCGTAAGAAGTATTCGGGAGGGTCCTGCGGGAGTACGATTGGCCAATTCCATGAATGCGTGTGATTGGGTGCGGTAGCAGACCGGAGAAACCCCCACTACACGAGTATGTACGTTGAACTTCTTTCGCACCGTACGTAGCCGACCGGAGGTGCTGGTGGTGAAGGACAACAAACGAAGCACACACAAAATCCAGTTTTAAATAAATGAATGTTCAATCGGTGGGCGAGCGATGTGGCTGTGTGGTCTCACGCGTGAAGACGGCGAGATTCGATGATTTCGTGCGGAAATCATCGATGATTTTGTGTGGAAATCATCGAATCCAAGCACACTGCCGTCACACCCCCACCCCCCTCCCCCTCCTTAGCTTGCTCATCTGGTGCGGTGCATCCTCGTTTGTGAAAAACATGAAAACGAGTGTGGGGTTATTTTTGTTGTTGTTTGGTTTAGGCAAACTTTTGGGGCTTCAAAAACCCAAGAAGGGCCGACGTGCAGCTCACATTTTGCACCCTTTTAAGCGTTTCCGCTGCTGCTGTTGTTGTTGTGGAATCACGAAGGGAATGACAGAGACACTCTGAGCGCGCTTGAGCAATGACGCTGTCGACACGCAGCATACGCGGTCGTAATGAGCCGTCACATTCGTCAAAAACAAACACAAAAAAGAAGAACGATACGCATCGCGTGCTTAATCCGCTGCTGAATGAAAGCATCTCTCCCCGTACACCCCGTGGGTCATGCGAGTTGTTTGGCAATACTTCACCGCGCCGGTCCAGTGTGGGTTGGTGGGGAGAGAGAGGGGGAGGGATTAGGCACGGGTCTGGTATCATTCGCCACTGATATTAGCCGTGACCTGGAATGGAACTCAAGGTTTCGGGGTTCGACACATTTGTCCCACCATTGCACCCCAACGATAGCATGCACGCAACCAGGAAATCGTCCAAGAGTCCTTAGGATTCCTATTGAGGAGGGTCCTGCCTTGGAACGTTTGGCCAATTCCATTGACGAAGGGCTGCTGCTTCGTTTGGCAGAGACGCGGAGTGCCCCGAGGAATGGCACCGCACGCGCGAGGAGATAACACTCAAAGCTCCGCACAGATGTATTCAATACACTACTGCACCGCCATCTTCCGGCCAATTCGCAAGTCCGGCACTGGCTTTGAGAGTTTTACAAATCACACCAAACGCTCGCCTCCAAAGCTGCGAATAACTAAATCCGCGTGCTTGTTAAAACGTAACATAGACGTTCATTTCAACAACCAAATTCCATAATCGGATGATCACACTTCACCAAACCGCACTGACCAGCGTGGTGAAGTATGGTAAAAACAATACTACGGCCGTTGTGCTTTGGGTCGTAAACACAAGACAATGATGATGATGTCCGGCATGATGTCACCACATGTTGCTGCACGCGCTGGGAGCTTATTCCATGACCCGGAGAGCTACGGTGAAACATCCCCAGGGGAGCCCTTCATCCAGCAGCGGATAGACACCAAACAAAGCAATTGTCCCCCAAGAGTTGCGCAACACGCCCTCGCCATGGTGACGACGGTACATGCGCGGCCCTACATCAGCAGCAGCAGCAGCACCACCGCCGTCACCATCACCACCACCATCATCACCCCCATTTCCCTGTTCTCACTTGCTCCGGACAGCCCCGGCCCCCTACCCTCCCCCGCTCCCTGTCACCTCCCCCTCCCCTCCCGCCACATTGGCACCACGCATTGCTCTGGAAAACAAACACACGAGGCGCGCGCACATATAGACGCGACACGCACATTCACCGTGTCACCAGCGGGGGACTGACGGACACATGCTGGAGGCGGCTACTTACGCGCAAAATATTGTCCGTGACTCAACCTGCGCCCCAAATCCCGAAGGGATTCTCGCGGGAGGGAGACGCACGTGCTGACGTGAACAGAGCTCGTCGATTTGGGACGATCGATGGATTAAGTCGATTAATCGAGCCAACATTTGCAATCGACTACTTTTTTCTGGTCGATTACTCGAGCCTCCTTTAAAGACGATGGCCAGACCAGCCCAAATATCCATTCCTTCCTAAGGCTGTAACCCACCCCCCCGCCCCGACCTCCACACACACACAAGTCACGCCCAGCGTGCCGTGCCTGATGATGCCGATTACGGGAGTCGAGTCCCATCCATCAGCGCCTCCCGTCTGGCGGAAGGCGTGGGAACACAGACACGCTGCGAGAGACAGATAGCGGCTCCGCATTCTCCGATACAGAGGGATGGATGCCAGTCAATCGTTGTCATCTTCGTTCGGCGAGCTCGTGGTGACACCCTGATCGTCGAGGGCGCACTCGGACAGCGAGATTTGGACCTCGCAGATTTGCGATCAGCGGCCCATCGGCCTGAAACTCACCTACCCACCCGCTCACCAACTCACCCACCGCTCACTTACTCACCCACCCACTCACCTACTCGGCTGTTCATAGGCCTGAAACTCACCTACCCACCCGCTCACCAACTCACCCACCCACTCACCTACGCACCCACCCACTCACCTACTCAGCGGTCTATCGGTCTGGAACTCAGCTACCCACTCGCTCACCTACTCACCTACCCACTCACCTACTCGGCGGTTCATAGGCCTGGAACTCACCTACCCATCCGCTCACCTATTCACCCACCCACTCACTTACTCACCCACCCACTCACCTACTCAGCAGTCCATCGGCCTGTAACTCAGCTACCCACTCGCTCACCCACTCACCTACCCACTCACCTACTCGGCGGTCCATCGGCCTGCGCGATGTTCGAGATTCTTCACAGACATTGAACAAGTTAAGCAAAAAAATTACAAGACACGATTGCTTAACAGAGCTTGCAATGTATGAATACCGCACGCTCTTGTTAACCGAAGTTCTAATGGAACTTACTCGACGCCAGCTGCCGGGATTCCGAGTGGAGGTTTCTGTGATATCGGCTGCACGAGACGCGCACTGCTGCCACCCCTGTTACGATGCCAGAGCACCGAGCCGTGTCCACGTCCGTGGACGTGAGTTTGAATCCGGGTTTCATCTGCTCGTGGTTAAACCGGGCTCTGCTCACGACAGTATCAGATCAGCCCGATCGTCGCCGACCAATACCAACAACCGCCATTCGCCACTCAGTGACGGTGATGTCACCACGGCTCCTGTGCCAGGCCAAGTGCACTTTGAGGCCACGTGAAGTGTCGAAGACTCGCTAACTGGGGGTCGCGGGACAGGCCCAGCAGGTGCCATGGGTTAGCTGGCTGAGATGACCGGTAGATGCACCACCAGCTGTACCCCCTGCTGTGCCAACTTGCTGCATTTTAGCCACCCGGCGCTCCGCTCGTTGTTGTGAGCGTCGCTCCTCTGCCCTCCGTTGTTGCTGGAAGGCGACTGCCTCCAACTGCTCAGCAGTAGCAGCAGCGTCCTTCACGAGCCTCCTCCATAGAGGACGATCTTTAAACCCGCAAACATAAAAGCATCATGATGAATGTAGTTGGGGTTTTTTTCTCTCACTTGACTATTAAAAAAAAATTGTCGGATTGAATTGTGATGCACAATAATATTCAGAGATGCGAGGTGAACAGGAGATGACAAAGTTGATCAAATTGGGTTACTTGAGTCTATCTGTGCGGAGCTGTGGTTATTCCCTCATATTCCGCGGAACCTCTAAACGCGTGATGTTGATTCTAAATGTGGTGGGGAAAATTTGGAGGACCCGGAGAATAATCCACGCGACCACGGGAAGAACATGAAAACTCCAAATATATATACAGGGATCGTCAGGGTCGGGATCGAACCCACGACCTTTGTATACCAGGCGAGGCAGTAAGATGGATCACCGCACAAATGTTGTGAAACGCCCTTTGAAATTGAAAACACATTTTCTAAATTGACGACTCATTTCTTGATAACTTAGTTTTGTATTTCGTTTGTTGTCCGTCCCCCGGACCTCCAATTAGCACGGTTGGCTACGTACGGTGAGAAATACTTTCGACATACATGCATGTATATATTCGTAGTGGGTTTTCTCCGGTTTGCTACCACACCTGAAACACGCATTAATGGAATTGGCCAAAGACATTGCTGCGCGACCCTTCTCAAGAAATGTTAAGACTCAACGAAGCTTTCCCGAGTAAAGGCATCACCGTATATTGTGACTATTGCATTTTGTTGGAACGGTGATCAAGTGGCTAGCGCGCTATGCTATGGAGTCGACGAACCCAAATACGATTCCAGGCCACGGCTAACATCATTTGCAGAGTGTTATCAGACCCGGTCTTGTACTCCCCTCGCCCCACCCCACCCCTCCATGGAGATCGAGCCCAGACTGTCGGGCACATTGTGAGCCACTGCCAACTTCGGCAATTCAAGAGGTACAGCAGCAGTACGGTAGCAACAGCATAAATTCATTCGGCCTTACTGGAGGCTGTTGCGCGGACTTCAAACTTGGACATAGATCTTTGAGTTACAGTTCAATCAGCCACACGAAAGAAGCTTAGCTTCTCTCTCCTCTCCTCCGACGCGCACTGACCTGCCTGGTGAAGTATGGTCAAGAGAACCCACGTGACCAACATGGCGTGCGGAGGAATTAATTCATTGGCGGATTGAGAATGGTTGGATGATATTAATTGACTCCTACGGCGTCGTGGTTTAAAGGCAATTTAAGTAATCTCAGAAGTCGTTCTTGCGTTATCATGGGACCTTTTTTTGCCAGTATCAAAGAATGAAAAACAAGAATAGGTTTTACCCTTTCTGGCAATAAAACAGTTGTGTTAAGATGTTCAAACACCAAATCGAAACATTTTGCGACGAATAAAGTCTGCAACCTTCAGGCTGTCCCTGGTGTAGGCCAATCCCTTCAGAACACAATGCCATTTATTATCAGAGCGTGTTTTGTTTGCATGTTCACCACAAGTACTGTGTGTGTGGCTAATGATGTACTTGATTCTTTTCAAAAGATTTATATTTGGTGTTTGAACATTTTAACACCTCCTGTTGTACTGCCAGAAAGGGTAAAACAAAACAAAATATTATTTTTCGTTCTAGTTCTGTGATGCCATCTTCCGGGTCAGTTTTGTTTTTCCTGACACATGGCACGGCATCGCGAGCCGTGGATGATCCGAATGGAAACTCCGTTGTCTCGTGCCATGACAACGGACAGCGCAAATCGGAATGTAAATACACAAACACGAAAATCTGCAGGAAACACCCCACAGGGGAAAGCACGTACACACACAGAAGGGTATACATGTAAGCTGCTTCCATTTTTGCGTATTTACGCGACCTAACCCCAACAAACCTCTATTGTGGATATTGGTCGCGAAAGGCCACGTGTTTAAAACTTCCCATTTGCAATCGTCCTTAAGGCGGATGCCGCTGTCACACGCGACGCTCTACACGCGCGCAATGCTCACAACAGGCAGACCGCCTGGGTCCAAGTGACACGCTTTCAGTCGAACATTCCTCATCCGAGACGTCAGAAGCATTTGCAGAAACAGAATGTTCTCCATTCACACCCGAGGCTCGCTGTTCGCGGCGTGATGTCACGCCGCCAATGGATGTCCACGGTCAACTGTCGCGTCGAGCAGCGTGACGACGTCACCACGTGTCAGAGAACGGCCCGTGGAAGGTGACATCGGAGAACTACGTTTGAGGTCCCTTCCTCAATTGCCTCTCGCCTTCTCACGTGCCCTGCTATCGAGGCGTTGAAACTGAAGGTTTCCTAGCTCGCACTATTGTTAATATTATGACGGACCTTTCCTCGTATTTGACAGATTTGATCGATATCGAATTCTACGTCACGTGGAGTCGAACCAAATGCGTTTTAGTCCTCGGAGCTGCCATGTTAAATGTTCTAAATCCGTGTTCGCTATGACCGGTAATCGAACTCAAGATCTCCGTGGATTTTTCCAATGGGTGACAAGGCGAGGACTGCGTCCAGCGGTGGCTCGGTGAAGGGTTGTCACTCAACACGGCTGTCGCTACACCCGTGATGCCAAACACCACGTGGTCTCTCGCTGCAAAAATCGTCCGCTCTTCACTCAAAACCCCACGCCGCGTGCAGCATCACAATAGCCGCAGCACGTGGCTGCAGTAAACAGTCACAACGTCACGTGCGACAAAGACCCCCCCCCCCCCCCACAACGTATAACCTTTCAACACGCTGTTGGAGGAAAGTGCTGTTAGCGAGCACATATGAAGGCCGGCACGACACACGATGTGAGTCGATGGCCGGCACCACGCCCGACCCGCATTTATCTCCCCAAATGCTGACGATTACACACCGCACCAGGTACTCATTTGAGGCTGAGTCGACCTAGGGGAGACCCAAGACCGGCTCAGACATTCGTCAGCGACGTTGGCCGCGACAACCACCGCAAACACTCGCTGCGGCGGACAGCCGCTACGTGGCGGGCACACACACACACGCGAACGTACGTACACACGTGAACGTACACACGTGAACGTACACACGTGAACGTACGTACACACGTGAACGTACACACGCGAACGTACGACAACACGTGGCCGTGATTTTGAATCGGGGGCTCTCTGCGCCACGTGAGACATGCGCGTACACACACGGCTGCGTAGGATTTCACGGTTGTGTACTCTTAGGTTTTTTCGGTAAAGTCACGTAGGTAAAAAATTAAATTAAAATTAATTAAAACCTCTTTACTTGATACAGCAATAGTGCTGTGACGGTTCCACCTGAAGACGGAAGCTTGTGTTGCCTCCGAAACGTCGTGATTTTTTAATTTTACTTTCATTAATTTTAATTGTATTTTTTACCTACGTGACTTTACCGAAAAAAACCTAAGAGTATATATCCTTGCAGTCACGAAAGCTTCAAATCTAGATTTCACGGTTGTGCTTCATCGCCGCTCCACGCACGGCGGAAATTCTTCGGGAAGCGAATTGAGCATGCGGCTCCCGCTCAATTCAGTACGTGGATCGAAACGTCGGACAGCATGCCGATCTCAAACACGCGGTACAACCCGAAAACACATTCAGAGAGCAGCGCACGTGACACACAAAGGGTTCCAAAGAGAGAGAGAATGTTACGTGTGCGTGCGTGTGTCGTGGTATTGTAGTGGTTGAGTGGGGAGCGGTATAGGTGTAGCGGTTAGCGCTACGCTGCGCTACGAACCTGGCGACCCGAGTTCGATTCCAGCTCACGGCCAACACCAAGTGACAACTATCTGAACCGGTCCTGAGCCTCCCCTAGGTCGACTCAGCCTAAAATTAGTACTTGGTGCGATGCGTACACATCGCCACTAGGGAGACAAAGACGGCCGGGCGTGGTGTTGGCCATCCCCACCCCCCCCCCCCCCCTCGTGTGCCGTGCCGGAATTCATAGTTGGTCGCTAACAGCACTTGCCCCAACATTCCGTTAAAGGCTATACGGGGGATCTTTGTCTTTGTTTTTTCTATGATTAGCAGACTGCACTACGAACCCGGCCACCTCAGTTAGACTCCCGCTCACGTCAAATACTCAGTGACGAATATCTGAACCGATCCTGGGCATCCATTAGGTCAACTCAGCCTTAAATTATTACCTGGGGAGATAAAGGCGGCCGGGCGTAGTCTTGGCCACCAACCCCCTAGTGTGCCGTAACGACCCTCATAGGTGCTGCTACTCGCTAACAGCACTTGCCCCAACAGTCTGTGGTGGGTGGAGGTGGGGGGGTGGTGGATGTTTGTCTTTGTAACAAGCCCTGAACCCCTTGCACGCTGCTCGCGCCACCGCGCTCCATGCTGCACGCCCAGGACCCACCTGCACGGGCCTCGCCAGCATCCAGAAGAGGGCCAGCGCTGTCGCGCTCAGGAGCAGAGCACCGCTGGCTCGCGCCCGGTGCTGCATGCTCGCGAATCCTCCGTTTGCAGGTACACTCACTCACTCAGTTACACTCACTCACTCAGTTACACTCACTCACCCACTCACTCAGGTACACTCACTCAGGTACACTCACTCACTCACTCAGTTACACTCACTCACCCACTCACTCAGGTACACTCACTCAGGTACACTCACTCACTCACTCAGTTACACTCACTCACCCACTCACTCAGGTACACTCACTCACTCAGTTACACTCACTCACTCACTCACCCACTCACTCACCCACTCACTCAGGTACACTCACTCACTCAGTTACACTCACTCATCCACCCGTCCAACCAGGTACACTCACTCACCCACTCACCCAGGTGCCCACTCACCCACTCAGGTACACTCACTCACCCAGTTACACTCACCCACCCACCCACCCAGGTGCCCACTCTCCCACTCAGGTGCCCACTCACCCACTCAGGTACACTCACTCACCCAGTTACACTCACCCACTCACTCACCAACCCAGGTGCCCACTCACCCACTCAGGTACACCCACTCACCGACCCAGGCACCCACTCAGATAGTTGCCCACACACCCAGGTACAGACCCACTCACTTAACCCACTCACCGACTCAACTACCCACTCAGCCACCCACTCGCGAACCCACCCACTCACCCACCCAGCAACTCAGGTATCCACCCACCCACTTAACCCACTCACAGGCCCATGTACCCACCCACTTACCGACCCAAGAATCCACTCGGTCACTCACCCACCAGGTACCCACCAACTCACTTAATCCAGTTATCCACTCATCCACTCACCAACCCATATAACCACCGACTTACCAACCAAACTACCAACTCACTCACCAACCCAGGCACCCAACCCACTCACCAACCCAAGCACCGAGTCACCCACCACCAAGCTTACCCAGGCACCTACCCATGCACCAGCCAAGCCACACAACCAAAGGCTTTCCACGCTGCTCGTGCAACGAGTAGAGACGCAAATCAGTAGCAGCAGTAACCGCAACAGCAGCAGTAGCAGCAGCAGTAGCCTCACGCATGGGCCGCCCAGCAGTAGAAGGCGCGCACAGAGACTCCGCGCGGTGCCAGACCGCGCATTCCTGAGCCCGCGTGTTCACAATCCACTCCACGGTGCGCACAGCCACTTATACCGGGAGGGGGGGGGTGCAGAGGGGGAAGGGGGTAGGGGGGGGGGCTCCCCAAGGGGGCTGAGACGAGCTCAGAGACGAGATGACGGGGATGGGTGAGGAGGACCCCACCCTCGCTCCTCGTTCGCTTACGCACTCACTGCTGCCCCCCCCACGACTCCCAAGGTCTATTGCTCCCCGCCCCCTACGTGTCGTCCGCATCTCTCCCCTGCCAGCCTCTCCCCCCCCCCTCCTCATTCACCCCCGCGTCTTCATTCGCTCTCTGTTGCTCTCCGATGTGTGTTCTACTTCGATCCGACGTTTCGCTCCGCGTGCTCGGAGCCCTTTCAGGAATTATAATTCGGTTCTTCTGGGTTGTTTTGTTTTGTTTAACCCCTGGTTATAACCGCGTGTTGTTCGTGTTTATTCGTTGAATTCGATTCCCGAAGAAGGTCCTCAGCGAGTACAGCGAAACGTCGTCCGTCATCCTGAACACGCGGCACACGCGCGCTGGGCTCTGTTCACATGCACAGCTTCTTCTGTTCTTTCAATGCGCCGTTGGTTGAGAGCTCTGCCCGCACCGTACGGATCATGGGCTGGTTGTTTGACCATACTTCACCATGCTGGTCAGTGCGGGTTTGTGAAGGCAGAAAGCATAGACGTTGGTTTTGTACAACAACGGATTTGACTGCACTTTCTTCGGTTGATTAACGTAGCGCCTCGACAGCCCACACGCAACACATCAGAATATTGATTTTGCACTGGAGAAATCCGATGAGCTATAAAGCTTTTTCCCCCAACAGATGTCCGGTATGCATGCCGGCCAGGCAGTGCCCTGGCACCACCAAATGTCCCTCTGCCCCCCCCCGCCCCCCAGTTCACTCTCCCCTTTTGCAGTAAATCACCGTAATAGGGCACGCACACATTAGCTAAACTGTGTCCCCCATCCGAGAGGAGCTGGAGGCAGGCCTGCGATGCAATATGGATTACAATGTTATGTTCCTGCTTGATGCTCTTACACATGTCCTGTGTTATCTGAATAATTATAAGGCGCAATTTGTATTGCCTTGTCTTGTATGTCAAGAAAAAGTTGGGGGTGCGTCTTATCCAGTAGGTGTGTGTGTGACCAGAATCGTATAACTTTATTGACACCGGGAACAAGGTCTGGGATGAGTCTTACTTTCCGAAGCATCTTAAAACCCGGATAGGTAACCTATAAACATGTTTGTAGTTATAAAGACGTGTATGTGTGTACACGTGCATCCCTTGTGGCGTAGAGCATTATCAGTTTGAATCAGAGCTCTGGATCACGTGGGTTGTGTTTATTCATCATCAGGAGCGTTCCACGTGTAACGAATTAATTTGTATTTGAACGGAGATTGGTGAAATCAATAAATGAGCAGACAATACGTCGTGTTCGCATATCCGTCTTTTCACGTTAAAGATTTTTAAAAAATTCCTATACAACCCATCAGCCGGACGGCCTTCTGTGGGTGCATGATTTCAGCAGCATTGTTTCAAATGCTGGACCGGTTTCGACAGCGTCGCATCAGCAGTCCAGGCTTGCTTCAATCATTGCTGGCGAACTACCGATCTCACAGGTAATTTATATTCTCCACAAGTTGCGTGGGACTGACCTCTGCCCGTCTATGCGCACACACACGCACACAAGAATATCTTTGTATTATAATAACGTCTTGACGAATACCAGTCTGCCCCAAAATATTGTTTCCAACAAATCTCGGCAATAAATTATCATTGCTTTTTTTATTAAATTATAAATTATTTGTGTATACACACAAGAGATCTGCATAGCAACGTGCGCCTGGTCATGCTCACACATTAGCTTTAGTCATTGCGTAAATTATACTCGGCGTAATTGATGGGTGACGTGGGGCACAGACTGAACGTGCATGGTTGAAAAAAACCACATGTTTAAGAATGGTATTTATTAATAATCAGTTTTGAGCGAGCAGCTGTTTTAAAATAAAAAATAATAATAAAGTGGGCGTGGGCAGGACACGTCCCTACTGAGGGTATGATGATGATGACGACGACGCGAGGTCGAGACTAACAACGCAGTGGCGAAGGAGGGAAAAGACGACGACCTTGATGACCGCCGTGGAGATGGAGAAATGGAATTAGCTGTTGTGCAGGAGCGACGTGGATTGTTGTATTTATTGCATGACCGCCAGAGGGCGAAGGGCTGGGGAAACCTTCATCCGGCCGTGGACAATGGTTCATTATGATTTTAATTGATGCAGATAAGCGACGTGGCGGCTACAAGACACACGTGTCAAATTGCCATGCCGCCTGCTGCTAACTGCATGTGTATTCTCTCTCATATATCTGCTGCTACCTAGTGGATAGAGTTGTTGGACGGCTCGTGGAGGTGTATCGCACGGTGCTTTGAGCTCGGTTTTCAAGTTCAAGTTTCAAGTTCATTTATTAGGTATAGCCCTGTGAGCCATTCGGCTCTTGAATCGGGTGCAACCGCAACAAACAAAAACATGAACAAAAACATCTTAAAGTGAATATGTGACTGAGTGCAAACAGAAAATCCAAGAAAAGACAGTAAAATATTGCAGAAAAAGCACCGTACACCAACGCTGCGTGCAAACATCCCAGTGGGATGCAAGTCAAACAACAACAACAACCACAAGACAACTTAGATTAAGGCCATCAGTCTAACTCTGTACTACAACAAACACACATGATGAACCCCAGTTCGACTCCGGGAAGCGGCTAGGATGAGTGGCGAGTGACACCTGAATGGGTCTCAGGCAACCATTTGCACCAACGAGCACTGGTGAAGTTTTGGCGAAGCCAGCTCCGTGGCAGACACGATATTTAATCCAGCAAATTAATCGACAAGAGCTGTGCATAACATGATCACACATTAAACGAACGGGTACTGTATAGTCCTTGACCTTTCTGGGTAACCCAAGACTATAGAAAATGTAACCTGCATTTATTTTTCCAGCTAAGAGGGAACTAAACCCGAGCGGTGCAATGAGATGCGCGCTTGCAATTGCCCTGAGAGTGCACGCGAAGTATAGAAAATATGCAGGTCATTGACATCACAAAGGGATTTTAATTACAATGTTTATAAACCAGGTGCTCGGGTAAACATGCAACGTTGGGCCATGTTTACTAGCGGAATCACCTTGTGCGCACTGAGACAGCTGCCACTGGGGGTGCCCTACACGTCGCGGTAAACCGCCCCGGTGCTCTTATGGGGGGGGGGGGGGGGCCCAAACACAGCCGTGATCATTGTTTTTTTACCCTTTTATCTGGCAACAAAACTGACACCTTTTTTTTACAAGGAGTCATGTTTGCATAGACCACAATACCTGCAGTCATAATGCAAACATGACTCCTTGTAAAAAAAGGTGTCAGTTCTGTTGCCAGATAAAAGGGTAAAAAAACTATTATCATATTTTGTTACTGGCAAATGAGGTTCCAATGGTGTATACGGCCGTGATCATCACTGACAACGTCGGTTCCGCGTGTCGTGTTTACTGCATAGCGCGACGATTATTGCAATGCTGGTTCCACGTGGTTTGGGAACCTAAGAAACGCCACCAGCCCCCCCCCCTCGGGGTCACCTTCAGCTGAGTGGCAGCGGCAACTCGATGCGCCCACAAACTGATCACTCGCAGCGATCGACAATCCTTGGGATCGAGATCTCTCGCAACGGCTCCAGCAGTCCCGATTTACGCTCGATGCTAAATTACTAAAAACACAGTCGCGCGCTTACGAATTCACCTCGCTGGAGAATACCCCCCAAAGAAAAAGAAAAGACGACATTCGTCGATGCGTTTTCACGTTGTCGACTGCGGAGATAGATGACCGGGAGGGTTTGTCGGGAGCGGTGAACCGTCTTGGTGCGCATCGTGTCGCCTGGAGTGGGCACGACCCACGCAGTGACCGCGGTCAGAGCGACTCCGTCAGCCGATTAATCGATCACCAAAAAGCATCCACCGACATCGGCGCTGTTACTCTCTTAACATCGCCTTCAATCGATTGTTATCAACGTCGCGGCGAGGGTGCGTGGAGGCGAAAGGCGCCATGCCGCTGCACAAGTACCCGCCCAAGATGTGGGAGGCGTTGAAGCTGCAGCAGGGGGTCTACTCGCGCCTGCCCCAACACTACCGCGAGTAGGCGGCGATTCACGCGTGTCACCCTGCGCCCCGACCTACACACACCTCCATCTCACCAACACAGCATCACCACCTCGTTACCCTGCCCCTACCTACGCACACCACCACCATGTTACCCTGTCCCTACCTACACACACCTCCATCTCACGAACACAGCATCACCACCGTTACCCTGCCCCTACCTACGCACACCACCATCTCACGAACACAGCATCACCACCTCGTTACCCTGCCCCTACCTACGCACACCACCACCATGTTACCCTGTCCCTACCTACACACACCTCCATCTCACGAACACAGCATCACCACCGTTACCCTGCCCCTACCTACGCACACCACCATGTTACCCTGTCCCTACCTACACACACCTCCATCTCACGAACACAGCATCACCACCGTTACCCTGCCCCTACCTACGCACACCACCACCATGTTACCCTGTCCCTACCTACACACACCTCCACCACCACCACGTTACCCTGCCCCGACCTACACATACCACCACCACGTGACCCTGCCCCTACCTACACACACCACCACAATGTTACCCTGTCCCTACCTACACACCCCTCCACCACCACGTTACGCTGCCCCTACCTACACACACCTCCATCTCACCAACACAGCATCACCACCTCGTTACCCTGTCCCTACTTACACACACCTCCACCACCACCACCACGTGACCCTGCCCCTATCTACACACACCTCCACCTCACGAACACAGCACCACAACCACCACCATGATGAGGGAGGTGGGGGGCTCCCTCGGTCGTCACTTGAGGAGGGTGAGGGAAGGAGAGGCGCTATTCGAGCATAAATACTTCACCACGCCACAAAATGGGACCCTTTTTGTTGTTTTGTTGTCGTTGTCACTTATGAAAGCGTGTAAACATTTCACCGCGCCGGTCCGCGCCGGTCTGCTGAAGGCGGGGAGCGTTAGGCGCTCCAAGCGCGGCGGCAATAGTAGTACAGTACAACAGTCTGTTTTGACATAATAGAGGTTTTTTTGGGGGTTAGATCGCGTAAATATATAAATGTGTCGTTAAACCCTCTACCACCCGACACGGCCAACTAGTAAGGGTTGTCACGTAAACAGAACGTGGCCAATTCGTCACTAGTGTGTATAGTAGTGCAGTGTATAGTAGTGTGTAGTGTATAGTAGTGGAGTGTATAGTGTAGTGTATAGTGTAGTATACTAGTACAGGACTAACCGGTGTGTTGGAGAGCCAAGCCACAACATTTACAATCTGAGTACGACGTTTCGCCAGTAATTACAACCAGCTTCATCAGGCGACAGACAGATTTGTGTGCACACTTTCCCCCCTCAAACATCCCCTGATAGACAGTGATTGTGACAGACAGTGGTTAGTGACAGACACACACAGTGGTAGTCATAGGCAGTGGTTAGTGACAGACACACAGTAGTTAGTGACAGACACACACAGTGGTAGTGGTAGACAGTGGTTAGTGATAGACAGACACACACAGTGGTTAGTGACAGACACACACAGTGGTTGTGATACACAGTGGTTAGTGGTAGACAGACACACACAGTGATGAGTGATCGAGACGGTGCGAGACGTCGATTAACTCCATGGCGCATCTTCTCCTGCAGCTCCATGGTGCCCCGAGAACCGACCCCGGTGCACTTTGTGCCGGGCGAGGACGGCTGGAAGTCGTGCTCACGTACGGGCAGGCGGTGGCGCATCCAGCGCAACCCGGCCATCCCCGTCTACTATCCGCGCGAGTCGCAGAACGGCCTCTGGGGTGGCGAGGGCTGGCTCTACGGTTTCACCTACGCCAACAACGAGAAGGTTGGCCCTCTGCGAGCCCACGGACCTTACGCCGGCTGTTTAGCCATGGTGGCGAGATGTTAACTTCCTCGCCTCGTATGCAGGAAGTCGCGGAGTTGATCCCGACCCCTGACGCCCGCTCTATATTTTGAGTTTAGGTGAACTCTACCCGTGGTCGCGTGGATTTTTTTTCCGGGTCCTCTGGGTTTTTCCCTCCACATTTAGAAGCACGCTTTTATAGAGTGTTTGGCTGTTTGACATTTATATATATTTACATTTCCACGTGATAAGCCATTTTGTTGAGCTATCATTTGTGGCCAGGTCGCTTCTGCAAAAGAGCTGTATAGCTCAGTGGGCCTCGCCTGGTAAAATACAAAAAATAACAATTTCGTTGTAGTTTAATAGTGTTTTTATTCTGTGTGGTACCGCCTTAAGCGAGCCATCACACAGCTCAATGTAACCATGTGGAGACGGTAGAAACCAAAGGCAAAAGTGCAACCCTACAATTGCTTACTCCACTCTGGTTACAAAGGAGACAAGCAAATGTGTGAAGGAAAGTATCTCGAGCGTAGGCAACAAATGTGTGCTGTTGTTACACCAACCATAGCCACAGTGGAGATCTCATCACACTTTGCAAACAAACAATAAAATGCCTCTCATCGCACTGAGGCGCGTACGGGGCCTCGCGTGAGAACCCGCAGCACCATCGTGATGAACCCCCCCATGGAGCCGGGCTGTGTTGTCCCTCGTCCCTTCAGCTCTCCCGGAAGCTGCGCAGGCTGTGGAAACCCCAGCTGTTCAAGCGGGATCTGTACAGCGAGATCCTGGACCACACCTTCAGCGTCACCGTCACCATGAGGACTCTGGACCTAATTGACAATGCCTACGGATTTGACTTTTACATCCTCAAGGTGAATCTTCAGTCCCTCCTCGAACGCCCCACCACGAACCCACCACATTTTAAAACAGAGATTTTTAGACCGGACGATACGGGTATAGAAGTGTTAATCGTGTGACCCAGAAGGCGCAGTTTTTCGTTTTCCCTTTTAACCTGGCCACCTCTGATGTAAATACCCACGTGGTATGGATGTGAATTAACTAATACAATGTGTAGGTTGGATTTTTGATTTGTTATAATACATATTTTGGAAAGGTGCTCTTGAGTTTGCGAGTGAGTAGAGTGAGTGTCATTACCGCCAGTGTGACCAGTAAGGGGAAATGACACGCAAGCTGGGATTTAATTCCTGAGAGATGTTTCTGAGAGCTCAGCCCTGTTGAACTGCCAGTTACTCCTTTCATCAGTCCAGAACTCTCAGTTAAAATGTACTTCGTTTATAGGGCATAAACCTGCATTAGATGTTCCATCAGCAGTTATGCCAGCTGTTCAACTCGTGCATGAACTTAAGTTAATTTAACTTACAACTGCATTATTAGTAATATGTATATTTCACTACATTTACATAAAATCATTGATTCAATCCCATAAATACCCACAGCACAAGGAATAACAATACCTGCCTAAGGCATATTGACATGTGATAACCTGCTGAATATCAGTGTCCAATTTACCTATAGCAGGCAGCAGTACGCATCATTGCGACTCCAATATAAACAAGGGGACAGAAACATCCTGAACTATTGCCGGATGCAGAATCGTGCTTTGTGAGCAGCACTGAATGTTCTGCTGCAATTGTTTACAACAGACCCCAAAGGAGGACCTCAACTCCAAGTTTGGCATGGAGCTGAAGAGGACCTTGCTGCTGCGTCTGGCTCGCAAAGACACGCAGCTCTACCCCGATGATCCCGTCAAGAGGGAGTTCGTCTACGACAAGTACAAGGTAGCTGACCAGCAAGGAACTAATAAAGTCACCTCTCGATTACCCACGGTCATGGGTAGGAAGGGGTGGCCAGAATAAAATACAAGCAGACAATGCAAAACAGATGTAAACTAGGATATGACAAAAATATATTTATTGTTTATCTTCGTAAAAGACAAAGAATGTGTTGTCTGTTTTCGTTGCTTCTGTAAGTAATCCATTTACCTGCCGACATGTATGCACTCACATGGGCAATGAATCACTGACTCGATGAATGAGAAGCCGCTAATAATGAAAGAAACGCGCGTGAACATATAATTTCTCCGTAAGCACGGTTTAGCCGCAATACAGAGAATCCACCCATATATAATGAACCGTAATAATAATTTCGATTTAAAGCTTTCGTGACTGCAGGGATTCATCTTCTTGGTTCTTTCGGTAAAGTCACGTAGAAGGGAAGTAATAGAATAATAAAAATAAAACATAATAAAATAATTCTCACGACATTTTGGCCACAACACAAGCAGCCGTCAGACTCTGTCGCCTCGACGGACCTGGTTTTCACCTGAGGACGGCTGCTTGCGTTTTGGCCAAAACGTCGTGAGAATTATTTTATTATGTTTTATTTTTATTATTCTATTACTTCCCTTCTACGTGACTTTACCGAAAGAACCAAGAAGATGTAATAATAATGCCCTTAATTCAGCAAAGCCTCACTTTATTCCCAAGACTTTTTTAGGGGAGTCCTGCATTATGATTTTTGGTTAGATTCAATGAATGGGTGTGTGGCAAAATTGGAGGAAAACAGAACACGGATAGATTCCGCAGCTACAAGGCGTAACACTCAAAAGCTCCACGCAGATGGATTCAAACCACTTGCTGCACCAGCCATCTGCTTGCCGTGTTGCAGCCAGCACCGTTGTGTTCACGCTTGCAAAGTATTGCATCAAGAAAGGCAGTTGACATAGTATATACTCTTAGGTTTTTTCGGTAAAGTCATGTAGGTAAAAAAATAAAATAATAATGAATGAAAATAACTCAATGAAATCAATAGTTTGATTCGAGAATTTAATTGAGTTATTTTCAACTATTATTATTTTTACCTACGTGACTTTACCGAAACAACCTAAGAGTATGAATCCTTGCAGTCACAAAAGCTTCAAATCTAGAATTGACATAGTATATATTTTTTGTGACTTGAGCAGCATCTCTGACTGTTGTGCTTTTTGTACAGGAGTTTGTGATTCCAGAAGCGGAGGCAGAATGGGTTGGCCTTTCCCTGGTGGAGGCTGTTGAAAAGCAAAGACAACTAGAAAAGAAGGTATGACAGTGACTGCTACGGTACAGTTGCAAGGTTGATTTTTATTTTGTGTACCAATCACATAAAGATGTGTAGGCATGTAACGACGCTTTGATTCATCGATTCAAATCAATGTTTACACTTGCGATACATTGAAAACTGTGTACGAGATCATGTTTAGCAAATGATATACTGTTACAAAAAGGGAAAAAAACTGCAAACGAGATATAAAACAAATTGAATCCTATTTGAGATGACAATCACACGAATCTCACCGATTCTCGAATCAAACTATTATTCGTGAAAATTCATCATTCCACTCGATGGTGAATGGTTGCATGCCTACTATTGTACAGGGAAAGTGGTTTAAGTGGTGCGTTAGAAACGATGAGGTGTTGACACCGAGGCGTCTTCTTGCAGGACGTTGAGCCGCTGTTTAAAGTCTACGTGAGAGACCTGGTGGAGAAGGTGACCGCTATGCAACTGCAGGAGCCCGCCGTGGTCGTCAAGAATGAGCGGCGCAGTTAACTTGCAGCTTCTGAGTTGGAGCGTTGTTTCTCAAACCCCAGTCCTCGCTGGCCCGCAGGATGCATTTTTATTTTTTTCTTAACAACCGTTGCGAGCGTGCGTTAGCGTGCAACGTGCCGTGGATTATTTTTTGCACATGAAGTTGGAAGATTGGTAGATGTGGAATGGTGCACTGTGGGTGTCTCACGGGGGCTGGAGTTGGAGAAACGCTGAGTGAGAGGGCTAAAATGTTTCACCGGTGATCCTAAATCCAACTCAGGCCACCCACGTGCAGTATGATGCTGTATCATGTACACATTATCATTCCATACAGTTTATTGACCAATAAGTTGAACATTAGAACTTGGTCAACTTGAAATATGGGGTTTTTGAGATCTGGATTAAGAACCACTGCTGAAATAATCTATCAAATGAGCTTTGGGCAGCAGAATGGTCAACATGGAATGTCTCGGTGATTTGCCAGAGTGTTGTTAACAGAGATGTCAACACGTTTTCACCAAAACACAAACAAGAAACATCAAACACAAGAATTACACCACTTGTGTTTGTTTATCCGTCGTCATAACGATTGTTGAACAAACATTATGCACTCTGCCAAACACATTTTTTTTATTAAAACATGTATTTAAGTTAACCTTTGTCACACAAAAACATATATTTGTGCAGGCTCTCAATTAAAATGCTTCTTACACTTGAGAACTTGTGTTTTGTGTTATGTTCCCGTCTTAAAAATATTTATATTGTGACAACTGTATAACAGTGGTGTTCTTTTTTTAATGTTAAATGTAATTCGCATGGATGGCTTGCGTTTAAAGGGCTCTCTGGACCGTTCTGTGAGGGTGGATCAGCTTGACTTAGTCAACCTGAGGATTGTTCTTGAATATATACTCCGCCTGCAACAGACACACCACGCCAATGCAAATGCACTGATCAAACAATAGGTTCCACAATTTCTCGCAGTACAGTACTGCATCTTAAGAAACTAAGTTTAAAAGCTATTTTCTAATTGAGACCTGCAGAGTATCTGCCCAGTGTACAGTGAAGTTGTAGAATAGTTTTTTTTATGAATACCAATGTCAAATTGTGGTTATTAAAGCAAATGAATGCCTGTTACCCAGAAAAGCCTCAAGATCGTTTTTTAGGATGTTAGACCAATGTGTGTTATGAATACTGGAGGGAACTGGAGTAAGCTGATAAAAAAAACACACACAAGGTGCTAACACTCAACGTTCCAAATGGATTTAAGAATCCATTCCCAGCCACCTCGTAGCCAACCCTACAACACCCGGTATTCCCAGACAGCCAGATTGAACTAAGTCAGAGTGCTGACTTAGTTCAATCTGGCTGAGCGTCCAGATCTGAGGAGACATTCAGGGTGATTTGGTCAAGGGCAATATGATTTCTTAAGAGTAAATTACGCGGATGTGAAACTTGGGTCCGACGTGCTCGGAAACTTAAGCCAATCCCAATGGCACTGAAGTAGCATATGGACATGTTCAGCCTGTTTGAAGAAAACATTATTTTGCTGCACCGCCCACAATGCCTATAACACCTGTTTCGTGTGTACGGTGGTCACCCATCCAAGCATCCAAGCTCAAACCCTGCTTAGCTTCCAAAAGCTTTACGGGATTTTGGCGCATTCAGTGTGATGTCGTGGATGGAAATGCGTTATCTGAAGTGGAAACTCGGGTGTGCATGCTAGTAAAACAAGCCAATCCAAAGGGCACCAGCACTGACCAGGAAATCGACGGGGTCTGGGGGTCGCACGGAGCAGCACTCGATGAGCCCCGTGGTGAGCGTGGGCATCACGTGTGCGAGCAGATACTCGCGCAAGGGGACCGTCTCGCGGGCCAGGAGCTCCTGCTCCTGCTGCCTCTCTGCCTCCAGCTTGGCTTGCTGCCAACGCACACGGGTCATCGAGCCCTTAAAGCGCTGCACATGTGGTGAATGGTGACGGTGCAGCGCTGAAGTCTCCTGCTCGCTTAACTGTCGGTGGAAGGAGCTCCACGAGAGGGAGCTTTCGAGAGCCCCTCTACAAGGGATATTGCCCTGCTCTTCCACGTTGACCAGACGTCTTGGAAGTGGTGGGAGTGTCCACACTTTACACGCGACCTGCCGATTAACTGCCGTACCCATTCCTACTGTTCGGTGGACAGGGTTTCTAAGCAACTTGTCAATCGTTTTAACTGAGAACAAACCGGTGACCCCTGGATTGTAAGTCCAGTGTGTTAGCCATTACACCACGGCAGCGTCCCATGTGGTGAACGAATCTTGTTAAATCTTGTTAAATATATGAATCTTGTTAAATATATGTATGTTGAACGCAACTGCACTTGGATTCAGTATCAATTCTATGACCGTTAATAGGGCAGCTCTAAACGGAGGGGGTCCATGTTTATAACCTTAATGTAAAGCTCAGTAAGCGGGGGACTTCAAGAGCATACCTTTGATGATCAGGTGTTAACTGAGTAACTGTTGAGGAATATGGATGATCGGCCGTGATGACCTACATAACTCGAAGTCAAGTACCTCTCCAGCCTCCACATTGGGGGGGCACATGGTGCTTAGAGATGTGTACTGCTGCTAATTAAGGGGGACGTATGCCCCCCCCCAAGGACGCCTGTGGTATCACTGCTTGACTTCAACATTTGGCCAAGTTCATCTTGTGTAGGTATATAGTGTCAGTGAAGCCCACTCACCCTTTCTTCTCCGAGTGCTTCGACAGTGGTTGTACTCAAGGTTTCAACAGACAGTCTTGACAAGAGGTACCTGGCACAAACCCCGAGTGGAGGTTTGGTCCCAAAGCCCCTTGCCTCCTGAATGTTCTGCATTCAGCCTTGGAATCAAACCTCCATTTGCGGTTTGTCCCAGAAAGATCTTGTAAACATTGTCCGTTGAAACCTGCTGCGAATACAACCAAGCTTGGCGGAAGTGGCATACACAAGCACATTACACTTAAACATGATGGCCGTGTCAAAGCCCAACTGCCACATGAAGTTGTTTTCAGAGACCTTTTCAAGATGTGAATTTTGCAATAAAATGTAATATACAAATCCAAAAATAATAAACAAGTATTTGCAGGGGGATCATAGAAAACAAATCATAAATGCAGATCGTTTATTACATGAGGTTAATCACAAACTCCGGTCGTCCTCGCAGCGGCGTTACTGCATCGCGCGCTTTCAGATGCGCTTCTGCGGCCGTTTAGAAAGCTCTTCTTTCCGATATTAGGAAACCACTGGAGCTGTGCACTTTTAAATCATCTAAATTTAAAACCGATTTCTTTAGAACTGCTATTTGTGTTTGAGTTTGTTGTTCTTCCCCCGCACCTCCGATTAGCACGGTTGCCAATGCACGGTGCGAAAAGAAGATCAACGTGCATACGGGTCCGTTGTTAACAGTGGAGGCTGGTCCACTACGCAGCGGCCGACGCGAGCGAGGTGCTACTCGGAGGGAGAGTACCGACCCACTCGTTGAGCTTGCGTTCCCTCTCGGCCGCCTCCACCGCCTCGTGTCTCTCCCACTCGGCCCACTTCTCGGCCTCCTGCCTCATCCTCTCCTCCGCCGCACGCCGGAAGATTTCTTCCCTCTCCTCGGCCGTCAGGCCGTAGTTACGCGGCTCGCCCATCCGTTTGAGCAGCTGGTGTGCCAGCAGCAGGAATTCAGCATCTTCCTTGGTTACATCTGCAAAGTAAGGATAATATTAAACAATGTGTGTCGTTTTCACTGGCTATGCATCAGCCTCAGTAACACATGTGCAGTGATAAGCATTGTGCTGTACCATGAGTCCCACGCACTACAGGGAGAAGCACCACATACAGTAAAACCTCTGAAGCCAGACTCGAGTAAACCATAGTTTAGAATAAGCCAAAATAAAAAATAAACATTTTTTTTAACATCTTCGACTGGTATAAAAATGTAGTGAGATGGCAGAAGACAGATGCAGACAATATAGAGGCGTGAGTGATCAAGTCTTTTTACGTTAATGAGCGTGATAAATGTGCCTACATTTGATGCAGCCATATTATCTATGATGACCCTAATATTTCGCTTGGCTGGTGCAGTTGCACCGCCTGCACACGTGACAGACAGTCCACCGCGTATCGATGCGACGGCGACAACGCAGCGGGCCCACCATAGTGTGCGACGGCGACGCTCTGCTCTTCAAAGTAGTTGAGCATGGTCTCGTCGACGGTGTTGTGCGCGCGGAAAGCGGCCAGCCGCCGCAGAGTGGACTCCTCAGTGTAGTGAGTGCCGGCCACCACGGCCTCGGGCAGGTTCATCACGCGGTCACGCAGGAAATCGTCCGGGGCCTCCAGGGAAACCACCAAGTCTGCACCACCCCCACAGCCGTGGCAAAAACCCGGATCTCAGCACAACGACGGTCTAATTAGGACAATCCTGAAGATTCACCGTCACATTCTCAGAGATTCCGAAAGCACGGAAGGTTGACGAGAAAGAGGCCAGGAGACAGAAAGAGGAAACTTCTGCTGGGCGATTTGAAGCACGGTGTACGAGGTAGGAGGAATGTCTATTTTGCTTGCTCGGGTCAGCGAGTTTCACTCACCATGCAGCCATTACACAATAATGAAGAAAATCATGCACATGCATGGTTCCGTAACGCTTTCTGATGTCTGTTTTGTCATCAGAAGCATAATATTCAACTAGCCGCGTGAAATGACGTCACACAGAATGACGTCACGAGAGGAGAAGCGCCCGCATGGTGTGTGACATCCTCGTGCTTGACCAAGTCGGCGGTGGACTTTTTTCTGCCTCGTCCTTCACAGCTACAAAACTTAACACGACGAATAAAACGTGTTGGATCATCATAGGATTTAAGATGACCCCATGTTTAGCAGACACACGGACAGACAGAGGGATGGAGCGAATGTATGTTCGCATTCAACCTTAGTTGAAAAGAGTTGCAATAGTTCTGGCCTTTGAAAAAACAAGTGCATGCGGAGGATGCTGGGAATTTGACGGAAGGATAGGGTGAGCGAACTTTAAAGCTCTTAAGGGAACCTGGCGAGGAAGTGTTGTGCATGTAATTAAGAAAAAAGCGATTGCAATGAGTGGGACACACCAATATAAAAATGATGGAGGGTTGATAATCAGGACAAGCATTGCAGTGGCAAGCTGGCCGGTGAGGAAACTGTAAGAGTGGCCCTTAAAGGTCAGATGTCAACTATAGAAGAATGTTGGCATCCAGAGATTGTCCATGATGACTTCTTGACCTTGATCCCAAGTACAATACAGCCGAACTAAAATATACTGAAACTGAAATGGTCAGAACCAAACTATCAATGCAATATTCATGGTAATGTTTTAAACGTCGATTTGATTTTAGGTGCTGAAGTACTTTTGTCCTGAGCTTCAATAAATGTGGTTCACATTCAGGGGGCTGATATTAAGAGAAGTGATGCCCCCACCTTCCCTTCCCCCTCTTATTATCTGAAATGTGCCAATGCATCAGGGGGAGTATTATGCCTTGGATGGCATTGTATGTGCTCTGTATGTAAACATTTACATTAAAATGAATATCAAAAATATTGTGCTGAAATTATTTTTTAATGAGTTCATGATATTTCCATAGATAATCATAATAAGGATTTGCCACTTGGCAGTGTGCATTGTCATGAGAGCAGCATGCAAGGCGAGTTGATTCAATTCGGCGCTATCTGTCCATCGCATGTGGTGTCGAAATAAGCGCACGTTGCAACACCTGGTATGATGCTCTTGTCGTAGTAGTTTTCTTTGCCCGATATTGCGTCTTCCTCCTCCTCAGCATCGTCTTCCCCTGTTGCAAGCAGAAGAAGGGAAAACTCTTGGTGAATTTACTTAACGGCGTACAATAATTCCCCAAACATTATGCGCATGAAGCATAACGTTTCCTCTGTTGTGCCACACGCTTGGCAGGTCCGCATCTGGGGAGTGAAATCTCGATGGGGTTGAGAACGCTTGATTCCATGCCCAACTTTAAAACACGAGATGTGTTTATTCAAGACGTTTTGGAGTCAAACCTGATGTGGTATCAGCATTTACAATTTGGTCACAGCAACCTGGGTTTTTTACTATTTATATTTTTGTTTCTTACCAACGAAAGGATTAGATTTTTTCGTTTGGTCAATTCCACAGGGGTGTTTGATCAATTGAATTTCAGTGTTTTGTTTTGGGTGGGGAACAAGAGAACAAAAGAATGTGGAGGAAGCCCATGCATCGGAGGGGGTAACACTCAAACCTCTACACAGACAGATTCAAGAATTCATTACTATACTGTCACATGTTGGCCACCTTGACGACCAAGCCTATAGCGCTGCGTATCACCAGGCAGTCTCCCATCCAAGTATGTAGCAGGCTCAAGCCTGCTTTGCTTCTGAGATTCGAAGAGGTCTGGTACACTCAGGATGGTTTGGTTGTACGCTACGTTTACACATGTTTCATTTGTATTTTATTTTATTTCAGTTCATCTCAATTTGCCATTCGGTGTCTTGGCGTTTGCACGCCGATGCCTATTTTGTCAACTGCACTTAACCACGATGACGGTGACAATGAAACGCGGGAGACAGATGCCTCCCACGGATTTTCTTGCCTTAACAAACTACTTTAACTGAATGGCCCCATCTCGTTAGTAACAATAACATGTCATTTATTTTTATATTGCGCCGTTCATTGAAAGATCGCACAGCGCTATACGCGTGACATTTTCAACACTCCATGAAAAAAAATCTAAATCAAAAGAGCTATGCAAGACAATATCGTGAGGATAAACACATGAAGTCAAATATACAATGGAAAAAACAAACATCAAGGCAAAGGCGAAAAAAAAGGGGAGAGCAGGTGGAAGGGGCAGCAGACTGCCAGCGCCTTGCACCAACACAACCTTTTCGATCTTCTTGGTTCTTTCGGTAAAGTCACGTAGAAGGGAAGTAATAAAATAATAAAAATATAACATAATAAAAGTATTTTATTATATGATTTTATTATATTATTTTATTATGTTATATTTTTATTATTTTATTACTTCCCTTCTACGTGACTTTACCGAAAGAACCAAGAAGATGAATCCCTGCAGTCACGAAAGCTTTAAATCGAAACCTTTTCGATGTTCTGATATTCAAACGCCGTACCAGTGAACAGCTCCTTGGCCTGGGCGTAGGTTTTGGGAAAACCGTCCAAAATGAACCCTTGATTCTGGCACGACATGGAGCGCAGCTTCTCCTTGAAGAACCTCACCAAGTACGTGTCCTCAAGCCGACCTGTTGGGATCAAACACATTAGGGGCCGTCCATAAATGACGTCACGCACCTAGGAGGGAGGGGGTCAGACATTTGTGACGCTGTGTGACGAGGTGGGGGGGGGGTTGAGAAATGTGACGTCACATCAAAATGCGCAACTTTAAATCAATATAGACAACACGTTCAACTTAATTAAATAGACTTTTAATCAATGTTTTATCCTACAACATCAGAGCGCAGCGCCACATTAAATACGCACTACAATGACAATAGCTTAAAGCGATTTGAAGTACGTTTTATTTTCAAAATGAGAAATCCCACCACACATTTAAGGAGATAAGACTCAAAGCTCTGCTCAGATTAATTCAATCCACTTGCTGTACTGACATCTCCTGGCCACCTCGTAACCCAAGTGGGTTTGGGAGGTTTATAAATGTGTGTGATCAACCCACCCTGGACGAAAGAATTTCCCGATTGAACAAGCTTGTCGCCTGTTTAGAGTCCTGAACCAGGGGTAAATAAATTCCACATTCGCCTGGCAGATATGCGAAGAGCAACCATTACTGACACCCCACAAAGCACTCCTGATTTTATTGACTGAGGAAGGAGGTTCGAGCCAACCCTCAACTGCTCATCTGGTATATTCTGCAGAACAGGAATTACAGCACGGGAAAAAAAGAATCTGACACTGACAGAATTTAATATAAGCATCATTTGGGCTTTTACATGGGAAGTCGATGAATTACATAAAAAGCCCATTCCACTGCTGTGGTGATGTTAACATTACGTTTTATATTTCCATTACCATGGTATCATATTTTGCATATATGTGAATGTATAATATGAGAACTACAAAAATGTGTATTTAGTTTATGATTGTCTGTAACAGGATCCATATTTGAATGCTCCACAAACCCTGTATGACATTTATTCTTTTTTACCATTGTTTTGTTCCAAGCTTTCTTTCACAGCTTCCAGCAGCTCCTGTGCATCCTGAGCTGATTCCCCCTCTTCCTCTGCTTCCCCTCCTCCTTCCTCTTCCTCCTCCGTCTCTCTGTGTTCCTCCTCTTCACCCTCCTTCTGTGCCCGAGCTGCTATCCTCTCCTGTAACCAGAGTGAAGTATCCCTGCATGTCAACTTAAACAATTGTATTTAACCAGGAAAGGTCCACTGAGCTATATAGCCCTTCTTCAGAAGCGACCTGGCCTCAAATCATAGCTCAATGAAGTGGCTTATCGCGTGCAAATTTACAGCAGCCAAATACTCTAAACGCATCTTTCTAAATGTCGGGGGGGGGGGGGGTGAGCCGGAGGACCCAGAGAAAAATCCATGCAACCCACGGGGAGAACATGCAAACTCCAAATATACAGGTGTCAGGGGTCAGGGGTCAGGATCGAACCCACAACATCCTGTATACCAGGCAAGGTAGTTAACTTCTCGCCACCGTGGCGCCCCGTGTTACAGCCTCACTGACACATTCTACCCACTGAGACATTCACTCATTTCCAGGAGCCAAAGAGCTCGAGAATAAACGCGAATTGCTCTCCTCCGAGTTGGCGGCGAATTCGAGCTCGAGGCAGAAATATCTGGGTTAATTTCGCTTCGCAGGCTGACATGAAATTCCTATATCAGATCCAGGCCAAGCGGAAATACATCACCAAACACGTAACATTCAAAAACATTGTGGGACAACATGAACATTTGATTTTACATTTAATTCAACGTTTAACTCTGCCAGCAACGTGGTCTTGACCTTTAATTCACAAGCATTTCTGAGAAAATCTTACTTGGAAGTATTTCTGGGAAAGGCCTGTCAAACTCGCGTGATAAATTGAGTAGCTCGGAGAATAATGGAAAACGCCACACTTTTAACCGACAGTTGTCCTTCAACTCGAGTTCTGGCCAAATCGAGTGCCCTCAAATCGACTCGAGTTGGCTGTTTGTGGAAACTAGGCATTAGAAGCACATGGATCGCTCCTGACAATAATGCAGCAGAATTATTCAACATGCCTAATGCCACCATTGAGACCCGGGAGGTCAAAAACAGTCCAGAGTTTACCTGCTTGAACAATTCTTGCTCCACATTTTTTTTTACAGAAAATCATTGGACTGAAAATGTATATGTATTATTTCTAAATGTTACTCATTATCCTCCAAGACAGTAAAACATTTTTTTAATACACAAGGGTCCCTTGAACTAAAATGTATTATTTAAAATAACATTTTAGTCCATCAGCCTCTGGGCTTTATAGAGCAATGTTTTCCAGCAGCATTTGTTTATGTAGAAAACCCTGGAGTGAGGCCTGTTGTACAAATGCTGCTGTGTTGCCTTGGTGTTTTACAGACAAGAGTGCCCTTCACCACCAACGTGGGACCCATTGTAAGATCACATACATGTACGGCCCGATTTGTGAATCCACTGCTGGATGAGGGCCTCCCCCCGCTCTACTTGACCATGCTGCCTGTCAAATTTATAAATGGGTCAGCTCGCTGGGCATCTCGCATAAGCAATGCAATCTACTGGCCCACGCCAGTAGATGGGACTCTAGCGAGCCCCTCTCGAGGGTACTTTGGCCTACTCCCCTACACAGGCTAGAACTTGGAAGAGGTGGTAGTACAGTACCTTACTTACCCTACCACGTGTGACTTGCTGATCGACTTACTGTGGCGTGTCCATCTTTTCCGCTGGGTAGACAAGAGAGAAACCTGGCCATTGCTTCAAGTGCCACGTTAGGAGACCAAAGCGGCAGCCTCTGGATTGTCAGTGTGCCCACCGAGCCGAGCGTGTTAATCGGCACATCACGGCAGCGTCCTGCTTCGCAGGTAAAGCCACGCAAATCACAAATCCAACAGGCAGCTCTGCACCACGCTGCTCACCAGCCTCTCGATGGCCCCATCTACGACGTCCTTGGCCTTGATGTGGTGCAGCCTGTAGTGCTTGCAGAGTTTCTCCACCAGGGAGGTCTTCCCCACGGCAGGCGGGCCAAGCACGCAGGCACGCATGGGCTGTGAGCGCAAACAACACCCGCGAGGGATGCGCACGCGCTGGGTTGTTTTGACGGGGGGTGAAACTCGGAGCCTGGCTATCTCATTATTCAAGTAATTGATTACTATAGAAATTATTCGTATGATCATTTACAAATGGATAGCAACAAAATAATTCCCAAAATAGTAAATAGATTATTACACGCATTATTTAACGCACTTAAAACAAACTTAAACGTCTATTTTTATAAATTAAACTATGATTTGATTCATGCATATGATGTTCACATTTCCCCGGACGCTTGAGATTAACCACAGATCGAGTTGCTCCAAATGGGTTAGGCAACAAGTACTCTTGCTCATTATTTTACATTGTGCTTGCAAAGATGGTTAAACATCATCCAAATTTCCAAAAAAATGCTTGAAAGAATCAGTTAAAACTGTAATTCGACTTTCGAGAAAAATTCAACGCTTCAGTGGGATTCTTTAAAGCGCACGAAACGAGTGCAGAGCGTTCGCACGAGCGCGCTCAAGGGGAGCAAAAGGTTCTCACCAGCAGACCTCGTGTCTCCTTGTACTCCCTGACGATGGTGGCGATGTTCTCCACCAGGCCACCCTCAGCAACCCAGTGGATGTTCATGCCCCCGCGCAAGAACTGCGCATCGAATCGCAGATTCACGAGCAGGTGGTCGTAATCCGATTGCTGCCACGGCACAAGGGGGAGTCGCTCAGTCTTCCACGCTTGGGAGGCGCATTCAAGTAAACCACTCACTCGTTTATGCAATGTAGTTGGAAACCCGCTGAGATTCACAGACCCACTGCTACCCCAACACGCAGACCTCTTCATGATTTTTTTTTAAAGTGGGGCACGTAACATTCCGTGATATTGCAAATGATAGATTTGGATAACCAGCACTGCAGCTGTTAAGCCAAATTATAGCTTTAAAACTATTGTTTCTCTCTCGTAATCTTTACATTGCTTACATTAGCTTTTAAATGACTCCTAAATCATTGAAATTATTGCAGAGGTCTAGGAAGAGTTATTTCTCTGAACACACACACATATATACAGATCAACTGCTTACTATATGCAGCTGTGTTATACCAGGATAGGTATGCAAGACAGAGATGACATTACCACGAGGTCTCTTGACAGGAGTGCTTCTTCCTTGGGCACTTTTATGGTTTTACCCGGTCCCAAGTGTTTGCTGATGGCCTGTAAAATGCAAAGTTCATGACAAATTCTAGTTACGGGAATTTCAACTTGGATTGGAGTGAAAGTAAATTATTATATCAACAGTTCTTTCACGTAAAGATATCAAACATTATACTCGTAAAATATGCAGTTTCACGATTTGAGAGTGCATGTGACCCTTAGGTTATTATCAACCCCTACATGTATGAATATGGATGAACATGCATGCGCTCACGTGGATTCTATACCGCTTTTCCAACACGCTCCTTGGAAGCGTTTAATTAGCAATGATAACATTACTTTTTGAGCCGCACAATTGGATGACATCACACGTAATGATGTCATGGAGAGACATGAAGGCAACGCGCATGGCCTGTAATGTCATAACCTAATTTTTTGCCCAGTTTTTTTTTATCACCATGTTTTTGCCAACTCTTTGATAAACGTTGCCAGTTTCATTATAGGTTATTCCCCTAATAGCAACACAAATTTTACAAGTAATTTTATATTTTGGATTATCTTAACGAGAGTAATCGTGACACTCCTTTCTCCCCGCTACAGACATGGACAGAGTTCGTGCATTACCTCTTTTAACTTCAATTATAAAGCATTAAAAATTATACCCTGACACGTTAACAAGCCAATAACATAACAAGACAGCATTTTGATTTAAAGCTTTCGTGACTGCAGGGATTCATATTCTTGGTTCTTTCGGTAAAGTCACGTAGAAAGGAAATAATAAAATTATAAAAAATAATAAATATTTCTATTATTTTATTATTTTCCTTCTACGTGACTTTATCGAAAAAACCAAGAATAAGACAGCATTTATTATACACAAAATAGGGCAAAGGCATTCACAGAAGTCAATTAAACAACTTTTTTTTATTAATCCTGTGCTGACGAGATGACACTACGCGGTAACAGCCCCGTTGCTGCCACCTCCAGACATTCGGTGAGATTTCGAGTGCGAGACTTTTTACAAAACACACACCACGTGACACATCCCACGCTGAACCTTCCATAAATCCCGATGAGGGTTGTTCGCCGAATCCGCGAACACAGTGGTGCTGGGCGAACGAAGTTCTGGAACTGACTGACCGCTGGAAGAATGCGGCTGCCAATCCCACGGGTGCTGTACTGTCATGCATGAGTTCATAAACTACAGTCCATGAAATCCAATTCAATATTTAACTCAGCAAGACGTGGAAACAACTCGTTAAGACAAACACACGAACGTGGTCTACTTCGCAAGAGTGACATTGGTTACATAATAAGAATAAGGATTGCAAGATTAATGAAACTAAACTAATAGCATAATCAAATTAAAAGGTAAGAGAACATGGATTAAATACCCTATGTTTTACTAAAATACAACCCTTAATGTCAAGCAAATACCTTGACGATCTCCTCCAGTGTGTGCTTTGAGCTGTCTGTAGCAAGCAAGTAGTGCACCTTTGGTTTTCTGTCCAATATATTCTGCACCACACTGTTTGAAAGAGACAGACATATTGAAATGTTATGAGCAATTCACCATGAATGCGTAAGCATATGCTCTTCATGCACAGCCCAATTGTCAATCCACTGCTGGATGAATGCTTCCCCACTGCTGTGCGCGTCACGTGGGTTTTCTGACCATACTTCACCGTGCTGGTCAGGGCGGGTTGATGAAGGCGAGGAGCATAGATGCCGGAACATAGTACAGTACAACAATAGATTTTGCTGCACTGCCCTCTGCTGATGATGCAGCTGTACGAAAGCCTACAGCAGCTGTTTTATGCCCAGTAGTTGCGGATCCAAATACTATCCAGGCTCAACCATACTTAGCCTGAGAGATATATAAAAAAAATAATTTTATCGGTGCATTCCTGGTGAACTGGTGTATTTGTACATATAGTTGGAGCCCAGTCTAACAAAAGTGGACTAGTATTACCAAGAATTATGGTGGCATTGCAAAACAATTTAAAGTTTGCCTTTGTCTGTTGAGCGTTTATTTATTTTCATCTAATGTGTACAGTTTTGTTCACTTCATTTGCGTGAATTATAATGAATGGCTTCCCACACGCACAATTCAATGCATGAATCACTAGCGCAATAATCAATATGGATCGATGATTTGATAGGTAAATAATTGGCCCGCAATTTAGCATGAAAGGAAAAGATGCAGCTCTGCAATTGCTTGCTCGCGCTCCTGCTGGCGGAAGGGCTTCCACGAGAGGGAGTTCTAGACAGCCACTCGCGAGGGTTTGTTGGCCTGCTCGACTGGACATCTGTGACTACTGGACATCTGTGAAAAATAGCTTTGTAACTCATTAGATTCCTGCGGGATAAATCAATATTCTGACTCTTCCACAGTAGGCATCTTGGAAAAGGTTGGAGTACCCACACTTCATCCCACCACATGCAACCTGCCCAGCTCATGCAACCTGCCCATTTATACTGCTACGTGGATACAGTCAGGGAGGTTTAAGAAAACTGCAACATTGTTTGACCTGCCGCGCCAGGAAATCAAACCGACGGCCTCTGGATTGCAAGTCCGGCGCGATAACCATTTCACCATGGCAGCATCCAGTACTGCAATAAACAACGTCTCTTACCCTGCAACGTCTTTAACGTGGATAGTTGGGACAATGTTGCTTCCGGGTCCGTATATCGGCAGGGCAGACAATTCTCCAAGCCACGCTGTCTGCAACCAACAACAACTCTGCGCTGTTAAGGCTCACTTTGCAAACGAGCCGCATTACACAACCGTGGCAGTCTATGTTATCTTCTGTTACCAGCAAAACAAAGTTACCTTGAAGAAGTGATGAAAAACACTCTCTCCCATTCCATACACGAGACCAGATGCCAGCACAAAGGTGGAGAACGTGGTTTTATTCTGGAAAGCAAGCAGAATCACACGCTGAAGTGGTAAATATATTGTTTGTGAATCTGTTGTTTTGTTTCACACCATGTATTAAATACTGTACTCGTGTTATGCAGCACTAACCGTTTTTCCCAGCTTGATGACAAGTCTCTCTACATCTATCTCCTGTGTAAAGTTGGGATGGGGCTTCCTCCTCCGGTAATCTTCCTCCGTGAAGTCCAGCTCTGGATCATCCTGGGACCAACACGTTAACACTGTAGTGTACGTGCCAAATATAAAACTCCTCATTAAGTCGCGGAGAGTGTGTGTACAAGTGTTGCCCATTTGCCTACGACCCATTCGCCCTGAATACACACGCGATTTGTTTAGATCGCAGAAACTACGCGAGATTTATCCAATGGATTGAGTCTCTATCTTTCTGGCACTTTGTGCGTTATTCCCTCGTATGAATTGAAAACTCATTCTAGATTGATTGAAAACTAATTTCTTTAGAACTGCTCTTTGTGTTTGTTTTATTTCCCCCCGCACCTCCGATCAGTACGATTGGCTATGTACGGTGCAAAAGAAGTTAAACATATGAATGGGTTTTTTTCCAGGTACCCTGGTGTTCTACAAAATGGCAAACATTATACCAATTAAAAACTCTTCTGAAAGAGACTAAGACTTTCCTGAGTAAATAAACGACAATCAGTATTTTGCACTCACAGGGTCCAGAGGTCTGGTGCGTGCCCATGTCATTATCGTAGACAACAGAACAAACATCTTGGGATTTTCAAAGCTTTTCAACTTCTCATGAATCTCTGTGAAACAACATTTTAAAAAAAAACGTTAACCCAAACTCAAAAGCCAATGTTTTTTTCCCATATTTTCAGCGATAACATCTGCTTATGGCCCAGCGGTAAATCCAATTGTGGCAGTTCTGACCGGTGACCGCCCAGGAGGCTTCCTCTGTCTGATCGGCATCCTCCGTGATGTTGTAAACAACGATGTCACACTCCATCAGGTGGCCAAGCAGGTCTTCGCGTGACGAAGGCTGTGAAAAGTATAAGCGGAAAACTCAAATGAACAGAATAAATAAATAAAAACACTTCGATCTGTCTATCCAAAGAATAAATCACGTGCATAAAAGGGGTAATAATTGTTATTCTTATACACGGACTAGGCCTATTGTTTTCTGACTTTTCACTAACCTTGTGATGTGTCATCCTTCACCTGCAATTTAGATGTCTGCTTGCCAGCAGTATATTTGACATTCATGTTATTTTGCTACAAAATAATCCAATGTTAGTAAACATATGAGAGTATGTTACATTGCCAAAGTATCATAAATCTTCAGTCCATCAGCCAATAACGCTTTCGAACCAATGTTATCGAGCAACATTTGGTTTAAGCAGGCAAACCTCTGGGATTGGTTGACTTTCTGGGTCTCATCAGCAGAGCCAGGTTTGCTACACAAATTCTGCTGGGTTACTAGACGTTATTGGAAAGAGCACTTCCCCTACAGAATGAATGTAATTGATCACTTGTGACCAAGGTGGTAAATTGTGCATTTGGCTGGATTCTTGACTGCTGCGAATACCTTCACGATTTGCTGCACAAAATCAGGCTCCGGGCTTTCTGGTTGTCCAAGGGTGCCCACAACCTGGTAAGTCATCTTTACACGAGCTGCCTTCGATGGGCCCTGTCCAGATCCTTCCCCATCCATCTCATCATGCGCCTCCTCTTCTTCGTCCTCTTCCATCCCTTCCATGCTTTCCAAGGATGCTCCGACCACACAGCCCGACAAATGCTATGAGCAAAAATGGACAATGATTGCCAATGTTTTGGTCATGCACACACACACACCTTTTCTCGCACAATCCACACACAATGGAGCATCTGGTCAAAAATAAATGAATTATTAATATTCCCACTTGATGCAACGCTTAACAAGAAACAAAATACCTCCTACGAGGGATGTTTTGGGCAACATGCCCGGCTAATATATAAATCCCATAGGCCCATTCTAATCCACTGCCAAGCATTAAGTATTATCCACGGTATGCGCCCCAGCTTTTAATATAATTATCCTATACACATGTGCCAGCCTTCACTCTATCTCCCAGTCCTCCCTTGGTTTACATCATCTCACAGGACATCTTCTAGATTTGGTCTCTTTTACAAGACATATAAAACCTGTTTTCCACTATTTCGGTTTTCGCAAAGTAACATTGAGGGCTTGTAATTTGTCAAAATTTCTTGAAAGTGCTCCGTTACATCTTTAAAAAAATATCTTTAGGGACAGGTCACAATATTTCTTGTCTGGCCTCTCACTCTGCCCCAACTTCTCAAATTACTCCACTACTCAATGTCCATAATTATCGCTTATGCGCGAATCACCCCACATGTGCCTGACCTCCATTGGCATTGGCTCATTTCACGAGCACGTAAACCTAAGTTTCACATTCGTATATTCCACCAGTGATATCTTGTTACCTGCGTCCAAATTATGCTGAATGTGTCCGACCTCATTAGATCTCAGAAGCTGCTAAGCAGCATTGACCCTGGATACTGCTTGGATGGGAGATTGCCTGGGAGTATGAGATTGACTATATATGGTGTGAAAGAAGTTCAAAATACATACATATAGGAGATGGCAGAACAGTAAGAGATTCTTAAATACATATTTGCAGAGCTTGCACTGTTACACTCTTGCTACCATGGGTTTTATCTGAGTACTCTGATTTCCTCCAATGAAGGCAAACACTTGTTAATGGAATCAGCTAAACATCCCAAATGTCCTTGCTATAATGTTAAACTGCATCCGGTGATGGTTTAAAAAAAAACAACGTTGAGGAAGACAGATGGGCTGGAAAGAGCTTGAGCCATGGATCTGCCCATGGTTAGAGAACTCAAGTGAGAAACATCCCAATGCAGGAACCTTCTGCAAATGCGTCTTGAGAATCAGCAAGGCTTTCCTGGGTAAAAAACAAAGGTCATTGATATTCTTATTATCATCTTTGCACGTTCGGCAAGTGCCCTTTCCACTGAGCCCCCCGACTAATTGTAGGCTCCAGTTTTCGGCGACTCGTGGCACAAGTCTAACATGTATCTACGTTTCCATGACACCTCCATGGAACGCTGAAGTTGATGAATTGTGCCTCGCTTTTCACAGTGAGAATTCACAGCCTCGGGAGCATTCGTTTCACTGCTAATATCCCAGGAGCCACATTTGTGCTCTAAGGCCGGGTTTGTGCATCACAACTCAACGGCTGCACAGCACGACACTAGAGAAAAGCCACGTTTGCTGGCGTGTTCTCCTTGGGGGGGAAGGGGTTATTGCTGTGCCCCTTATTAACGTCGGTGCAATTCAACGCTTTTGAACACACTTGAGTGATCTATGACCCTGCCATGTACTGCGGCTCATTGTGGTGGGAACGCTCGTGCAACACTGCTCATGCGACTTTTAGACAGACGTCTTCCCTTTGCACGGGCGATGGAGATAATGAATCCCAGACTGCATGTCCTTGCTGTATTTCTAGATGCAATTTTAGGAGAAACTGAGCATCATCTAAAGCCAGGGCCTCTAAGTGATTAAGTCATCCATCCACTCGCGCATGCAAGCATTCATTTCAAAATACATTCATCAGTCATTAAGTCCTAATGCAAACACATGGCTGTCACTAGCCACATAATGAATCAACCCACCCCAGCGAAATGATGAATTTGACACCATTCAGGGCCATGTCACGTTTGTAATACATACTTTGTACTGTCTCGAAAACGCGATGTAAATTGTTTGCACTGCCCCTTGTTGCTGTAACTACTTACAGTATTTGTACTGTCTCCTATTTACTCACCCAAAAAGTCAAACCCACCCCACTCACCCAGCCCAACTCACCCAGAAAGTCAAACCCACCCCACTCACCCAGCCCAACTCAACCAAAAAGTCAAACCCACCCCGCTCACCCAGCCCAACTCACCCAACAAGTCAAATCCACCCCACTCACCCAGCCGTACTCACCCAACAAGCCAAACCCACCCCACTCACCCAGCCCAACTCACCCAGAAAGTCAAACCCACCCCACTTACCCAGCCCAACTCACCCAATAAGTCAATCCCACCCCACTCACCCAGCTCAACTCACCCAACAAGGCAAACCCACCCCACTCACCCAGCCCAACTCACCCAACAAGGCAAACCCACCCCACTCACCCAGCCCAACTCACCCAACAAGGCAAACCCACCCCACTCACCCAGCCCAACTCACCCAACAAGACAAACCCACCCCGCTCACCCAGCCCAACTTACCCAAAAAGTCAAACCCACCCCACTCACCCAGCCCAACTCACCCACAAAGTCTAAACCCACCCCACTCACCCAGCCCAACTCACCCAAAAAAGCTAAACCCACCCCACTCACCCAGCCCAACTCACCCAACAAGGCAAACCCACCCCACTCACCCAGCCCAACTCACCGAACAAGGCAAACCCACCCCACTCACCCAGCCCAACTCACCCAACAAGTCAAACCCACCCCACTCACCCAGCCCAACTCACCCAAAAAAGCTAAACCCACCCCACTCACCCAGCCCAACTCACCCAACAAGTCAATCCCACCCCACTCACCCAGCCCAACTCACCCAAAAAAGCTAAACCCACCCCACTCACCCAGCCCAACTCACCCAACAAGTCAATCCCACCCCACTCACCCGCGCGAGGCTCCTACCCAGGAACGAGTCGACGCGGTTGATGAAGACGCGGCGGGCCCTGGGAGCCGGGTTCGCCTCCTCCTCCATGGTACCGGCCTCTTCTCTCGCTCTCTCTGTTGTCAACGTTGCCGTGGCAACATCGCGCGTGGTCGTGGCACTTTCACAGAGTGCACCCCAATGGGCGAGCTGAGCAGCGATTGGCTGCCGAGGCTGAGCGCGTTTACAAAGTGCACACGAGATCACAATGTTTATTTAGACTCGAGGAGGAATCCGATAAGCTATAAAGTTATTTTTCACAGATGTCCAGTTGGGGCACGTCAGAATGTTACAACAATACAAAAACACGATAGGGGTGCGAAATATAATAAAAGTAAACAAATAACTTTTAAAAAATTGCAAATAAAACTGTATTGCCACGCCTACTCGCGCGTGATTGGCTGACAGGGTGAACGCGTTCGCAGCGTGTACCCAATATTAACGTGGTTGGCACAAATGCAAATACTGTAAACAATTCGAGATATCGAACAAGATATTACTCATATTCTTGGTTCTTTCGTTAAAGTCACGTAGAAGGGAAATAATAAAATAATATAAATATATATAATAATAATAATAAAATATAAATATATATTATTTTATTATTTCCCTTCTACGTGACTTTAGCGAAAGAACCAAGAATATGAATCCCTGCAGTCACGAAAGCTTTAAATCAAAAGATATGACTCGGTTCGATTTCCAACTCGGGTCCCTTCCTGTGTAGTAGTTTTGTATTTTGACCCACCGTTCTGCATGGGTGTCATCCGGGTTCTCCGGTTTGCTCCCACAGCAAACAACAAAAAGCTGTTACTGGTCAAACCATCCCAATGCTGAATAATTGCCTGCAAATAACTCACTTTGTATTACACATAACAACACCACTCTCTCTCTCTCTTGCGACAACTTGGCAGGGCCCTCCTGAAAAGAGCCTTGAGACTGAGTGGGGCTTCATTTCGTAAACAAGCGTCATCACATTTTTTTTTGCTGAAAACAGCAGAAAATGTAAACCGAGGTCAGTTTTTGAAAGCACAACGGCAGCAAAATGCTGAAATATGGAGACGAGACCAGGTTTAAGCTATTTACATTATGCCTATCAGCCCGCACATCCTTTGCACGTGACCGTTGGTCCACCTCTCCAGCCAGGGGGCCGTCCATAAATGACGTCACGCACCTAAGGGAGGGGGGGTCAGATATTTGTGACGATGTGTGACGAGGGGGGGGGGGGGTGAGAAATGTGACGTCACATCAAAATGCGCAACTTTAAATAAATATAGACAACACGTTCTACTTAATTAAATATACTTTTTAATAAATGTTTCTCCTACAACATCAGAGTGCAGCGCCACAATAAATACACACTACAATGACGATAGTTTAAAGCGATTTGAAGCATGTTTTATTTTCCAAATGGAAATATGGTTTGGGGAGGGGCAGAGCTTTGTGACGTCATATTTTAGGGGGGGTCTCTTTGTGACGCCGTGTGACGAGGGTGGGGAGGTCAAAAAGTGTCGAAAATCGCGTGACGTCATTTATGGACCGCCCCCAGCCATAAACACATTCCTGCGGAGGGAGCTGGTAGGAACGTTGGGTTGCTCGGTCAATGGCCAGGGTCAACGGCGGCGTGGTGTATTCCGCAAATATGCCCGACTGTGAGGGCGGGCACAAGCTGGCGTGAGTAGGTTAAACGTTGAGTTTTATAAGGGCATCACGGGGTGATCAGCCCCTCCCCACCCAGCCCCACCTCTCCCACCCCCCACCCACCCTCCCCACCCAGCCCCTCCCTCCCCACCCAACCCCTCCCTGCACGACGGACGGACACAATAATCCCGTGGGCTGGTGTAACCAGGAGGTTCCTACCAGTACAAAGTGCACTCTCGTCGACAATCGCCCCATCACTCGTGCACGTTGGTGAGCGTACTTTCACTCCAGTGACATCGCTGTGGCGTCGTTTGTATTTAAAACACATTTTCCTCTCATTTTACAAACCATATCCATCCCAGGATACACCACTTTGGTATTATTATTGTTGTGGTTGCATATTATTTTAATGAAAACCTACACTTTCGCATATATGAAATATAACATTGTGGGTTCACTTACTTGACATATACTAGAAGGCATGCAGATTAATAAATCATTCACCTCTAATTTAGTGGTAATTAATCGTTGATGCAATACAAAAGTACCAAAGACGGACAAAATGTGTATACATTATTTAAATAACAAAAGTAAATATATTCTTTCACAACATAAGGCACACATTACCTGCTGATGTAATGGCACTTTAGAGCTTTACATGACTTAAGTACATGAAAAACAAATCGATTTTATTGAGATTCACATGATGCTTCCGAGTCCAGATAAGTGACGATAATGGAAACTTCACATGTTCAGACTGCGAGTTTGAGAAACTCAATAGGTTGCTAAGATAAACACATACAATGCATTTATGTGGGTTTGGCTCGTACAACGTTTAACACCTCTTTTCCAGACGTGTATCGTTTGAGTTTTTTCTGCATGAGTTCATTTTCCTGGGTAATCCGGGTCAGCTCTTTCCTCAGCTCATCCAGCTGCTGCTGCCGTTCTCTGTGAATAACATTTCACATTTTCATGAAATGGTTAATGCCCGTAAGTGGAATAAAAACAACTTTATTACAAGTAAATTATCTTCATCTGCTAGCATCATAAACCGTCTTTGAGACCTAAAGCATCGGGATAACACTTGATAACTACAATTGTATGAGTGTACTGAGGAGCTGAAGTGTAGGAAAGATTTTTGAGTTAAAGTTGGGGGCACATTGGCCCATGTAGGTTGAACTTCTTTCGCACTGTAAGTACCCAACGGTACTAACTGGTTTGCATATTCAATTCAAAAGTTAGGGAGTGGGGGGCAGCTGCTTGATCTGCCTTCTCCTCCCCTTTCCAAAAGTATGTTCCGTTTCCATACGTTTCCAGTTTAACCTCTTACCTGGACCTCCCATTTAGCAGGTCGGCGATGTGCTGTTTCAGCTTGCCAATCTTCTCTTCCAAGCATTGCACCTCCTTCTCTTTACCTTCTAGAACTGCAGCCATAGACTCTTGGTGCTGCCTCAAAATAAGACATGTAACAAAATAATGCACATTCATTGATCCATTGGGCAAGCACAGCATAGATAATTAAAGCATTTTAAGACAAATCATTTACTTAAAAGGCCTGTACATGTTGCAGTGTCGTTATATTTTTTGTGGTCAGTCAAATTATGCAGTTCCCACAAGATAATACGTGAAATGTTAAATTCTGCTATGCTACCATACCAGAGCGCCGCACGTATGCAAACCTGCATTTGCATCTTTTCCACTTCTTCGTGATGCAGTCGTGAATTTTCCTGCAAGAGAAGCATGCGCTCTTTTGCCAGGTTCTCAACTTTAGCAAGTTCCTCTCGACTTTGTCTGTGTGTCTGCCTCTCTGTGGCAAGCCTTTCCTCAAGCTCCAGCTCCTGAAAAAGAAAAAAAAGAAAAAGCCCCATTGACCCCTGCACAAAACTTTAATAATAACTTTTCACAAACTCCTCTTTCCAGAATAAAAAAAAAATTATCTTGAAAGGCCAAAAAAAAAATGTTAACCTTTGCATCCATTTGTTCGTTCAGTGATGTCACCATTGAATCTTTATCCTTATTTTCCTGTCCCAACAGGTTCACCTGCATTGTCAAGGCACGTATTTGATCCAGCAGCTCTTTCTCCCTGTCTTGAAACTATCAGAAACACATTAAAATAAAATAAAAATGTAATATGACCATTAAATATTAACATGTCACGACAAGTCTGTACACGTCTGCAAACGTAAAAGCGAGTTATTTTGCAGCCATTGCTCTACCTGTACGTGCAAATCTGTTGCTGTATTGCCACTTCCCTCTTGGGTTTCCATGCTCGCAGCTGCCTCCTTGGCAGGGCGCCGGGGCACAGGCGGGGGCTGTGACTGGGTAAGGGGCAGGCTCAGCTGCCCTCCGCTGTCGGCCACGGTCGGTGCGATCCCCACGCCGGTGACCCCCGTGACCCCCGTCAGGGAGCCCGTGGCGCTGCGCCACAGAGGACGGCCCGTGGGTCGCACGGCGGGCGGCTGTGCACCCTGCCTGCAAGGCGCTGCAGCCCGGCCTCGACACTTGCTCGGGGACGGCGGATTTGTCTTCATTGTGTTCATCCTGCCAGGCAGCAGTGGTGGATTAAACAGAGAAATGCAGGATACATTTAGACATTGACAACTCACGTAATATAAGACATAGCTGAGACTTGTGTTGCAAAATGTGTGAAGGCAACTCCAATAGTGAACTCTAAACTCATCATAAACCTAGAATAAATTCCGACTTACTGCAACTGTTTTGTTACTTTAAAACTATTATGCTCAATATACACATTTTCTTCCATTTTTAGACAAAAGCTAGAAACAAAATGCCACAGACCAGGGGTGGTGAAATTACTTTTAAATAAACGAAACATTAAATAGTAACCCTAATGTGCTATGAAGGGCTACTGCCTGAAACGTCGCCAATTATATAGTAGTATTCCATTTAAGGCAGCGTAATTGACGAATGTGTTGCATTTTTTGTGCACCACTTCCAACGCAGTGTGACCAACTCGTTTAATTTAAACAGTAAATGGTTCAACACTTGAGCGCTCCTGTAGATATATATTATTTATACTTAGTTATCCAGGAAAGCCACACTGAGTGGTAAGACTCTTTTTTAGGAGGGCCCTGCATTTGGGTATTTATTTTTAAGACGTGTTTAGCCAATCAAAGAGAGTTTATACACGTGGGACCAAGCCGGAGGAGCCTGGAGAAAACCCACGCGCGCGAGGGAGCAATACTTAATCTCCGCACAGATGTAAACAGATGGCGATTAGTCCACTTGCTGTACTGCCTTCTCCTGGCAAGCCAGGGTACATGGCACCTCGACGCCTACGGGAAGGGAGTTCCACAACATGTGTGCGATCTACCAAGCCTCGCCCCCACGGTGCTAGATTAGAGGCGAGCATAAACCACCATCATTGCCCGGCTAAATGGCTCGCCGTTAGGTTTAGGGCACTACAGCAAGTGTCATTAGGGGCCGTCCATAAATGACGTTACGCGATTTTGGTCGATTTTTGACCCCCCCGCCCTCGTCACACGGCGTCGCAAAAAGTCAGACCCCCCCCCTCAAATATGACGTCACAAAGCTCTGCTCCCCCCCCCCCCCCCAAAAGCATATTTCCATTTTGAAAATAAAAAATACTTCAAATCGCTTTAAACTATTGTCATTGTAGTGCGTATTTAATGTGGCGCTGCACTCTGATGTTGTAGGAGTGTTATATAAATTAGTGTTATAACAATTGTATATTTATTTTGAGGTGACGTCACATTTCTGTCTGACACCCCCCCACCCAGGTGCGTGACGTCATTTATGGACGGCCCCTTATTATGAACACTGAACTGAATGAAATTACAACCACAGCACCGCTCGCTCCCGTGTGCGAGGCGCGGTGTATCGCTGATCGACACGCCGTGGCCTTCAAACGCAGGCGGTGCAGTCCGCTCGCCTCGGCGGCAGCGGAGGCCGCCGCTGGGATCCGTGAGCGCGCGTCGCTAGGACGACGGGAGCGAGAACGCCACACAGCAGCAGCGGGTCTCGCAATTAAATAAAAAAAAACCTCCACTTCACAAACCAACACCGATATCCACCCCGCCGCACGTACAACAACAACAACAAGACGCTAGCGGGCGAGTTTATTTTCATCGCATATTTGTAATAAAGCTCGTTAAAAGTGCTACTTTTGTGAATGTTATAGTCCCCATGACGCTGTGGACACACACACCCACGCACCGTTCACGTCGGGTTCTTCCTGTTTGCAATTTCCTAGACCGCATACGCCGGCGGCGTACCGTGCTGGTTTGTGAGCTCGCCGCTCATTGGTCCGTCCGGCGCGCACGTGACAATATCGACCCCGCTCGCCCAAACGGACCAATCAGATATAGCCATGCGTTCTTATGCGCTCTATGGAATTCGAAGAGGTTAGAGAGTGGGGGGGGGGGTTAAGAGGAGCGGTGGGGCAGCGGTTAGCGCTACGCTGCGAATCGCTCCCTGAGCCTCCCCTAGGTCGACTCAGCCTCAAAATTACTACCTGGTGCGGTGTGTTAAACATCGTCACAGGGGGGGGGGGGGAGACAAAGGCGGCCGGGCGTAGTCGCTGGCCACCCCCACCCTCTCGTTGTGCCCACAGTTGCCGGCCTTCATTCGGTGCTACTCGCTAACAGCACTTGCCCCAACAGTCTAGCCGATAGCCTCTTAAGGGGGGACCTTTGTCTTTGGTGGGGAAGGTGAGTGGTGGGGGGGTGGATCACGTGGTGTGAAGCGCGTGCGTTGCGTATGGGGGTGGGGGGCAGGATTTGGGGGGGGGGTGATCACGTGATGTGTGAATTTGCCGTCACTGGGAGTGAGAGTGAGGGGAGGGGTGAGGTGGGGGTGATCACGTGGGGGGGTTCTGGGGGGGATTGTGGGGGGGGCGGGATCACGTGGGTGGAGGGAACAGCTGATCGAGGGGCGGGGCCGTCTCCCCTAGCAGCCCGGCATGTCCACCTCCCGTACAGTATTCACTGTCATCTGTATCGTTCCTTTACAGTATCACTTCAGTGTCAAATGTCAACATGTCTATACTCGTTGTTTGAATTAATTCTACATCTGTAAATAATAATCAAAGATCAATCATCAACGTGTAGCGGCAATCAGAAGCCAGGGAACGCGTTCGTGAAGGAGGAGTCGGTGTCTACAGGAGAGATAAAGGCGGACGGGGCCCAGCAGTTGCTAAGTGCCGAGGTTTGAATGACGCCGACGCTGCTGCTGCCGGGCAAGTGAGCGGCTTTCACGCCTTTTTATTTATCTTATAAGACAACACTTCATCGTTCAATCGGCGTACTGCTTCCCTGGATGATATCGATTCGCTTTTTCGCCGCACGTTCGTTCCGGCGCTCCGATTTTATGAATCTGATAAAGTTATTATTTTTATTATTTATTTTTATTTTTACCGACGTGACTTTACCGAAAAAAACAGCTAAGAGGATGAATCCTTGCACTCACGAAAGCTTCAAATCTAGAACCGATTAAGTTACACAAAAATCGCGATGCCACGTTGGTAGTGGTGAACAAACAGATTCGGTGGCTATGCACGAGGGCCATTGCCTGAAACGTCGCACATAAATTATTGTGATTCACCCCATTAGGGTGGCGTGATTGAGGAATGTGTTGAGTTGAGATCGACTTGGGAGAGCAGTAAGTCAACTCGAGTTGACGACAGTATTCTTCAACTTAGATAAAGTTTTATTTTTGTGTGCGAACCGTTACCGAAGCTTTGGGCAGCCAGGGACAAGGGGCCGTCCATAAATGACGTCACGCGATTTTCGACACTTTTTGACCTCCCCACCCTCGTCACACGGCGTCACAAAGAGACCCCCCCTAAAATATGACGTCACAAAGCTCTGCCCCTCCCCAAACCATATTTCCATTTTGAAAATGAAACATGCTTCAAATCGCTTTCAACTATTGTCATTGTAGTGCGCATTTAATGTGGCGCTGCACTCTGATGTTGTAGGAGAAAACATTAAAAAGTCTATTTAATTAAGTAGAACGTGTTGTCTACATTTATTTAAAGTTGCGCATTTTAATGTGACGTCACATTTCTCAACCCCCCCCCCCCCTCGTCACACATCGTCACAAATGTCTGACCCCCCCCCCCCCCAGGTACGTGACGTCATTTATGGACGGCCGCTGAGATACAATTTTATTTTTGTGTGTGAACCGTTACCGAAACTTTGGGCAGCAGCCAGGGACAACAACATTACGTAGGTGCGAGTTTTTGAAAGTTGATTTTTTTTTGTTCTAGAAAAAATCTATGCCAGAGTTCACCCGTTAGATCTCCCGGTGCGGCACTTACATCAATGCTACCCCACCCCCCACGGCCGATGTCCACCCAGCAGTATAAATGAGTACAATCTGGTCGCTACCACCTCCTTACAAGACGTCGGGCAAGCGTAGAGGAGTAGGCCTAATTCATCGGAGGGGCCCGTCTTCTGCCAGCAGTGGCCTTATCAAGCAATTCCAGGGCTGCACCTTTATCTTGTTTTTCCCTTTTCCGTAGATTGGAAAATGGGAATACAACCTTTGTCAAGGCGCCCCCCCCCCTTCCAACCCAGCTTATATACATGCTCCAAGCTCGTGTGCTGTTTCATTCAGACGCTGTCGCCTCGACAGACCTGGTTTTCACCTGAGGACGGCTGCTTGCGTTGTGGCCGAAACGTCGTGAGAATTATTTTATTATGTTTAATTTTTATTATTTTATTACTTCCCTTCTACGTGACTTTACCGAAAGAACCAAGAAGATGAACCTTTGAACGAGCAAATGGTAAAAAGTAAACTATAGTTACGGGTTTCGAAGCTCAGTGGCTCATTATTTACTTTGGATCATTATTGAACACGTTGAGGGCCCAATAGTTGTATAATCATTACAGGAGAGTATTGCCAGGAAGTCTTGGGCAATGACCTTACTGGTTAATCATTCACTATTCGCAGTCATTAAACACTCAATCATAAACAAACACAACATTTAGCCCCGATGTCCTCTCACTGCTGGATGAAGGCCTCCCCCACGATGTTGGGGATTGTTGGACCATACTTCACCGCACTGGTCATTGGTTTGGTTAGTGAAGGAGGGTCAAGTGCACCGACTCGATTGAGATATCACTCGTCGCCGTGGTCACCTTTGGCTGAGAATCCAACTCGGGGCTCATTCAGGGCAAACCCTGCTGAGAAGTTCAAAACTCTATGCTCTGTGTTAACGAGAGAGAGAGAGTTTGGTTATTAATTATGCACGAACTTTTGACAATTTGCAATACAACACTGCAGTTGTTGGCAAAATGTGCTGCTTGAGTGCTTTGAGCCCGAGCTGTTTGTACAAATGGCAAGAGTCTTGCGTCTGATTTGTATAGGTGATTCTGACAGCGACTTATTTGAAGTCGAATTTGATCAGAGAGCTATAAAGCGGACATTTGATGGAATATATGAGTGTAAAACTGTAAAATAAGAAATACGTTTTTTTTTATTTGGAGGCCCAAAAACAACAGCCTGGAGGTTGATTGATGTCACCCCAGAGGGCATGATCAGCGTAACGTTCTGAAATGCTTCAAGTGTTGTCGTAAATGCTTAATAATGTGACCCTCGTCATCATCGATTCAAGCAATTCATCACTTGTGTAGTGTGACGATATAGCCAATAATGAAAATGTATTAAATCAAATAGATTAATTTAATCTTTGTTATTACATCGTCCAGAAAATTAATTTTTGGTTGAGTGTCTTCCTTTACGATAAGCCACGTAAAAATTTTTTTCCTAAAGATTGTAAAAAAAAATTTGTTGGAACTGGCACGGTATCAGCTGTCACCATCTATCCTATGTTCATACCTAACAGACGGTGGGCCAATGCAGATTAGAGGTGTATGCACAAGAACGGTGCAGATTTGTCTTTCATGGCATGTACATTAATTCATGAGGTGGTGGGCACAGTGGTTTGCGCACTGCGCTATAAAGCCAATAACTTGAGTTAAATGCCGTGCCACGGCCAAGATCAGGAGTGAGTTTAATCTAATCTAGTCTTGGCTCCCATTCCTTCACCAATTCGCACTGACCAGTGTGGTGAAATCTGATTAACCCCCTGATAACTGACCAACACTGTGTGAAGAGGCCTTCATTCAGCAGTGGACTAACAGAGGGCTAATCTTTTTTTCTATTCATCATTTATGAATGGGAATACAAAAACATTGAAAGAGGATTTGGTGCCAGCTGGTATGTGGTTGGCAGTCTGCTCGACGGAAACGCGTGGGTATGAAGAGCACTCTTCTCATGCGTCTGCAGCCACTGGCGAGGAACGATGAGCCAAGTGGGACAACCCGAGGGTGGCGGTGGCGGCGGCGGTGCGTGGCCCGCGCAAGCGGCGCAGCAGGAGCTGCTCGACTCGGTGCTGCGCTCGCTGCTGGTCCTCGAGCCGCCGGGCGACTGGGGCAGCATCGCTCGGCTCGTGCCCGGCTGCAGCGCCGACGATGTGAGGCGCCCCCGTCCTCCTTCGAATCAATGCAGTGTACACAATGCCTGTGGAGAAATCAACCGGGGTGTGCCGCACATCTCGCCAGATCTCGGAAGCTGAGGAGTGTTGAGCCCAGATAGTGCTCCAATGGGTGACCACCGTTGACGCCTCATAGAGTCAGATCTCAGAAGCTAAGCAGAATTGTTGGGCCTGGAAGGTGTTTGGATTGGTGACTATGCTTTGGATGTCAGAAGCTAAGCGTGTTTGGGCCTGGCTAATGCTTGTTGGGTGATAACCGTGTGGAAAAGACAGGGGTAATTAGGTGTTGTGGTTAGTAGCGGCTGGTGCAGCAAACGTCTATTGTTGATCCCCCCCCTCCATCTTCACAGGCCTCACAGCAGAGGATTGATGAAGCAGGTTGTACATGTACAGTTCAATGCAGTTGGAATTTATAACGCGTCTAAATGTGACCGCATCTCAATGTGCTGCACAGAAACGGCACGCAATTATACTTTGTAGATTTGTACAGAAAAAGCAAGGTCGTGTGCCTGGACTGGAACTGTAGAGCAGGGAGAGGACACGGAACGCTTGGGGGGGAAGGGCGTTTTGGGCATTAACGTTGGGCCCTGTGAATCTTGAAGGTTCCTTAGACGAGTGCTGTGTGCGCTTTTTCATGATCGTGTGTGTCTTTGTTAGTGCAGTGCCTTCTTATGTCGCACACGTGTGTACACAATTTAATAGAGCATAATTACCATGTCAAGGGGGTGCTAATTTAAAACGTTATGATCACGGCTTGCCTCTCGTGAAGTGCCATCGGTTCACGAGAGCTATGAGCCACGGGGGACCACTTAGAGCGGGGGAGGGAGACCCACTGCCCTTGAGCCGTTCACAGCCCGTGACTTCAGCCCATGTACTGCTCGCAGTCACAGTATGTACATTCATTCTTGAGCGGGTGGCACAGTGGTCTGCACACTGTGCTATAAATGCAATGGCTTGAGTTAAAATTCCATTTCAAAACAACCCGGAAACGTTATTAGTTGTTAATGTGGGCATCTCAACCGTGCTAATCAGCTACTAGAGGGGGATAATATTGTACAGCTGACAACACTATATTTTTGCGTATAGAGTCACGTCACTGCAAGGGCCCATTTACACTCGCACGGAATCTTCCCGTTATTATTGGATAACGCGAAGGAGCGTGTTAGCATGTGACCTGCCAAGGGTGCTTGAAAACTACTCTTCGGCGCCCTGCAAGCAAACTGCCCCACGGAGGCCCTTTACTTTGCCCCAACTGAGCCACCTTCTTTACCAGCAGTTGCACTCTGCCCGTTGCGCGGTGGAAACGCGGGACGCTCTGCGCACGCGCTGTGGAAACGTCGAGGAAGCACTTCACGGAGAAGGGTCATTCATGGGAGCGCGTCGCTGTGCTTCGCAGTGTGCCCGGCGCTTCGAGGAGCTGAAGAGGAGAAGCGCCGTCCTCTCGCTCGTTCCCAGGGCTCATCCGGCAGGTGACGATGGGCCGGACGCGCCGTTCCAGGCTTTGGTCGGGCACATCAAGGACTTGCTGCTGCTGCGTTGCGCCATGAAGGCGCAGCCGTCAGCCCAGACGGACGGCGTGGCGTGCTGGCCCCCAGGTGCGCAGCACGGCATTCTGCTGAGCGTTACAGTATTCAGTAGTCACAACTTGTTTACATTGCAAATGTGATTATCCTGTCAGCGATGAGCTCAATTGTCCCGTTCCAGGGTCTAAATTCGATTTAAGAACCCAATGTTACAAATTATGTCTTTATTTACATACAGGATCGGATGCATGCATTGCGAGCTTAAGAATCTATTTGAATCGGGATTTTTTTCATGCTTGGCGAGTTGCTTTTTTCGATTTTTATGTTTTGCGTCAAGATGTTCCTGCTGCATCTCCTGCCAAAACCGGGCTCCACAAGGAGGAAGATGCAGCTGATGTTGCAGAGCCAAAGAAGTCAACGGAAAGTCAGGGGTAAGCTGTGGCTGGACCTAATGTATGAGGCTGTGGCACGCTGGTTCGTGCACCGCATGATTAAATCGGTGATCCGAGTTTGGTTGCCCAGCCACGGTGAACATCAGTGAGCATTCCCTTAAATCTGGCTTTTCTATCCATGGCTCATCTGGATACTCCGGGTTCCATCACGAGGTGCAACTCTCTCCATTTGTATTGGTCAAACATCCCAATGCAGAACCCTCCTGAAAAATAAAGGCGTTGTATGAAACTGCCCATGGGACTCCAGCAAGCACCATACCTACTCTGCCTCTAGCTGACAGTGATAAGATATGTACGCCAATGAGTGTGCATGCGCCATTGTTTGTGGTGGCATTTGAGAAGTGGTGGCACAGTAGTTGGGCACACTGTGCTATGAATCCAGAGACCTGAGTTCAATTCCCAGCCAAGACAAATGCCAATGGCGAGCAGTGTCTAATAGCTGAAGCAGTCCGAGGTCTCCTCTATAGGTTGACTCAGCTTTAAATAAGTACCTGGTACAATGAATAAATACAGCGCTTGGGAGACAAAAGCGTCTGAGCACCACCACTCTGTCGTGTGCTGTGCCTGCATTAATAGTTGCTCGCTAACAGCACTTACCCCGACAGTCTGCTAAGGGCCACAAGGGGTGGGACGGCGGCAGGGGTAATCTTTGCACGCGTGCGTGTCCGTGTGTGCACGCAGGCCCACGATGGTGATCCACGTGTGCGACGAGGCGCGCGGCGTGAAGCGCGACTTCAGCTGCCCGCGCCAGCTGCTGGTGCAGGAGATGCGCTACTTCTCCGAATACCTCTCCATGGAGGCCCAGCGCTGGGAGGATGTGGACATCTCGGTCCACTGCGACGCGCACATCTTCGACTGGCTCATGCGCTATGTCAAGCGCAACACGCGGCTCGCCGACCGCGGAGAGCAGCCGCAGCTTGGTAGTGCTCGCGTAAAGTAGTATTTAGAACCCTCGTGCAACTAAAAATAAGCATTGTGGTGGCTGCTAGAGGCTCGGGGGTTTGTATGAAGATCACAGCAGGATTCTAGACTGTGCCGACAAATTTTTACGTTTGCACTGGCCCATGTATAACAACCTGAGAATGTAGTTGATGTATTACAATGCGTCCATTTTGATCACTATACAAAGAGAACACTGTTGAAACCGTGGGGTAGCTGTTAATTGTATTACGCTTGTTTACCCAGCAAAGCCTCACTGAGTCTCATGAGCTTTTTAGAAGTGTTCTACCAAGTTTAAAGCAGTAATGTGCGATGATTGTTACTTTTTTCCAGTCGAGTAATTTTTCAAGTTGACAAATTTGAGCCATGACATCGGTACACATGGGTTGACTCTTGCGAATTCCATTGTGGGATAATGAACGTCCATTGCAAAGCAGACATCGCGTAATATTATTATGGTTTATTAAACCCAGAGTAATAATCAGGGCGGCTGCTGGATTTTAACAGTGAAGCTCTGCAACAATCGGTGAATAGGCTACCCATAGGCCACAGCGCAGCCCCGAAAAGTTGAGAACCCCTGCTGCAGAAATGCTGTGCAGACACTTTGGCTGTGCAAGACCAAAGTCAGTGGAGCTGAGTTGGTGAAATGTCAGCTCTTACAGGGGCTGATTGCTGCCATGCATAATACCATTGTCTATGGAAATAACCCCCGTGCTTATTTGTTTTAAGAGCTTTCTAGGAGCAAAATGGTACCAAAACAATAGCTTCTGCTCATACTGCTTTTGTATTTTTGAGTAGGAGCTCCTTCTCCTGTGGTGTTGCACACACTTGGTATGCCGTCTTGTTATGTTTCCTTGATTTGTTTAGAAAATCACGCGTTGCCAAGGGGGATTATTGGTAATATGCTTAAGACTAGCAGCCCGTACATCCTTTGGATGTGATCCTCCCTCCAGCCGATTAGCCAGCCAGCCAGCAAAACTTTTTCTGGCTAAATAGTGAATAACAATCGTCTTCCTCAACCCCCAACATCCGCACCTCCCCACCGCTAGGTGACCCCCAGTGCCTCTCCAACCCTCACCAACTGCACCTCTTTCTCGTGCACCCCTCACCGCACGTGCCCACCGTGGCCCCTGCAACCACCCCCACCTGCACTTCCCCTCTGTGGCCCCCCCCCACCGCACACCCCCACTTGTGTGCCGGCCACCCATGCACCCCCTCCTTCTGGCGCCCAGGGTAGTGCATAGCCTCCAGCCAGTCAGGATGGCGCATAGCCAGCTAGGCAACCAGCCAGCAAACTTCTTTTTTAAATAATATAATATGAGAGAGAGAAATAATTTCCCCAAATGAAGTGGAAAAAAGGCGACATTGAATGTTCCACTTTTTCTGTGCGGTCATTTGCAACCAAGCTGAGACCAGGCTGAGACCATACATTTTGACTACACCTCTTGAAAACCCTGCTGAATTGCGGGTGGCTGAAACCCGAATTTGAACCCAGGTTCTGCGCTCTTCCGGCGCAGTGCTCCGATTACCGTGCCACCCGGCCACCCCTAAGGGGAGCAAGGTCGTGTTCCTCATGTGGACCCGGAAGTTCCATCATTGATCTATTTGATCCCTACAATCGAGATTCACGGAGCTGCGATGTGGTTCAATGATAGCAAAAACCCTGTTACTATCTTTAATTAACCTCTTAGTTACTCTATAATGGGGATGGCATGATGTAATAATTCATATACTGTCGATTCTTGAGCAGAAGATACATACATTGAATTTCATGTGTAAGAATCAATATTTCTCGATGCATATATGCTGATATGTAATCGTTTTACGTCACTCCTGTAACAGATGTGCTACGTTTTACCGTAGTGTTGAGTTGAATCGCAACCCTGATGAAACTTGATTCGATCATTCAATTTAGTAAATTTTATTAACCCATTTTTTTTTTTATAGAACTCTGTTTTGTGTCTCACGATACAAAAAATGTTTTAGCCATTAGCTGACTTTTGAGACCAATATCCAGCAGTATTTATGAACACGGAAATGTTGTTGAAACATGGTATTACCTATAATGCTCCACTGCAACGCATAGTGAGTTTGTATGCAATTAAAAAAAAAGAGCATTTGTCTTTGATTTCAACTCTCTAACCATTACCAAAACTTATATTACGTTTAAATTTCACGTGCATTATACGGTACTGATAAATGTACACTTCCATGTTACCCCTCCCCACCACCCATACAGAACCAAACAACGTAATCTCAATTCTCATCTCGTCAGAATTCCTAAAAATGGACTCTTTGGTGAGTATGCGTAAACTTTCGTATATTTTTTCAGCTGAGGCTCATTTGCCTTGTGGGAACGCACATCTCGCAGCAGCAGCAGCCGCAGCAACGCCGTGACCCCTCGTAAGGAACGCGAGCTGGTTGTGCGAGCCGATATTTTGAAACGCTGCACAAACACTGCACTGTTTTTCCTTTGTTTTCCAAACGGAGACGCAGTTGTGCCTGCGACACTCGTTTCTTGACAACGGTTGGACTGTGTTGATTTCATCCACGCCAAAAAGCCCCACCGTCGTCATGGAATAAATCCGCTGGTGCGGCTCAGTGCTTGCGTTCGAGGCCGTCCAGTCTCATAAGTCCGAGGCGAAACCAAGGCTGTGACATTTCCATTTTTCTTGTTTAATTCTTTTTTTTTTAAATTACAACTAATTTTTGCAACGTCTGTTATTGCACTTGGAGATTTGTCATTCTCATAATTCGGACGCAATGGCAGAGTGAGCTAACGATAAAATATGTTTTCGTACAATGTGTTTTGTACGTAATTGCTTTATTGTGTTTGTGAAGTTGTGTTTAATTTCGGTCGTGTGCTCGGATTGTTTGTTTTGGGGCCGTGTTCCAAAATTTCACTGTTTCACAATTTCCCCGGGACCTCGACGGCATATGTTTACAACGTTCACCATCTGTAATGTGTTCTTCTTAAGCCAACTTGTATTTCTTCAAAGGTGATGCTGCTACATTGGCCGTGGTGCACAAATACAAATAACAAAGCCTTAACACGCACATCAGTAACACTGGCCTTGAAAGTAAAAATATCTAATTTGCTTGAAATTTCGGACCATGGCCCATCTTCTTTCTTGCTCTAGAATTGGAAAGCAGCGTCGTTCTCTGTCCTGACAGACGAATGACCGTTTGCTGGCCGGTGTTGTGTTCAGCTTGTGCCTCACAGGGACAGCTGCCATGGGGCGTCCCTTGCCGCCCGGTGCCTTGAGAGGTGCCGTACAAATATTAAGTGACAGTAATTATATTAATTTAGTGCATTTGGTTGTTGCGCCACCTTTATAACGCAAGGCTATCACGAAGGCACTATGTTTCAACAAACAACAGTCTGCAGTAAGTTCACAGTCGGGGGCATTGTTTGCTAATTGATTAATTTGCAGGTAATTTGGCAAATTTGGACCATAACACCGACGCACAATGGCTCACTCGTGAAAATGAAGTCAGGAGAGTCTTTCACGTCTACTGAGAAGCAGACGGCATGCACTGTATGGTTAATGCTTCTGCAGTATTCGCCAGGGCGGCCTGCCAGATTCAAACCGCGAATATCTGCAACAAGCGGCGAACGCACTACCGTTGGGCCACGTCACGCCCCAGAGTGATGATGATGGTGAACTGCCTTCATTTCCCTCCGGACGTGTGCAGGTGGAGGAGTGCGTGCGGTACTGCCATGCCCGGATGGCCGACGTGGTGTCAGCCCCCTCGAACATGAACTGCATTGGCGAGGAGCTGGTGATGCGCATCGCAGATTTGTTCACTCACAGCCAGGCCGAGGAGCTCAAGGATCGCAAGGACAAGTTTAGGAGGTGGGGTTTAGTTTGCACGAGTGTCCTGAATTGTGAAGGTTTAAAAAAAAAATCTTCACAATTATATTGCAATTGTTCTTTAGTTGTCTGGCTATGAGACAAAGACATTTTCAAAATGAAACCCTAGCAGTGAGTGTGGCAAGCATTGCACCACTCCTGTGTCGAGAACAGTCTGGCAGATGTCGTGCAACTACTTTCACAATTACGTCATTGGGCTTAGGTTATTCAAGAAAGTTGCACATGTTCTGTATGCCCCGCTCCTAGTTTTCATAGCAACCCCACTTATGTAGTGTTCCATGCTCAAGTCATTTATTAAATTGATAAAAAGTCATTCGCGACCATTCTGAGACCATCAACACACAATGCACGATTTACTTACTCCTCTTTGCTCCCTGTGGAGCATAAGGCCACAACAAGCCCACGCCATGCCGGGCGGTCTTTAGCAGCTTTCTCTGCTTCCACTATACTCGAGAATCCAATTAACTATGGGACGGCTGACCCCCGATTCGAACTCAGGCACTCGGCAGCACCAGCTCTGCTCTCACACAGTACGAGCTCCCCGAGACACCCGGCCACCCGCGGTGAATGTTTAAGTGGTTTCAAAACATGCCGCATAACGTTTGGCCATTTGTTACCATAATTCCCCAACCATCATCCGTGTTTGTCATTAGGCGGAGTTGCTTCCAATGGCAACAAAATCCCCGTTACGATAAACAAGAACCTCTGGGACAGATGGTGAATGCACTCTGTTTACCCCGTCCGTCCCATGTTGATCGTGCTTTGCTTGTGACCAAGCATCGTTGTCTATTGCTGATGTGCCTGTTTACTTAACATCCTGGTTATGGATCTTCATATTTACAGCGCAATGGCACACCCTGCTGACCAGCCGCGCGCCAGCGCATTCTCGTCCACTACACGTGCAGCGCGTTTTGTCCGTCCGCTTCTGGATGAGGGCCTCCCCACATTCAGAAGCGGTGTTAGTTTAGCATACCTCACCACGCTGGGCCAGTGCGCATTGGATGAAGGTGCAGGGAGCACAGAACAATGGATTTAGCTGCACTGCCCTCTACTGCCCACAGGGCCTACAACACATGCGTTTGTGCTTGGTGGTCGGCCATCCAAGCACTCTCCAAGGCTCAATCCAAGGTCTGATAAGATCGGGCACATGTTATTTTAATGTAATTATAATTACTTAGTTATCCAGGAAAGCCACACTGAGCCATAGGACTCTTTTTCAGAAGGGTCCTGCATTGGTATTTTAAGATGTTTTCAGCCAATAGATGAGCGTTTATACAAGCGAGAGGAAACCGGAGCACCCGGAGACAATCCACGCGTGCGAGAGGGCAACTCCCTATCCCACAGTTGGAAACAGATGGTGATTAGTCAAGTTGCTGTGCTGCCTTCTCCTGGCGAGTCAGGGTATGGCACCTTGGTGCCTACGGGAAGGGAGTTTCACAGCATTTGAGTGATCCACCGACCCTCGCCTCCACGGTACTGGATTACAAGTTGAAGTGGTCAGGGCTAGAGCACTGAGATGGCACCGCTATGTTCCTAGGTTTGAATATGAGCAGCCGCCCGTGATTAAGTTGTACTCTCAAATGCATTGAGTTGATGGTTTCGGTGCGTTTATGACTTATTGAACAAAACAACAAAAACCTCCCGTTAAACTTCGTTTTGAATTTAATTTGACAAATTTTTGTTCTGGAGAACTAAAAATAACGGGTTGACTGACGTGTGACATGCTGCCTCTTAGCAGCGTGTGTTGGAAATTGTGACCCCTACTGCATAAAATATATTTATTTTTGGGTACACGTGAAACATCTGCAACACAGCCATTCCCTGACACATGGAGCACGCGACCGCAAGATTTCGGAATGGATTTTCCATTTCGTGATGCATTTCCAAGAGCACAACCGGAATGAGTTTGGGGGGAAAAGAGCAAAACAATAAAACAAAAACTTTGACAAATTATCTGGCGATGCTGCATTCGCAGTGGTGCACAGGCACGATTAAGAACACACCCAATGCATGAGCTAATTTTATGCTGTGAAGAAGGGTCATTGTCTGAAACGGCATTATTGACGATGCTCTTGAGTGTAAAGATAACTTTCGATTTAAAGCGTTCGTGACTGCAGGGATTCATCTTGTTGGTTCTTTCGGTAAAGTCACGTAGAAGGGAAATAATAAAATAATAAAAATAAAACATAATAAAATAAAATTGTCACGACGTTTCGGCCACAACTCAAGCAGCCGTCCTCAGGTGAACGCTGTCTTTCCGACAGCCCTGTTCTTCACTGTCTTTCCGACAGCCCTGTTCTTCACCTGAGGATGGCTGCTTGCGTTGTGGCCGAAACGTCGTGAGAATTTTATTTTATTTTATTATGTTTTATTTTTATTATTTTATTATTTCCCTTCTACATGACTTTACCGAAAGAACCAAGAAGATGTAAAGATAACGTAGAGGCTGTTTGCCATTGTTTTGTCTTGAAACATCACAAATTGCTTCAAGAAGAATTTGTATCATTCAGCGTAACGCTCTCGGTCTTTGCTGTCCGTGTGGTTTTGCCAGTAAAATCTTCTGTAAGAAAATCGAGCGGCTGTTCGACGCGGAGCACAGGAACCCTGACTCTCCGAGCTCCGCCGCCTCCGTTTACAGGTGAGCGCCGGAGTGGCAGCCGTTAGTTGAAAATAACACAAGGTCGTATATCCCACACGCTGTGGGGACTGGAGGTATAGGCGGATTTGTGAAAAAGATAAGATATGTGAACGTCTGTAGAATGACAGTTGCACCTTGTCTAAATACTGCACTGGGTGCATGCAGTTAATTTACCTGAATTTAAAAGCGATGGTCGGATATGCGACGTATTCTATCCTATTCTTGGTTCTTTCGGTAAAGTCACGTAGAAGGGAAACAATAAAATAATAAAAATACAAGACGATAACATTGTCTTATATCGTCTTATATTTTTATTATTTTATTGCTTCCCTTCTACGTGACTTTGCCAAAAGAACCAAGAATATGAATCCCTGCAGTCACGAAAGCTTCAAATCAAAATATTCTATCCTTATTAGTGTTAGATAACAAATGTATACATGCGGTCCTTTTGTGAACCACTGCTAGAATAAGGGTCTCCCCATGCTGTGCGAAACGTGGGGCTTATTTTTCCGTACTTCCCCACGCTTGGTGATGGCAAATTCAGGAGGAGAGTAAACGTGTAATGATGCATTTATTTGTTGATTAAAACCTATTATTACTATACTTGTTTACTCAGGAAAGCCTGACTGAGCCTTATGACTTTTTCAAGATGTTCCACAATTGGGGGTGATGACTCCTATTTGTAAACCAATTGTGATATGCAGTTTTGCATGAATGACAGGATATCAAGTTAAATTATTATTGAGTCATTTACGGGTAAGTTTTTAAATATTGACCATACTGCTGGCATACGATGGCCTACTCTTGCGAATGCCGTCGCGGGATTTTTAACGTCCTCTTTGAAGCAGACAACTCGTATTTTTATGGTTAATACATCTCCAGCATTAACCACGGCAGCCGCTGGATTCGAACTGTAGAACTCTGCAACAAGCCGTCAACGCGCGACCGCTAAGGCCGTGTCACCTCCCAGTTATCAGGCTCAATATCAAGATATCAGTAGGGGCTTGCCGAATATCTGCTGCCGTGTTTGTCGTTACCTAAGCGACGCCGTAGCGATGTTCTTTCCCGACTGGAGCAGCTGTCGCTCCCACCCCCGCGTGCCCGCCCGCCCGCCCGCCCCGGGCTCTCGTCGTGTCTTCTTGCAGGTGCCGGCTCTGTCGGAGGCTGCTGACCAAGGACACGCAGAGCAAGCTGCCCTGCGTGCGCAGCCAGATGCTCATCGACCGCCACGGGGAGATTCTGTATCGCCATGTCAGGTTTTCCGAAAGCCCCCCCACTCCCACTGCACCCCACCCCCTCTCTCGCTTCGTGATTTTTTCTGGAGTTTTCATTGTTTCATGTATACGGACACACGGACCGATTGGTGTACTCGAATAGACACGGACAGATGCGCATATCTAGACACAGACGAGTGAAAGTGGACAGACACACCAATGACGATACATATCCAGACAAGCATATCGGTGATGAGGCATACAGTTACCTTTTAGGATCAGGTTAGCACCCAAATTTCGACCTCTCTATTAATGCAGTTGACTTCATTTATCATCATCATCATCATGCAGTCCGTCCCCAAGGATGGAGTCGGTAATTGTTCGGCATCCGATACGGTCGGTACGTTTGGCTCCTGTGAGTTCGCTTGTGACTTAGCAAGACCGGCATTTGAACGACGCACACCCTTCCACAGAGATCACACGCACACAGTGGGCTGAGGATAACTCCTGATATCCAACTTCACCGGTCGACACTGCAGCAACCACTCCTGACCCTCGTCTTCTGAGTGCATTTATCGACACCGCATGAAAATAAAGTTCCGAGAAAATAACACGTGCCTTCACGCCGCTGTCTCTCCGCCCTGCTCCCCCCGTGCAGGGAAAGGGGCTGGGACGTGTACGAGTATCTCTCGGCGCTCCACAAGGAGCTTAAGTCGTGGCGCAACGTCTACTGGCGCCTCTGGGGCACCGTCAACTACCTCACCTGCTCCCGCTGCAATCAGGTGCAGTCTAACGCAAGCAGGTTCAGGAAGAATCGTGCACACGTATGGACTATGTAATGTTCTCCAGCACGCGCCTGCCTTCGTAAGTGTTCGGTTGGCAGTACGGAAGCTGACGGGGAGCTGTCGGAGCAAACTTGCGTTTGATTGTTATCAAATAGTTCGTTTTGCGCTGGTTTGTGTGTTCCTAGTTTTGGCCAAGAATTTGGGCAATCCGGCCAGGTTTCAAGTGGGCTAGTCCCTAACAGCAACGTAGCATTCTCCTAAAGTTTTGTTCATCTTGGATCTGCATTTCTTATAGTGCACTTGCCGCTTACCAATTGACACATGGACGAGCTGATGCATAAAACGCTTTCAACCTATGTTGAAAATAATAAAAACTCAACGTGCCATATCTGACTGATAAGTCGACGTTTAACAATTCTGCAAGTATGGATTTAACTAATAAATTGCAATCATGTACCCGTTTGTATTTTATTGGTGTATGATGTCAGTGATTATTTTGAGGGATGCTCTGCACAACAACTTGGTACAAAAGGTTAAAGGTAGGTGCGTGTGCACAAGTTAATGGTGTGGGTGGCATTAATTCGGTGGATATGAGTAGATTTTCCGTAGAAAGATCTGTATTATTTACAAATACAGTATGTTGCATATCCAACCACCATATCCACCTATACTTAAGTCCCCTGTGAGTCAGATCTGCAATGATGTACCATACTTCCCGCATGTCCAAAGCACAATTTTTCCGATGAGTTTTTTTTTTGGTATATTTTGCAATCTTTAGCTGGAGCTGTAAGTCAAGATAAAATGCCACAACACTCAAAACGCAAGCAATGAGGCTTGCCATTTCCAAAGCCCATTCGTATTCTAAGTAACATTTCACGTGTGCGTGCGTGTGTGTTTTTGTCGCAGGTTTTCTTGTGCAAGGATTTGTCCCATTGCCTGTACCACACGCACCCGGCCCTCTACGGGGATGACTGGGTGGCTGGCGCGCCCACTGGCTTAGGGATTTATCCCTGCTGCAAGCAGCGCACGCTCCGCTTTGATCTCTTGCAGCCCAGCAAGGTCAGCCACTGCTGCCAATGCGAACACATTCAACTGCGAGTTTAAACAACAGCATCGTTTGCCTAGCATCGCCAGGTCCATGGACGGGAACAGCCTGGGGGGAGTGGCGGGCTTCAAGTAGGGCAGTTCGCCCCAAACCTCAGATCCGAGGGGTTCTCAGGGTCAGGATCTTTATTTATCCTGGAGAAATCCGATGAACAATGAAGCTCTTTTTCACAGATGTCCAAATATCGGGAAGTTACAACAACAGAAAGGGCAGAGACGGCCCCAGGCCTCCAAAAACCTTCCTGTCAACCCTGAGTGTCGCTACAATTGTAGCAATTGGTATCCGATGAATCCCTCCCAGTGATTTAATTCATTGTTACAAATCAGAGTCATGATTACATTTGATTCGCCAATCCACCATCTCCCCGTCCATACCTGACTCACCGTGCCAACCGATCCGGTCTTAGCTGAACCCGATTTGCTACCCTACCCCTCACTAACCTCCCCCCCCCCCAACTCCCCACCCCCCCCGGCCTCGCAGGGCTGCAAAGTGCGTGACCACGTGGTGTCACGGGCAAGTGGGGGAGGCCCTGGCGAAGCCGGGCCCAGTGCGCGCGTCCACCAGGACCTCCTGCTTCACCGCGACGCTGTGTGCGTGCCTTTCACGCCATCCGCCAGCAGGTGAGGGCACCTGTGCCTTGGGGGGGGGGGTGGGGCGGATAAGGTGGGTAACCCCAGATAACGATTCACCCATTGTATTCAATTGGCATGCCTATTGAGTGTGCAGGTGGTGCAACTGCACCGAGGCCCACAGACCAGGGGGGGGCCCAGGCCCCAAGCTATGGAGGAGAGAAATTTAACAGGGGGTCCCCGATCGATTCTCTACGTGATCCACCAACCCTTGCCTCCCAAGCACTGAATCACTGCACCCAGTTGTACACTCGTTCGTGTAAGAGAGCAGCTCGTGTCGTTGAAAGAGACTGGCTTTTAAACACGACGTGATGAATTCAAGGCCTTTTGTGTTTCCGCCTTCTCTTTACACGAAACGGCAGCGACTGGAGCGCCGCGGCCGCCACGGAGGTAAAGAAGCACGATGTGGAGGGCGCTACCAACGTTGCGGGTTTAAAGAAAGTGGCAGATGTGGTAAGTCCTTCTCGTAGACTGAAGAGCAACTAAACTGACCATTGTCATATCGAGGGGATTGTCAGCTGTGACAGGCAGGTCTTTTTTTTGTGACTGATAAGTGACTGAGATGTGGGTAAGTGACAGGAAGAAAGAGTGAAGAGGAAGTGCTGATGTGGGATCGGGAGAAGAGAAGTTTCATTGAAACAATTGAGAGGGGCTATATTGTCAGCGGTGTAGGCTTTCTGAAGACAGCTCTCGGAAGGACGTTGTGGAAAAGGAGCAAGTGATAGGGTGCTGCAGTGGCGAGATGTTAGCTCCCTCGCCTGGTATGTAGGAGGTCGTGGGTTTGGTCCCGACTCTGACACCTGTATATTTTCAGTTTGCATGTTCTCTCTCCCCGTGGTTGCGTGGATTTTTTTCTCCGGGTCCTCCAGTTTTTCGCTCCACATTTAGAAACTCGCGTTCAGAGTATTTGGCTGCTATACATTTCCGCATGATAAGCCACTTCGTTGAGCTATCTATTGTGGTCAGGTCGGTTCTGAAAGAGAGCTAATAGCTCAGTGGACTTTACCTGGTAAAATAAAATAGCTTTTTTTTCGATAGAGCAAGGGAGGGCCATTTAAGAAAGGGAGGAGGCGTGTGATGAAGCAAAAAGGAGAGCGCTAGATTGGAGAGGGTGGCGGTAACTTGGACAACAAACCTGTCCTTAGACCGACAAGTCAATGGTTTAGAGTTGTGATTTATCTAATTTCTAATGTGTTTATGCTTTAGACAAAAGACATGGGCGTATTTTTGCTTCAAAGATTGAAAACCACAGATCACAGTATTCAAACTGCACACGGGTTAATTTCTAATCCACATACAGCAGTGTTTGATTTGGTTGACATTTGTATATATTTTTTGTGCAACAGCTGTTGATTGTATTTGTACGCAGTTAAAGGTCCAGGCCCTGCTTTCTGAGGATGATGATTACACGACGGGGTCGGAGGTGACAGATGATGAAGTTGGAGACGAGGAGGAGGTGCACAAGAAGAGAGGTCCAAGCAGTTTTTACGTTCGATAATTTAAGTAGTCAAGAACGTCAACACATTCGTCAGTAACACTGCCTCAAAACAGAAGACGTGTAAAGTGTTGTCTCTCACTATTATTCGTATCCACTCTTATCTCCCTGGCCACTCCATTTATGTGCTGTGCAGAAGGACTGTTGCCCAAAACGTTGCCTGTTACATACTTTGCTTTTAGGGCCACAGTGTAATTTGACGAATGTGTTGTCATATTATTGGTTTTTTCGGTAAAGTCACGTAGAAGGGAAATAATAAAATTAAACAATAAAATTCTCACGACGTTTCGATTGCAACACAAGCAATCATCATCAGCAATTTTCTTGTTGTGGTTTTCACACCTGATGATGATTGCTTGTGTTGCAATCGAAACGTCGTGAGAATTTTATTGTTTTATTTTATTATTTCCCTTCTACGTGACTTCACCGAAATAATCAATGAATTCCTGCAGTCACGAAAGCTTTAAAGCTAAATAGAATGTGTTGCTGTTTTTTGTTGCTGTTGTTATTTGTACTCGTGCACCACTGCCAACTGAGCATCGCAGCATCTAAACTCCGGAACTCGTTGCCCTTCGAGGTCAGAACTTCCGAGACAATTTACAAATCTTAAAATCTCGACCAAAAACATATACGTTTAAAATGGTTTTCTCCCTTTAGTTATTTTCAAACGTCTTCTTCACTTCTTATTTACTTGGTTGTTAATTATTTCGCCTTTCCATGCATAGCGCCCTGAGAACGATTGTTTAAGGGCGCTTTATAAATTTAAATTATTAATATTATTAAATAATGTTGTACGTATGTTGAACTTCTTTCGCACCGTAGCCAAACGTGCTAATCGGAGGTGCGGCGGAAGGACAACAAACTAAACACAAAATGCAGTTCAAAAGAAATGAGTTTTCAATCTAGATTTAAAAGTGCATAGTTCCAGTGGCTTCCTAATATGGGAAGGAAGAGCATTCCAGACGGCCGCCAAAGTGCATCTGAACGCGCCACGCGATTACTTGACATTTATTGCTCTATTGATGATCTTTTCGATTACTTGACTAAATGGACAACGCGAAAATAGTTGCAAAAAGTCTCACCCCCGCTCACCTTCTAATGCTGGATGGACGACGTGGGAATGGGGATTTTCAGGGTTTTCTTTTTTCATTTTGTTAATTAATTGGTGATAATGCGTTGCTACCTCTCTGGCCTCTCTATGTCCTGTGAAGGAAGGGCCTTGGCCGAAATGTCACCCGTTATATATATTTTTTTTCTTTGAAGGCCACAGAGTTATTGACAAATATGTTGAGTTTTTGCGTCTCAACTCGGGCGCTAAGACATCGAATCGTGTGCTAGCCATTACACCACGGCATCTCCCGCATGCAACATGCTCATTGTAAAAACATTGCTTCATATCTGTGCGATTTGATGCGTGTGTTGTGATGCATGCATCATGAGCTTAGAGAAACTGTATGCTAAGAGCTGATGAAATTTTTTACGATACCTAGCCCAGAATCGCAGAGCGCAGTGCAATCATCTGTGTGTGTAGTGGCTCTTGACGCAAACAGCCACAGACGAACCGTAAACCAGGACCTGCTAGTATAAATGTAACAAGGATGAGCCTAACCTTCCCCTCTTTGCTCTCTAGGTAAGAAACAGGCCAAGAAGTCCATCAAAGCCAGGAAGAAAACCTCTCGCACGCCTCAGAAAGAAAAGGTGCCAAGGCATTCCATGTGTTTGCTTTTGAAGGAATGTGTGTGAAGGAATATATAGCCCAGATTTGATGAATTCGGAATTGTTACCATTTGTTTGAGCTTACGTGTGAAAAAAAAATCTGTTCTTTCATAGGTAAACCTGTTGAGCCCTTCCCCATTCAAGTAAGTAACCTGCATTTGCACGTGTATTATGTAAACAAGTCGGCTTGCACTTGAGTGAATTTATATTGTTATTCAATCTCCATTGTAACTGATGCGACAAGGCTGGTGGTAACACCATGGCAGCCAAATGAGAGAGCATGCCTGAGAAGTTATCCACCACCATAGTCGAGCGATGAGTTCACGTGTCGGAGCGAGATGGATTGAGACGTTGCGGGAACACGAGGCACCATGATAAAATGGGGAGGCTTTCATGCAGCAGTGGATAGACAATGGCTCATGATGATGATACCATCTCAATGTAAAAGCATGTCAAGACACTTTATAAAAATTTATTTTAAAAATGATGACTATGATAACATATCTTCTTGGTTCTTTCGGTAAAGTCACGTAGAATGGAAATAATAAAATAATAAAAATAAAACATAATAAAATAATTCTCACGACGTTTCGGCCACAACGCAAGCAGCCGTCCAGAGGTGTAGAACAGGTCTGTCGAGAAGGTGTAGAACAGGTCTGTCTTCTCGACAGACCTGTTCTACACCTGAGGACGGCTGCTTGCGTTGTGGCCGAAACGTCGTGAGAATTATTTTATTATGTTTTATTTTTATTATTTTATTATTTCCATTCCACGTGACTTTACCGAAAGAACCAAGAAGATGAATCCCTGCAGTCACGAAAGCTTTAAATCGAAAAAAATATGATAACATAGTTAACGTGGTAGAGTAAGCCAAAATAGTCAACGTGAAAGAGTAGGCCAAAACACCTTCTAGAGGGGGCTCTCTCGATTTTCCTCTGGTGGAGGCCATGCCACCAGCAGCGGCATTATTAATTTATTTCAGGGCTGCACCTTTACCTACCTATATATGATGGTTATACCTTGGGACACTTAGAAAGTGTGTTTGGGGGGGGGGGGGGTTGGGGCACGGGGGGATGGGCGGGGGCAATGGGGGTGGGAAGTGAATTTAAAGAGAACTTGAACAGATCTTTCTTGGAGAGAGGAGGTGATATTCATATTCTTAGGTTTTTCGGTAAAGTCACGTAGATAAAAAATTCGAATTAATAAAAGTAAAAATAAAATAAAAATCACGACGTTTCGGAGGCAACACAAGCTTCCATCTTCAGGTGGAACCGTCACAGCACGATAGCTGTATCAAGTGAGAGAAATTCCAAGAAAACAGTCCTTGTATATATACTGGAGGAGCCAAGGTAGGCTGAAGCACGCTGTTAGGAATGAGCCTTTGTTGTGTAAACTAGGTGCGGATGATGTAAAGGTGCGTTGTGGCATGGGTCTGCGGTGCGGGACGGGCAGCAACGAGAGACGATGCTATTCGTCGTGTCGGACCCGTAACGACCGTAACGAGTAGTTCCCGTCTGCGTGTGGATGCTTGCAGCGTGTGTGCGCAGCGGAAGAAGTGGGACGTGTGCCGCTCCATGAGATACAATCAGGACACCCAGCGTGAGGAGGGTACGCAAAGTCCCGTTACCACGCACATAGCAAGTCATCAACCACCCCCACCCCTCCACCCGCCTGTGCATTGCGACGGATCTTCACGATTGAATGCAAAAAACGATTATTTCCCATTAGTCTGTAACGTTTTATTGATATCGCCTGTCCTTGCGTTAGTCCAATGGTGATATTTCCACATCACTTGCAATGATTGTAATTGATTCTCATACGCGATTTGACGCTTGTCACGCAAGTGTAAGAATCGCTAACGGATGAATCGACGCATCGTTACACGCTTACCATGACGCACAGGAAACTGTTATAGCTTTTGTTCTTTCCTGATCGCTGGCAGATAACAAGCATCGCACATTTGATGCAGTTCTGCATTTGGTCGTCGTGTTTTCTGGTTAGTCGGAGGAATTCTACGGGTATACACTAGACCAGGGTTCGTTAACTGACGGCCCCCAGCCACATCTAGCCAACAAAGGCTCTTGGAGTCACCCGCCAAGCTGTGGCTCACCTCGAGATGTTGGCCACCGAGATGTAGATCATGACTAATGAGCTTAAATAGAGGTAAACAAGATATTGCGATGACAAGAGCTGTAGACAAAATATCATCTCTTCGTGAGATAGTGAGATATACAAGAGGGGCATGAGAAAGCTGTAGACGAGAGGTACATATTAGCGGTCACATGTACAGACGTTATGATGTCACAACTCCATGTGACTTCATAACACCTGTAAGCGGGATAGATGACATCATCGTTGGCACGCCAGCACACGCTAATTGTATCACGTGGTCCGTGGGAAAATGTAGCTGAATCGTGCTCGAGACCGTTCGCTCGAGTTATTTGTTTAGATGCAGAGCGTCTCGTGTTTGATGGTGGGCGCGTGTGCAGACCAGCGCAGGATGAACGACTTCTGCGCTTACCTCGCCAAGCTCCGTTGCAGTGAAGGCACCGATCGCGGCAAGACCAGGGAAGTTAAAGAGGTAACACGGCAAAAAAGAGAAACGCCTCTTGTCCGCGTCGATACACGAGGTAATGGCTCTTGAGTTACAACTTTTGATTTCTTACTTAATGATTTCATCAGTATCGTCAGGTAATTCAACATTGCACAGAAAAAAAACGTGCAACAATAATCGCGTACACGACGACATTTCACAAAACGGACAACACGATTGTTTGTGGACCTAGTCAAAGGTAAAGGTGATTCCCTGAAATTGCCTGCTCACGCCAATGCCGGAAGAAGGGCCTCCATCAGAGGGAGCTCGAGATAAACTTCTTTAGCGTATGTGTCCTACCCTTCCACACTGACCAGACATCTTGGAAGAGGTAGGAGTACCCACACTTTACCCAAACACAAGCGTGACCTGCCGATCGATGATTAGGTACCTCTTCTTGGTTCTTTCGGTAAAGTCACGTAGAATGTGAAGTAGAATGTGACTTTACCGAAAGAACCAAGAAGATGAATCCCTGCAGTCACGAAAGCTTTAAATCGAGATTAGGTACCTGTTTATACTGCTGAGTGGACAGAGGTGGGGGCGGTGGTGAGGGGGGTTTAAGAAACTTGCCCATTGAGGTGGCGGAGTGACTCTGCGATCAGAGCGCTGAGCTGGCACTGCTGAGAATCCTGGGTTCATATGGAGGCAGCCGCTTGCTATTGGACAGAGTTCTCAAGTGGAGCGAGTTTATGGATTCAGCACAGTCACCGTTGTGGAAAAAAGCCATCGCATTCAATTTGCTTCTTCGATTCATTTGGCCAAATTTCTGTTCCGAGAATTAAAAACATTGGTCTTGCGACAGATATTTACTGTCTTGTGCCGAGCAGATTGGAAAGTGCTGCCCCCTACTGTGTTTACCAAAGCTCAGACGTAGCTCTGTGAAAACCACTTCTGTGGGCCGTTCTCTTAACACTGCTCTGTGGGAGATATGAATAGATTCTTTGTCTCATGCCACGATTCCGATGACACAATCATAATAAATGTGGAGGGAAACTACGGAAATAAAAACAAATTTAAACAATAACTTTTCTATTGCATCATCTGCCGTGCCAGGAGATTAAATCGAACTGGTGACCTCCAGATTGCAAGTTTAATGTGCTAACAACTACGATATACTACAGTACTATTACAATATAACACCTTCACCGACATCCTGCTTATGAGTGGGCTATGCTGCCATTCCCAGTACCCGGGTGGGATCTACATGAAGCTGGAGGCCCAGTTCCGAGCCTCTCTGCCATTGTCAAGGCCAGGCGGATCTTCGCAGCAGGTCGCAAGGTCAGGACAAAAACTCCGGGCAGAATTTAACACGTCATCGTATGTATATGCAGGTGATCAGTCGTACGTGCACAGGCCCTTGTCTCAACTGCTCGAGCGGGGCTATACTTTTACCAAATCACCTGGAATCTGCCGGAAATTTCTTACACGCCGTCTGCGTCACGGCAGACGTTAAAGATCCAGAGATATTCTTTGAAGAGTAAGCCATGTTTGTCAGCATCACAGTTCGCATTTTCCAAATTAAAGAAAAATACTCGCAAGTCACCTAATTTAGTAAAAGCACATCGCAAAATCTCCCCCCTACTGTGAAACTACCGCAGACTATACTCGTCCGTGACACTAAAATGCATTTGTGACAACCTCGCGCTATGAGATTCTGTGCACGTATTAAATGTAATCACCATTTTAATTGATTTGATCGTTTGGTGGCCACAGAATTAACGTTTGCGTCTCCGTCGTCCCCAGGTTGAAGGCGCGAATCACCTCGATGAGAGGGGCGCAGTTATGAGGACGAACCGCAGGGGGAGCACGAAGGGAACTCATCGTAACCACGTGCAGGTTTTCCGCGGCTGCTCTGTCCGGCTGTTCGATGTGTTTTCGGGTTATGCCGCACGTTATTCGGCACAGTGTCCGACGTTTCGCTCCACGTGCCGAGAGCTTCTTCAGCCCCTCCAAACACATTGAAGAGCAACCACCAACACTCAGGCCAGACCTCGACTCGCACAGCTCAGCAATCGCTCACAGCGCCGTTCCCTGCAGCAGTGTGGCAGGAAAACTTATTTTGATAAATACATACGCAGCTTTTGTCAACGTTTTAAATAAGGATTTTTGTTTTTACTATGATCAATATTTAACTAGAGTGTGTGGTACTAGAGGAGCTCTGTAGAGCTCCTTCTAGTGGAGGCCCTTCCACCAGCAGTCGTGCAAGTGAGCAATTGCAAGGCTGCACCTTTACCTAAAAATATGTTTAACGGTTACGGTATTATAAATGGTGTATTTGGTTATAAGTATTTTAAAACCAAGGTCGTAGGAATGCTGCAGATACATGGGTTGTAAAACCAATTAGAACTAGTTTTGATATGGAGAGCTGACCTATGGACTAAAACTACTGTTATACATTGGAAATAAAGACTCAACTTCTTGTGAAGATTATGTATTGCTGTATTGGCAGATTATAGTACAGTATGCATAAACCAAAGCTTTAGTGACTTGGTGTAGAATTTATTTTACTAGGCGAGGGCTACTGAGCTACGTAGCTCAACGAAGTGGCTTATCGCATGGAAATTTATAGCAGCCAAATGCTCTAACGCATGTTTCTACATTTGGAGGGGAAAGCTAGAGGACCCGGAGAAAAATCCACACGAGTTTGCATGCAAACATTCGAACATGCAAACTCCAAATATACAGGTGTCAGGGTTGCGATTGAACCCACGACCTCCTGCATACCAGGCGAGGTAGTTAATATCTCGCAAAATGTATGGCTTTTGTGTGACCGTTTGGCAAGAGTTCACTGAGCTAGTTGAGTCCTGTTGAGGCCACACACCTCTGGATAATGCCTGGGCATGTAGCGAGAAACCTGGATTCATCTAATACAATTGATTATCATGCTCATACACGCATCAAATTGTGCATGTGAATCGATATGATTTATGCAATATACTGTATATGCAAATGATATGCTGATGCTCACTAATGGCCAATTGGAAGAACAAAACTACAAAGATGGAGAAATTAAGAACCAAGAGAAATTAAGTGGTTAAAATAAGACAAATTTAATCGATTCTCGAATATAATCGTGATGCCAAGTCGTGACATTTCATCAAATCACTCGGGTGCTGATGGGTTAATCATTAAATGCCAACCAATGCCTCGTGTTTTTAATGCCAAACGACTGGAGTGAAATAACCTCTCGGTTTGCCCCAACACGTATTGATCGCAATAACTGCTCTGCGACCATCAGTGGTGCAGCTCTTGTTGAGTCTGCAGGCAGTGCGACTGCGCTGTGGCTCACGGAAGTGACGAGGCGCTAGTTCTACAAAGAGGGTGGGGAAAGGAAAAATTGGACGGGGGGGTGGGCCTTTTCATTCCTTACTAACCACGCCGAACCACTGGGGAATAGACATAACGCTAAGGCTGTTAACTATATTGGAGAGACTGTACACTCGACTAAAGGCCATGGCAAGCAAATCATTACTACTTGGGTAGGTTTTCGCAGCTGTGGTTCATGGCCCTCTGATGTGTTACCAAGTTGTGCCCCGTGTTCTTGGGCATGACGTCCAATGTTTCGGTTCCCGAAGAAGCTCCCAGCACATAGCGCGAAACGTCGGACATCATGTTGAACAACACGTGATACAACACATCGGAGAACTTACACGCTCATCGTCGCTCACATTTGAACAACGGTAAACTTGGTGAAGACTTCTAAAAAAGGGGGGGATGGTGTAATGAGTTGCCTTGCTTCAATGGAAAAAGGAAGACCCACTTTCCGTTTGCACCCGATGGTACAAACACACACAACACGCATGCAGAAAACATTTTAAAGACTGGAAGTGGGAAAACCCACAACAGCTCCACCGCCTGGTCAGTGTGTAACATTGCCAGTGGAAGCGACATGCAGGCCTGGCGGACCACACAGGCGCTTGCCAATCTGTCTCAGGGTCCCATCGGTTATCCACGTCAGATATTTCTACGAGAAAAATGCATTAATTCCCTTTTATGTGTTACAGGCACCATGTAATCTAAGTGCTGTATTGTCACTGCGTCCGGACCTTCTCCCTGTACAAAACGACCTGCACTCTGTTAGCATTTTTCAAGTTTGCACTCTTGTTTGCTACACTTTTTTTTCGAATGAAACTTATTTAACTGTTTTTTTTAGTCTCTACTGTGTTAAAATTGTTTACGTGATGTTTTAAAGGTTATTTGTTAAGGCAAGTGAAAGCAATTTTTTTTTATAAATTATTCTATTTCACTGAGCTGAGCGCACCGAGTTAAGCATTTTGTAAATGCTTTTAGAATGAAGCTTTTAGCAAAACATCACTGGCATTTACACCCACGTGCAAGGCATTGTATTTAACGTTTGTTATTTTTTTTATAATTTGAAAGCAATCCATTGTCAACAATAAAGTATATTATGCACTGATTGTAATTTCACTGTGGGTTGCTGTATTAATGGAACAAAAAATTAAATCGTGATATCAGCGATGCCTCGCTTGTCCCTGTCCTTACATTTTAGTGCAGTACTTTTATTCTCGCGGCTGACACTTAAAATATTAAGGTTAATCTGTGCATGCAAACCTCTTAAGGCAGTCCACTGCTGGATTAATGCCTCCCCACACCTGTGTTGGGAGTCGGGGTTGATCCATGCTTCACCAAGCAGCTCAGTGCAGATTGTTGACGACGGAGAGAACAGTGGTGGAAACACAGAAGTACGGTACAACGATTGATGTTGCTGTACTACCCGCGATGTAGCCCTACCAGGCTCAAACCTATCCAGGCTTCCAAAATCTGGCATATTCTGGTCAATTTGGTCATGGATTCTGACTAAATTACACCTGCTCACTGAACAAAAGTGGCTCATTTCTGTCCAATTAACACCGGCAGTTAATATCAAGCGAGTCCACACAGTGGGTTGTTCCCAACTCATACAGTACACGTGGCACCTACTCACAGCCACAGATTCACACCTGATCGCACGTGATTCAGATCTGCCCATTGAACACCTCACCTTCAATCCAGATGGCTCACTTTACATACCTAGCTGACATCGGTGGCTCATGCCTAAACACACGTGGTAACTGTGAAACTTGTCCAACCTTTGTGGCTCACATGTTTTGAAAACACGTGACCAAGCCATAACATTTTTCGATTTAAAGCTTTCGGGACTGCAGGGATTCGTCTTCTTGGTTCTTTCGGTAAAGTCACGTAGAAGGAAAATCATAAAATAATACAACTAAAACATAATAAAATACAATTCTCACATTGAGCGGAGTGACGCTCGCGATTTTTTTTAATAAAAGGGGAGGAGGGGGGGGAGGCTTATCTGAATGTGGTAGCCCACTCAGCCCCTCCCCACCAAGCCCTACCCCTCCCACCCCCCACCCAGTCCCACCCTCCCCACTCAGCCCCTCCCCACTCTCCCCACCCAGCCCCTCCCCACCCTCTATTCTCCACCCAGCCCCACCCTCCCCACCCAGCCCCTCCCCATCCAGCCCCAATCCTCCCCCCACCCAGCCCCAATCCCCCCCACCCAGCCCCACCCTCCCCACCCAGCCCCTCCCCACCCTCCCCACCCAGCCCCTCCCCACCCCTCCCACCCTTCACCCAGCCCCTCCCCACACTCCCCTCTCCACCCAGCCCCACCCCTCCCATTTTTGGATACACGACGGACGGACGGACACAATAATCCCTTGTGAGCTGGTGTAACCAGGAGGTTCCTACCAGTAAAAATTGCAGCTCGGAGCTTTTGGCGGTGTCAAAGGGGTTGCGTAGCGTGGACTCGAGGCTCATGGGGACAGCATTTGAGTGCTTTGTTTAGTTGCGTATTGTTTATAAATGCCGAGCGTTGGTAGATAACACAGTCGTGTCACTTTCACGCGAAGGACAATAATAACATGACGAGGTTTTTCTTAATTATCACATATTTTCAGAGGAATACCTTTCGATTTAAAGCTTTCGTGACTGCAGAGATTCATATTCGTGGTTCTTTCGGTAAAGTCATGTAGAAGGGAAATAATTAAATAATACACATAAAACAATACAATTCTCACGACATTTCGATTGCAACACAAGCAATCATCAGGTGTGAAAACCACAGCAATTTTCTTGCTGTGGTTTTGTTGTGGTTTTCACACCTGATGATGATTGCTTGTGTTGCAGTCGAAACGTCGTGAGAATTTTATTGTTGTATTTTTATTATTTTATTATTTACCTTCTACGTGACTTTACCGAAAGAACCAAGAATAGGAATACCTTTATTGAAATCGAGTCCCAGTGACGCGACCGGCGGGAATAAACTTTATTGACAGCGAGTGCCCCCACCCCTCCGTGAGGCTTCGTTGTCAATAAAGTTTATTCCCGCCGGTGGCTGTGACGTGCGCCGGAAGAGGGCCGCGTGGCTAATCAGCTGATCCCGCGCGCGCTTCCGGTCTCCCCCACCCCCCCAGCTTCCGGCCCCCCCACGCCCCGTCACCAACTCCTCGTCCTGGATCGATTCCCGTAATGTGAATCCAATTTTACGCGAGTTCATAGATCCACGCATTACAAAAAAAAAATGTACATACATTTTTTTTCCATTTTAATACGGTCCATGTCGTTGATACACAAACCCTTCAGCTATCGCGTGCTGTAAAACAAAGTTTTTCTACAAGCACCGCAATGGTAACAATAATAATATATCCGGAATCGATTATTCGGTGTAATCGTCACGCGAGTCGCGTAATCGTGGAGTCGGCGAAGAGTAACATCCGTAAGTGCAGCTTGACACATCGCTGCCTATAGCTCCGATGTAACTATAATCACCAATTAGTGTTTAAAACATTTCTTTAAATTTTCTTACATCAGCTACCTTGCTGTCTCCGCTGTGTCCTGAGTAGGTCGGCCCACGGAATAAAGCGATGTGCACGGGGCGGACGAGACGAGGTGGAGGAGGTGGTGATGGTGGTGGTGGAAGAGGAGGATGGGTGAGAGGAGGAGTTCATGTGAACTTCGCCGGGGGTCTCTGTCTACTCGCGCTCTGCGGGACAGCCCGGGCCGGCATCCTCTCGGACGACGTGCCATTCCACATTACCTGGCCGGGACACGAGCTGACGTTGGTGGGTGCGCTGTTGTTACATGTATATTACAAGCAGACACGGTACACGTATTAAATAATGTGTATACATGTACGTACAGACACGCGTATCATGTGTACATGTATCGACACGCATAACACACACGTGTACAATGGCAAGTGTACGTGTCTACACAGCGCAGTTGTACTTGAAATTGACATGCAGAATAATGTCTACATGCATAGACGCACGGCAAGGGTGCAAGATCTACACACGTGTACAGACGGAGACCACCAAATGTCATTCTCCGTGGCGGCAGCCAAGGGATGTAACGCGTCCGAGAGTACGGTCCAACAAGGAGACTTGGAGCGATGACAATCGGTGCGTGGGCAGGTGCTGGGTGGATTAGTAACAGCGCGGGATCGTGGTAGGTGGCGGTGGCTGGATGAAGAAGCTTCCATCCGGCAGTGGATGGACCATGATCTGGTGATGAGGCATATAAAACAACGTGTTCGGATCGGCTAAGCACCCAACATTTGCCCTCTCTAAAACGTACACAATGAGGCATTTATGGAGACACCAATTACATAAGAGAAAAATATGGAGCAATTATTCTTAATTTTAATTCAAAGTGTCTATTTACGTCTGCCACCAGCTTCATTACACGTATCGCCTGTTATCACTGGCCTATATAAGATATTATACCATCACAATATTCAATCTGCGGTTAAGTTAAACGTAAGTGGGTCCATGAAAATCTGTGGTGTATCTATAGAGGAATCAACCTGTACGTACATAGAGCCATGGATAGAGAGAGTTCACCTTTAAACTTAAGGCTTGAATGGTGCTGGGAAACTTGAAGGGGAACGGCTGGGATTTGTGAGCATATGCAAATTAGGCATCATTGTGACTGTATAGTGGGCTGTGCAGTACAACACTAGACGGGATTATGAGATGATGGACAGAGTGGCAACCAAAGAAGGCTACTCGCCTGAGATGATGGTGTGCCCTGCGGAGATGGAGTGATGAAATAAGCTCATCTGGAGGAGCTAGATAAATTGTTGCATCGCAAGACCGTGAGAGATGGGGATGCCTTCATCCATGCTAATGATAATGAATGGCGATGGAAAACTGGACAGATTTGAGATATGGGCATAGCATCACATGTAGAAAATCAGTTGGACAGAAAGAGCAATGAGGAAGTGCTCGAATGGGTCCAGAAGGAAATAAGTCTTAATTGGAAACATTGAGAGCATGCATACGATCTGGATTGGGCGTCTTGTCATAAGTGAATGCTTGCTAAAAAAAGTTGTGGAAGTATTTTGGGGGAAAAGGCCAAGAGGTAGAAAAAGGAAGGCGTTTGCATAACGACTTGAAGAAAGTGTGGAGTGGGTGGGGGACATATGGGAATGAAGAGGAAAGTATGAGATGTCGACCGAAAACATGATCTTATGCAGGAGAACTTGAGGAGGCAATGTAACGACATTGTTTCCATCCACAGTCGGCATTTGGACATTGTGCTTGTTTTAAATGAATGCCGTACAGCTTCCAGTAGGTTCCGCGAAAGTTAGAACCACGGACACTGTAGGACTCCCGACCCCCAATCGATATGATAATCCTAATCAATATTTTCATCACTGAATTGAGGCCCAAGTTCGATTGTCCCCTTTCACGATTGTCATAATTAATCACTCGGGCATCAGAGTACAAAAAGACTAATACAGAAAGAGTACCGCATGGATTAGCGAATGTATGTATGTACGTAAATGACATCATTCGAATTGTTAATTAAAGTAAGAGGCCTTGGGAAGAACATTTCACGATAATAGATGGGAAATGGTCAAGAATAATGATGAAGTGGCAGCCAAGAGATGGAACTCATTCGAGAGGTTGTCCACCAAGGAGTTGACGCAATGAAATCAACTCGTGTGCAGGCGCTAGGTGGATTATTATATTGCATAATTGAGATAGATATCAGCAGCTTGGGCAAGCCTTCATGCAGCAGTGGATTGACTGGCTGATTGTAATAATGTCACCCAAAGAGTTGGAGATGGCGTCATATGAATGGGCCTCTATAATCTGTCCCATGGTGACACGTGCAATGGATTATCCAAACTAACAAAAATATTTCCCACTACTTCAGTATCCTCAAGTGTATTAACCATGTTAATGCAATACTTTAATATTACAGCCAACGTCAGGTGCGTTGTACCGCGATGAGGATTACATCATCATGACGACGCAAGAAAACGAGCGGTACAAGTGCATGTTGCCGTCGGTGGAGAGGGCAGACCAGGTAACTCGCACCCGAGGAGCAAAACGATCATGTCCATCTTTCCCAGCTCGCAGCGAACTTTTGTCTCAATCATATCACTTCTTTGATCATCATCAACAGTTTTCCATGTATTCCCCATCATGTGAAGCTGTGAGTCTAAATACTTTAGTTTCCGTATGTCTATTATAGTGTACAGCCCTCATGTTTTAAAATTCACAATATGTAATTAAAATAAAATCCTCCTGTCTGGTTGCGTGCTTCCTCGTGAGTGGTAAGTAATATTAGAGTGACTCTTTGATATGTTTTTGGGTTGTACCGTGAGTGGTTCAGCATGATCTCTTGACATTTTGCTCCACGTGCTGGAAGCCTCTTCAGTAAAATTTCTGAAAATGCTTTGGAGAGTTCAAGGGAATCGACGACCAACCATGAAGACCTACGCAGTCGTAATATTCGAGCAGAGGTCGCAAACGGGTTTTGATTCCTTACCCGTACCCGTACCCGGCCGCACCAGGGTCGCAAACGGGTACCCGGCCGGGTACGGGTAGCCGGGTATCGGGTAGGGTACGGGTACGGGTACCCGATTGCGACCTCTGGGATGAAGCCATGTTGCAGGCGCGGGTGGGTTGATTCTAGAACTTGAATTGTGAGAAGAGACAAGACGTTGGGAAATGAGTGACAAATGGTTACTCACCAGTGACTCATGGCCTACCCGTACCAGGCCGCACCAGGGTCGCAAACAGGTAGCCAGGTATCAGGTAGGGTACAGGTATCGGGTACCCGATTGCAACCTCTGTACTCGAGTGAATTTGTGATTTTTTTTTTTCCAGGATGACGAAGAGTTGGGAAAGGCTCCCGACCCAGACGTGCTCTTGGATCCGTTGTTTAAGCAAAACAGCTGCTCCTATCGGGTATGGGGACCTCGAGGCCACTTAAATTTATTTTTGGACGGTGAAGCGGAGCCTTGTCTGTTTATATTTCAACAGTAATAGCTGTTCCCCAAAGGCAACCAAAATTACCATCATTATTTTGACCTTGACTTGGTACGGAGATCACACACACACACACACTCGAGAATGCACCATTTATGTCACGCAATGGCATTACTAAAAAATATTTGCACGTAACTCTTGGTCCAGTGCACAGGCAGTGGAAATGTTAACAACAGCTTTTGCAGATACTTCACAGCAAATCCATCAGACAAGTGGAGCTTTGGGCCATGAATTGGGTCATAGATATAAGATTTTGTTGCACCTTACTTAGGGGTGGAGCGGGAGTGGAATTGGATACGCACCACACTCTAAACCTGCCCACCTGAGTTTGATTCCCAGTCACGGCTCACATTAGTGTCATTAGATCCCCCTCCCCACCGCAACCCCCTTTGAACCCACATTGTTCAGCTTGATGAAGTATTGTCAAACTATCCTCACAACTGATACGGCATGTAGGAGACCTTTGTCCATCAGTGGATTGAAATAAAGCTGAACATTGTTATTATTGGAAGTTCAGAAGAAGTCTATTTCCTGATTATGTATGTATGTTGAACTTCTTTCGCTCCGTACGTAGAAAACCTTGCTAATCGAAGGTGCGGGGGAAGGACAGCAAACTAAATGCGTAAAGCAGTTCTAAAGAAATTAGTTTTCAATAAGTGACCCTTATGGCGGGACCCCGGGCTCCTCAATAAATGGAAGTCAAAATCGTTTATTTTTGTCGACTCCGTCCCACCACGCACATAAACGCCGCGACCCACCAGAAATCAATCCATTGCCAAAATTGCCGCAGTCATAAACAAAACCTTGAAACTTTGATTAGCGCGTCGTGTAGAGCTCGTCGAGAAGAACGGATTGCCATATCGTTCGCCTTCAACAGACATAAAATGACGTCGCAACGCAGTTTATGCGAGAGCCAGGGGGGGCTTATGGGACCCCGGGGTCCCGCCATAAGGTTCAAGTGAAGCCCATTGAGCTTTGAAGTTAAGTTTTCAAGGGCGACTCGACCAGCAGACGTCAGCGACAGCAAAGTGTTACCGACTAGCAGTTATAGTTGCATTAACAATAAAATTCTGAAAACAATGTTATCTTAAACATTGCCATGTCCACAGTTATTATGTTCGATTATCTCTACACTTTCAGAAAGGTATGTCCTTGATGTGTACAGTAACCTATTTTAGTTGAATCCAAAGTGGCATGCAAAATGCTCTTGAGAAATTCACTGTCGGAGTGACAAAGTGTGTACATGCATGTCGGTGAAGCGTTTCGTTGTTACATCCCCCCTGAGGCAGGACTTCTTGAATACTTGCCACCAGGACGGCATGCTCTCTTGAATGCTGCAAGTTCATCTGGTCTCCTGTCATTGACAGCCGCGTGCCTTACCCCGTGCCTCTCTCTCCGGGCAGATTGAGCCCTACTGGACGTACGAAGTTTGCCATGGGCGACACGTTCGCCAGTACCACGAGGAGAAAGAGTTTGGGCAGGTCGGTAACACACTTTCATCCCACGGCTCTTAAAGAACATTTTTCTAACATTGACCCCCAAAGGGTCATAATAAGTAAAAATAGTTTTTATTGTTATCGTGATGAAATGCTGTTATTGGTAACCATGACAATGAGTAATGTTTTGTTTTATGTAGCGTTGTGATTTGTGCAGATTGCCCAGGCTCAGGTGTCCTATGTACATTAAGATGTTTTCAGCCAATTTATTATTTAGTTCTGATTTAGTCCTGAGCTTTTGTATTTGCCATGATTTTCATTGCAAACATCAACACCGTTAACGCTACACAGAACAAACATTTTAATGAAACAAATTTTTTTAATACAGTTTTCACCAAAAATTGGTTCGTCTGTAAATGGTGTAATAGTGCGTTTGTGTCTTTGGTATTTCGTTTATGCAGTTTGAGTGACATTGTTTTACAGAGAGTGACCGTGCAAGAATATTACCTGGGATACATTGCCAAACATGACCCAGAGCTGACAAAAAGTAAGAAACAGTCATTGCTGGCATTCAAGCAGACAATTGAGAGATTCCTTTGAAAAATTTGGTAACCCACATTTGTACTTTTTGGTTGATGACTTATGCTGACATCTCTTAAACATAAAACAATCTTCTTTTTATCGTATCTTATCTTCACAGGTGGGTGCTCAGCAGAATTAGTATTTCACTCGCTTCACTGAATTTGCCCACTCTCAACAAAAGCCTGCTTTTTGGGCAAATTAACTTTTTTGGGCACTGCCGTGCAGGTGTTTGCGGTTGTGCTGTGTACAGCTCTCCGATGTGGTTGTGCCGTGTGTTCGACGTTTCACTTGAGGTGCTGGGAGCTCCTTCGAAACGTCGGACATCATTCTGAGTGACACGCATTTCCACCCGAAAACACACCAGAGTACTTTTGTGGGTTGTCAAGTTTTTCAAAAATACCCCTTCCAGTTTCGTTTTATGTTTCTTTGAATATTATCCATGACTCATGTATATATTCATAATCGCGCAAAGCCTGGTGTGTAATGTGTGCAGACAATGTGACTGGATTATTTTACTCTCCTTTATTCAGACACCGAAACACCAAGCAAACATGAGTATACGTCAACAAAGAACAATGATGTGAGTAACATTTTATGATGGACGATGCCTACCGAGTACCCTGTCATTATTAATAGGCAGCATCCCAACTTGCCACACGTACCGATGTAAGCGGTAGGCTGCCGATTCTTAAACCATTTTACCACATACTGATTTTAAATGCAAATATTCCGTCAGGACAATTGTCCTTCAAGAAATCCACGAAACGGAATGCTGAGCTTTGAAAATCGATGTGCCGTCAAATGGTTTTAAAAATTTACAGCATATCGATCAAACCTGTAGGATTGGCAGGCGTGCAGTATGCTACCGATTGAAATGCCACTAACCCTATTTTCACTCTTTGGTTCTTTCGGTAAAGTCACGTAGAAAGAAAATAAATTAAATAATAGAATACGACGTTTCGATTTTCACGTAAACTACCGTGCTCTCCAAAACATCGGGAAGGTTTTCAGTGTCAGTGTCTATATCTGTATATTTATTTTGGCAAGTTGTGAACAACATACTCTCAAAGAGACAATTGTATTTGTCATTACAGCGTTACGTTACAGTGCAAGCATGTAGGGTGGCGAGATGGTAACTACCTCACCTGGTATACAGGAGGTCGTGAGTTTCATCACGACCCTGACGCCCGCTGTATATTTGGAGTTTGCACGTTCACCACCCTGTGGTCGCGTGGATCTTTCTCCGGGTCCTCCGGTTTTCCCTCCACATTTAGAAACATGCGTTTGGAGTATGTGACTGCTATAATTTTCCACGTGATAAGCCACTTCATTGGGCTTTATCGTTTGTGGCCAGGTCGCTTCTCAGTGGGCCTTATCTGGTAAAATAAAAAATAATTTATTTAAAGTAGTTTAATTTTATGTGCTGGATGAGTCCGTGTCAGTGAGTGCATTTGCATATATAGGTGCTCGCAAACAGCACTGGCTGAGCAGTCTGGTCAAGGCTATATGGGGGGGGGGGGGGGTCTTTGTCTTTGTGTTGTTTAAAAGGAGGCTTCCTCAATGGAATAGCCATGCTGGCTTGTTTCCTTCTGAACTTATAGTTGCTGCACTTTTTAAGTGGGATTTATGGGTTTCCTCGTTAAAGTTCATGGATGTAGCCGTGTTCTTTCAAACTATTTTGTTGTGATTTTGCTTGGCTTTAAAATTAGAAACAGACAGCGCGCACATTCCTGTCTCGCCGAGATAATTGAATTACGCCGGCAAGCGACCTCTGGCCTGCTCAAAAACATCTACAGCCAGTTGACGCGTGGCACGTGCACACTCGTGAGCAATATTGCTGCGTGTCAACTTGCGGTAAATTTTAATGCAATTAGTAACAATTGATAATTTAATGACGAAGAATGATTCCATTGAGAATCGAGTTACCGGGGCTGTTACGTGGCTCAAGTTGGTTTTACCCCCGTTGTATTGGAATATACGAGTGTGTGGATGCTGGTGTCCGTAATCTTTCACCGAAATCCGGTTTCAGATTAATTTGTTGGACTTTGTTGTGGTCGTTGTTGGATTCCCATTGTTGCTAAGGGCTTCATGTTCTGGCCATGGTTGGTGGGTCGTGGGTAACAAGTGTATAATGATGCAGGCAGGATGTCTGTTTCGTTTGTGTAAACAAAGGCTGCATTAAAACATTGGGGCCGAAGGCTACGATCGGCCGTTGCACTGAAAATAAATGTCATTTTACATGGATGAACTTTGCTTCCTATGCATACATTCTATATTCATGACAGACTTGCTGTCTGTTCACTATGTGTCCATTTGCAACACAGGTGTGGATTTGTTACCCATAACTCAAGAAAGACAAAGCATTATTTTCCATGTGCGGTAGTAAGTATTCCTGATTTAAATGCCTGGTCTGAGTCAGTTGAGTGGTTCTAAGGCCAATCAACTGCGTCCATCCTGTGATGATTGTCGATCTGATCGGTGTTTGCTACCAGCATTTGCTTGCTAACAGGCTATACAATGGCGAGGTGGTTGGGGGATGGGTTCTTAGTCTCTATTCAAGCACAAACTGACGTGTGCGGGTATGCATGCGTGTGCCACGTTAGATCCCGATGAAGAACATCGACGGGCAGATGACGGCCTACTACCCGGTTGAGATGGGTGACGGCACGACGTGTGGGCTGCGTGGCGGCGTGCCGCGCCGCGCCTCCGTCCTCTACGTGTGCCACCCCAATGCGCGCCACGAGGTTCTCTCCGTGGCCGAGGTGACGAGCTGCGAGTACGAGGTGGTCGTGCTCACGCCGCTGCTGTGCCGCCACCCAAAGTACAAGTGAGTGTCCACGAGTTGTGTGTGTGTGTGTATGTATGTCCGTATGTTGAACTTCGTTCGCACCGTACGTAGCCAACCGTGCTCATTGGAATTGTGGTGTTAATTCGGTCTAGCCCCTGTCGCCCATCTCCCCATTCGCAGTGGTGGTGGTGGTCATCATTGTGTAAACATTTTCTTCACAATCATCAGTAATTCTAACCTTAAATTATTGAATGTGGATCAGGAACAAGTAGACGGGGGAAAACGAGCAGAACGGAGCACTTTTGGAAAATGTAACTCAATAATGCAGACACTTTTAATTCTAACAAGATGAATATCTCCATTTTACTGATTTTTTTTTTCAGTAAGTGCAGGCTATGACATATGAATCATTAATGTTGGCCACTCACAGAGAAGGCCAGAGGTGTGACACAGCGAATAGAGAGCGGTGCGTGCTCAGTATTAACAAGTTTCAGGAGGTTCCTGCTCTGGAAAGTGTCCCCAATCCATATGCGATCGCTTGCACGTGGGAGGAAAACACAGTGGCTGGATTAACCGGCTTTTGTGCTACATTGCAGGTTCAAGACGACGCCCATCAATGACATTCACTGCCAGTCGTTCCCCGGGTCTCCCGCACGGCCTCAAAGCCTCGACCGCATGGAGCAGGAGCAGAAGGAGAGCAGCTTGCCCCGCGACACCTTCCAAAGGACCAGACAGGTCGCCAGCTAGGTTGTCACGGGCTAGGGGTCAAGGTCGTTGTGGATTAGGGGTAAGGGTCGTTGTGGCTTAGGGGTCAAGGTCCTTGCCGGTTAGGGGTCAAGGTCGTTGTGGATTTAGGGGTCAAGGTAGTTGTCGGTTAGGGGTCAAGTTTGTTAAGGGTCAAGGTAGTTGTGGGTTAGTGGTCAACGTCGTGGTTTAGAGATCAAGGTCGTTACGTTTTAGGTATCAAGTTCATTACGTGTTAGGTGTCAAGGTGTTTACGGGTGAGGGGTCGCGGTCGTTACGGGTTACGGGTCAAATTTGCTTCTCAGGTCGCCTCCCAGGTCACAGAGGACCCTCCTTTGAACTACACGGGCCATGTGGAGCTTGTGAGGGTCTTGGGCCAAACCTGGTCAGCCGTCATTGTTGTAATTTTCATCGTCACCATTATTATCGAGATCATTGCTCATGATCGACGTCCTCTGTTGTCGTCATTCTTTTTCTGTTTAGCTCTGGGCTTCTTCGTCTAGTTTTGCGTAACACTTTGCTTACTTTGGACCTTCTTCTAAAATGTAATTTACATTGGGTCATCTTTACAAGAGTTATTATGACCCACCCCCCGCTACAGACAGGCACAGCTAGACAGAGATAACACATTAACGCTTTCGACATCCGGTGCCTGAGTGCGGCAAGGAAGGCAAGCGTTGGAGTTGAATCGCTGCGCACAACTCACGGTCATCTTCTCCGCTGCTTTAGGCCGTGCAGGAGAAATCTGCCACACCCGACTTGGCGATTAAGGCGGCTGAGCAGGCCCACAAGCATCGTGCCACGGCACAGGTCGGCGGGCAGAGGACGATGACGCTCATCTCGTCTGTGACCGACGAGCAGCTTCTCCGAGCGTTCCTGGCCGGATCGCACTGCTTCCACGGGGTTAGTTGTGCAGCAGGGAGCGGTAGTGTAGTGGTTAGCGCACCGCGCTACGGACCCGGCGACCCGAGTTCGATTCCCGCTCACGGCCTACACCAGTGACCATTTTTTGAACCCAGTTCTGGGCCTCTCCCATAAGTCGACTCAGCCTCAAATAAGTACCTGGTGCGGTGTGTAAACACATCACCACTGGGGAGGCAAAGGTGGCCTGATGTGGTGCTGGCCACCCACCGCCTCATGTGCCGTGCCGGCCTTCATAGGTGCTCGCTAACGGACAATTTATAAAGCTAAATGATAAGTAAATTATGAACTATTAAATGTGTAGCCGATCAAAATGTACAGTGTGAATTTTACCTGCGTTCGCATTAATGAGAGGATGCCTATAATAGAGGTAGGGCAATGAAGTCGGCTCGTGCGCAAACAGCAAATGGATTCTTGCACTGCGAGAACGTGGGAAAGAACTATGGGGTGGAGAGGCCTTCGACCAGTAGTGGCTAGATCACAGCTGATGATGATGATGAGGACGGTGATACATTTGCAATACATTTCAGCATGTGACATTTTTTCCGACGCCTGTTTTCCTCCTCTGACACAGGGCGTCGGGTGGTGGAAGTACGAGTTGTGTTATGGCAGGCACGTGCATCAATACCACGAGGTTTGTGTTGCCTCTTACCACCACCACCACTACCACATCACAATCACGCATGGCTTGAGGGGCATCATTGTATACGGACTGTATGCATGTATTGGGAGGTGCAGAACTGTCAGCATCTCGATTGAAACACGAGTGTATTTTGTTTAACCAAGTGAGAATTCAAGACCATGAGCCTTTCATTTACAAGAGTGATTTGGGGGCATTAGGCTGCCAGTATGGTGGGGCGATGATTGCTTTGTACAATCCCAATTGAGCTTTTTGTGCGTAATTTTCAAATTTTTTACACAGACGCTGGCACTCATCGTCCTACTCTCGCTCATGATGTCAGGGGAATCTTTAACGTCCACTGTGAAGCCGATTGCGTGTATTGTTACAGTTATTACACCCACAGTAATAATGAGGGTGGCCGTTAGATTCCATTCGAAGCATAAAACCCTGCAACAATGCGGCGATTCTGCGCATAAATAACTAGCAATTTACCCTGAGGCAATTTTCTAAATAGAAGTATGTAAGTATTTCACTGACCTGAGCAAGTGAGTGATCGGGTGGGTGAGCGAGCGAGTGAATTGTAAGGTAGGTGAGTAAGCGGATGAGAAAGTGAGTCGGCAAGTAAGTGGGCAAGTTGGTGAGCGAGCAAGTGGGTGCGTGAGGAAGTGAACAGATGAGCGAGTGGGGTGATTGAGTGAGCGAGTGCGTTGGCGAGCGAGCAGGTGACTGAGAAGGGGGAAGTGGGTGAACGAGGTGAGCGAATGACACTGCTTTCGCGTGTCACGTCCGCACGTGATCAGGAGAAGGATGGCACGAGAACGGTCATCGTGGTCGGCACGTGGAACAAGGAGGAGCACGAGGTCTGGGCCAAGGGAAGCACCCCCCGTGCCTACCAGCGCGCAGCCGACGGCACTCTCAAAATCAAGTATGTGGACCGTGCTCCGATATTGAGTAAGTTGTTGGGGTATAATTGAACTCTTAGACTATTTTTTTATTTTACCAGGTCAGGCCTCTACTGAGCTATATAGCTCTTTTTCAGAAGTGACATTGCCACAAATGGTAGCTCAACAAAGTGGCTTATCACGTCGAAATTTAAAGCAGCCAAATACTCCAAACGCGTGTTTCTAAATGTGGAGGGGAAAACCGGAGGATAAAAATCCGCGCGGCCATGGGGAGAACAGGCAAACTCCAAATATACAACTGTCAGGGTCGGTATCGAACCCACAATCTCTATCAGAGGTGTAATTTCGCCAATTTATGTTAAAATACAAATGTAATCTGATTGTTTTAACTCCGTCAGCTGGTAACACTTGACAACCCGCCCTAATCACGAGCGGCTGTCCAGATCAGAACCCTGGGATCTCAGCGGGTGCCAGCCCCCAGTGCACTGACCCCCCAGAACCTCCTGGTTACCTCCTTTTGGTGAAGGACCTCGCACCTGTCTGTTTTCCACTGTGCAACTGAGCCGTACCGGGGCCATGCCGAGCCAGCCTGATGCTCGGGTCAGGAGGCACCAGCTTGTTTTGTCCACCGCAGAACCCGCTGACGTCACGCGCAGCGAGCGAGTTGCATTATATGATGAGAATGATTCACCCCCACTGCCTTGTTTTCGGGTTGTCTTGTGTGGCCAGTTTTGGGGTTTGTTTCCTACTCTTATAGCCAAATAGCCAGTCGTAATCACCCTTACCGTATGGGCGTGGCTCAGATATACCAGTCAAAGAGTATTAACTGCTTGTGGACATTACCCTACCCCATGGCGATGACTGATACATTGCCACGTTTTGTTCCTGCAGATCCGTGTCACATTTTTATGGCCATGGGGATTTGTGCGACATAAACGGGAAGCCCAGACAAGTTATCGTCAAGCTGAAGTGAGTCGCATATCTCCTGGTCAGGTTACATGGTATTATTAGTAAAGGTGAATGTCTTTGCTCCTCTACTGCCATTCTCTGCTATACTTTAAAACGAATCGTGAAGAGGTCATCGTATTTCATGCCATTCGTGACCACACCGCACCATGGGTTCTGTCTGCTACACCTTGGCGCTGTTGACAAGTTCATTCTTACTTTCAAGGTCCGCTCTGCAGGTCTCAGCACTTCTTTTTACACAATAAACACGTCCTTCAAAGACCTCTCGTACAGTCTCATCACCAACAGCGTTTGGCTTTCGATCTCTTCCTCTGGTCAGCAACCTCTGCCTTCCTCTATAATGCCTGTCTTGGTAAACTCCTATCCTCCTCCATCCTGTACACGTGTTCCTCCCATCACAAACCTCCCTTTCTTCATTACGTCTCTAATGCTCTGTTGCATTCTCTTCTGAACTTCTAATATTGTTTATACTCTATTCTCCCATGAGATTCCTTACGTCATCTCAATGCATCATTATTCTGAGGCTAAGAAGTTTTTTTTTTTCTATTGTTTATCACCTTGATCCGTACGGTAACAGACATTGCTCTTGTCAGTCTTTGACAACAAATGCTGACCTCTCTACGATGGAGCTTGAAAAGACTTCTTGCGAGGAAATAACAGCCTCTTACGGATACATCTTTGAACGGGCTCGGTGTACATGACTGCGGGTGATTCTGACATGGACGACAGCCACGAGGGGGAGACACTAACCTTGGTCAATTTGGCACATTCCTTTCTAAAGCTTCTTTTTTATGAATGGGAGCATTTCTCCAGAAGCCTTCAGCAAGTAGCGAAATAGCTCATCCCAAAGTAGACTAGTTACAAAGGCTGCGGATGTTTTGGCCTGGAAGAGCTTTTTTCTGGGGCGTAATATTGTATTTGGCACAAAGAGTGAGAGGCAGCACAATCCTCAGCTGGTCATTTCGCTTGCGGTTTCTGGAAGTTCCTGCACATCCAGGATTGAACTGTCCTCCCACTCGCGTGCCCATCGCTCACCGACTGTTTGACTCCTTTGACTGTCTGCTGCCGAATTCATACGTCGTGCCAAAGTGATACGCCTTATATATATATATATAATACTGTTATTATCGAAGAGTAATGTTTACATGATCGATTTTCATTTGAGCATGTTGAATTATTTTCAGATGCAAAGAGTCGGATTCCCCGCACGCGGTCACGGTGTACATGCTGGAACCCCACAGCTGCCAATACATACTCGGGGTGAGTCACAGGATGCTCTTGTTTTTCAGCGCATTTCATCTAAGTTTGAACGCATTAACGCATTACATACCACCCGTCCATAATGGGTGGGGGAAACAATAACGGGTGAAGATGAGCCAGCATGAGCAAAACGTTACAATAACGTCTTTGCTCTCACGGGTGAAGACTAGCGCCGTAGACAACTTGCCAAATTGATCAAAAGGTTGCCTAAAACTTAGAGACACAGACCAGAGAATTATATTCCGAGTATGTAAACACATTTTGCTCTCACAGCCACCGGCCTACACTCTGCTATTTCAATAATTACGAGGACAAGTGGAAGTTGCAAAGCATCCGTTCGTACAAGTGATTTTTCCAAACTCGGTCATTTTAATTCCACAGTGTAAGATGTTCGTTTTTAAGTTATGCCTTGTCTATGCTTGCAACGTGCTCGACTACGCATCAGCCACAAGCACTGCGTGCACACAAGCACTTCAAGATATCGTTTAGCAATTCGGTTATTCGAGTAGTCCATTACTCGACTGATGATCACTTCAATTACACTGGTCAAGACACTTTTTCTGGCATAAGGTATTCCAACGGTTTCAAGGTAAGTTTGGGGTGCTGATTCCTAATCTGGCATCAGTTTTTGTCTATCACATCAGGTTTTTGAGATATCAAATATTGCATTTTCAATAAAAACTGCAGAAGAAAAATATTAAATAAATGTGGATATCTACATAAAATTAGATTATAAACACACTATCCTAAAAATACAACACCATATTTTAACACTAAAGCAGTCACTGACTCGCAACAACTTGCAATCATAAGTGACGGAGTTAATTTCGGGTAAAATCAATGAAAATGGGGTATGCCGATAGCATAAAAATTAGATGTGATAGAGCAAATCTGAGCAAAACAGCTGCAAAAGTCCGGGCCAGAAAAAAATGTTTTTTTTGTTGACCAGTGTTACCAGACTACTTTTATAACACATGTCATCAGTCGCACCACACTGGGCGTGTCTTGTAGGGGGTTTCCCTCCTTCTGGAGGCAAGATGTCGGGACAAATACCAATTTTTTAAAAAGGAGAGCGGGGTAATCGTCCGCAATCCAATTTTTTTTTTCATATTTACTTAATTATCTCATCGTCTCAGTTCGATTGCAAAGAAAATGCTGTGGTATGCACGATGCAGGAAGGACGTTAATGGTATTGTTCAGGGAGCCATCGCAGCAGCGTTTCAATCGATCAAAAGAATGCGGGCGGTGTGCGAGTGTTTACACGCGAGTCGTGGGCGACGCAGGTGCTCGGTTTCACCTGGCAGACGGCCACTGCAAACGCTCGTCCCGCACAGATGGCACAGGCAGTGAGTGGGCCAGCAGGCTTGCGCGTGCAGGAGTACGGGAGAGCGAGCACTTCCGCCCCTAAGCTCACGCTTTGCCGAGGACAGATTTGTGTTTTTGCGAGTCCGCGGCATCTGCTGTGGCTGATAGAGGCGGCTTAAGGGGAGCTGCGTGAATAACTGTTGGTCGTTCAATTGGCAGTGGTGTATTTTTTAAAATCCATTTGCTCCGTGGGTTATGTAAAAAGCAGAGCCGTTTTGTTGCCGCTTATGTGTGTTTTCCACTCAAACCTCCCTGGTTAAAATTGGCTACTTGCTTTTCGGCTGACGTATGTGGATCCACAACATCTGCCAGAGGGGTGGAGTGTGATGATTCACAGCGTCGGTGTAAGAGCACATGATTTTCATAACTTGTAAGAATGTTAATCAAATGTGCATGTGAGGGCGAAGTCCAAATCAGTTGTGTAAACAGCGATATTATATGTTTTTGGGAAAAATAAGAAACATTTTACTTTTTTGTCGGGAAACATGTCGAATTCATTTGCGTGGAGAAGTGGACAGGGCCATGGATTATCATTTGCTGATGTTATTTAAGGCTATTTGAAAGGTACTGTCTGCTTATTGGATCTCTGAACTTTTTAAATAGCTCTTTATTACCTGCCTTCGGGGTGCTGCTGTGGTAAAATGGTTAGCACACTGGACTTGGGTTCCAGAGATTGCCGGTTTTATTTAATCTTCTGATGTGGCAGTTATAAGAATGTCCAAGTTTCTTAAATCCCCCCCCCCCCCCCCCCGGTTCTGCCCACACAGCAGAATAAATGGGTAAACAACAGTTAGGTCGATCAGCAAGGCCCGTGTGGTGAGACGAAGTGTGAGTATCGCCACATCTTCTAAGATGTTTGGCCAGCCTGGGAGGGTGCCCCATACCCTGTAGAGGGGCTCTCTTGAGATCCATTTAGTGTCGGCCTTTCCGCCAGCAGTGGCATGTGCAAGCAACTGCGGGGATGCACCTTTAACCGGCCTTCACTTGAAACCTTGACGAGTGTTGCCTAAACGAGGTTGAATGTTTTCCCAATGAAAGAAATTAAACATCAGTAAATAACCTGAAAGACCCGTGAGATTCTTGTGTATTGTCTCTTATGTAAGCATGTATCGATGCATCGAATTATGCACATGAACTGTAGAAACGAAAGAATACAAATCAGGATCAATACAAGTGAGACTTCTAAGAAAAAAAAACAAGACAACAGAAATAGTCTCGAATTTGAATCACTTGAGGTTTGAATTGTCACAAGCCGAAATATTTAGACTCACTGGTTTGTGATGGCTTTTGTTTAAACCATTGTGGAAATGGTACCAAAAAGACTTGCTCAAGGGACAATAGTACAGTGGTTAAGGGACAACTTTGGATTAAGAGGCAACCGCAGATTTGTGTTGAGATCGCTAATGGCCGATTGCGTTTTTGCTGGAGCTAACTAATGCTCTCAAGGCCACGGTGACTCCAATAAAATTGTGTTTTTTTGCAAGGCTCCATATCCGTTTATTTCCTTAATAATTGATGATTCGCATCGATTGCTCCGTGCTTTTATTTTAATGGCCCAAAGGGTCAAGAGCGAGTGAATTGGAGAGTCACCAATGTTAGCAGGTTGAAAATATTTCCCCTCTGTTCCCCGACTAGGGCAGCTAAGATGCTTCTGGTGATGGATAAATATCAGATTAGTAGATCTCAGGTGACTTCGACACCGCTCCAGCCGTCTACGTATCAGTCCGTGAATAAATAGAAATGAAGAGTCTACTGTGAGATGTGCCGTGTGTGCGTGTTTATTTTTAGGGCAGCTTAAGTAGGTGGCTATATGAATAGGCACTTTCAAATTCACGTAGACGCTTGCTATGCTTTTTCGCCATCCTCTTTACTGTACAAAGATGGGGCTTGTTACCAATTAACCACTGGGAAAACGAATCTTCCTTGTCGTGTAAAGGGAATGACGCGTTAAACAGGCCTGCGCGTAAAAATCCTGCTTGGACTTTGTTTTTTGGGTCCGGGTCGAGGTAAGTTCCTTGCTCGGAGCTGATTGGCTCGTTTGTTCGGGCTTGGGATTAGGTTTAGTGTTCGGTCGGGTTAGCGTTATTCGCAGGGTTATCTTGTAATTGACTCGTGTCACTGAGGTTACGGGTAATGATGGTGTTTGATTAGCTTGTGTGGTTAAGGATATGGTTAGTAGAAGGCCTATGGTCTCATTGGCTAATGTGGTTAGGGTTATGGGTAGGGTTGATATCTGCTTTGGCAAGTTTGGTAGCAGTAGTGTTTGGTTAGCATTACTGTTAGTAGCAAGGCTAGATTGTGATTGGCCAGTGTGGTTAGGGTTATAATTAGTAGAAGTTGGCTAGTTGCTCCACCTCCAACAATTTGCCCCTCTTCCATATTTCAAAGGACTACGTAGCCATTTCATTTTTTTTGTCCAATTTTTACGATTAGTGTTTACAGCATGCCCCGAGCAGCGCTGGGTTTGGCACGGAGTCTCCGTGCGATCTTTCGGCCACTGTGGGTGCAAACTCGGCACTCAGCCGACCCAGCACTGGGCCATCCTTAGCGTGGCCTCCAGCCGGAGCAGCAGTTAAGACCCCTCGCTTGAGATTCCGCACGGCAACTTGAGCTGTGCCGGCTACGCGGGCTTTACGGGAAGCAATTCCTAAAATTGTAAGAACTTGGTCGACGCTATTTACGGAATGCAAATCCGGTGTGAAAACAGGATCGGGCCAGTGCCCATTACAACATCACCCTGATTGAATGTGTCCAATCACACACAAGCGAAGTAGTGTTGAGCCCATTGAGTACACGAATAGCAGGCTGCCTGAGAATAGCAGGCGTTGGTCGGCTTAGGCTGCGAGGTGACCGGGACAAGACAATGCAGTGTTCTATTTTTGAGTGCCTGTGTGGAACTCTGAGTGTTACCCTCCCCCCCCCATCCCTAATCCGTGTAATTTTTCTCAATGCACTCTGATTTCATCCCAAATGGAAACCACTCACGAATTGAATCTGTCAAACATGGCAATGCAGGTCCCTCGTGAAAAAAAAGAGTTCTGGGACTTAGTGAGGCTTTCTTAGATAAATTAAGGACATTTCTTTTTAGTAACACGTTGTATGAGGGTTGTTAAAGATATTCATAATAATTTAGCGTGAACCAATAAACAATATGCTCCTTGTTGTGCCCCTGCAGGTGGAATCATCCCTTATGTGTCGCATTCTAGACTCGGCAGACGACGCTGGACAATTGTCACTTCCGCCGTGATCCGGTCGCCCCTCTCCCAGCGTCCGCACGGGAAGCTCACCCACGTTGCCGTGGCCCCGTGACCCATCGTCGTCGCCGCCGCCACCGCCACCCGACCATCGTTCCAAAGCAGGGAGAACCCCCTCTGCGAGATTCCCGTTTTAAACGCGTGCCACGTCCGATCCAGGCGGCAACGCGAATGGCTCTCGGTTCTGTTGAAACGGAGGATGAAGCAGTGCCTCATGAACTTTGATCTCTTCACGTGATGGTCTGTGATGCTGAATAATGTCGATATTGGTGTTTTTTTTCTTCTGAAGAGGTACCCAAGGAGATGCCACGCTGAACAAGACGTGCGGTAGCCGCGGGAATTTGAGCGGCGTTTCTCTCAGACCTGGGTTAGCGAGCGCTGTTATTTACTCAGATGAGTGTATGCGAGCTATGTGTATATTGAGGAGCCGTACGCAAACGTCTGTAATTTTTGTTGTTGCTGGTGGGGTTTTTTTCTGCGTAAAATATTTTCTCTAATGGTCTGCGGAAGTGATGGAATGTTACCCGTAATTAGAATGACCTTGTAATGAATATAGGTAAATTCTAATTTGTACTATAAATCATTTCTGCACAAAGTTATTTTTTTCTGGGAATAAACTATATGCAGCGATGCTTCGTTGTCATTGTCTTAAATCATTGGATAGTTGAGAATTTATACGCAAAGTAAGGATTTATTCACGCTAAGCCTTGCGAAGTCTGAACCTATGTTGTAACTAAGTTAAGCCAGGGATATATTTATATTCCGTTTGTGAGGCAGAACAGAGAATGAGAGACCACTGGGTTTGTCAGCGTCGAGACGAACGTCAACCATCCTTGTGTGGGTGACTTGCCCGTGTACAAAGTGTGAATGTTCCTGGTTCCTTTGCCGTGCCAAATATCTCGAGGCTCGTGGTGCCTTTAGAAAACCTCTCGAGGGGTTCTATAGAGCTCCCTCTAGTGGAGGCTATTTTGCGAGCAGTGGCTTCAGCAATACATTGCAGGGCTGCACTTAAACTGTTTATGTGCCCTTGGAATGTGCAGCGTATATTTGCAAAACATTGTTTTTCCTTTTTTGTGTTTTTTGTTACATTTTGTTTTTGCTGAGTTGCATAAACAACATCGTATTCATAATTCGCCATTCCAAACAAACCATGACAGGATAAAAAAACAGAAACTTGTGATGTTCTTTTGCAGAACATTGTGGGTGAAATAAAATGAAACAAGATAAAAGTCTCGCCACAGTGAGCATTCCAGCCAATATTTAGTGCTGCATTATCCAGTTATTTTTTTATGGCATAAATTACTCTTTGGTTTAACGATACGATTCCTTGACAAATCGAATAACTCAATAATATTTGGGGGGGGGGGGAAAGATGTTTTTTTACTTGTTCTGCTGGATGAGAGAATGAACGGAGCTTAATGTAACCTGCATCGTCAACCGAGTCATGCTGAGCCTGGCTTGTAAGGGGGTTTCCCACCTTCACGAGGAAAGTTGTTGGGAAGACCGCCATTTTTAAAAGGACCTCGAGTGATCGACTCCAAAGTGGTCATTAATTACGATTTTTTGTTGAGTAATCCACCAAATTCACTCATCTTTCCAAGCTATGCTCGTGTTTCGGCTACCCAGATTATAATAACGCGACTAGGTTAAGGGCGCAGTCATTGAACGTATCCACGACGATGCATTGGCCTTCGTGCGTTCCAGGTTCATCTTTCCTGAGCATCCTTGGGTGAGTTAAGGGTCTCGTCGGCAAGGTGTGAATGATCAAATCAATGGATGGAGGGTGCGGAGGCTGGTCGGAGAGTTAAATTATGGGACCTCGTTGGCTTGAGTGGCAGGTTTAGCGCGTGTGCTTTGTATACAAGAGGAATTACAGAGAAGCTTGGTCTCGAATGAAATACTGGCACTTGACTACTTTGGGAAATTGGACGAACCCTTTGCATCATTTTTACTCTTGACTCAAATTCACACGATGGGTTACGACTGGAGCTGTGGTGATTCGCGCCCTGGTGTTTCGAATAGTTGTGCTGTTCAGGGCTGTGATTAGACTGTAATTGATAAATTACTTTTGTTTCGTCACCATCTCTTTAGTATTGTTTCTCTTATGTCTGGTTTGTACAATTCCCAGTAGTCTAAACATAATTTGCTTCTTGATTTGAAGCTTTCGTGACTGCAATAATCCACACTCTTTGGTTCTTTCGGTAAAGTCACGTAGGTAGAAAAAATAATAGATCACGACGTTTCGATCGCAATGCAAGCAATCGTCGTCATCCGCCTGATCGTCATCATCCGCTGATGACGGTTGCTTGCGTTGCGATGAAAACGTCGTGATCTTATTTTTTCTACCTACGTGACTTTACCGAAAGAACCAAAGAGTATGCATAATTTGCTTGTAATCTACTTAAATCGATAGGGCATACATTCTTACGTGATCTGATGCATGTGTTGTAGCTTTCGAGAATTTATATTACTGCAATTAACAAACTGATGCATCTTTGCATGCCTATGTCTTGCGCCAAATGTTTAATATTAACAAAAAAGGATGTAAGTGAATGCGTGCACCGTCGATATAAAATGGACAATGAATTCACAGCCTTTTGCCAATCCACTGCTGGATATAGGCCTCCTCCCCGTGTCACACCAGTCGTGGGGTGGGGGGGTGGGGGGGGCTGTTTGACCATACTTCAAACCCGCTGGGTGAGTGCGGGTTGGTGAGTGAGGGAGCCCAGGAGCAGTTTGGACATCACTCGCCACTGATGGTCGCCGTGGCCTGAAACAAAACTCGGATGGCCCGGTGCGTAGTTCGATGTGCTCACCACTGTGCCACCGCTCCACACAAAAAAATACCTCGGACGTTGAAAAATGTAAAAAAAGCCTCCTTAGTTTAGTGGACACGGCTGTGTTTGGGTGGAGGCTGGAGTTGTTGCCGCACAGGAAAGGACCTTAGCCCCCCTCCCCCCCCCATTCACAGCCTCCACTGGGAGTCTGGGTTAGGGACCCTTGGCAGAGGTGAAAAGGTCAGAGGTGTTTCCACTAAAAGCGGCTGCCTCTGTCTGCCATCGGCTTGCTCTCTCGCTGGGCAACGCAGCCTTGAGAATGGTGTCGATTTAAATGTGGCTGCGATGGGCTGAAGTCTCTCTGCAAATAGAAGCTTAGGGTTCGTATGTGCGCGCATAGCCCCTTGTGTCAATCCACTGATGGATGAGGGGCGCTGCGCACCGTGCCGGCTGTGTGGGGGTGGGGGCAGGATTAGTTGATCATACTTCACCACACTGGTCAGTGAGGGTTGGTGAAGATGGGGAGCATACACGTTGCAGCACGAAACAGTCCAACGTTGTATTTCGCTGCGCTGCCCTTCACGAGCAACGCATGTTCGCAGCCGCTTGTAACAAACCTGATCGCCCACGCAAGCACGATTGGCTCTCGCCGGGTAAAATAAAAGCTTGGATGGTGACGATGTGACGATGTCCGTTTGGAGGAATTCAGATCGGCGTACAAGGGCGCCAGGAGAGTCGTTGGTGAATTTCAGGGATGTTAATCTTGGTTCTGTCGGTAAAGTCACGTAGAAGGGAAATAATAAAATAATAAAAATAAAACAATAAAATTCTCACGACGTTTCGATTGCAACACATCATCATGACTGCCCTTCACAAGCAACGCATGATGATGATGTGTTGCAATCGAAACGTCGTGAGAATGTTATTGTTTTATTTTTATTATCATGATGATGATGTGTTGCAATCGAAACGTCGTGAGAATTGTATTGTTTTATTTTTATTATTTCCCTTCTACGTGACTTTACCGAAAGAACCAAGAAGATGAATCCCTGCAGTCACGAAAGCTTTAAATCGAATTTCAGGGATGTTGCTGGGGAACGAGCATCATGTAGTAGGCATTTACTCTTCGGTTCTTTCAGTAAAGTCACGGAGAAAGAAATTAAATTAATTAATAATCGAATACCACGTTTCGATTGCAACGCAAACAACCATTATCAGGTACAAATAAATGAGAAAACAAACATAGTAAATTTGGAAATATAATGCGATACAGCACAGTCGGCCAACACAACAGTCAACACGCCACCTGGTTGTTTACGTTCTTCCAAAGATTGCTAAATTTGAGAGAGAGAGACAAAACACAGACACGGAGACACACAGACAGACACACAAGCAGAGAGAGACTCGCACACAGACAAACAGAGAGAGACACACACATAGACACACAGGAATCTAGTTGGTGGGCAGTTGTTTGGCCGCTTGAAAGCGCTCACCGCGTCTCTGTGCACAAGGGTGTCCGTAGCGTCCGTGCAATCGTGGATTTTTTTTGGGGCATTTTCATCAAGGGGCATAAACCGTCGGGCGAACTCAGTTCATCATCGCAGCAGCGGCTTTTTGGCGAGCCATCGAACAAAGGCGGTCACCGCATCGCGTGGCGCTTTCAGATGCGCTTCTGCTGCCCTCTGGAATGCTCTTCCATCCCATAAGCCACTGGGGCTATGCACTTTTAAATCGAGATCGAGAACTCATTTTTCTCGAGAATCCATTTTTGCGAATTCGTTTATTTTTGTCCTTCCCCCGCACGGTTGGCTCCGTACGGTGCGAAAGAAGTTCAACATACAATAAGATGATGGTAATTGTGATGTTCTGATGCCGGTGGTTCATGACCGTCATCCAACGTCACCCAGAGTGTCCATTCATTTCACGGAATCTACTGCTCCACTCGCATCGTCCCATCGCTCTCTCGATAAATGGAAACGTCAAGTTGGAAAGAAAGCTGTTTTGTTTACTGGAGTGTTTTTGAATGGAAAGGCCTGACATTTTAAAAGGAGGGGTTGGGGGGGAGAGGGAAACACGCATCTATTTCCATGTATTTTGTTACTTTTAATAACCCGGGGTCCCCTATTAAAACGGCACATGGCCATGACGACTGTTTACACACAAAATACCGCGGCCCAAAACTCGCCGAGGATACGATTTACAAGCCGGTCCATTGCTGCGCTCAAACTCTCCAGCCCAAGCTAATTGCAGTCAATTTGCTTCTGCACAAGCACAACGAGCCTCCTTCGCAGTTGCATCTCGCTCACGCCCACCGAGGGAGGGGGGGGTAGTAAAATAAAATAAAAAGCAAATTCAACTCGATTTGCAGCGCACCTTTGTTGCGCGCCCCCACTTGAAACAAGGAGCTCGATTGTTTTTTTGGTTGGAGAATTGCGAAGACCGTGGGCGAGTCGAGGGGGGGTGGAGTAGGAGGGGGGGGGGGCCTGCCACAGTTGTGCCCCCCCCCCAATACCCCACCACTCCCCCCCCCCAATACCCCACCACTCCCCCCCCCCCCCCCCCGTTATTCACCACCAGCTCGGCCCTTTGAAGAAGGGGGGTGCCGCGCGTGCGCCAGTCCAGCCCGGCCGCCGGGGTATAACGAGGGACATTGTCGGGGGGTCCCCACCCCCACCCCTCACCCCACCCCACTTAGGGCCTAAATGTCTCTCCCCTGACGCAACGGAACACCTTCTTGCATAATGGTGCTCATTGAGAAAGTGCACGGCCAAGGGGCAGCGTGGCCGCCCCCGCGGGTAGCAATGAGCCGAGCGGGCGGGTTTTGGGGCTCTTCCCGCGGGCAGCGGCTGAATTTTAAAAATAAAAAAATATATTTCTCGTGGAGATTTCGCTTTAACAGCGACGAGAGGTTCCTCGACGCTGGGTGGGAAGGGCGGCGGGTTGGGGCGCTCTTGAAGGAGAAAGTCGCCTCGCACCAGAGGTCGCAACCGGGTACCCGATACCCGTACCCTACCCGATACCCGGCTACCCATACCCGGCCGGGTATTGGGTACCCGTACCCGGCCGGGTACGGGTACCCAATGGTGAGTAACCATTTGTCACTCATTTCCCAACGTCTTGTCTCTTCTCACAATTCAAATTCCTAGAATCAACCCACCCGCGCCTGCAACATGTCTTCATCCCAGAGGTCGCAATCGGGTACCCGATACCCGTACCCTACCCGATACCCGGCTACCCATACCCGGCCGGGTACCCGTTTGCGACCCTGGTGCGGCCGGGTACGGGTAGGGAATCAAAACCCGTTTGCGACCTCTGCTTCGCACAAACAAATAAAAACTCGCCAGCCCAGGTGTCGTTCTGGCGGGGAGCGTCTGAAGTCACCGGTGATGCCACCGCACGCCAACTGGCCCAAGCGTTTACACGGAGCGAATGGACTCGAGATGTTTTTGTTTACTTCAAGCTGCGAAGGCTCCCCCCGCCCCCACCGCCGATTGAGCCAAGGACGACCACGTCAGACCTAGACCATCGGCAGTGGCGGCGAGTTAGAGGGCATTTTCACGGAGGGAATGTGCCCACGAAGAATAAACAAAAGCAGATATTATTTACGCGAAACCCACGCCAAAAAACGTGCTGTTGAAAACAGGATAAAGAATATATTCTTGCTGACACCGATAGAGGAGGATCGTGTGTGCCTCCCCGGAGTCGTGTGGCTTCACTCCTGACACAGAAGTGAACCGATACAGGATCCTGAGTGCAGACCTGCATGGGATCACTCCCAAATGTTGTCCGGAGTGAAAGTCGCTAGATGGGTCGTTTGTAACTTGGACAAAAAAAAATTCCCGCTGGGAAATTTTTAAAAAGTCGCAAGATTTCGCGTCTAAACCGCTCAGTTGACAACGGTAGTTCGAAGCGATGAAAGAAAAAAACCTCCAAAAGTTGAGAAAATTACGGATATTGTAAGCTTGGGCTGTGAGGTCGCAATGAGTTTGGCAGCACAGCAGTGGAGTCTTGAATCTGTGCGTGACTTTGCGCACCACTCCATGGCATGCGTAAGAGCTGGCCAATAATCCCAATGCACGAACTATAAAGACATTCCGAGCAAAAGGGTTTCATTAGGAATCGTGCAGTATTATTGTTGTGCTGTTTAGTTATTGTGGCAATAGTAATATTATTGGAATAGGAGTATTATAAGTAGTAGTAGTAATATTAGTGATTTGAAGCTTTCGTGATTGCAGGAATCCATACACTTTGGTTCTTTCGGTAAAGTCACGTGGGTAGAAAAAAGTCACCAACGTGACTTTACCGAAATAACCAGAGTATAGTAATATTAGCGTGAATGTAGTAGTCGTGTAAGTAGTAGTAGTATTATTGTAGTAGTATTGTTAGTAGTAGTAATAGTATTCTAGTAGTATTGAAAGTAAGACTATTATTGTCGTAATATTCAGTTTAACACGTAGGCTTTCGCGGTACCAATATTATCCATAATAAAAAAAATTTGGGTTAGATCGCGTAAATATATAAATGTGTCGTTAAAACCCGCCACCACCCGGCACAGCCAACTAGTAAGGGTTGTCACGTAAACAGAACGTGGCAACAACACATCTACGCCTCTATATAAGGAACGAAACAGTAATACTTATCCATAAATCTGGCTGTCGCCTGATGAAGCTAGTTGTAATTACTGGCGAAACGTTGTACTCAGTTTATAAATGTTGTGGCTTGGCTCTCCAACACACCGGTATGCTGTACTAGTGACGAATTGGCCATTTTCTGTTTACGTGACAACCCTTACTAGTTGGCTGTGTCGGGTGCTGGCGGGTTTTAACGGCACATTTATATATTTACGCGATCTAACCCAAAAACCTCTTAATATTATTGTAATAGTAGTATTTGACCGGAGTAGTATTATCGTAGTTTTGTAAGTAGTGGTATTTTATGAGTATTCCAAAACCAAATAACCCAATATTTTTCCACAGCTGGGATCAAGGCAATGTATATCTAATAGCAAGGTCAGTCTAATGATGGAGAGTGGCATGGTTCTTCAATGCCCGTCATTATCATTATCGTCGTAAAGTCTGGAATTCGTCACTGCACTTCCCTTTAAAATGACATTCTGAGAAAGCAATTATTTATTTATTGTACTATGCGTTTCAATACCACTTAGCCGAAGGACGTATTTCATATGGCCGTTCGCTTTCACCGCCACTTTGGTGTATGAATATTTGAGCGCCGATCCGTTTCGCCTTGATTTATGCCTGCCAAGATAGATAGCGGCTCATGAGACGCGCTGGAAATTCCTGAAATGTCTCAGCAGGCGGAGCTGTTGTGTCGACGTGACGCTGCGTCGTGTTGAGTCCTCGGAATTACCCTGGGGGGGATTCTCCACGGCATGGGGGGGGGGGGGCAGGTTACATTTTCAGACATCGGTCCTCGCTGATATTGGCCGGGAATTGAACTCGGGTTGCCAGGTTCGTAGCGCAAAGCGATTGCCACGGCGCCCCACACCACAATTAAATATGGCAACGTGCCGCCATAATTTCTACCGTAAACATGGCATTTTGTGTATTTACTCTAGAGATAAAATAAACACTCCGCACTCTCTATTTATCCCAGGGCATGAACGTATAAAAATAACACTATCGCCTTTTATTTACCCAGTAAATAAAAATATAAATACAATGCTCTTTGTGCACACGGGGAATCAAAAAAATATATATACACATAGAAACCTCATGCCCCTATTTGTAACCCAGCAAATGAAAGGGCATTCGACTCTCATTTCAAAAACATTTCCATCGCTTAATAGACAGGCGCATCTCCCTCTTCTTCACCGGATACTTTCTAAGCCCGTGATAACATTTCTACACAATTCTCTTTGTGTGAGATCCAGCCACTCCTCACCCACCCACCAACCAATGTTCTCTTTTGTGTGTAGAGCAAAAACGATCACAGCGCCTTGAAGGGCAACGCTCGTCACACGTGTGAAATACGAATAGTCCCTCGCAGGGAAAAGACGTTCAGCCGAAAATACACGACCGCCTGGCGCCGTCGTGGGTGATGTTACCGCCAGACAATCGTCTTTCCATCTCGAGCCTCCGTCCCCGGCGAGCATGGATGTGCCGTCGTCCTGCAAAGCGGTTGTCCCGCAAACGCCGGAACGCTGTTACCTAACGTCCCACGTGCCAACGTTAGCCCAATGTTGCACGCGAACTGGGGTAGCAGCAGGGGATTAACACAGCGCTGGAAGTCATTTGTTTTTTATTAAATAATTATCCATTTTTATAAACTGTTGGAAATACCACAGCCTCAAAATGCGTATTCACCACAGCTCAACGTCTGTGCCAGTGGTGCATATTCCATATTCCTATGCTGAGGACGAGTCCATCTAAAGGGAACTCACATTGGCCATTCCGTAAAGCGGCTCTGATTTTAAAACAGAGCCCTGGAGGAATGGAGACACCGGGCCCAGTGGTAAAATGCTAAGCGCGTTAGGATTTGCAATCCACAATGCGAGGGTTTGATCTCCACCCGGCAGTATACATGAGCACACCAGAGTGTGTCAACCGGCAGATCGCATGTGGTGGGGAAAAGCGTGGGCACTCCCACCTCGTCTTCCAAGACGTCTGGTCAGCCTCAAGGACTCGGCCCAAATATCATCTGGAAGGGCTCTCGAGGAGAGCTCTCTCTCTCTCTCGTGGATGCCCTTGCACCAGCAGTGGCGTTCTCGGCGCAATTGCCGGTGCTGTGCCTTTGTCTTTACCCCGCCTCGGATTGGTCAAATCCCCCCTCCTCTATTCTCCGGGCTCCTCTTGCAGCAGCCGATTGGTTGCGCTTCGTGCGCGAGTTGTGGGGAGGTGGGGGGGGGCGCTCGGAGCTTGCGCTATAAAGCCCCGGGGGCGCTGGGTATGTGGGGGCAGTTGTCTAGCGGTGGCCAAGCAGACGCCTCGCCCCGTGGTTCCTGGTGTCTCTGCATCTGCGAGCGCTGCTACATTCACTGCGGGTGCAGGAGTGGGGGGGGGCAGTGGGAGAGAGAGTGTGTGGAGAGGGGAGGGGGTCCATACATCACTGTGGGTGCAAGAGCGGGAGAGGAAGAGAGAGAGAGTGAGAGCGTGTGGATTATTTATTTATTTGTAACAGCAGCCACAAGCGTGTGGGTCTCTCTCTGCTCCAGACGTCGCGTTCCGCAGAAGACTGCAACACGTTCCGGCTTGACAGCTCCGTGCTTTGTCAGATGTGAAGAGTCTACCCCCCTCCTCCCTCCCCCATAACCTCCTTGTGTCTCTGGGTTCTGGCTCAGCATCTGAGTAGTGGAGAGCTCTTCTCGCTTTCTTCTCCTTTACAAAGAAGGCTGTTGGTTTGGAGCTCCGTGTCAATTGAATCGCATCGATATTCTATATCCATTGAGAAGTGGTGGGCGCCAAACAAGTGGGCAATTGCCCGGGGAGACATATCTTTCGTCCCAACAGTGCCTTGGTGAGTAAGACTCCTCCAGTATTTTGTACAATTTGCGTGTCTCTCGCCTTGTGTGTGTGTCTCTGTGTGTGTGCTATATTGCAGTGGACGATTGCGTTCGTTTTTCGTGGTTGTGGCGCACGCTCTCCGATGTGTTTTTCGGGGTGGTGACTCGTGTAGTTCGACACGATGTCCGACGTTTCGCTCCACGTGCTGGGAGCTTCTTTGGGAACTGAATATATCCCACTGTCGGTATATTCATTGTCAATGTTTTATGTTGGCATAGGGTAAACCCCATTGGGCAATTGAAGTTCATTTTCGATAGCGACCTCGTTACAGAAACCTGGTTTACAGCGACAAAAAACCACACCAGCAATTCTTACATTTCGTAGGAAATCTTGGCTCTGTCCGAGTCTTTCCGATTGCGAGGGGTCTGAGAAGGGGTTAGGAGGTGAGAGGGTGAGAGGGTGGTGTGAGGGTGACAGCGAGTGGGTGAGATGATGAGATGATAAGAGGGGTGAGATGGTGGGAGGTGTTCGAGGCTGAGAGTGTTCAGGGGTGAGAGGGTGAGAGTCATCTTGTGAGAGGGTGGGACGACGAGGGAGTGAGAGTGCGTGACGGTGAAGGGTGCGAGATGGTGACATGATGATCGCACGTGTGAGACTGTGAGAGGACGCGAAGCTGAGCCGGCGAGAGAAGCGGTGAGGATGGGTGAGAGAAGCGATGTTTGAGAGAGAGAGAGATTGGGTGAGAGTGTCAGAGGAGAGAGTTCGAGAGGAGAGAACGCGGGGGTGGGGGGAGGGGGTGCTGATTGCGAGCACAGTGGGAGGGCTCCCCACGGGACCGACGCCTTCTGCCGCTGCCACGCGCCGGCAGATGCGGGGACGCGCGTGCGAGCGTGGTGCACACGCGGTTGGGATGCCGTTTATGAGAATGGCGTTGTGAGTGTGAGAGGGTGTGTAGGGTGAGAGGGTTTGGTGGGGGGGGGGGTGAGGAGGGTGAGGAGGTGTGAGAGGAGAAGAGAGGAAGGTGAGGTGTGAGTAGCGTATAAGAGTGAGATATTTAGAGGGTCAGATAGTGAGAAGCGAGAGAGGGTGAGGAGGGTTAGAGGTGCAGAGGGTGAGCCCTCAAAATGTAGTCAGTTGAGATCTTCTGCACAAAACACACATATCACTTGTATTAAACAGTTCTTCTCTCTTGCTATGGATCGGGTGATATTTTATATGAAAACGTTGCCCCATGAAGTCAGGCGTTCACGTCTGTTTTTATTTTATTTTCCGGAACTGAAGCTATGTCTGCGCTACACGCCTTAACCCCGGTTTTCCAGTTCCCACCACAATAATTCATGGGAGAAGAGAGAACCCTTCCCGTTAAGGGCATTTCTCGCGGAGCCCGGGGGTGGCAGATTACGAGTGGCATGACCCTCTCAAGCCAAGCTTTGTTTTTCTTGGTAATGAGCCAGGCATGTGCGGGAGCCCTCCTGCCTCCTGGCACATTGTGTATACCTCCTCGCCTGTTCGCAAGAGCTGGCCATCAGTCGAAGGGCACCGCTGCGAAATTAATATAAATCAGTCGCAACGTGTAACTCGCTGCACAGTATTCGCTCGCTCTTGAAGAAAGAGAGATTTAGAGAGAACAACTTGGAGGCGCGTGGAACCAAACCACAGCACATTTGTGTAGAACCACTACGAGAAGATGAACAGAAGTCAGTTATCCATAATGCAGGTTTTTTTGGGGTTATATCGCGTGAATATATAAATGTGTCGTTAATCCCGCCACCACCCGACACAACCAACGTAAACAGTCGTTGAGATTAGTTGTAATTGGTTGTGATTACAACTTAGTTGTAATTAGTCATTACAACTAGTTGAAGGAGAACTAGTTGTAATTACTGGCGAAACGTCGTACTCAGATTGTAAATGTTGTGGCTTGGCTCTCAAACACACCGGTTAGTGCTGTACTAGTGACGAATTGCCATGGTCTGTTTACTGACAAACCTTACTAGTTGGCTGTGTCGGGTGGTGGCAGGTTTAACGACACACTTATATATTTCTGCGATTTAACCCCAAACACATGTATTATGGATGATATTAGTCGCGAAAACCTACGACGTGTTAAACAGAAATCAGTTACAACACAATTATTAATAGCACGAAACGTACCTTGCTCTCGGAAGCGAAGTGATGCAGAGTTGTTCCGGGATGGTGCTTGGATAGAGGACCGGCGCTCATAAATCACATCAGGTCATGGGAACACGTGATGTTGGCGAGCCACTGCTACAGGGCACGCCGATCACTCTCGTTGGCTTATGACCTACGATGTGGGCAGCAGAGGGCAGTGAAGCAAAATCTGCGTATCGTTGTACGGTACTGCTATGCTGCCACCAAATCGGCACTCAGCAGCGCAGTGAAGTACGCTCAGCACGTGTGTGGGTTTAGTTTGTTGCGGATTGTGCTGGTGTCCAGAGGGAGACGCTCATCCAGCAGTGGACTGACAACGTCCTGTACAAAAAGGATTTTGGTTAATTTAGTAAGAAGTGTGGATTTAATCCTCTTTTTCTGCTCAAAGCCGACGGGCGCACACTGCCCACGCTGGGATGATTTTGATCCCAAAGGAGAGAGAGAGAGATACAAAAAACAAGAGATCACGCTTCTGGCACAGCTGCTCTGGCTCGCTGTATCTGCATCGCCCATTGTTGGACGCGAGGTCTTCATCATCCACGTTTTGAGCTTTTGTACCACAGCGCGTGCCGTTCAGAACGTAGTCCAAAGTGTGGCGGCGGTACAACGACAACAAAGAAGGCGCTCGCTCGATAATGGATGGGCCCCGAGCACACAAGGGGACGACGTACGTACGTTGAACTTCTTTCGCACCGTACGAGGCCAACCGTGCACACGGGAGGTGCGTGGGAAGGACAACAAACTAAACGCGACAACAACAAAAATAACCTATTCTTGAGAAGTGAGTTTTCAATCCAGAGTGTCATTTCAACTGCTGGGTGTGAGGGCCTTCAGTCACCTCGAGTGGCCGGCGATGGATATTTGACCGCGTCAGCCAGTGTGGGGTCGGTGAAGATCGTGGGGAGGTGCGGGGAGAGGACAAAACAACCGAACCATCAGGTTTTTTTGTTTTCCTTCTGCACTGCCCTCTGCTGCCCACCACATAGAGCCCCCATGCCTCCCCGAAGCTCTGTCGCTACCTGTTTGTGCCGGCTGGTGGGGCACATCCAAGGCGACCAGCAGGCACAAGAGGCTTCGCCAACCCAGGCCTTCTTGTACCCGACGAGATTCGGGCGCATTCCAGCTGATTTGGTCCAAGGGGCTGGGATGACATCAAAATTACATAATTAATTGGGCTTGTGTGTGTGTTTTTACGCGCCCCCTGTTTTATTTTCTTCCTTTCGGCCATCGCCTATCGTGACGGGGATATGCCAGTGTGTCCTTGGTGCCGATTTTCCGAGCGCCAGAATGAAGCTGGGACGCATTCTGCCGGGCCGGGCCGGGCCAGATGGAAAGCATAGATGCGTATAAAAGGCAGAACGAGGGAGAGGGGATGGGGGGTGGGGGAATACATAAAATAAAAAATATCCCTCCGGGCAATACTTCTGCCTTGGCCTCAACACGCATTACGTTGAGATGTTCCACAGCCCGAGTGTGCACCTATATCTACATAAATAGCCACACATCTGTCGCTGTTAGCGTCTCGGGGCGCGCTAATACTAACAGACGTGCATTTCAATTATTTATGAGAACACAGTATGCGGCCGCGTGCCTCGCGGAGTGGCTGAGTGAGTGTGCCGGCTCTGGTCGTTGCGTTTTGCCGCATTACGCTCTTTCTCTCGAGGTCCACGGAGAGGAGGGGAGATCTGCGGTGTTAATTGTTTTTTAAATTTATGCAAGACTAGCTTTACTACCCGGCTTCGCCCGGGACTTGGATTCACCACGCCCGGCCGCCTTTTTGTCTCCCCAGTGGCGATGTTCACACACCAGTTACTCGTTTGAGGCTGAGTCGACCTAGGGGAGGCCCAGGACCGGTTCAAATAATCGTCACCGGTGGTGGCCGTGAGCGGGAGTCGAACTCGGGTCGCCGGGTTCGTAGCGCAGCGCGCGAATCGATACGCAGTCTCACAGGCTACACGGGGGATCTTTGTCTTTATCCTGTGTGTGTGGGGAGGGAAGGCAGCGACTGCGTAGCGATTCGCGCGAGTTCGATTCCCGCTCACGGCCACCACCGGTGACGATTATTTGAACCGGTCCTGGGCCTCCCCTAGGTCGACTCAGCTTCAAACGAGTAACTCGTGTGGTGTGTGAGGATCGCCACTGGGGAGACAAAGGCGGCCAGGCGTGGTGAATCCAAGTCCCGGGCGAAGCCGGTTAGTAAAGCTAGTGTGAAATAAAATATAAAACCCCAGGAATTAACTAACATCTTAATAACCGGGAGCTCAAAATAGGACGAACGCGTTTTTTTGATCGCGAGGTCCACGTAACAAAAAAAAAACCCTCCAATGTTGAATCTTTTAAGCCTTAAGGGCAGTAATCGTGTACATGAATGAGCTGTCTCACCGCTGCCTTTTCATTGTGTTGAGTGCTCCTATTGGCTTATACTTTCATATTTAGTTGAAACATCTGTGAGAGAGTGCTCGGTGTGGACTCATTCCCATCGGTTTGTTGGCACGCAACGGGGAATGTGGCCTGCCAGCAGTTAAGTCGGTGTGTCAAAGGGACCGAGAATTGAATTGGTCCATGCGAACACAATATTCACTTCTTCTTTGTTTTGGTCTCTGTGCGGTGTAGACCGTGGCGTCCGATTCCTCCGACCCAATGTATGTACAGCATGTTGAACTTCTTTCGCACCGTACGTAGTCAATCGTGCTAATCGGAGGTGCGCTGGGAAGGACAACAAACTAAGCACAAAACGCAGTTATTTTGTTATTTTTCTTTACCCCCCCAAAAAAGGGTCAGAGTGCAAGTGTGATTATAAATCAGCCAAAATCCCAATCCGTGGCCCGAAATCAGCACACGACATTAAAATCAATATCGTTGAGATGATTTATTTGAAACCAAAAATCTGCACTATTCTGCAAAGAAAGTGTGCAATTTGTATTAAATATTCACGCCGACTTACGGTCATTAAAAGACGAGGTTATAATGAGCGCCCACGTTCTTCAAGGCGAGGTTCCTCCCTTCGAGCGGAGACTGAATGTACCTCCGTCGTGTGGACAGCAGCACAACGGGTGACATCGGGCCGCACACGTGCAGCGCATCGTGTGGTTTTTTAATCGACGCAAGTGCAGCCACCACCACCACCACCACGGATGGAGACTCGTTAAGTGTGCGTGCTTTTTTCGCCACGATTCCTGTCTTAAAATTGGCAGACGCCCGCTTCTGCCCATCAGAGATTCATAACCTCAGCAGCTTTGTCTTTTTTTACCGCAGCTATTAGAGTCACCCATTATTCTCCTGCTGGAGATAAGAGCACATCATCGTCATCACCATGAACTAGTCCTTAGTCACAATGGTCGTGGGGAAGCTGTCGTCTCTCCTCCGTCGTGCGGCGTATTAGTCCGTGTTGTCACGTTTGTCATCCAGATGATCTTGGGTTTGATATTTCAACAGTTTCCCTTTTTCCGTGTTCTGTAAGATAGCGTCGGACAGTCGAAGATGTAGCCTCAGTAATAATTTGTGTCGAGTAAAACTAATTTTGCCATTTGAGCGGTGGTAACAGTGGTTAGGGCATTGTACTGTGGTTCCAGCAACCTCAGTTCAATTCCCGGCATTGGTAGCATCAATGGCGATTGCCATCTGAACCAATACTGGGTCTCCCCCCTCCCCCATCCCTTCACTAGCAGGCACTGACCAATGTGGTGAAGTATGGTCAAACAACCTCCTTTGGTGGGTGGAGGGAGGGGGGTGTTCAGCAGTGAATTGACAGAGAGTTGCAAATTAGTATTTTGAAAATCATTTGCACAGAGAGTACGACACGTGGAGTCACTCTCTCCTCCAACACCAAGCGATGAATTATGCGCATGTTGCATGCATTTGTAGCATTGAACCAGTGGTGAAAATCCCACATTACGATGGCAGGAACCAGGTCTCTCTGGAAATGATTTGAACTCACAATCCTACAAGTAAAAGGTCCGTTCCTCGACAAAATACTACTACTAATCATAGTAATGACATTTGTACAAGACAATTATTTACCCAGGAAAAACCCTGACCGAGTTTCCAGACAATTTTTTTCAGGAGGGTTCTGAACTAAAATGTTTGGGCAATTCATTCAAGAAACGATTGCGTCACCTGGCACCACCTAGGCCACCCCACAGCTCAAGCCTACAACACCTCGTGTATCCCCACCTACCAACTGACTAGACGTAGACTCGTGTATCACCTGTGCTACTCTCGTTTATTGAAATATTTAATCAGAATAAAAATAAAACAACATCATCCAGCGAAATCAAACCTCTCGTTTACATCTGCGTCCCGGCACGATCGGCAAAAACACAAGCGTCTGTAGCAGTTTTGAATCATTCCTCTTTAGAAGCAAAAAACACTACGATAACCAACCAACCAACCATGTTCAAGGCGCACAGTTGATAGTGACTGAGTGGAGAGGCTTACGTACATTCTGTCCTGGATGGGCTAGACATGTTTTGAGCAAATATAGTTGAGTCATAACTAAAGCATTTAAAAAAAAACGATAACATTACAATTTCGGGTCCCCAAATATTAAAGCCAGGCGCTTTTATCGATGGGTTGTACTCGTAAGGCAGGTTCACCCTGAAGTTCTACATCACTGTGCTGCAAGTCCCGTGCTAAACACGAATATGCCGTCTCAGTGATCAGCGTCCCCAGCCGATTCACCTCCCGTACGATGTGACACTGAAGCGAATAGAGAGTGGTTACAAAGTGCATAACACACGCGCACTTCACGTGTTGCTGCTTCTTTCAGTTTGAAACTAATGATCAAAACAAACAGTCTCGCGCTGACCTTGCGCACGGAGGAGCTCGCTTGCTGTTACACGACTCCCAGGAACGCGGGACCCCGAGATCCAGCACAGCTGTGGATGCTTGGGGAGGCCTTACTACCCATGCCCCGTCTGCTACTTGGAGATTATGATGGTGGTGGTGGTGATAGGGGTGGTTGGGGGAGCGGTAGTGTCGTGGCCAGCGCATTGCGGTAAGAATCCGGTAGACCGAATTCAATTCCTGGCCATGGCGATAAATAATTGGTGGTGATTTTATGAACTGGTCCTGGGCCTCCCCTAGGTAGACTCAGCCTAAAATGAATACCTGATGCAGTGTGTAAACATCGCCACTGGGGAGACAAAGGCGTGATGCTGTCCACCCATCCCCTCGTGTGCCGTGCCGGTCTTCATAGGCGCACGCTCACAGCACTTTCCACAAAAGTCTGTTAAGGCTATACGGGGGATCATTGCTCTTTGGTGGTAGTAGTGGCTTTGGTAGTGGTGGCGTTGGTGATAGTGATAATGGTGGTTGTATTGGTGGTGGTTGTCGTGGTGGCGGAGCGAGGGAGGGCAGCTGCATCGCATGTGCACGCGACACTTTTCAGGGATGTGTCGGAACTAAACGATTGCAAATGTGGACGCTGTCACGAACCATCGAGGCGTCGACTTTCCGATGATGATCCTGACAGCAGCGCTACTTTGAAAGAAAAAAACCTGGGGACGGTTTTGTTTGTTAAATTAATAAATCCGTCCTTGCTGTACGTACGATACGCTGTGTCCATGCATGCGTGCACACGTGTGCATGTGTGTGCGCACATATTAATAATAGAAGGCAAGCTATTTTTAGATGTGCCCCCCTCCCTCCACTGATTTCTCATGACCTTCTTACTTGTCAACAGGTGATTGAATATCGTGAAAGCTATGGCTCCGTATCTTACAGATGAGAGAGAGAGAGAGAGTTAAACGATTTAATGTCTTGGGATTTGTCGGGAGACGTGTCGAGGCTTCGAAATCAAATGTGGTTTCCTCTAATTTCTTCATATTATCATTGCGGGAAATCTGGAAATTAATCACCGTCCACTGTTTTGCACTGATGCAAAACTCACTCTTTTGAATATATCATGAATGCAATTGCTTAAAACAAAATCAATGAAGTCAATTATCCACCAGCACCACCATCACCACCACCACCTCACTATCATCATCATCATCATCTGCATGTGTGTATCCACTGTTGGATGAACGCCTCTCTAAGCTGTCACCATCGCTACTAGTTCTCCAAATTACCGGTGACAAAACCCCCGACGGAAAAAAATCAATAACGCTCCAACATTGTTCGACAGCGATCGATAAACGCAGCGCCATGTGCATTCACTGCCAGAGTATTGAACCGTTAAACACTAAACAATAATGCGAGGAATTCAAAATGCTGCATTTGTGTACGGAACCTACGTCCCAAACTGCGAATCGCAGTGAATTTTTGTCCCATTGCCTGACTCGAGCCATCTGTGAACTTGCTCCCGGCATGGACCAACACGCCACGATGGGATCTCGGGGACTGTGTTGGCTAGCGGTTGAGGCTTCACGCGCACCGCCAACCACGAGAGGCTGAAACTGCCCCGTGCGCGTCGGTTCGTAACGCCACGAGTCCGGCGACCTGAGTTCGATTCCCGGCCGCGGCTAACACTCTTGAGGTCAAGTCACGTAGAAGGGAAATAATAATAAAATAATAAAAAATTAAACGTAATAAAATACAATTCTCACGACGTTTCGGCCACAACGCAAGCAGCCGTCCTCAGGTGAAAAACAGGTATGTCGGGAACAAGTCTGTCTTCTCGACAGACCTGTTTTTCACCTGAGGACGGCTGCTTGCGTTGTGGCCGAAACGTCGTGAGAATTATTTTATTATGTTTTATTTTTTATTATTTCCCTTGTACGTGATGACTTTACCGAAAGAACCAAGAAGATGAATCCCTGAAGTCACGAAAGCTTTAAATCGAAACTCTTGAGGTAGCAAATGGTCCTGCCTCATTCAGATAAGCACTAAGCGATGGCTGGCAGTGATTGGCGAGGCACCGGGAGGCCTTCATCCAGCGGTGGATTGAACACGGTTGAATGCTGATGACGATACCACCACCACCATCATCATGATCATCAGCAGCAGCCATAGAATGCCAACCGTTTCTATCGCAGTGGGGAGAGCTGACTGATGGTGGCGGGGCCGGATTCTTACGTCTCTCCAGAAATCAGACAAAGTTTTAGGGTTGAAGAGATCATCAGATAGTTGCCCAGGCTTACACCGGGACTCTCCAACCACCACACGTTAAAGACCCTTAAAGTATCTGGACATTACCCAACGACTACATGAGAGGAAAGCCCAAGGCAATGTCGTCATATGTTTCGTTAATGCCAGAGTAGGTAAGAGGTGCAGAGGTGAGAACGCCATCATATCGCGAATTCAGTAAATTAATCGGCGCTGCAGCTGCTGCGTTGGCAGTGGTGCACAATTTACAAATTTAAAAAAGCTCATTTATTGACGAATGTGTTGAGTTAATTACGGCATATTTTGCTATTGTTTCAAGCTACGCTCCTCCAGAGCACAAGGAGAAGAGAGACATGTCTCTACAAGTCCCAATTGTGCAGAACATTATTCCGGCATGCACAACGGATCCAACCAGTGTCTTCATTCCAGCGGGAACAGTCCGGAGTGCTGTTCCAGAAATTATGTCCGTGCACCATATCCATCTCGCCTTACTCTGTCCTCGTGATAGTGCTGTGGGTGAGGTGGTGTGCAATGCAGGGTACGATATTACATATAGTATCAATGTGGATAAGTGTACCTCGTACTCTTAGTGGTAGTGCCTTACTCTGACGATCCCTACTTCCATCCAGTCCTAGCCACGTTCTGCAAAATATGGAGCGAGAAACACAATCCACGTTTATACCTCCTCGCCTCTGCACGTCGTATTTGATCTGCAGGAACTTTCTGACCGAGTGATTATCTCGAACGGCGTCTCGAGATTTCACTGCGAGGGAGGCGTGGTATGACGAATAAACGATGATGATGATGATGTGATGATGACGATGATGATGACAGCCCCACATACACAATGTTGGGGCAAGTGCGTGTTTGCGGGCGTCTATGAAGGCCGGAACGGCAAATGAGAGGGGGGGTATGTGGGAGGGGGGGCGGGGGTCAAAACCACGCAGAGCCGCCTTTGTCTCTCCAGTGTTCATGCTTACACGCTGCATCAGGTACCTATTTCAGGCTGAGTCGACCTACGGGAGGCTAACATGCACGAAAACAAAGCCAAAGATCCCCCGTATAGCCTCTCACTCACACTCTCTCTCACTCTCTGACTCACACTCTCTCACTCTCTCTCTCACTCACGCTTTCTCACGCTCTCACTCACTCTCTCACTCTCTCTCCCACTCACACTCTCTCACTCTCTCACTCACAATCTCTCTCACTCACTCACGCTCTTTCACTCTCTCTCTCTCTCACTCTCTCTCTCTCACTCACGCTCTCTCACGCTCTCACTCACTCTCGCACTCTCTATCACTCATTCTCTCTCTCACTCACACTCTCTCACTCACTCTCTCTCACGCTCTTTCACTCTCTCTCTCACTCTCTCTGGTCCCGTGGTGTCACAAAGAGAAGCGGTGGCTTTTTTAACCAAGCGCAGTTGTGTGACAGGTGCCCGTGGCTGGGGTGGGGGTGTGCGTGTGGGGAGGGGGGTTCCTGCATCTGTCCACCCATTGATACCGTTAATGAAATCACAGTGGGGGGGTTTGGGTGATGGGGGTAGCGGATTTGTCTTTGAGGAATGTTGACTGTGGCGCGGTCTCCTGTTGCCCTCCCGCGAAAGCGTGGAGCGGTGGAGTTTGTTGGGGTTAAACACCAAGCCGAGATTTAAAGAGATTCCGCTCGAACTGTTAAGTGCAGTGCGGCTTCCAGAAGGCGTTTGGGGGCGGCCGATGGTCGGCTCTGAAGCAGGGCCATAGCCCGAACCGTCAGCTTGTTTTAGATGATTTGGGGACTGTAAGTGTCCAAATGATGGGCCACTTTGTTGAGCTATCATTTGTGGGCCAGGTCGCTTGTGAAAAAGAAGTTGATACCTCAGTGGGCATGGCCTGGTAGGATGGGGATGGTTGAGTTTGTGTTTGGGTGATGTGTCTTACCTCGCTTGTACTTTGCACTCGTGTTGTGTCTTTGTACTGTTTGTTGTTGTAACGTTCTTGCCCCGTGCCCCGACTGGACATCTGTGAAGAAAGAGCTTTATAGCTCATCGGATTCCTCCAGTACAAATACATTAATTAATTATGAGGCAGCGTTAATCGCGATTTTGGAGAACATTTTTGTAGACTCGTATACAGAACACGCTTAGAGAGCGTTGAGCAGGTTACAGATGCAATGATGAACGTCAATAAGAGCGATGGGACTTGGGCAGGACACGTCGCTAGGAAGGATGATGGCCGATGGTCGGGTATCGTGATGAGTGGGTAGCAGCCAAGGGGTGTAGCGCACAAAGGAGATAGAGCCATTCAATTAAAATGTTAAACTAATTTTTTTCTTATTTAACCAGTTAAAGCCCACTGAGATACATTGCTCTCTTATTCAGAAGCGACCTGGGCACAAATGGAAATCTCAACGAAGTGGCTTATCGTGCAGAAGTGTATAGCAGCCAAATAGGATTGTGAGAGATGGTGACGGCTTGGGGAAGCCTTCGTCCAGCAGTGGATGAATCATGGTTGAGCACGGGGAAGCGGGGGGGGGGGAGAAGTCGGGGGTGTCTGAAAGTGATGCATATTGAACTTCATTCACAGCGTACGTAGCCAACCGTGCTAATCGGAGATGATGGGAGGAGTGGCGGTTTGGTTGGTGGTTGGGTGGTGGTGGTGGTGGTAAGAGGGGTCGCTTAATCTGCATTGTGGTGGAGGTTAGGGGATGCAATCCATTAAGAGCAGCTCAATAGAATTGGCACTCAGATGAAGGTCACAGGAAATAATATCCATTTGAAATACGCGAAAATAAAATGGACTTGTTCTGGCTATCAGGAGTCCAGCAGCGTTGAATCCGTTAATAAGAAAAGTTAGAAGACTTTATTTTCTATGTAATAGCATCATTGGCAGTAATGAACAATTCACTGCTGGATGAAGTTCCTCCCCAAGCTGTCCATCATCTTTCTCGGTCCTGAGCTCCTGGGCCAGGCTTATTGAATCTCACGTTTCTATATTTTACTATTCATTCGCCAATTTGTTAAGCTTTGGTATATCTCTCTGATTAGCGCGGCTATCATCAGTGGTGAGGCGATGTGTTAACTGGTGCCTGTGTGTGGGGAGGCCTTCATCTAGAAGTGGACTCACAAAGGGCTATTAGTAATTTATATCTCTGAATTTATTAATGGAGTGGCTCAATTCGGCTTGTACGGACACTCTTATATTTGAAGGCCCCTTTCCCGTGATGTCGTGAAGCACTTTGCTGCGTTGGTTCTTTGTTGAAAACCCGGTGCAGAATTTTGTGCGTTTAGACTGCTATTATGTTCAGCATCTTTGAAAACTATCCAGCCCACACGCCATGGAAATTTATTTGTCCACCCGTTTGCGATTATTTTCTGCAGAAGCATGCATTTAGAGTATTTGGATGCTATACATTTGTGTCCAGGTCCCTTCTGATAAAGAGCTATATAGCTGAGTGGGCCTTACCTGGTAAAGTAAAACATAGTTTAGTATATTTATAGAGGGAGTGGGAACGTCTCTTTCTCCTGGTGATTCAATGGGCCAAGTGAATGAAATGTGTTTAATCCCAGGCCGCTCCACTAATGAGATGTTTTTCTTCTTCTTCTTCTGAATTAACATGACACTGCTTTCTGGCACGTTTCTGTGGCTGGTGCGCCATGTCAACATGATTACCCCCTCACAGGCAGGCAGGCAGCAGGCAGCAGCAGCAGCAATATTATAAAAGCGCATCACAGCTGAGTCTAATTTCAGCCTAGCTGCTTTCACACAACACAGACACAGATGGCTCTGCTGCACGCGTCCTTTGAAGTTGCGGCAGACCCCTGCCACATCGTTTCAGATGCCGTTATTGCCACCCTTGCCGTGGGCGTAAATGGTAAGCGCCACTGGACTTTTTGATCTCCCGGCATGGTGGTTGAAAATGTGTACGGATATCTCAAATCCGCCTCCCGCATACTCTGTCCACCCAGCATTATACATGGGTACAGCATCGTGAGTCAATTACGTTGGTCACGTGCACCGGTGATGGTAAAGTGTGGGTACTCCCAAATTCTTTCCATAGTGTATATTTACCATAGATCAAATGCCGTCGAGAGTGACTGTCTAAAACTACCCCTCTAGCGTAGGCCCTTCTCCCAACAGTGGCGTGAGCGAATATTTGCAAGGCTGCAACTTTACCTACTCGACTGCATGGGGTATGGGCTGCCCAGGTGCACGGCAGATTGCCTTGGCGGGCCAGGTAGGAGGGACCCGGGGGTAACCTGGGAGGCTTGCAGCGCCAGCTCGTTGCTGCATGCAGGGCACGCGCGACTGCCCTGCCAATGTGATCGCTGTGAGCGCTCAGCTGGGTTACACGTGACTGGGTTCCAATTGGGTGGCCCGTGTCTTGTTGTTGTTTTACCTTTTTTATTTTAATTTTAACCCAGAAAGCCTCACTGAGTCTTGCCAAATTCTCGCAATAGCCGGCCTCATCCTGCTCCCTTAGGCCTGTGTTTCCCGGTCTTACTTTGTGTACAATTAAAATGTAAATCTATATCCGACGTCAATAAACATTCAATTCTAGCCGTAATTTTTGTAGAGTTAACTGACAAAGATATTTATAACTGTGATTTGTTTCATAAACTCTGTATGAGGGGCATCAACATGTCCGTGGCCTAACGTTCACCGTTAATTTTGCCAGGTGAATATAAAATAGATTTTTTTCTTGAGAAAGAGAATAATATGAACTCAAAGCTACTTAGCAAACGACAAGAGTTTCATCCTTTCAACTAAGCACATTTTTTGCGTATTTATTTCTTTGAAATTGATAGTTATTCCTGAGGGAAATCATGCATTGTAACTCTAAATATTGTACATATTCAAAAGCATGCACGTATAAAACAATTGAAATATTAACAAGAATCATATATTCTCAGAAATCTCTGTAAATTCACTGCTGGGTGAAGGCCTTCCAATGCTGTGCCAATGAGGGGATTTGTTTGACCATTCTTCATCATGCTCCTTGGTGCAGGCTGGTGAATGTGGCGTATAGTGCAGTTGCGTGAACCACTGTGCCACTGCTCCGACCCCAGCGTTTTGTATGTGTCGACTGAATGCCCTCGCTGTCAGGGTGGCTGTGAGTCAGTGATTGTGCCGCTGCTGAATTTGTGGCCTGTCTCTCGGCGCCGCCTGTGGTGCGGCGATTTCCATCGGTGGTTTTGGCGGCGCCGAACCTTCCCGTGTTTGGCAGAGCGCCGTATTCTCAACGCTGACTGCTCCGTGTGTTCTTTTCTGTGTGTGTGTCGTTCTTTCTGCTCCCTTCCTCCACTCTCTCCTCCACCTGCCTCATCCCACCCACTCCGCTACCCCGGACATTGGCTCCGTTTCCGACAGGTTGGCAGCATCGACGGAACTCTCCATTTAATCTCCACCGCCACCGCCGATCAACGCGCTCCACTCTCCCGCCCCCCCCACCCACCCACTGCGGAGAAATCTGAGACGGCCTGCGGTGCGGCGAGGGAGCGACCGACAGATTGCCAAAGAAACGACGAGCAGACGAGAGAGAGAGAGAGAGGGGACGGAGAGAGAGGGAGAGAGAGAGAGCGAGAGGAGCAATGCACAGACTGAGGCAGAGTCTGAGACAGAGGAAAGAGAACTACGTCCCGGAGGCGAGTCGCCCTCACCAGTGGCAGTCGGACGAGGAGGCGGTGAGACGCGGGCAATGCAGCTTCCCTGTCAAGGTGAGTCATCGCCGGGCGCCTTGCGCTGTGGGTGGTCGTATTAATGATCGTGGCAATGCAGGTCCTGTGGTGCGACGGACGTTCAACATACATACACACGCACATGGTGCTTCATGTTCGTGGACCAGCGTGGTGAAGCGTGTGGTGAAAACAAAATAAACTTCCCTGACCATCATTGCATGGGGGAGGACTTCGTCCATTCCTTTGTGGAATGAGAAGGGACAGGCGATTTTTATTTATATATATATATTTTTTATTTGAATGCGCATGGCCACGCACAGCCCCCTTGTCAAGCCACTGATGGACGAAGGCCTCCCCACATGGGTCACGTGAGCCCTGTGTGGGCTAGTTTGGCCGGTGCTTCTCTGCGCTGGTCAGTGTGCGTCGATGGAGGCACGGGGCATAGTCACGGGAACATAGCAGCACAGTGCAACAATTGAACCTGCTGAATAGCCCTCTTCCGCCCACCACGTAGCACTGCAGCTTATGACACCTGGCGTGTGTGGGAAAGACACCCAAGCGAGCACTATCCGGGGTGATTTGCTCTTCGTCTAACAATAATGTCCTTAATCTAATCAGGAAAGATACGCTGAAGTCTCGAGGCTATTGTTCAGGAGAGTCCTGCACTGGGATGTTTGGCCAATCCTAGTATCGAGTGTTCAGCTTCATATGGCAGGAAACCGGAGTAGCTGGAGAAAACCCACCACGCACGATGGGGCGAACACAAAGCTCCCCGTAGATGAATTCAATGATCCGTTGCTGTGCCGCCCACGTCACGGCGCAAGCCGACGCATATGCAGGTCCGTGTGCTGTCCACCAAGCTCAACCGCTGCTTTTAGCTTCCGAGATCCGACGAGATCGGGCGCATTGAGGGCGATTTGGTCGTGAGTGCGTTGACACCGTACGTAGCCAACGGTGCTAGTCGGAGGTGCAGGGGAAGGACAACAAACTGAACACACACAAAAAGCGCATTTGGTCGCAGACTCAACAGCCCGTCGAGTCGCAAGGACACCGCATGCGGTACACATCGCAATGTGAGGGCCTCGCTGGATTCTCGAGTGCGCATAAGGTGGATCATTATTTATTCATTCGTTCGGCTTTGTGAGTGCATCCGCGCTTGCCAGAGTGCGCCTCAGCGGTGCCCATGTGGCCAATCAGTCATTCCAGAGCGCGCTCTGTCTGACGCGGCGGGAGGATGTTTTTTTCCTGTGGGAGTGGCGGATGTTTAGATGGGAGGTCAACAACTTGTGAGCATGGGATGTTGAAATATACACACACACACACATATATCACAAAGCAGCATTAACACTGCCTTAGAATCGGGGGTTAATTTCTTACTGAATATTTTCCGGGGCCTTGTGACCTCTCCATCATCATCCCTCAGCTTCGTTACCCCATCCCTCCCCATCCCCCCTCCCTCACCCCCCACCTCCCATTCCATCCCCCCCATCCCTTTCTCCCCCCCCTTACCCCCAGACAGAAAGGGGTGGCGGGGGTGGTGATTACTTCCTCCGTCCAGCAGAGCTCCAGCCGAAATTAAGCCTTGCTTAGAACAGAAAAACACGCAAATAATATACTGTGATAGAGGCCAGAACTAAAATGTTGTATAATAACCGTTAGAAAGTGTTCTCTATATTCCGTACGTACACCGAGTATCATCGTGATCCATGATTCTAAGTGGGGAAAATGGAATGGAACAGGGTAGAAGGAAAAGCAGATCCACGCGTCCACGATCCTCAGATCACCATCTCGCTGCTCCTGGTGTCTACGGCTGGATCGCACACAAGAGCGTGCGCACACCACCGGGTTCAACACCACGTTGTGTGCATGACGCTGAACTTCTCTCGCACCGTACGTGGCCAACTGCGCTAATTGCAGGTGCTGCAGCAGTGTTTCCGACGGTTTTCGTTTTATTAAAAGCTCAGCACATTCGTCAATAAAACCGTGGCATTAAAAGGGAAAAAATATATATATAATGGATGACGGTTTTGGCACGTAAATAGCTCGTTTAGTATTATTATGCTCTGGGGTTCATAGCACAATTCGCTAATTACACCGACACCTCTGTATGGCCCAATATATATAAATAGAATTAATTTACCTTTGGGCACCACATACCTACACGCAGAGCCCACGGTGAACACTCGACTGACCTTAATTTTCTCGTGTTTAGGCTCGCATGCCCTTCGTTTCAGTGCACCGATGCCGAGCCCAGCTATTAGCCGTGGGGCACAAAAGCCCAGGAACCAGGAGAGACACGTTCTGGAATTACTGAAGCTCTTGCCCCAGCGTCGGCACGGAGCATCGCTCCAATTTCCTCTACCGAGGCGAATTTAAACTGAATCCCACCACCCCCACTAATTTTAATCGTAATTAGCACCTCATTTGCTGTGAATTTAGATCGCTGACGCCGTGAGTTTGTCAGAATGTCACAGTCCCTCGGGGTTTCTCCGAGAGCGAAGGGAAAACTTGCAGTGACAGCGATTTTTTTTTCTCCCTGGGTCCATTTTTGCCTAACGCCACCGCTGCTGTGCTTTCTCGCCTGCCACACAGCACACAAAGCCCTCTCGGGCAGTGTAGTTAAAACCCAACCAGGGTGGGCTGCAATGGTTAGCAAGCTGAGGTCGCCGGTCTGATTTTCTGGCAGGGGCAGTTAAAAAAATCGGTGCAAGTCTCTTTGAAATCACACCTCCCGCCTCCCGCCAATCCAGCAGTAAACACTTGCCACACCAACGTGAGCCTGATTGGCAGGCTAATGTGGTGGGGGTAAAGTGTGGGTACTGTCTCCTCTTCCAAGATGTTTTACCAGCATGGAAGAGTAGGCCAAAGACCTCTGAGGACTGAGAGAGGCTGTCCTAGAGCCTCCTCGAGTGGAGCACCTTCCGCCAGCAGTGTGCGTGAGCGAGCTGTTGCAGGAGCTGCACCCTTTACCCTTTGTCCGTCCTTCAGGGTCAATGCCCGGGACGTGTCCCTCAGCGAAGCAAGCGGGACATCAGTGGCGAGTCTGACTCCGGCACGGCTTGTTTTACGCTTGAAATAGACACACATATATACGTGGGAATTGTTTTCGTACTATTCCAACCGTCTCAGTGTAATGAAAGGGGAGGCATTTTAAATCCCGTTGCTCGACTTGGTTTGACTAATTGTCTCAGCTCCGAATCTATTTAATGAGCAAACTGACCTAGAAATGAAGTGGGAGTGCGAAGGGGGGAGGCGGAGGAGAGGGAGTGGGGGGAGAGGAGGAGTTCCAGTTTCCTTTTCGTCACTGCCTGCATCACCAGGTCTTCTTCTACGTGCAAGCCTCGCCGAGTCTCAAGACTCGTCGACAGGAGCCCCCTGCGGTGGGATGTTTGGCCGATTGACGAGCGCAGTTCGTGGGAATGGGTGGCGGCGATGAAAAGCGGGCCGTGAGTGAGTGGTGTCGTAAATAGCGGCACGCAAAAACATACCATAAATGAGGGTGAAGCTGAATTGAAAGTTGGTTGAACGTGTTTGCGTGTCCTGGACGGGGCAGTCGTGGTTGAGAGCACTGCACCTTATAACTCGGTGACCCGAGTTCGATTCCCGCTCACAGCCAACACCAATGACGATTTTCTGAACCGGTCTTTGGCATCCCCTAGGTCGACTCAGCCTCAAATGAGCACCTGGTGCGATGTGTAAACATTGCCACTAGGGAGACAAAGGCGGCCGGGCGTGGTGCCGGCCACCCACCCACCTCTGTCATGTGCCGTTCCGGCCTTCATAGGTGCTCGCTAACAGTACTTGCCCGAACAGTCTGTTTAGTCTATAATAGAGGGGATCTTTGTCTTTGTCATTTTGCGGGGCAGTACCTGGGCTGCGTGGAGGTGGAAGACTCGAGGGGGATGCAAGTGTGCGAGGAAGCCATCAAGCGGCTCAAGTCTGTAAGTTGTCGCGGCGGTTCGAACTTTCTTCGGCACGCAATTTTTAAAGATTTCCATTACTCGGTTTTATACGTTAGCGCGTGTGTGATTTTTTTCTGACGCGCGGCGATTAACATCGCTTCTTATGCTCGCGGTACGCACGCTGAATTGCCAGGAATATGATCAATGATGCATTGGCTTTTTTTTCTTTCACAACCGATATTAAAATGTCACTTTTAGGCTGATAGAATGCAGGGATGCAAGAGAAAAACAGAATGTGTCAGTAAAAGACGACGCAAATGATACACACATACGAACGAGATCTGATTGTAAATGGCGACAAGCGAGTTGCCTTGGGATGATGATTCGTGACCCGCACCCTGATGATTCCATTACTCTTCACGATTCTAGTGCCACGGGTTAGGATGAATAAATGATTAATGTTTTTTTTTATTGTGACGTAGCCACCTCTCGCCGCTGTAAAAGTCACATGTGTCTGTTACGCACGACAGATATATCAGCTGGAAAATGTTCGAGTGTTTTCGTGCGCACCGTTCCCGTAATATCGCGAAGTTAAGAATCAATGTTCATGAGTCCGCCGCATCATTACGCGCCTAATGTCTAATGTAATTATACGGCATGTCGCCGTTTCACGTCCGTTCAATTTGACAACCCTCTTGCAAAAAAAAGTGAATGCAGGCGGACGTCACTGGCGAATCTGACTGACGTCACATTCAGAGTAAAATGCACAGGGCCCACTCTCTCCTCTACACACTCTCACCAGGGCCAGCTCATTCAAAACATTCAAGAAACTGGCCAACATCTCACCACGCAGGATCGTCCTCTGAAAGAGCCTTGAGAATCGGCGTGGCTTCCCAGCAGCCCTGCAGTGTGACCCTGCACCGTGACCCTGCAGTGTGACCCCATGACCCTGCAGCGTGACCCTGCAGTGTGACCCTGCAGCGTGACCCTGCAGTGTGACCCTGCAGCGTGACCCCGTGACCCTGCACCGTGACCCTGCAGCGTGACCCTGCATCCTGAAACCTGCAGGGTCACGCTGCAGTGTGACCGCGTTTTGTACAATAACTCCGGGGGGTAGGGGGGGATTAGGGAGGAGGGGGGCACGACACAGTCAATGTTTAACAAGCTTTAAACAAACGTTGAATGCTCAGCAAAACAAAATGAGTAACGATGCGATCTGCTCTTGTATACCACCCATTCTGCTCTACCACCCACCCACCGGGCGTGTATGGGAAGAACCTGAAATGCCCAACACTGAATCACACTCATTTGTGCACTTTGAACCAACCCTCTATTTCACTCGTTTTATATATTGTACCAATTAATGTTTTAACTTCACCATAACAATTCAGAAGGGTGGGCTGAGTCTTCTCTCGACCCCCCTTCCCTACACCTCCCCCAGCCCCCACCCCCGAACGCTAGGGGGGGGGGGCTGCCTTCCGTGACACGCTGTGACCATTATTGTGATTAATATGTACACGAGAAGCCTTCGCCACCGTGGGGCAGGCAGCCCACATCGTCAGCGCGCGGACACCACCGCGACTGACAGGCCCCGTCGGGCTCCGTGAGCCCAATAGCGATGCTGCTCCCTCCCTCCGTGACCCCCCCCCACTCCTCCTCCTCTACCGGCCCTGGCCGCCGCTTAGCTCGCAACGCACTTGAGCCAATGCCCCCCCCCCCTTCCCGCGGCACGCTGGAGGCTCGCCTTTCGTGTCGATGTTTGGTCACGGCAGAGCGAAGATTGCATCGGAGAGATGCTGTGGAAGGGGAAGAGAGGTTTTTTTCTACGTTTTTGTTCGGTCTCAATTAGTTTGACCGGCGTTTGGCCGAACGGCTTTGCCGCCGGGCAAGCAGTCACCGCTGCCGCGATGTGATCGCGTTATTTTGCTGTTGACGTCCAATATTGTTTCTTCGAGAGCTGCAAAACAGGGGTCATGGCTTGCCAGTTCACCAACGCGTGCCAACTTTCTTTGGTAATTTCATTTCGGTCTCTCCGGCTTCGTACTGCCGATTGGATGTCTTTTTTTCCTTTTGTCATAACGGTGGGATTGCATTGGTTGTCTCTCTCACAAGTTATGCGAGCATCACGCACGTGTGTGTGTTTCTCGATAAATAGTTGGGGGGTTTTCTAGCAGCTGAGTGTTCTTACTGGCCAAAGGTAATTAGTTGGGTGTGTGACGAGGTACTCGATTACAGATCCAGTTTGTTTTTCACGGTGATGACATTACCACCAGGGTTATAAACAAATCTGACTGGCTATGCATACATTGCCGGCATTACTCGGAAATAAATATCTAGACTTCCGTTCGTCTCCCCGTGTAAGATGAAAATTAGTTCATGAGCCAAAGTTTTTCAGCAGCACAATTTTTTTTAAACAAAAATAAAATAACTCTGGGCTGAAATTTTAATTTAAAGCTTTCGTGACTGCAGTGATTCATCTTCTTGGTTCTTCACCTGAGGACGGCTGCTTGCGTTGTGGCCGAAACGTTGTCAGAATTGTATTTTATTATGTTTTATTTTTATTATTTTATTATTTCCCTTCTACGTGATTTTACCGAAAGAACCAAGAATAACTCTGGGCTGGTCTTATCAAGAGCGTTAGCCACTGAGTTGCCAGATGTTATTGTCAACAGCACTCCCACTACAAGGTGGGTGATTATTCAATGGAAACATCAGTAACATACAAAACATATCAGTTCATCTTAGTGGAGCATTACGATGTAATCATCGTGCATTTTTTGCAAACACCAGATTCACCACGTCAATCAAGGTGCGGTAAGAATAACGATTTGCATTTGCAGAGACATTAAAGCCTCAGCAACTCAAAACGCCTTACATCACAGCTCTCCCTTCCAATGCCCTGCTGCGCCCAGAGGCAGCCGTCCCTGCGTGGGCACAAGGCATACGCAGCGATTGTGCAGTAGTCTGCACGTAAAGTTCTAATTTCTCTAGGGTTCAAAAACATTTGCGGGAATCCGACAGTGAAAATTTCCACCACTGGCTCATGGGAACATATGATGGTGAGCGGTACTCCATCCCCATTTACATAGTTCACAAGTCAAGGCATTCTTTAACTTATGAAATAACTTGCTAATCCACTGCTGGATGAGCTGCCCAGCACACTGAGCCAGTCGTGGGTGTCGGTTGGCCATACTTCCCTGCCCCATTCATCTCTCCGAAGCGCGTTTAGGGGCTGAAACAACCTTTGACACGGCATCCTCCTGAAATTATAAGGGTCTTGAGACAAAGTGAGGCTTTGTTGGATAAATAAAGAAAAGTGCATTATCGTAATTGTTACATCTGACTCAATATGAACGCGGGGGCACGGTGTGTGTCAGCGTGCAAGCCAGACTACAAAGCTGCCTCGGAGGGAATAGCGTTCTTGGCGGAAGCGGTTTGTTTCATGTGTTCATTTTATCTTACCAGGTAAAAACTAAATAATAATAATAAAATCATAAAAAATCGTTTAGTTCAATCCGACCCCTCTAAGCCGTTTGTCTTCATGCCACGTCACGCCGACTGCGACGCGGCGTTTACTTCGCCGCATTCTTCATTCGGAGGCTTTTCCTCGACCGCCGGCGCCGCCAAGAAGCAGCGTTGCGCTCGCTCTCCGCTCCGCGCCGCGCGTGCGAGGATTTGCGATGAATGGTGAGGAAAGGGGGGGGGTAGCGATCGCCGTGCGAGGACGAGGAGGAGGAGGAGGCGTGGGTCCCGTGCCAATCCCCGCGGCCGCGCTCCGAACAAAAGCGGCACAATACCGCGCCACCGTTCCGGGGATGCCTCTTTAGTAATTCCTTTTAAAAACGGATTTGTCGCCCATCACCGCGAGTTAACCCATTTAGAATAATCTCGCAGATGTATCCCGCTTTAATTGCCGCTTTTGTATCCCCGATGTCGCTCGGTCATGTGCTTTGCTCTGTTTTCTTAACAACAACAAAAACACACACAAATTCAAACCAGCCTCTGAAGCCAGCCTGCTAATTACTGTGCGATGTCTCGATTAACAAAGCTTCTCATGAACGGATAAAGAAGGCATCGCGAATGTTAAGATTGTGGAACATTCCACTTCAAATTACTCAGACGGAAGTTTTTTTTGTTACGTATTACATCATAGTAGTTGAGACCCAAAATGCCAAACGGTCAGCAACATACGGCACATTCAAGTGTCAAGGCAAGAGTTCAAGTCCCGATCAGGGGTTGACTAAACCCTTCATCTCTCTGGGGTCGATAACAAGTCAACAATTGGCGTTCCATAGAATAACTCACCCCCGCCATAGGAATGAGGAATTTCCACCACTGGCTCAGGGCTGTGAAGAGGGGGATGTGCATCACCCCTCTTTCGTTCGGCGACTGTTAACTTTTTAGTTTTTTTCCTATTATTAAATCTGCTCTTTTGCTAATTTACTTGAATCATTTGTTCACTGTGGATAGCTTCCATTGGCGGTGCAATTTCCCAGCAATATTTTCACCGGTTCGGCAATGAAGCCCCAAACAGAACAAAAGATCAATTCACCACGCGGCCGCTTGCACTTGTGCCCTGGGTACCCGAACGTGGCTCCGAGAGCTTTCGAGTGGAACGGCCATTCGGTCGAATTGGTGATTTCCAGCGGATGTAGCCCAAAAACCTCGTAATACCTGCGCAGAGTTGGCTCTGTATTTGCATTGCGGTTTCTTCACTTGTGCTGGGAGACTGCCTCTGCCACTTCGTTCGCGCGAGTCTCAGGGAACATCGGTAACCGCAGTCCCCCTCCCGTCGCGCTGATAACGGCGAGGTCAGGCGCCGTCTCATGTGCGATGTTCTACCTTTCTCCTCGCCACGACAGAGTCACAAGTTTCCGATATCGTTCTTCTCCAGAGTAAGTAGTGACACGGCAGAGAGCGCCCGTCGCAGATATTTTCCGCCGTTTTAGTCTTAACGCGAGATGCGTTTTTTTTAACCGCATGCCAATAACACCTCGCACGTCCACTTGTGGTGGTGGTTTGCCCTGTAATGTTTGGCATCGTTTGGAATGACTACTGATTGAAGAGCGTGTGTTTTTTAACCGTGCACCCCCCTCCCCGCCTCTATAAAATCGTGAAAAGGAGTGTGATAAGGGAACGTGAGGTGAAGCGGCCTACCGTTGGTTAGCGGCGCTCTGCTATGATTCCGGCTGCCCGAGTTCGATTTCCAGCGATAGCAAAACATCGGTGCCGAGTGATATCTGAAGCAGTCGTGCCCGAACCTCACTTCACCAAGCCCCGCACTGACCAACACGGCGAAGTATGGTCAAATAGAAAACCCCATGACCGACATGGCATGGGGAAGCCTACATCCATTGATGTATTGAAAATTGGCAGACTTTTTTGTGTGCATTTATTTATAGTAATAGGTTATTACCCTTTCAACTGTTACAAAAACTGACACCTTTATACAAGGCATCGTGTTTGCAATAACCACAACACAAGCAGTCAAAATGCGAACAAAAAGAAACAACTCTGATGATGATAATGATATGCACTGTCCTTGAAGTTGATTGGTCCACACCCGAGACAGCTTTTCTTAGAGCCTAGTGTCCATTGGTGTTGGACCAGATGATGCCAAAAGGCGTTCAACTCAAAGACAGCGCACTATCAGAGAATTGAGAGCTCGGGGTAAGCATTTACACTATGAGACCTCCTTTACCAGTGGCAAAATATAGTAATAGGTTTTTACCCTTTCAACTGGTACAAAAACTGACACCTTTATACAAGGCATCATGTTTGCATATCATTATCATCATCAGAGTTGTTTCTTTTGTTTGCATTTTGACTGCTTGTGTTGTGGTTATTGCAAACATGATGCCTTGTATAAAGGTGTCAGTTTTGTACCAGTTGAAAGGGTAAAAACCTATTACTATATTTTGCCACTGGTAAAGGAGGTCTCATAGTGCATTTATTTATATTCATTCATGGTAAATGTACAGCCCTGCAAATGCTTACTTACACCACTCATGGCGGAAAGGCCTCCTCACTAGATTCAGCTTCTAGGTGTGGCGCCTCTAGGGGGTAGTATTTTGGCATTGTCTTCCACGTTGGCCAGACCGCTTGTAAGTAGTGCGGTAACATACGGACACGGGATGAATCCTTGAGCAGAAAATGACGAAAAAAAAGCCAAGCTGGGGATTGCTCCGTTGCATCGGAATTTATTTCCGTAATCTCCCGAGTGCATTGCACGTGCCCATAGCTCGCGGACGTGCCCACGTGTTCACACTCGGCGGCAGCTCGCGGACAAATATAACGAGTTGCGCGGCGAAACCAATTAACACCGAAGCCCCCCTCCGTAATTCTCTGCCTGCCGGAGTCGATGCCCACCATCGCGAAACAACAATCATTGTTCTGGGACGTTTTTCTTCAATGTAAAATGAACAGATGGACAGTGTGCGTACAGACATACGGGATATGTATCATTCGTTGTTTCTCAATTATGTTGCCTCTGAATAATTATTTGTGAGCTGGCTACTTCTGCCATAGAAAAGGTAATTGTGATTCTATTAATTATTGATAATGATATTATTTCGTGTAGATCACAGCCAAACACACTAATAGCATTGCACGCGCACAAGCAAACACACATCAACAGCGCATTCGGAGAAGGTAAGCAATAACACAAAAACGAGAAGGCATGCTCGGAAGATTGAGCTGCGGCGTGTACGGTGCGTTGCAGAGAGAGCAAACTCGATGACTGGAAGAGCGACGTTCGGTATGATTTGGCGTCCGGATTCTTGAGCCATTTAACGGCGCTGGCTGCAAGCTGACGGTCTCGAAGGCAGCAAGCGCCTTGTGCCCCATCACGCAGACGCCCTGTGCTACTGTGACGCGCGATAATTCACCGACGCAACGGCATCCATAGTTTATATTTTTTGTTTGCAACCAAGGAGAAGAACGGGAGAGGTTGAGCGATTCGGATGGATTTGGGAAGGGCAAATGGGTGGGAAAATATTAGGGTCGGTTAAACACGTTCAAAGTTTACCACCAGATCGATCGTGGCGCCGCGACGACCTGCGTGTTTCGTGGGCGGGCAGGCGTGCGCTTCTATTAGCAAAGCGGCACATTCTCCTCCTCTCGCGAGGGCATACGCATCGACGACGCGACGCAGCTAACTGGATCCGCATTCTCCGTGCGCCCTCGTGTTGGTGCGAAGCGGCCTTCGATGTTTGTGAATGAGGCCACCTCAAGATGACGGTTGTCCGTCGCGCACGGCCGTATGTACAAGCAGGGTGAAAACCACTCGCGGAAAATTCGAGAGGGAGGTGTCAAGTAGACATGGGACGCCCATGGTAACGAGATGTTAATTACCTCGCCTGGTATACAGGCGGTCGTGGGTTCAATCCCGACCCTCACGCCTGCTGCTGTATATTTGGAGTTTGCGTGTCTCTCTCCCCGTGGCCGCGTGGATTGCCCTCCGGGTCCTTCCAGCTTCGCCCTCCACACTTAGAATCAACATGCGTTCAATGATTTGGCCGCTATCAATTCCCACGTGACAGGCCACTTCGTTGAGCTATCATTTGAAAAAGAGCCACGTAGCTCAGGGGGCCCTTGGCTGGTAAAATAAAAAAAGTAAACAAAAAATGGTTTAGACAGATGTCCGATTCATCAGTACACACCGTGCGCGGGCGGCCCGTGCACGGTTGTTTGTCGTCTGCCACATCCTCCTCATGAAAAATACATTTCTCTTGAAATAATTTTTGCTCTCTCGGCCACAGTGGTGCTTTCATGAATTTTGTTGCCACTGAATGTAAAAAAAGGACGCGGAGCTAACACCGTGCACAAATATAAACATCAGAAATGTAAAAAAAAAAACTAATAATTTCTCAAAACTGTGTAATAACATCATTTGAAAACTCACTCATGAGCGCGGGGAAACCGTTTATAACACACAGTCAACGCTGACTCCTGAATTGCAGTTTCAATAAGACTTGGAATGAAAAACTGGAATATAAATGACAAATTAACACCACTGCAACAACATAAATCTCCAAATAGTGCGATACTTTGCATCGACTCAGAAGTCAACTGTGCAGCTGCATTGCCTAGCCATGGTGGGTGTCCGCCAGTTCAGACGTCTTTACATTTTTTTTGGGGTGAGGCCCCATGAGCATGAGAATCTCTTTGTCAAAGGCGACCCGTCCAGAGTGAGCACGTGACGTGAGAATGGATTTTTGTACAAACATGACGAATAAATAACAACAAACAACCATAACAATGTAACAAATGTACATCTACCAATCAATCCACAATAATAATAATGACACCGCGCATGACACTAGTGCGGGGCAGCTCAAAGGTGGCATTTTCACGAAAGCTAAAGTGCGGGACCGGGTGCTCGTGAGCTAACACTGCACGGTGGACTGATGAGCTCACTGGGAGCTGTGGGTTTGCGCGCGCGGCCTTCGTTAGCATGCAACTAACACCGTTCGCCCGCATGTTGTTTCCTTGTGATGTTTTAACGTTGACTAACACGAGCCGCTCCACGCGGGCCTTGAGCCTCAGTTTCAGGAGACCGGGGCCCGTTGCGTGTGCTCAGCAGGAAGAGCCCCTCCTCCCCCCCAGCCAATCAGACATTGATAATAATAATAATAATTTAAATTTATTTGTAAGGCGCCTTCCACTCATGTCTCAAGGCGCCTTACAATCTTAATCGGTGTTCATACTCGTAGGTTTTTTCGGTAAAGTCACATAGGTAAAGAATAAAATAAAATTAATAAAAGTAAAATAAGTGATTTTAATTTTATTTTACTTTTATTAATTTTAATTTTATTTTTTACCTACGTGACTTTACCGAAAAAACCTAAGAGTATGAATCCTTGCAGTCACGAAAGCTTCAAATCTAGAATTAATCGGTGTCCTCGCGGCAAACGAAGAGCAGCAACAGCTCGCGATGCGTGCAGTCTTTTGTCTTCAAGGACTCTTTACACCGGCTCCGATGAATCTTTAAATGAGAAAAAAGAGAAAAGCCGTTGAATACGACCTTAATTTATCACAGTGAGAATTTTCATCTGGATGGAGGTGAGGGGTTTTAGTAGCGCCAGTGCGTTTTCACCAGCTCCTTGGGACGAACTTCACTGGCTAAGCCAGGAAACTGCCGCGGGAGACATCGCTACAAATCGAACGCAGTCTCACCGACAGAGAATGAGAGAGGCAATGAAAATCCGCGTCGTCGTTTCCTGCTTTCCTTGAAGTGGTTTCAGACCACAATTGGCTTCGCCGTCGCACGGGACAGCTTCACCCAGCAGAGCTGTTGGACGACGACCTTCATCTCTTTCACCGGTGCATGCGAAGTCAACTCCCCCGCCCATTGCCGTCGCGTTTATCTCTGTTCCCAGAGCGGCCAGAAGAAGACGCGGGCCATGCTGTGGGTGTCGGCCGACGGACTGAGAGTTGTCGAGGACAGCACCAAGGTAGGACGACGCACGGCACTGCGCGTGGCGCGCGGCGCACGGCGGAACCTCGGGATGTCGCCGGGGTGGCTCAGAGAACAGAGCGCTGAGCTGGCACCACAAAAGTGCCGGGTTCAAAATCCAGGTTTTGGCCACGCGTGATTAGACTGGGTTTTGAATTGTAGAGTTGATGGTCTCAGTGCGGTCAGAACGACTAAATTTTATTCAATTCCAACCATGACAATAAACTAGTTATATCAGTTTTGACTGTTGTGCGACGAGCGTTGTTTTCTGCGACATATCGGGAAGTGCTGCCTCCTAATGTGTGGACCAGACGTCACTCAAAAGGGATCTCAAATGTAGTTCTGCAATATCCGCTTTCGCGGGCCGTTCTCTGAAGACCAAGGGTTGCGCTGCTCTGTGAGCGTTCGGGATGGGTGTCTGGTCTCACGACGCGAATCCGATCGCACAACTGGGACGGAATTTGAGGGATAAGATGAAAAGAACATGCGCTGGTGTTATCAACTCGGGGGACACGCCTCGCCCCGCTTGGGAGACCAGCTGTGCGTATCTCTGGTGGCACACCGGAGTGTTTGGTTACCCACGTCACATTTTGTTGTTGCTGCAAACGTAAACAGTTATTTTTGTTCTCTCTCTCTCTCTCAAACAGACAGTAACTTAAACATCGCTGTTCTTCGATGGCCTCTTTATGTGCTGGGAAGAAGGGCCATTGGCCGAAACGTCGCGTGCTATATTATTTTCCTTTAAAGGCAGTAAGTAGTAAGCTCTTGATAAATGTGTTGTGCTTTAAAAAACATTGCAAAGCAGGCCTATAGTTTTTATTGGCCGTTTCAGTGCTGCGAAAACTCTCCCACGATGGTTTGGAGTGCCCTTCGTCCAGCAGCGGACGTAACATGACTGATGTGTTTTGGAAGAGACACTCAAGACAATTATCTGTGGACTAAGATTGAAACAGGAGTGCCGCCACCACCGCCGGCTACCCCGACGCGTGTCACCGGCCACCTCGACGCGTGTCGCCGGCTCGACACGCGTGTCGCCGGCTACCCCGACGCGTGTCGCCGGCTCGACACGCGTGCCGGGGTCGGGGCCCGGCTGCCCCCGCGTGGACGTACAGATGGCGCGTGCTTCTAATGAAGCAAAGGATCCCGCCCGCCCACGGACAATGTCGAGATGGCATGGGGGGGGTTGCTATAGAGGGGCGCGATTAGGGGACAAAAGCGGCGAGGGGGGTGGGGTGGACGTCTGAGCAGAGGAACAAGAGGCGTGTGCCGCACCCTGAGCCTTCAGGGGTTCCATCCTGCCAGCGTCCCCCCACACCCCCCCCCCCAACGCCCAGACCTCTCTTCTTCTCTCCCATCCATTGCATTGTGCCCAAGACGTGACAGATGGAGTTATTCTTCATTCTTCGCTGCGGGTCCTTTTGAGCGCCTCTTGTCCGCGGACAGACGGTCATTAAGCTTTGCTACAGCGTCACTCGCCATTGTGCGCGCTGCCCGCTGGCTGGAAGGGTGGCTCGTGTCCGACGGTGGTGGCGGTGGTGGTTGGTGGTGGTGGTTGGTGGTCGTGGCGGCGGTGACGGGAGGGCTAGGGTTGGAGGGAGGAGGAGGGGGCGGGGAGCTGGTGGACGGAGCTAGAACGCAGTAGCAGCAGCTGCCGCTGTTGCCCCTGCAGCTGTCGGAGGGAGACCGGGAGGAGCGGCTCGTGGTGGTGAATCCACGTGATGACGGCTGCGCAAACCCATCCCCTGATCCCCTGCGGGGCCCGTCGCGGAGAGTGCATGTCGACAGATTGAATCGGAGCAGGCCGGCCGCGACCCTCCAGCTACCCACTCCTGCAGACAAACAAAAAGCCCCACACAGAATGACACCTAAACATGGAAAAGTATCCCCCCCCCCGCCAAAAAAAAAAAACTCCACCTCAACACCGCCTATCCGAGGCCGTCCAAAACCAGAGGACATCTGCTGCCGCTTTACATGCCTGGTGGCTCAGAGGCCCTCCACCGGTGCTGCTGGTTTAGCGTCCCCGGCCCTCGTTGTGCCGCCCCCCATCCAGGGGGGACGCAGGGCCACGGAGGAGCCGGAATTCAAGGCAACGGACGGAGCTGCGGAACACGCACGTGTGCAGCCCGCCAATAGTCAATCCCCTGCTGTGTGTGTGTATGTGCGTGTATGTTGAACTTCACCCATCTAAGAACTATCCAGGCTCATGTCGGTCAGTCAACCCATGGCACCTGGGGCTGTCCCGTGACCTCCTGCCGGCGGGCGTTCGACACTTTACGTGGCCTTAAAGTGCACGTAGCCTGGCACAAGCGTCGTGGTGATGTCACCGCTCATTAGTGGCGAATAGCGGTTGTTGTTGAACTTATTTCGCACTGTACCTAGCCAACCGTGCTAATCAGAGGTACGGGGGAAGGACACCAGACTAACACACAAAAAGCAGTTCTCAAAACATTTGTTTTCAAACTAGAGTTGAAAATATGTCATCTGTGAAGGGCTGGCACACAGGTGTCGATCATTAATCTTCACCTCCACCAAGCGGTCATGGGACCGGAGCAGTGGACGCTTTGGCTGGGGGGGGGGGGGGGGGCCTTGGATTGGGTCTCCGTGACCGATGGGCGAGCGTGGCCACGCGTCCACTCAGATTCCCTCGTAGCTGCCCGGATGTGACGGCCGCCGCTCGAAAAAGCACGCTCACGCGATCGCAAAATCCCTCCTTCGTCTTGCTCGGCCCACAACCACGAGAACGTCGCATATCCGACTCGCTGGGGACCGAGGTATGGGCGGATATACGGGACTAGGTCGGATGTGTGAGCGTCTGTAGTAAATACAGATACGCCGCCACGGGCTAATACCGCAATGGGTATGGGCGGTTGATCGGTCGGGGCGGATATGCGGCGTTGGGCTCGTCTTCTTTATCTATCGCTGCCACTGTTTTTTGGCCGCTTCACTTGTGACGTGCATAGCGCATCCGGCACAGATGCGCCGCCCTTGGTTTCAATCCCACCGCTGACTAAGGAGGGCCTCCCCCATACCGTTCAGGGTCAAGGGGATTATTTAACCATATTTCACCATGCTGCTCAGTGCGGGTCGGGGAATGGTGGTGGTGGGGGGTAGACGTGGAAGCAGAGGCTCACGGTACAGCAGGGCCGTACACTCTGCTGCACTGCCCTCTACTGCCCACCTTAGCACGTGACCCTGCAAACCAGCGCGCAGTGTTGATCGCGCATCCGAGCAACTATCCAAACTCAGGCCTGCTTAGCTTGCTTTCTCTGAACTCTGAAGCAAGCGGGTGCGTTCCGGGTGATTTGGTCATAGGGCAAAGCACTTTGTGAGTAAATTCAGCAACGTATTTAAAATGATAATATTCGGAGGCAGTACAGAAAGTAGATTGTTGTCACACTTTGCCCGCTGTGTATCTATATTCTCCGGTGGTGAAGATTTGCTCCCACTTGGGAAGAGAAAGGCGTGTTTCAAACAATTAATCGCGGCACCCTCCTGATAAAGAGTGCTGAGATTAATTTGAGGATTTTTTTTCTGGGGGGGGGCTGGGTGGTCGAGTTGTTATTCACATCAACAATTTGTGTGCTGCGTGAAGTTTTACTCATTTTTAATTTGCCCGTGAATTTTTTGCGTGAAACTTCACCGTTCAATTCGAGACTGATGAATTGACCCATACGATCGTAAGTGTCCCGACTCGCTATTTGAACGCTAACCAAGAATCCTACTTGGGACATTTGGCAAATCTATTTTGATGTATAATTCATATTCAATTATATTTAATTTCCTTTAAGACTAGGTCAGACACCATTGAGACCAGACGTTTTGAAAGCGAAGCCTTGAGGTGAAATAAATTCATTTTAACAGCGAAAAATGAACATCATGATGAAACGTCAGTTTAACACGTAGGCTTTCGCGACCAATTATTATGAATGATAAAACGTCACAACTGCAAATGGGTTCTAAAGTGCAATACATTTTTTTTTGCTAAATATCTTGACAGCAAAGGTGGCAATAGTAAGAACACACACAATTACTGAACATCCTCACAACGCACATGTTCGAACGTACTTCACTTTATAACACAAGTTCAACACACGATCTGAAATATATCAAAGTTAATCAGAATATCTTAAGTGTGCAAGGATGGAAAACAAACATCCAAAGTTTGCAACAACAACAACACGAAAGAGACGACACCCAACTTTGAATGAAATACGATCTTGCAACTCAAACCACGGAGATCCGTGTCTCAAAACAAGCGATAACACAAACGTGTAATGCGATGCACATCCATCACAGATGAGAGTTGGGGAAAGAAAAGGAGTTGGGAGGTTGGGGGGAATTTCCCCCTCCATCCCCCCACCCCCTGCATTCTCTTCCCCTGCGGTATGTTCATACCTTTGTCGTCTAAATCCCTGGCGGCCGATACCCCCAACCCCATCCCCTGCATCACCCGCCCAGACGCTGGCTTTTATTCGTTTTTGGGCCTCAATCGAATTAGAGCCGTCGGGGGACTCGCGCCTTCTGCCATGGGACGGGACAAAGCGGTGGGAGGAGTGGCGGGCGGGGGGGGGGGGCTGAGGATGGTGGAGGGGGGGCGGCTGGTGGTGGTGGTGGTGGGGCTGGCCCGGAATCCACAGATGGCAGACAGCTGTAGTTTGTAAGGCCGGCCACGCTTTAACTCGTTCTTTCATGCAGCAACCCCGCAGCTCGCCGACCCAGAGTGCATCACTTTAGCCGGCCACCACGGCCTCGTCTGTGTTGAGTCGCACCGTCTCGGTTGCGTTAAGAATCAGGGATTTATGGATTCATTTCGTTATTTTTTGTGTCGCTCGATTATTCACTCCTTGCCTCCCCCCCCCTTGTGTGTGTGTGTTTTAATTTACTATGCAGGTGTGTGTGGTGTGGTGGGAGGCGGGGGTGGCACTGATAAGCCAGTGAATGAATGCGATTTCCTTTGAACCTGAGGCTGGTTGCGTGTGGTGGTGGTGGTCGTTGATCCGTGACGTCTTGCCACAGTGGACGAGTTGAGGCCGCGTGCCCTCTGGAGGAGCCCTCTAAGTGTTCCCTCGAGTCGAGGCCCTTCCGCCCGCAGTGGCGTGAGCGAGCAATTGCTGGGGCTGCACCTTCGCCTGGGCTTGTAACAGCGGGCCGATTCCGCATTTGACATTGATTCCTTAGGCTCGCGATATATCAAGTGCGCTGCTGGGTGTGTTTAAGAAGCAGTAAAAAAAATTCCACGCGCATTAGTTTTAACCTAACGGAGCAAACATGATCAATACATGCCGGTTTGTCAATCCACTGCCGATCGAAGGCCTTCCCACGCCGTGCGGGTCGTGTGAGGATTAACTGACCATACTTCACCTCTCTGGTCAGTGCGGATTTGGTGAAGGTGGGGGGGGGAAGTGCAGAAGAACAATGAGTGTTGCCTGCACTGTTCTCTACCGCTCACAATGCCTCTTAGCTCTCGACTTTGGTGCACGCTGTGTCACCCATCCACGCACTATCCAGCCTCCAACCGGCTTAGCTTATGGGATCCAATGGGAGCGGGCGCATTCCTGTTGATTTGGTCATACAGCAAAGCAAACAGGGTTGTTCACCCAGGAAACCTGGAATGTTGTCCCAACAAGTGTGAACAACTTTCCAACGTTTGCCCAACGTCGCTTGCTTACTAGACACATGGGGCAGGAATGATTGCGAACAGTTCCAACAGGACCATTTAATAATGGTCTCGTGGTGGTGGGGTCATTACATCATAACTGTGAACCGGTAGTTCTCATTCCGTGCAGCATGGATACCGTGCAGGACATTTGTTTTTGATCGTGTGCACGGAACATCAGCGCCGCATTGTGGCGACCAGACGCACTAGAGGTGTGGACATGTGATCTCTGTGTGTGTGTTGTAGTCTTATTCTTGGTTCTTTCGATAAAGTCACGTAGAAGAGAAATAATAAAATAATAAAAATAAAACATAATAAAATTCTTCTCACGACGTTTCGGCCACAACGCAAGTAGCCGTCCTCAGGTGAAGAACAGGTCGTGAGAATTATTTTATTATGTTTCATTTTTATTTTATTATTTCCCTTCTACGTGACTTTACCGAAAGAACCAAGAAGATGAATCCCTGCAGTCACGAAAGCTTTATATTGTAGTCTTATTCATCTGGGGAGGTGTAGTTTTGTGGGATTAGGGGCAGAGGGACCAGTGGTCACGACTGGGAAGGCCGCCATACCAAAAATGTTGATCACCGCTCTCGCTTCGACGCTATGTTCTCCGAGCTCTCCAGCCTCCTTCCACATGAATGTATGAACTTCTTTCATTCGCGCCGTACGTAGCTAATCTGAGGTGCGTCAAACACTCCTGAAGAGAATTGGCCAATACAGCAGGAGCCTCGTGAAAAGGGGTCTTGGGCCGCAGTGGCGACCTCGCTGGGTAAATAGTTGGCATCATCATCATTGCTATGAAATGCTATACGGACTTAGTTATTGTTTTTTTTACGTGGGCCAGAGTTCAAGGGAAACAAATACATGGCTTCTGCGCCGCAGCACCCACGCTCGTGAGCGATGACCAGAAATCGGTTTACATTTGTGGTTTATATTGTTTTGCCAAAGTGATTGAGTGCATAAATCAGCGTTGTCGCGTGGGTAGTTGCTTGACTCCCCCACCCTCACCCCCAAGAAGAGGGGAACCAACGCCGGAGGGCATCTCCTGGTCAAGGTTGAAATCGTCAGAAATTTCAGCGAATTTCTCAGAAATCGTCCGCCCTTGGTGGGAATCCATTGTGTTAACCCAGCTGCAGTGCAGTGAGCACGGCACGTTCGTGGGATGTTTCCCCATCCTGCGTGCTACGTAGGGGTGTAACCAAGCCATCAATGCACTCAATGATTCATATCTGGGCTGTAAATTATCAATTTTGATTAGTAAAATTGTAAATGAAAACTGTGATGTGTTCATTCACACTGAGGCACCACTGCCAACTATGGGTGTAACGATTAATCGACTAACCTCTGTCAATATCGTCTCTTTAGCTAAACAACCGTGAGATCGTGTGATCATGAGAGGTAGCGGCGGCTTGGGGAGGCCTCAAACCAGGAGGGCATTGTCCATGGCTAATGATGATGAAGCTATTACCATCGTGCTTGTATACCCAATAAACCTTCGCCGGCTCTTTTTTTCAGTAGGGTCCTGCCACGGATGATTTGCTATGCAGAATCCCAATTGAGTCGTCTCCGCTTAATCTCGTGGCCAAATTTGGACCGTGACGCCCGGCACACAATTGCCTTCTCTCTTGCGGACGACGTCACGGGATGTTTAACGCTGCCTTGTGAAGCGGACGGCGAGCGGTCCTCCCACGGTCTCAATCCGGCCCGCAGTAATGGTCAGGGCGGTCGACGGGTTTGAACCGCGCACCTCTGCAACAAGCCGCGATTGCGTGCTACCACTGGACCGCGTGAGCGCCCGCAGTGCCGAATCGCGAGTAACAGAATGTCGATTTAAAGCTTTCGTGACTGCAGGGATTCATCTTCTTGGTTCTTTCGGTAAAGTCACGTAGAAGGGAAGTAATAAAATAATAAAAATAAAACATAATAAAATAATTCTCACGACGTTTCGGCCACAACACAAGCAGCCGTCCTCAGGTGAAGAACAGGTCTGTCGAGGCGACAGCGTCTGACTTTTTAGACGCTGTCGCCTCGACAGACCTGGTCGCTGTCGCCTCGACAGACCTGGTCTTCACCTGAAGACAGCTGCTTGCGTTGTGGCCGAAACGTCGTGAGAATTATTTTATTATGTTTTATTTTTATTATTTTATTACTTCCCTTCTACGTGACTTTACCGAAAGAACCACGAAGATAACAGAATGTCATTTTTTTTCTCACACATTGCCACATTATTGATGCGTGTAATGTGGTTGCATGGCCCCTCCAGCAACTAGAAGACAATGTTGAAAAAATAAATATATAACGTTCTTAAATCATATTGTGACCCTTAATAGCTACAATTCTTTGTTGGATTTTTTTTGAGCGATGGGAGTGAATCGTTAACCCTCCCCTACGCTGCCCGTGCGGTCTAAATTAGTTTCTGTTTCACCGTCGCTCTCAGTTTTTCTGGGTTCTGTGCTCCTAAAGCCCAAGTGGATGTCGCCCCGGGGCATGTCGCTTCACGGCTGTGATGGTTTCGTGCTAATTGGCAGTCGACACACATTTAAATTACGGCCGCGAAATCTTTTTTTTTCTTCGCGTAGTTTGTCAACTGAGATTTAGCTGCCGTTTTGGTCCGAAAACCATCACTTAGCAGTGACATTGCCGAGCGAAACCCACCACCCCCACCGCCCCCCATTAGTCTGGCAAACAACGCGAGTGTTAAGCAAACCAATCGACTCGGCTGTCAAACAATTCAATGTATCTTGTGCCTTGATTAGTTCAGAGGGCAAGATTCTAAAATACCTTCCCCCATCCCATTGGTGATTGGCCAACCTGGCATGGTGGTGTAATGTGTGGGTACGCCCACCTCTTCCGAGACATCTGGCAAGTGATGGAAGAGTAGACCAAATACCCTCTATAGGGGCTCTCTCGAGCTCCGTCTAGTGGAGTTCGATTCCCAGCGACGGCAAACGCAACCAGGGATATCGAAACCTGGTTTGGGACCTCCCACTTCAACAACCCTCACAATACCAGCACGTTGAAGTATGGTTAAACAGCCCCCATGACCGAAAGATGTAGGGAGGCCTTCATCCATAAGTAGATTGAGCAAAGGGCTGTAGAGTGAATTAATGAATTGCCCAATGCATCATCTGTTATTTTTATTATTTCAAATAATATTTATACGCTACCATATGTTTTGTTTAAAATCGCCACGAATTAATTGACGTGTCCGTGCGTAATTTTCAAATCATGTGCCGACTTCTTTGACAGCTCTGCAGAGGCGTGCATCTCCCAAGTGCGCTGTGAATGTGCCTGCAAAGTTGTTAACGAATTTTAAAGAAAAAAAAAACAATAATTTTAGAGCGCTCTTGTCAATCCGCCCCTTGAAGTCAGGCCTCTCCACGCCGTGTTGGTCATGGGGTTACGAAGCAAATATCAAGCCCCCTCCGAGTATTGAAGTCGATACGGTTCTTTACGCGATTAACCGGAGTGGAGAGCATTCGTCTCCCGAGGAGTGCACGGTGTAAAAGCATTCCGAAGGGCATCTTCGGAATGCTTTTTAACATTGCGAATGTTGGGAATGTCAAGATGCTCATATGGCAGGCAGTCATGGTCATACATTACTAAAGTTCATTTAAAAACAAAAACTTGAACGCTCCTGAAACTGGTTTTAAGGTAGGCCCCGTGATACGGTGTTTCCGTCATAGGCCTTGAGGATGGACTCGTCACACTGTCGCGCAGGTTCTCACGGTTGTGCTGATATGGCTCTCGGGTGAGATTTCTGGTTTCACTGCGTTTTGTTCGGCACGATGTCCGACGTTTCACTTCACGTGCTGACAAGGAGCCCCCAGCATGGACCACGTGCCCAAGTAGCGAGAGATACAACCCGCGAGACATTGGAGAGCTGTGCCCTGGTGATGTGTCTGTTGGAAATGTATTGTATGCAAATCTTAATCTCATTATTGGATAAGTCCTTGACAACTAAATCCCCCAGAATGCACCCGATCTAAGATCCCAGGGGATTAGGTCGAGTTGTTCGTGGTTAGTCCTTGGATGGACGACTGCCTGGAAGTAGCAGATGTCGTCGGTTTGCACTGTAATGTGGCCTGGAGATGGCAGTATAGCAAGCGGATTGAATCCATCTGTGCAGAGAGTTGAGTGTAATACCCTTGCATCAGTGGCTGCTTTCCAGGCGGTCCGGCTTCATTTCACAAACTAAACACTCATTCATGGCAATGGCCACGCATCCCATGTAGCAGGACCCTCCTGAAATCGTTTTGAGACTCAGTGAGGGCATCATTACAGTGTGTTGTACCGCACTCTATTGAAGCCACGTTTAACCAGGTCAATAAGCACACTCCGCCATGCGGTCGTCTTCAGCGATGTTTCCTCGTCACTGAAAATACATGCACGTGGGTTCAATCATCGCCAGAACAAGATCCTTTGCGATGCAATCATTGTATGTTATGCTCTCTGCATGTCAAGCGTTCATTGACCTCTCTTCGAGCGAAACTTTCGGAGATGACCTCCGACCACGGCATTCGTCTCAGGATGGAGTTTTGTGTTTTTTATCTTAGCTCCAAACGTCAGAGTTTTAAACGTCGCCGTTCGGATCACCGGCGAACGCCACGACACCCAGGCAGAAAGGGAGTTTGCGTTTCTGGACAAAGAAACCATCTCGTCCAGTGTTTTAGCTAAAGCGCGCACGTTGTGCTTGCAGCTTGTACGTACGTACGTTGAACTTCTTTCGCACCGTACGTAGGCAACCGCGCTAATCGATGGTGCGGCGAAGGGGAGGGGGAGGTTGGGGATAACAAACTCAAACACAAAAATAATTTCTGAATAAATGAGTTTTCAATCTAGATGATGTAAAGGTGCACAGCTCCAGATGGCCGCGGAAGCGCATCTGAAAGCTGGCCTGCCGTAGTGAGTTTGCATTTGTTTGAGATCGTGCGCGCAAGTGCAATTATGGTTTTGGGATTTGAACCTGAAGGACGGTATCTTTAGATTTAACAACAAAAGACAATATGTGCTCGGTGGTGCATGTGAAACCCGGCCACTGTCAACTCGGATTTCTCGGCACTGTTGTTAAAATTGGTAATTTTGAACGAAATTAGTGACGAACTTATTTGGCAGTCGAGTATTTTTTTCGTTCCAAATTTGTATTCAGCCATTAGCGACCGGAGTGGATGAAACTCATCGAGCGCGACGATGATTACTTCGACTACTGCCCACCAAAGCGCAGCCGACGATAACGAGACTAAATTAACGAGCCTGAGTAAATACGGAGCGCACTGGGGGAGACCAACATGGTAATGGGATCTATATATATTTAAACATTGTCTGCGTTCGCTATTTAGCTGCACTGAGAAGTATTGCTTTTGCCGGGAGGGGAGGGCGCGAGGATGAATTGTGCATCACTTACAGAACCGGCCTTAGACCTTTGGGGGCCCTAAGCAAAATTTGGTTGGAGGCCCCTTTGATGTAAGATTTTTTTCACCCACTAGCTCGCAATGACTCTAGGGGGCCCTCTGCTGGCCACGGGGCCCTTTGCAATTGCAAGGGTCGCTTAGTGGCTGGGCCGGCTCTGATCACTCACACCCACATTTACTCACCTAGAGAGTCAGCGATTGAAAATACAAATTGACCGCTTCAGTCGACTAGGCTTCGAGAATGACGACACGACAGAGTAATCAGAGTCGTGTAAAATTCCAGGGGCTGTTATCCATTAGACTGAGAGGATGACTTAACACGGTAAAGACGCTGACCGCACAAACACTCCTCGGCGGTGATGAACACCTCCTGCTTCCCTTTCCGTTCAGAGCCATTGACAACCATGTGCCAAGACAACGATCCCCCGTGTAGCCTTAACAGACTGTTGGGGCAAGTGCTGTTTGCGAGCACCACCTATGAAGGCCGATACGGCGCACGAGGGGGTGGGTGGCCAGCACCACGCCCTAAGTGGCGAAGTTTACACACGGCACCAGGTACTCATTTTAGGCTGAGTCGACCTAGGGGAAGCCCTGGAACGGTTCAGATAATCGTCACTGGTGTTGGAACTCGGGTCGCCGGGTTCGTGGTGCAGCGCGCTTACCGCTGAGCAACTGCTCCCCACGAGTGAAGAGGGCACTTTGTCTGCTGCGGCTTAAGTGGGCATCAAATAATTACAAAAGGCTCCAAGCACGACCACGTGGCTACGGGGTCAAGATCACTGCAAATTAGACCTTCTCTTTTCATGTCCTCGCGGCAAAAATACACATTTGTACACACGCACCGCGTAGGTTTCCACGGCCGTGCTTAAATTGCTCTCGGGTTCGTGCCGCGTGTGTGTTCGGGCACGTTGTCCGACGTTTTGCTCCCAGCGCACGAAGCTGAATAAGCTCCCGGCTAGCGGATCAATACGTGGGGAGTCGTGCCGAACGACCCGAAAGCACATCGGGCAGATGCACCCAGCTCTTCTGTGCCGCGTGTCGAGATGCGGTCACACTTGAAACCGCGATGCAAATCCACGCCGCGTTCCATTATAATCAGTGCCCAGCAAACGACGAGGGCTAACATTATTCGCCTTTCAACGGCGCGGCAAAATCTCGCCAAAAGTAACAAAAATTCTCTCGAGCCGGTTCCGCTGGGGGTTGGTGGGGGGGGGGAGGGGGGCGAAGCGTTCCCGGACGTGACCGTAACGATGAGCCAAATTAAAGGGCTCCGTTGAAGTATGTCTCAATTAAGCATCTCCTGCCCGTGCGCTGGAGCGGCGGGTTATCGCCAGCCTCTCCCCACCACCTTTCTCGACGCGACGGAGCCCTTTAGCCAGGAGTGGCGGACCAGGCAGCAGGCGGGAATTAGCCCCGAGTCAGCAGCTCAGAGTGCCCCTCCGCTGGGGTGCCGCGCGTGTCTCGTTTGCGTTGCGGAGCAAATTCACGGCCCCCCAGCGACGGCCTTAATGGGCTGCGCTCAAGTGACGGATTCTGTTGTCGCCGCCGTGCTGAGTAGGAGTATGAAGCCGCAGTGGTGCTCAGCGCAGCCTCCAACTCATCCACTCCGTCTCCCTGGCATCGCTATTCATGATGTGCAACGAAGGAGGGACGTTACCAGAAACATCACCTATCACGTGCTTTCCTTTGTCTTGACGGTGAAGGCCGCGGGGTTATTGTCGCACCACTGCCAAAGCGGCAGCAGCATCACCGGATCATGAATTCGAGTCGGAGCATGGGCGCGAGTCCGCGTGTCTCTTGCTCTCTGTGGGCACGGACTGAGTTCTTAGTTCAAGTGAACCGGTTCCGCGGAGGTGGGGGGGGGGTAGCGTTTTAATCACCGAGCCAACACGGTTCAGCGCCGCATATCCGGCCACGTAGGTCACGCATCTGCCCTGACCCGATATTTGTGCAAGGTCGCAGACGCCGTTTCACGCGGGCTAACGTGCCCTTTCATCCCACTTGCTTCCCACTCGCTTCCCACTTGATTGGTCCACACCTGAGACAGGTTTTCTTAGAGCCCAGTCTCACATGGTGTACAATTTCAAGGACAGTTCATACATTATCAGAGTTGTGTTTTTTTTGTTTGCATTCCGACGGCAGGTATTGTGGTCAATGCAAAGATGACTCCTTGTAAAAATCCACTTCTCCTAGTCCGTTAGGATGCGCGATTGAAGATGGGCGCGCACGCATTTGCGCGCTTCGCGTTCTCGTCGTCGCAGACACGGTCACTGCGCGGCAAGGCAACGCCGCAACAGACAAAAACATTGGGGCGCGCCCTATTAATGTCGTGGAGATGTCGACGGCACATTTTGTCCATCCGCTGGCGTGGATGTAAGAAGACCTCGCCCGCCACCGTGTCGGTCACGAGGGGTCATTACGCCGTACCTCGCGCCGCGCTGGTCGATACAAGTTGGCGAAGTGTGGGGGAAGGACGGGCGGCACAGCACCGGCTCAGGTATCGCTCCCCTGCTGATGTTAACGCCCCGGCTGGGAATCAAACTCCGGTTTGCCGGGCTCGCAACGCAGTGCCGCCAACCGCTGCACCACCCGCCCGGCCCCCGTGCAACTTACGCAAATCAGACCGTCGATTCCGGTACACGATGTTAATGGGTGAATATGGGCCACCCATCGATGCACTCACTCGCGAATTTGACGCTGGAGATTCACTTTGTGCCGTCCTCTTGCGCTCACCCTCAGACCACGCGCCCTACTTCACACAATCGCAGTAATTCATTCTCTTTCACTTCATTCGCTTTCACTCCCCCCCCCCCCCACCTCCGTATCGGCGGACAGCAGCACTATCCCCGCGTTTGGCCGTTAAGCCCGAACTCTCGCACATCTTCGAAGGGAAACGGCTCAATCATCACAAAGAGTTTCCACTTCCGAGCAAGTGGGCACAGTCGGTGGGAGGAAGCCCGTTTTGCCAACCCCCCCCCCCCCCCCCACGGAGCCCTCTTATGCGGGCTGCACGCATCGTGTTGGGCACCGGTGAATGGCAATATGCGCGGGGCAACGCGTGGGGGGGCGGCGGCAGCGCCAGCAACCGCAGACAACGCCTCGCAGTGGGGGGGGGGGGGGGGGGCGCACATCCCACGCGGGGGAAACGGCGCCCCCAAAAATGTGTCTGCCGCAGCAGAAGTTTTGTGCCAGCATTGAGGGGGGGCCCTCGGTAGCGAGACGAGGCAGACAGCCATGCGGCACGCCTGCAAATTGGACCGCCGATTCCGGCTCGCTTCCTCGTCCTTTCAGAACGCGAAACGCTTGCTGCACTGGCATCGTCATCGTCAGCATTGTCGTCTTTGACTGCGCGGCGCCCTGGCGTGGAGGGTTCACAGCGCTGGCTCAGAAATGCGGGAGTTCGCTAATTAACGCTCAGTCCGAGTGTAGCAATTCATGCCCCCCCCCTCCCCCTTTTGGCAAAATGCAACACGGTATTCTCATTTTTATTGCAACATTCTACAACAACCCTTGTCAATCAAATTCTGGATGAGTACCCTCCCCACACCCCCGCCCTCTCACACCCACCACCGTGCGCGTCGTGGGGGTTCTTTGCCCATACTTCACCACGCTGGTGAGTGCGGGTTGCCGAAAGAGGAGGCCCAGGTTTTGGTTCAGACGTCACTCGCCACTGACGGTAGCCGTGGCGGTGAATCAGACTCGGGGTGCCAGGCTCCACGGTTCAATGCGCCCTGTCGCTCAGTCTTCAATTGCATATCACTTCCACGAACTGAAAAGCCTTGAATGTTGCAAACACAATTGGACGAATGCATCACGGGCTTTGTGAATTAATATCAACCCATTCATCAATGAGGCTTTTACCCTGGCTTTGTGTGAATTGAGATTGTGCCACGTGCGATGCCAGGTGTTGGCTCTTGCATGTTCTGCATACGCATGTAAGTAAATTAAAATAAATTCAGTTGAAAATGTTTTCTTGGCCGAAATAGCTTTTTTTCCAAGGGAGAAAAAACTGTTCCTACGCTCATCACAAACTTGACATCAATAATATTGATGTTGAAAAATCTTTGAGCAAAATCTTGACCGTTTTACTGAAAATTCATAATAATAATATTAGTTTACAACCCTTGTGCGTCCACTACTTGATAAGGGCCTCCCCACAATGTGGCAAAGCATTTCATCATATTCTTGGTTGTTTCGGTAAAGTCACGAAGAAGGGAAATAATAAAATAAAAAAATATAAAAGATAATAAAATAATTCTCACGACGTTTCGGCCACAAGGCAAGCAGCCGTCCTCAGGTGAAGAACATGTCTGTCGGAAAGACAGCGTCTGAATGAAGCTTTAAATCGAAATCATTTCATCATACTTCACCAGGCCGGTCCAGTACGGGTGGTTGAAGGGAGGGCCCAATGTTAGCTGTGGCCAGGAATCAACCTCTGGTGGCCAGGCTCAGAGTACAGTGTGCAAATCATCGTACCACTGATACCCTCGCCATCGGCCGTTTTATTCTCAAGTCATGAATAAATAAACATCAGACGTGATCGTTTTGCACCCTGTAAAAAGTTTTGCAACCAATCCGCCTTAAAATCGAATTCAATCGAACTTGATTTTTTTTTCAACCCCATTCTATTCATAATCGTCCAGAGAGCAGCCATTGCAATCTCACCGCGAGTCCCCGTCACGGTCCAATTGCTGGAAGCTATTGGCTGCTTAATGCCCACACAGATGGTGCTTCTCACTGTGCTTAAATAACAACAACAAATTCTCACGTTCGTCAATAACACTGCCTTATATATATCATGGCAACGTTTTGGGTGATGGCCTTTATTCGTGTCACTTAAATGATTATCACCGTGGATCGGGTGGCTCAGGGTGACTGGCATATGGTGCAGTTGGCATGGGCCCTGGTGCAAAGTAAAAATAGGGGCCTTCCTCTGTGCAATTTCCTCCCTCGTGGCATAGTCCAGCACCTGGACCCCTTCGACCCATGGAACCCCGTGCAGTTGCGCCGCCTGCACACTTGATAGCTACGTCACTGGCCAGGGTTTGGTCAACTGTCCACACGGGCTTCGGGCTGTAACTCGCTCCCTTCTAACGCAACCCACATCCTCTTATTGCTGCGCCACCCACCCAGAATTCCTTACATTCAGTGCCCAAGGTCATGGTAACATCGCGAACCTCGTTTCTACCCCCTCCCCCCAAACCCCAAAGCCCCCCGTCGACTCAATCTTTAACTTCCGTCTTTAGTTGCGGCAAAAATACACGGCGAGCACTTTATTCCCCCTCCTGCTCCAATATCCCAGCCTCGCCTTCCCCACCTCCCTCCACGAATCGGAGCTTCGTTTTCCGAGCCAGGAATTTGTGTTGCCCGCTCCGGGAGCGGCGCGATGTCTGTTGCACAAAAGCACAAGGCTGGCAATTAAAGCCGCAAGAAAGGAGCCAACAGACCAAGCATCTTCCTACTCGCCTCCCCCCACCCTCACCGCCGCTTCATTCTCCCACAGGGTGCCCCACTAAGCAAAACGTTTCAGTCCCAGCATTGACCTTGAGTCAATCGTCTGCTCTTGTGCCGTCACTTTGACGGATTCGTCGCAGGCAACGCGGCGCATTGCCAGACGCCGAACGGATCGAATCGCGGCCTTTGGCGTCTGGAAATTCGGCAGACCGGCGCGGAGCTAGGATCGACCGTTTCTTTGGCACCGCAGCGAGCGGGCTGAGAGATGAGAGAGGGCTTGTACGTTACGCGATCTCGCAGGTGCTTACAGCTCGTCGGTGGTAGATGCTGCTGCTGCTGCTATTCACTGTTGATATTTCGCGTGGTTTTATTTTAGAGGGCGCCGTTGGAAATGTTGCACACGCTGCCCCCCCCACCACTCTAAGCGTTCGCTTTTGCGCATCTTTGCCAGAAGGCGCCGTGTTCATCTCGTCTTTCAGAAAACTTTGGAGGAAAGAGAGGGCTTTGGCACGTGCGCACGCACACACATGCAACTGGACTTGGACATCAAGTCTGCAATTGTTGCTGCTGCTGCTTCTATTGCCTATTTGTGTGAACGTTAAACTCTAAATATTTTTCGGGGGTTTCGCTCCGAGACAGCCAGGTATTGCAGGGTTTCCGTGCGGCTTGCATTTGTGGCTTTAGGGCCCAGTACGTGCGTGGTATCACAAGGCCGATGGTCAGCGTGGATCGTTTTTCTTTTTACTCGAAGCACGCTCCGAGTGAGATTGTTCAACCCTTTTCCAACCCTTTGCGGTGACATCTCCCGCCGGTAAAGATTCTACACGCAGCAAAGCGTCGCCAAAATACCAGACCCTGTGAAAGGTGCGACGTTGGCACGTGGTTGGAACCGTTGGCGCCCCAACTTTGGCCCAACGTTTCATGTTTACGGTCAAGATTTTGCTGTCAGTAGAATCTTGCATTGTGGAGCCACAGACAATAGGAGTCGCAGGTCACAGCAGGGCAGATAGGAGCTATACTGCACAGTGTACTGTATAAATAAAGGCAGTCAGTCTCTTCAGCCTCACCCACTGCTCTTAAGAAGATAAATTGCAAAAAAATATATACTGGGTGCTTAAAAAAAATGTGAACACTTGTGAGAATTTGCAACAACGCCACAAGAAATGTGCCTCCGGGCTCTGGAGACCACCAGGAGGAGATTTCAGGCACGCGTTGACAATGATGGCGAACAAGTGGAGACTCGTTGACTTTTTGAAGCTCTTAGCATACATCTGTTATCATGTTACAGTGTAGTATTATCCCTTCTTTTTCCATTAAAAACGATAGTCCCATGTAAGTGTTCACATTTTTTGCAGTTTTCCATCAGACGGCAGTGTTAATGGCAAACGTAGCGAGGTGTGTTTGATGCTGTTTGTTGTCTTGCCTGATCACCGCCTACCAACACAATCCCTTACTTTACATTGTCTAAGGTTCACGGCGCACGAGTGTGGTTATCGGTTGAACGCAGTGCCTGTGTAAGGCCTCATAGCTCATAGGGCAGTGCGGTGCAAAGATAAATAATGTGCCCAGTACGGTACGACAACCGTGGAGTTGCTGATGTTGGCAACATCGGCAGCGTAAATGTTGTGATTATAATTGTCATTGTTTTCGGGTGTTATGCTCATTGCTGATTCAGCCTTTCACAGGGGCATCTTTGGCAGAGTCATCTCGCCATTTAGTTGTTCAAAGGTCCAGTCTTTAGCTCCAGTCGTTAATTGTACTGGTGAAAGACCCAGCGATGTGACATTCACATGAGGTGCCCACTATACACATCACAAACTGTGTCACCTACCAAATACGCACACAACAACGTGCGCTCGCCTATCCCAAGCAGCGTGCGAGCTGACAAAATGCTGTTCATGAATTCGATCTCCATTGTGAGCACACCCAGTGTATTGTTATTGTGTCCCATTGTGTCTGAAATAAATGAAGCGCCCTTTCACCATGATCTTCATCATCAAATCGCCTTCGACAATTAGCGCGGTTGGCTACGTACGGCGCGAAAGAAGTTCAACAGACGTAGCAACATCATCACTCTCCAAGAATGATCGTCATAGTCATCCTTATGACCATTGCAATTATGATATCAAGAATAATCAGTATCCAATTGTTATCAACAGTAATCATCAAATTAATATTATATTAATCATAAATACTATCGAATAATCATCATCCAATCACAGTTCACGTAATTATCATCATCAACAGTGTTATTTAATATGACATTCATCCTTGACGCACGTCTCAAAGCCAATAGGAAGCACTTTGCCAGTGTGCATCGTGAGCACGAACCAGTCGCAGCAATCTCAAGGAAAGCCCCTTCCTGTCACGAACCCTGGCCAACGTACAAGATGCGTGGGCGACGCGCACGATGGCTCCATCTTCACGTGATCCACCCACCCCCGGCTGTAGCGCTGCAGGCTTTTGCCGCTTACACCCGTGAACCTTTTTCACCCGGACCCCCCCCGCCCTCCACTTCCCTCCTCTCCTGCCGTGCGCGTCCGTGCCGTGCTTCTTGAGATATTTCCGCCGATCGCGTTTGGCAACGATGAATCAAAACAAAAATGCTACCAAATAATAACACACTTTGTTGCTGCGCCCCGTGGTGTTTTTTTATTTTGAAAGTTAGCAATAACAAACGGGAAGGTCTTTGTTTTTTTATTTCTTCCATCGGATGCTGATGAAAATAAATACGCCTGGGTCAACACTGTCGCTGGTGTGGCCATGCAGTGAAAGGCCCTCCACTTTAAAGCCCTCCCGCATATATTTTTCAGACGCAGTGCTCATATCAACTTTCCGAATGCCTTCGATAGCAACAAAATATATACATCAACTGTATGCATATTCTGTAACTCATATGTTGTACCGAATCTTAATAATTTTGCAGAACTTTGTCAGTCTGCCGTTGGATATGACGCCTCCCCACGCTGTCGTCGGTAATGGAGGATGTTTTGGCCATACTTCACCATTGTGGTCCGTGCGGGCTGGTGTGAAAAATGGTGGGCTGGGATTGTCTCGGATATTGCTCCGCCGCTGACGTTAGCCGTGATCGGGAATCGATCTCAGGTGGCCAGGCTCACAGCGCTGTGCGTTAACCATTGCCACCACCACTGCACCACGATTTTGTACATGCACATACGTATTTAAGAAAAGGTACTTTTATATACATGCATACACGGGTGCAAGATTCGCCTATGCAATCTCATACTGAATTAGTAAATTGGCTCAGGAGTAGTATTGACAGAGTATAATTGGCTTTATACAATTGGCTCAGTATGATAGGCTGGGTAGTAACGATGATTGGATGAATATAATTGGATCAGTATGATTGGCTGAGCATGATTGGTCAAAGATAACTTACATTCTCTGACTACTTGGGTGATCCTTAAAAACCCTCAAGAACGCTGTAGAGCCTTTGGCAAAGTTGTACTGGAGAAAGCCTTCAAACATTTGAACCTCTGTTTTTGATTACTGCTAACAGTCACAGATTTTCTCAATACCAGCGTCTCGTGTGTTGAGAGCCGTGCAAGCCTTTGTAGGTGCTTGCTAACCGCACTTGCCCCAAAAGTCTGCGAAGGCTATGTGAGGGAATCTCTGTCTTTGTTTCGTGTTGGGAGTGGTGGTGCAGTGGTTAGAGCACCCCGCCTCAAACGCAGTAACCGGTGTTCCATTTCTGGCCAGTGGCGAGCGGTATGGGAACTTGCCCTGGGCCTCCTCTAGGTTAACTCAGCCTTTTATTGAGTACATGGTCCATTGCGCGGTTGGCTACGCACGGTGCGAAAGAAGTTAAACATACATACTGTGCGTGGCATCGAGGGATGTGTTCCAGAAAGGAAAATATACAGAACTGCTTTGTCGCACGTAACAAAATAGTAATCACTTGCAGCCCTTTCTCTATTAAAGACCTTAATAGGTGCTCGCTAACAGCACTTGCAGCACGCCCACGACGACACGCTGTGGAGTGGCGATGCTCCAGCAGTGGATTGTTATTAAAACTTAACAACAAACGAAACACTTTTTACTTGACCAGGTTAGACCCACTGAGCTATATCGCTCTTTTTCAGAAGCAGTCTGGCCACAAATGATAGCTCCACGAAGTGGCTCATCATGTGGACATGTATAGCAGCCAAATACTCTAAACGCGTGTTTCTAAATGTGAAAGTAAAAAAAGAGAAGACCCGGAGAAAAATCCACATCAAAATATATACCAGTGGTCAGGGTCGGGATCGAACCCACGGTCTCCTGCATACCAGGCGAGGTAGTTAACATCTCCTAGCCACCGTGGCGAGAGACGTTCACAGTGGGAGACTTGTACGGGGAGATGATGGAAGTCACGTGTCTCCTGCGTGGTAGCGGCTGCCAGATCTGCCAAAGGATGGATCGCGTTGGCGAGAAGGAGTTAGCGGTGGCGTCAATGTCTTTGGCCACGATGACACCTCGATCTCGGTCGCAATGACAGCGCGTAACGCGTCGGCACTGACCGCTCCTCTGCAGGACCTCATCGTCGACCAGCTGATCGAGAAGGTGTCATTCTGCGCGCCCGACCGGAACCTCGAGCGAGCCTTCTCCTACATATGCCGCGACGGCACGACGCGCCGCTGGATGTGCCACTGCTTCATGGCCGCTCGCGACTCGGTGAGCTGCTCCACAGTGAGACGAGGGTTGAGGCTGGGGTGGTGCAGAGAGGGAGGGGGGGGCGCTGGTTAGACTGGAGGTCAACGGGACTTTGGGGGAAGGGGGTCAGCCATGTACGTGTGCTGTATGCTTAGTAACAGGGGTGCAGTGCTGAGATGATTCATTAATTCATTGGCTAAACATCGTAAATGACTACATCGCTAGGACCCGTAGGACCCTCTAGGAATGAATATCCAGGACCCATATATTACACATTCCTGCAGAGGGAGCTGGTAGGAACGTTGGGTTGCTCGGTCAACGGTCAGAGTCAACGGCGGCGTGGTGTATTCCGCAAATATGCCCGACTGTGAGGGCGGGCACAAGCCGGCGTGAGTAGGTTAAACGTTGAGTTTTATAAGGGCACCACGGGGTGACCAGCCCCTCCCCTCCCCACCCAGCCCCACCCCTCCCACCCCCCACCCAGCCCCACCCTCCCCACCCAGCCCCTCCCCACCCTCCCCTTCCCACCCAGCCCCTCCCCACCCTCCCCACCCAGCCCCTCCCCACCCTCCCCTCTCCACCCAGCCCCACCCCTCCCATTTTTGGATGCACGACGGACGGACGGACACAATAATCCCCTGTGGGCTGGTGTAACCAGGAGGTTCCTACCAGTAGAAGGGAGGGTCCTTGCTTGTGACATCTGGCAGTTCGCCAGTGTTGCTTCCGGCGGGCCTGGCTGTTGGTGAGACGACGTGTGGCCGAAGCCAGTCCAGAGTCTGCTTGTGCTGAATCAATGCTGCTGAAATGATTCACTCCCAGAAAGCCTTTGGGCCAAAGGGTTGCGTAAGAAGTGTTTTTTTGTTTCTTGTGTGGAGAGGCTGATTATAGAAGGAGGCATGGTCTGCTCGTCTATTTTGTTTCATTACTGTCGTCAATGACTCTGGTCCCTTTACAAATAGAGACCCCCCCCCCCACATCCAGCCTCCCAAAGGTGGGAAACCCCTATAAGCCACTCCCAGCTCGACGCGGCTGGTAATGCCGATGAGGTCATCAAACTCCGCCCATCACCTCCCGTTCATTGGCGCAATATTTTCTTGTCATCCGATTAGTCAAGTAATTGAACCGTTAATAGGTAGTGTAATCGATTAATTAAGTAATCGGATAGATCAGCACTACAGGAGTGTGACGATACATCGATTCATATTATTCTTCAGTTCTCGTCATCATTAGCCATGATCTATACACCGCTGGATGAAGGCCTCCTCAAGCCATCACCATCCCTCATCCATCTAGCTCCTGCACATGGGCTCATTGTCGCTCCATCTCCACGGTGGATGCCCTCTCGGCTGTGCTGTAACGGATAATGGCCGGTCGTCAAGACTAACGATGGAATCACAGAAATTAGCGTGTATGCACATCCGGTGCAAATTACGTGCTAATGCTACATTTAGGCAAATGGGAATAGCAAACTGTACAAACAAGGTAGAAAAATATGGGAATAACACTGCGACGCTGAAAACTGAACCAGAAAAGAATCGATTCTTTCCCAGCTGTGTCCCTCCGTGATTCATCACTGCCAATTATGATGACGATGATGATGACGACGGCGATTGCGCAGCTGTTACAATCCGTCGTTTAACCGTTCACTCGTCCGCTATTTGAGCAGGGGGAGCGGCTGAGTCACGCGGTGGGCTGCGCCTTCACCGTGTGCCTGGAGCGCAAGCAGCGGCGCGAGAAGGAGTGCGGCGTCACCGCCACGTTCGACGTCGACCGCACCAGCTTCATGCGCGAGGGCTCCTTCCGCGGCGCGCGCTCCCCTGGCGGCCTCACCGCGGACGGCAGCGGCGGCGCCGACGGAGTCCACCGCCACCACCACCGCCACCACCACCGCGGTGGCGGCGGCGGCTCCGAGGATGACAAGCGTAAGCGGCGCACCCCTCGAGAACGAATGCGCGGCTCGCCGAGGTCACATCATGTAACGACGCGATGCACGATCCACAAAATGCGGAGGAGACATCGCGGCGATGCCACTCCGCTGCTCCTGACGCCGTTATCTGGGCTGTAGTTGTTGCTCTGCACCTACATCAGGAGCCATTCGAAAGAAAGAAGAAGATCACCCTGGTCGCCACCTACCCTGGTTCCCCCCCCCCCCCCCCCCGGATCATCCTCTTTATTGAGGAATCTGTCCCCGGTAATCTCTTAGTCCTCCCCGGGGATATTAAAAGTCTCAGTTTTTTCTCAGTGGCGTAATAATCCACGGCTAAAACGCATTGACATGTAGTTCTCCCCTCGCGCTGGTCCGGTGAGACGTTCTCCTTCAACTCTCACCGCAAACGTTGCCGTCGTTCGCCGCAACCATAAATAAAGCCCTCTCCACAACCGCATCGAGCCGGCCATTAACGCTGCCCCGTCTTCTCCCCCCCCCGTCCCCGACCCGCGTCGGACCCGCAGCGGCCAGCGACTGCGGCGTGGCCAACGGCGCCCTGTGCACGGCGAGCGACCGCCCGAGGCCCGCCGTCGAGACGGCGCCGTCCCCGGACGGCCGCTCCCCGCCGGCCACGCCGTCGCCGTCCTCGCCGCCGTCTCCCGCGACCGCCACCGCCGCTGGCGTCGTCGTGGCGGCGGCTGCGGCGGGCAGCTGGGGAGCGGCCACGTGCGCTATCCCGCGGCGGCGCGCGCCGCTCGAGCAGATGGCGCGCCAGGGCTCCTTCCGCGGATTCCCGGCGCTGGTGCAGGGCTCGTCGCCCTTCAAGCGGCAGCTGTCGCTGCGCCTGGACGAGCTGCCGTCCACGCTGCAGCGCCGTTCGGGACTCGACAGCGCGGACTGCGGATTTTCTGTCGGTGAGGCCGTCATGGGGTTTTTCCCGTTCGCTGTGTAGTAACGCGTGTCCGATGAAAGTACAGATGCTTTAGTTGCGTCCGTGCATACCGGGAGGGTGCTGCACTATCTGTCCAACCGGCCTTCGTCCAACGGTGGATCGATCATGACTTGCTTATGATGATGATGATGAGATGATGATGTGCGGTTAAGGCTCCTGATTAGAATCCCCCAGTTTAAAATTGGGCATCACTTGGGCTTGAAATGGGATTGGATCTTTAACGAGAATGGAGGGCCACACAACCCCATCGCTGACCTGGCCTACACACGTATTTTATTCTTATTTTTAAATCCTTTATATTAAGTTCACTTGCTTGCTTGCTTGCGCGCTTACGACCGTGCAAATCTTTCGGTCGTTTTTTAACCCACTTCCCGTGATCCAATCGAGCTGACATTTTGCACACAGACTCGTTGTGCGTGACAATTTATTTTCGTGAAAATTTTGTTTAAAATTTTTTACACTTTTTAGGAAAAAATAAATTATATTTAATTACCAATTGCTTAATGGTGGCAGGCAATCATCTGACCCATAGGTGGCAGCCATCTCAAGCCAGAGGACGAGAGGACTCTAGCCGCAACGCATATAAAGGATTTATAGTGAAAAACTTTGTTTTTACCGGTTAATTTTTTCTTTCTTCTAAAAGCTGCTTCGTTTCAAAAACAATTGCCATGCTTTTATTATTTCTGTTCAAATCCCAGGTATATGGGGAATCTCAGTTATATCCGCTAATTATGCTGGGGTGAATGTATTTGCGAATGAGCCAACTGAAATATAGGAGGTGCACATTATCGTTGTTTAGTTTCAACAGGGCTCTCTTTGTTAAAGGGAAGTTGTGAGAAGTAAAAAAAAAGAAATATTCGGAGTCGCCATGTGCACACTTAGCTTTTGTGTTTTTTGTTGATTCACGGAACTTTGTTGCCGTGAAAAAGTCGAGTACATTTTTCACGTCTGTGTTTAAAAAAAAGTATGGTCAAAACAATCCCCATGACCGACCAGGCACAGCGTGAAGGGACCTGCCCTCAGCAGCAGGTGGACAAAGCCCTGTAAACTACCTTCAATAGGAAATAAACTCAGTAACGGGTGTGTGTGCGTGCGTGGCTACAGGAACAGTGGAGGTTGGCGGGCACGTGGACGCGCTCTGCGCCCAGATGAACTCAACGAGGCTGGCGCCAAGCCCCCCAAGCGACCCCTTCTACTCCCCGTCGGCAGACAGCGGGCCCCCCCGCATGGCCTCCCCTGCGGCAGGTTCGACCCTCTCCATTGCGTTTTAGGGTTTTTGTCTGACGTGAAATCGGGAAAAAACGAAGGAATCGGGAACTAAATTATTTGGCACCCCGAAGGAGCTCCCGGTACATGAAGTGAAACGTCGGGCATCGTGCCGAACGACACGCGGTACGACCCCGACGACACATCGGAGGACTATTCAGCGCAACCGTGAACACGTACCCAGAAGTAGGCTCTAATGGCTCCCGATGCAGCAATCGGTCGCTGTTTGATTTTACACATGCCCTGATTCACACGTGTGTCAAATTCTTGAAGTGAGATTGATACAAGAGCTATCGCCCCGCTTCAATTGCTTTGTTACATTCCAAGACGATTCTAACATTGACCAAACTTCCAGTTCGTACACTCGGTGTCATGGGCATTGGATCAAATATCCACTCATAACTCTCGCACACAAATGCGCCATCCGACGGGAGGGAACAGCCCGCGAAAGTAGATATCGCAGACCTTCTGAAATCCTGTCGAGTGCACTTATCGAGTTTGCAGTTATTTTTGACTCACTTACGTGAAAGAAAGCCAAATGAAAGTTTTTTTCTGCGCAATTATTGGTGAATGAGCTGAGACTACCGGTTTAATCGCGGGGGGTTGCGCAGATGGACTTACCGGCAAAAAGTGACGATGCTTGGCTTTTGAAAACGTGAACAGAACATTTTGAATAATACACGTGAGGTGACGTAATATTGTGGATAGGGTAATTGTAAGATTCATCATGAAAAAAAATCGAATTACATTTTATTTGAGATATATTTCTCTAAACAAATATACTGCAAAAATGAATATCAAACTCTTAACGGCCGCTCTGAGCGTAACTCCGAAAAATCTCAGACAGCTGCCTCCGTTGCCCTTGCCCCAGACTCTCCCTGCATCTCCTTGAGCCTTTTTCAGGCCGTGCCAAATCCATTCCATCAACGCCACAGTCGGTGACCGAGATATTTTTAACTGGAAGCAGAACCGTTTGCTCCTTGCGGCTATTTCAAGCGTCACATTAATTGAACAAACACCTTAGTTTGACAAAAAACTACACTTTTCCGTGAAAGCGTCGATGACTCATTCTATTTCGACTCGTGTGCGCAATTACAAATTTGCAATTAGCGCAATCTCTCATTCTCTCTCTTATCCTCTCGCTCTCGCGCGCTCCTCCTTCCGATCCCGCCGTGCAGGGAACGTCCCCTGGGCCCCCGTGGCTGCTCGCGAGATGGCGACGTTTGCCGGGGTAAAGCCGATGAGCCTGTCCGAGGCGGAGCAGTGGCTGGCGGACGTGGCACGCGCCGTCACCACGCCGTGCCCCTCGCCGCTGACGCCGCGCTCGCCGCCGGCGTCGTGCCCGGCGGTGGCGGCGGCCGTGCTGCTGCCGCTGCCTGCGGCCCCCCGCTACCAGGCCCCTCCGGCGGCGCTGCCAACGACGGCCCACACGGGCCCGTACTCGTCCCCTCTGCTCCAGCACCAGCAGCAGCAGCATCGCACGGGGATGACGCCGTCGCAAATGGCCGCGTCGGTCTTCAGCAAGACGGGGTCGCCGAAGGTGGCGTCGGCAGCGGGCGCGGCGCGACCCGCCACGGGCGCCGTCTTCGCGTCCCGCCAGACGACCGCGGTGTTTGGTGGCGGCGGCGTCGGCGGCCCGGCGTCCTGGGCCCCGCGCGACTCGCCGGTGCCGGCGGCGTACGCCGGCGCGCCGCGCCCCCCCGCGCTGCCGCAGGTGGACTCGTTTGAGAGCCGCTGGGCCGCGGCGCAGGCCGACAGCCACAAGTCGTGCCTCGGCCCCCCGAGGGGCGACCCCTTCTGCGCGGACGCGTTCAAAACCTTCGAGATTCGCCTGTGATGCTGACGTCGGCCCGGCGTGCGTCGCGCGTGGGTGCGTGCGGGGCAGGAAGGGAACTGCGTCGTCTCAGCGGCAGGCCTGTAGCGTGACCTCGTATGAAGGTGGGGGGCGTCCCAAAACTCAGGGGGTCGGGGGGGAGGTACAACGCAGCCGATGTTCAACTTCGAACAAATTTGAGAATTTACGAGCAGAAGGCTCAGCCCACTCCCTTCCTTCTGCGACGTTACGGGGCTGCTCAATGGTCACTTTGTTGGTGAGGTTTTTATATATATAGAATATATAAATATACACTCGTCTTTCGGGACATGTGGGAAGCAAAGCTTTGTTTTTGCATGTTAAGTTATAGGTCCATGGTGAGACTGCAGTTGTATTACCAAAGCTGCTGTTTGTCAGTATTGGAGCAAGGCATATGATGTGTATTATTGTACGTTATTTATAAGTTATAACCGGTCATAGCTTTAGTTTTACCGTATTTAAAAAAAAAATACAAAAAAGGGAGAAAAATATTAATCCCTGTATATTATTATTATTGTATCACAAGTTGTGTGACCTCAGTTTATGAATAATCTGAGTAAAAGAGGGCGAGTGTCGCGTGCGTGAGCAAGCAACAATAATAATCGCTGACATGCGATGACTTCAAATGCCCTCTCGTAGCATCACTGCAGTGTCGAACGAACAGGAACTCGAACGAGCAGTTTGCTTTTTCACTTCATTCCTGTTGCTCCGTGCCCCCTGTACCGTTCCTGTTCTGCTGCAACGTGCACCCATGCCTACTTTACAGAGGGCGATATTGGCACGTAAAAATAAAGATCGATTGATCAAAACGCTAATGCATTCGAAGCCAAATTTAAGACAAAGGCACTGACAGTCATTGTGTTGTACGACCAAAATGTGTTTTCTCTTTTATTTCGGTGCCAAAATATATTGCAATCTCTATTAATACTCGAACTATTACGCTACTACTACGATATATTTAACGTCTGTGTGTGTTTGCCGAGCGCGATGAACACTCGTGTGTCGTCGGGAGTACGGTAATTATCGAGCTTTCATATGTAATGCAGTAACACAGTAACCTCTCGGATCTTGTTGTCGGTGTTAATATATTTTGACGCCTCGCTCCAGAAGCTTCCGGAACGTCTGTTTTTATGCCGTGCTACGACGCGAGCCCTCAGGCATCGACTCCTCCAACGCTTCCACTTCGCTTCCTCTTGCCGTAACCCACTCCGGGATGCACAGCAGTGCGGAGTAAGCGGCCGTAGGGGGGGGGGAGATGAAGACTTTACAAAACTAAATCCATCTCATTGCCATTTTGCCCCAGGACGACCTCGTGAGCCCGATTGGGCAGAGCTGATCTAAATTTAAATCGGCCACGGTGAAGCGAACCTCTCGCCTGCGTTATGGCCGCCACGCTGGGGCCTTGCCAAGCCAGCCTGGTGCGGCTCGGGAGCCGTCTGCTTGTTGTTCCACTGCAGTAGCCCAGCTGTGCTGCTCATGTCGGGTTTCTTCTCCTCTCTGTAGCAGGGCAAGTTGGAAAGTGCCGCCACGCCCACCCCACCAAGTGTGGATAAGAGATCACGGGAAGGGATACCCAGAAGTAGCTGTTGCACGACACCACCTCCTCCTCCTCCTTCTTATGCTGCTGTAGGCCGTTCTCTAATGCAAGGGGTGATGCGCTGGCTCCGTGAGATTTCCAAATGGGATGCTTCGTGGCATGGCGATGACACCCATTGCACAACTTGGATAGAATGACGGGGGAGGTGGGGGGGGAAGACAGAAAAAACATCGTGGTCACAACGTGGGGAGTTTGACAACCACTGGTTTGTGAAGGAAAGGGGGTCCCATTCGGATGCTGGGGACAAAGAGGCTACTGTGGGTGGTGTGACAGCGCCAATGGCTTTGGCTCAACGCTTCTATTCCCCCCCCCCCCCCTGACCGGGGGCAATCGGAAGGGACTGCAGGCGAGGCTTTAAAGTGCGAGCGGGCCACTCAAGAACACGATGACGGCACTGTAGTGTGAAAAGTTATTTATTTAAACGGCAAACGGAGGTGAATTTACAGATATTTTTTTTTTCTAAAAAGAAATTACAAGGTACGTACATGTGAGGGTACTAGGCGTGCAAGCGCGTGCATCTTGGCAAAAAAATGTGTTTTAAGGGATTTTTTTAATTTTCCGTTTGGCGCTCAGCCACGGGATTATTTTGCCTTTGTTGAATACACGGATTAAAATGAAAATAAAACGTTTGAAAAATAAAAAAATATAAGCACTTGAAATCGTTTTTAAACTGCACGCTGGGTTTGTTTTCCTTTCCCTCCCAGCTTACTTTCAGACGCTATTGTCAAACACGCCGCCGTTGACTGTTTACACCGCTCATCCTTGCGCAGACTTGCCACCGAATACACCCGGTCGAAATTCACATTGTTGCATCTCTCGACGGCGTTCCATAACACAACTCGAACGAACAATATGTACATCTCTCCACGTCACCTTCGGTGATGCCACCCGCAAGCTCAACTCGGCCGTACGCACAATGCAACAAGCTCGGAAATAACGACACACGCTCAGAAGGTGACGCTCAAATCCAACGTTATATTCCCGTTACACTTTAAAGAATTAAGTCGGAAAAAGATAAAGGTGCGGCCCTCCAAATGCTTGCTCGCACTGCTGCTGGCGGATGATGTCTTTGCTCGAGGGGGCTCTTGAAGAACCCCTTCAGAGGCTGTTTGGCCTACTCTTCCACACCGACCGGAGACATCTTCCACACTGGAAGAGGTGGAAGCACCGGCACTTTTACCCCACCAAACGCGACCTGCCAATCCACTCTCTGTGGTGTAACTCATTCATAATGCTGGGTGGACAGAAGTCGGGGGGGGGGTGGTGGAAATTTAAGAAAATTAATTAAATACCTCGTACTTTTCAGCACAATAAAGAAATCAAACGAAGAAAGTCACCGGTGACGGCATTTCTCGAAACGCAGGCAAAACACAGTCCTTTCCATCTCAGCTCATCTTACAGGAAAAGAAAAGCCTAAAATATAAGGATTTTTAAAAATCTAATCCTTAACCTAAAATCTTTCCCATAATAGCGTCTCCTACCGATGCGCAAATATCCCTCGTGTAGCCTTTCACAGACTGGTGGGGGGGGGGGCGAGTGCTGTTAGCGAGCGCCTATTAAGGCCAGCACGGTGCACAAGGGAGATGGCGTCGTCAGCACCATGCCCAGCCGCCTTTGTTTCTCCAGTGCTATTGTTTACACACCGCACTAGGTAGTCATTGAAGGCTGAGGCCCAGGATTGGTGCAGATTTTCTCCACTGGCTTTTAGCCATGGCCAGGAATTGAACTCAGGTTGCTGGGTTGAACACGCAGTTGCGCTAACCACCACACACAGGCCCCAACCATCCTCCGCTCGCACACATGAGCACGTGCACATGTGATATTTCTAATGGCTCACCAATTTCCATTGATGGTTCGATTCATCATGACATGCCTAAAGGCAGAACTGCATCATCACCAGCCAAAAAAACAACTGTCATCATCACGAGCCAATTCCTGTGATGCATCAATCTACCTAGCACCTGCAAACTAGCTGATATCCGATTTATAGTGGTTACATCGTCACTATAAATTAGCATGCAAGCCAATTTGCGGGAGACACGATTTCAAAAATAGGTTAATAGAAGCCAAAATAAAAAAAAAATGCACAAAACGAAATATCACCACGACTGATGTGTCGCGCCTCCGATTAGTGCAGTTGGCTACATACGGTGCGAAAGAAGTTCAATATACATACAACATACGTGTCCAATCACACCCAACACCGGGGGCTTAATTCCTCACGGATTATCTTCCGGGGTCCCCCCAAACCCCAACCCCCCCCCCCCAGACCACCGCCGTTATCCCCCAATAGCGGAGGTAAGAGGGAGCAGAAAAATATTTTCAGCATCTCAGCCTCGGACAGCTCCGGCTCAAATGATGCCCTGCCGAACACTGACAGAGGATGAGTTGGGCACCCGTGCACACACCCTTCAGAGCTGCGATCAATCTCTGGTCAAATGTTGAGGAGGCAATCTCCACCGTTGGGAGTGGATTCAATGGCCTTGTGCTTCCCGTAGGCCAAACCTAGATGAGGCCTTTACCGGCCTTGTAAGCCTAGCGCAAGAGCACTGGCTACTGGTGCACACAGGAATGCCACAAAAACATGAATTAGACGCCCAATGCTTAAAGTTAAAAGAACACACTTAAAAAAAAAATCAAGTTCCCTTACAAAGATGGACCACTAATGTCGATAAAGTAATCTACTCAGGTGAAGTCACCTGGCATGGCCATTGCCTGGCACAGGGTGGTGCACTGCTCGCTGAAGAGTTCCAAATTCGAATTTAGTCACCTCACACCAAGATAGCAATAACACAATTGCAAGATAATTGGTGGGGGGGGGACATTTTAAGAAAATCTTAACTTATTCATAGAAAATGATGCTGCCGTGACTGATGTAGATTTAAAACACTCAAGTGAATAGTGTTGAAATACTGGTGAGATTACGGAAAATGTCACTGATGGCCAGCGACTGCACAACGATGACATTCAAATAATACGCAGCGCAGTTCCAAATCGTCAGACATTTTGGCCACACAACATGCGATGCGACTAAAACAGAAAACACACATCAGACGTGCGCGGCACAATTGTGAGAGCGCACGCAGTGATACAGCACAGTTATCAGTGTGAACATAACAAATAATTGCTCGGATTGAAAACTGAAAAACTACACTAAGCCAAGATTTGCATTGTGAGGAAATGGTTAAAAAATGCATCACCTAGGCCAGAGATTCTCAAAGTCCAGTCCTCGCAATGCCCCACAATGCAGCATTCCAGCTGTGACAGTGCACTTCTAATTCGTGACACTCTGCATGCACCTGACGATTGGGTCATCGCCGACAGCTGCACCGTGGGGGTGAGTGACGGGAACTGGAGCTTAAGAATCGTTAAGCCAGGCGATTTTCCCAATCGTTAGTGACGGACAGTGACGTTTTTTCCACCAACTGGAAAAGAAACATTCTCTGGCGTGTGAAAAGCCCGCCCGCTACAAACTGTGTATATATTTTTTTTATCAGAATAAGGTTTCCCGTGACAAGATACTACAATATATCAAGCGACATAAACTCAAATATATTTGTTTAGTTTGTTTTGCTAGGGATCGTATCGTGATTATTGTAGCTAATTATGTTTTTTTTTAATATAGGGTGCTTCAAAAAAATGTAACCACTTTCGAGAATTTGCAACAATAACACAATAAATATGCCTCCGAGCTCTGGAGACCACCTGGAGAAGATTCCAGGCGCGTGTTGACAATGATGGCCAAGAAGTGGAGACTCTTTGACGTTTTGAAGCTATTAACATACATTTGTTATGTTTATTATCGGTTATTTTTCCAATAAAAACGATAGTTCTATATAAATGGTGACATTTTTTTGAAGCACCCAGGATATATTTTTTCACAAAACTTTACATAAAGAAAAACATCGCAATGACCCAATAAAATTGTGTTTTGTAAGATGATTTCCGAATAAACTGACAGCCTGGTGGTTATGACATCATCACTCTCTGTCAGCATTATAAGCGTTATAGATTGTAAAGTTGCAATAAGATTCATGGCAGGTTTATGTTGCGTTTCATGCAAATTAACAACTTTTGATCGATCTTCATTCATGCTCGGAAGTACGTCAAAGCACAAAAATGCGACAAATGCAAAATTCAAATTGCGCCGACATCGCTACGCTCGCGACAATCGTAAGTAATTTGATTTCGCGACGTACGAAGCCTGATCAAATCCTGCCCACAGTGTTTCCCATCGCGCAGCCGCATTCGCGCACGCTCGCGAGGACGCGAGGACCCGCCCGAGTCGGTAGCGGACCGCTCCGACGCTCCGGCCGTCCCGTCGCGCATCATACCCTACGGGCGACCCCGTGCGCCCTCTCCCTCTGGCCCAGCGCGCGCCTCGGCTTCTCCCTCTTCCCGCGCCGTTGGCTCCAGCGGACGTTGATGGGCCGCCGGGCGGTGGCCCCGACCAGCAGGTCGGCGGGCGGCGAGCGCGCCACGATTCCTCCCAGCGTCGCCACGCACGCGTAGCGGCCCGAGTCGCCGGCGCGAGCCGAGAAGAGCACCAGCTCGCCGTCGGCGCCCAGCGCAGCGCGCCCCTCCGACAGCTGCACCTCCACGTCGTCCCTGTGCGCGGTGGCGGCGCGGCGGATGCGGGGAGCGGGGAAGGTGACACGCAGAGGGAGATGAACGCTCGGTCGCTCGCTCGCTCTCTCTCTCTCGGCGTTACGTTTCGAGCTTCACGTGAATTTGTTTAACCCAGGTTGAGAAATCACGAGACTGATTTCTCAACCTGCGACAGTAGCCTGGGTCACCAAAAATACAAAGAGCAGTGTGTATCCAAAGGCGCATCCAAGTACCGTGTCCACTGGATGAAGGCCCGTTTGTCGGAGGCCGTGCAGGGCAGCTCCACGTGCTGACCCTCCGACACGTGCATGCTGCTCGGGGCCTTCACGATGCGCAGCTCACCTGCGCGCGTCACCGATGCAAGTCAGAGTGGCGCACTACACGACTGGCGTCTTTAAGGCGTGTTTACCGTTCCACTTAGAGCTGCGGAACAAGAGGAAGCAAATATATCATCACAAGCAAGGAATCGCTCTCCGCTTTGTATTCGGGTCATACCGCGCGTTGTTCGGCATCATGCCCAAACTTTTCCACGCACGTGGCTTCTTCGGAAATGGGATTTGAAAGCTCACACCCAGTGAAGCAAAGCGTCGGACATCGTGCCACACGGTGCGACTCAAACAGCACATTGGAGAGCTAGACAACACAACCGCTTTTTGAGAGGGGATGACCTGACCTAAAGAGTGGGCAAAATAATTTTAGGTATTGTTTCCAGACTATAACTTTTAAGTATTTTTATCATTAACAAAACTGAAAGCTCATTTCGGACAGCCTGGGCCATTCAGCCGAGGTAGTGATTCTACAATGTAACAGCCGGCGGTGTGATGATCGAGTGTGCAGATGGTGGTATTGGCATTGGGGCCCACAGGCCGATAAAGCACGGTCGGTTACGTACGGTGCGAAATAAGTATAAAATGCATACAGGTAGTACAGACCAACGCACACAAATTCTTGAGCAATCGCCATAAGTGAGCACCTATTAAGGCCCGGATCATGCCGGCTTCAATGGGGGGGAGGGGGGGGTAGGTGTGTGATCGGCGCTGATGTTTACACACCACACCAAGTAAACACCAAGCCAAAATCTTCCTTTTAAGAGGTAACACAAAACGGCGGGCGGCGAGGCTCGCCCGAGACAATCCCGCGGTCACGCACCAGATATGACGAGGTTGATGTTGCGGAATTTGGTGCCGCGAGCGGTGGTGACGCGGCAGGTGAAGAGGCCGCTGTCGCTCTGCAGGACGTCCGCAACCTGCAGCGTGCCGTTGGACAGCACCGTGTACCGTCTGCGTTGGCGGGCACGTCGCCGCAGAAGCACAAACAACAACAACAACGACGACGATAACGACATCAACCGCACATGCGTGGCCACGCACGTAGTTGGGCACGTTCACACACATTTACAGATACCTACACAAATGCACTCGGGCGCCACGGTGGCGAGATGTTAACTACCTTGCCTGGTATACAGGAGGTCATGTTCTCCCCGTGGTCGCGTGGATTTTTCTCCGGGCCCTCCTGTTTCTCCCTTCACATTTAGAATCAACGTTCGTTCAAAATATTTGGCTGCTATACATTTCCACATAATGAGCCACTTCATTGAGATATCAATTGTGGCCAGGTTGCTTCTGAGAAAAAGCCATAGAGCTCAGTGGGTTTAACCTTGTAAAATAACACTAGTTTTAATCGTTTTATAGTCTATTATCTCTATACGACCGTGCCAGGAGGGCACAATAACGTTTGTGAGGCTCAGGGATACATTACCCAGTCAGCTTGCGCAACTGCCAATAAAATACATCCCTGAGCAAACGGCGAGTGTTACGTCATAACCCGTGCGTGTGATGCACCAGGATTTTCAGGGCCGTGCCACCGGTGTGGCGGACGCCATGAACAGGGGGAGCGTGAAGGTGACGTGCATGACGTGTGAACCTGCTCTGCTCGGAGATAGGCCGCCCGTCCTTCAGCCACTCAATGGAGGGCCTCACGTTGCCGGCGACCCAGCAGTGCAGCTGCACGGGGAGGCCGATCCGAGCCGTCACCACCGCCGGGTCCTGGTTGAGCACCCGTGTGCTGCGCGGCCACGGCGGGGTCGGCGAGGGCGCGGGCAACGCGGCGGGGGACAGCGGCATGCGGAGAACGATTTTAAACACCGTGGGCGGTCGGGGGAGCGGAGAGCTCGCTGGTTCAGAGGACCCTCAAAATGCGACAATGTAGCAGCCAGCGGTTTTGTCTATCAGCTTGCATTCATCAGTAAAAGCCCTCGAAGAAAGACACGGCGAGAGGGCACGGGGTCAACGTTAGCCGGAGCGCTCCGAAGCAATCGGTGAGACTGGGCCCGTGGGCTCGTCAGTCTCGATACTCAGTGAGGCTTCATTTGTTAGTCATTAATCTGTAAAGTTTAACGCAACGACAGTTGTTCTCACAAATAGACACGCACATAACTCTGTACGCTAACCCAGCGCTCCGTCATTAGCGCGTGCGGATTGCGCACGGTTTTGACGGTAGTGGCTGCCAAGAAGAGCAGTGGCAGGTTTGCAAGAGGCCCACTGTGTTGTAGCATTATCCAGCAGGCCCCAATACTAGGGGGGGGGCATAGCCACATTGCAGAGTTTGGGGGTGACCGACTAATCAACGGTTCCCGGTAGTTATTGGGTAGATTAAGGACAGGACCTGCAAAGTCTGCCCCCCCCCACTCCATCACAGACTAAAGGAGTTAAACTGTAACGATAATTCTATTAAATCTACACAACGACCACGTGGCTACTGACTCAGTACCGAGGCGACTACTCGTGTGCTGCCGTGTATTTAAAGGCTCCGTCGTGAGCACAATCAGCAGCATTTGTCACCTTTGTTGAAGGGATAATAACATGGACCCAGAATTACCCATTATTTTTCAAGGTGTCTCTCAGCCACATCGAAAAGCTCCATTACCCAGCATGCTCCATTCATTACCCAGCATGCCACTCACCTGTAGTTGGTGTACGTGTAGCTGTATTGGCTGTTGCTGCTGCTGGAGTGGCTGCCCTGTTGATTGCCATGGCTGCCACTATTACCGCCACCGCCACCATGACCGCCATTGTTGTTGTTGTTCCCTCCACTGCCGTGGCCATTGTTGTTGCCGTTGTGGCCGCCTTGGTTGTGCTGCTGGGCACCGTGGTGGGCGCTGGCGTGGTGCGACATGTGCGCCCCGACGTGGGCGCACGCCTTCACGCACTCCTCCTCCGAGTCGAAGCGGTTGCCGTTGCCGCCGCAGCCGCTGTGCCAGAAGCGGTTGCACACGGACGAGTCGGCCACGAAGTACCACTTGGCCGACCAATCAGAGCAGGTGCCGCTGTCCAGGGGAAGTCCGCACACGGGGTCTGGAGGCAGCACGGAAAGTAGGTTCGCGATCATTCGGTCCTCCCGAACCTCCCGACTCGCCCCCTCCCGCCCGACTGGCGAAGTGAATCGGAATCGGAATCTGTATTCTGGAGAAATCCGATGGGCTACGAAGCTCTTTTTCACAGATGTCCAGTAGGCAGAGGTTGCAACCGGGTACCTGATACCCATACCTTACCCAATACCCGGCTACCCGTACCCGGCCGGGTACAGGTACGGGTACCCGTTTGCGACCCTGGTGCGGCCGGGTACGGGTAGGCCGTGAGTCAATGGTGAGTAACCGTTTGTCACTTATTTCCCAACGTCTTGTCTCTTCTCACAATTCAAGTTCCTAGAATCAACCCACCCGCGCCTGCAACATGGCTTGATCACAGAGGTCGCAATCGGGTACCCGTACCCGGCCGGGTATCGAGTAGGGTACGGCCGGGTACGGTTGCGGGTACCCGTTTGCGACCCTGGTGCAGCCGGGTACAGGTACGGGTAAGGAATCAAAACCCGTATGCGACCTCTACCAGTAGGTGGCGGGTAATAAAGTTACGACGATAAACAATGCGTGAAACGAATGGAGTGCATAAGCAAGGTAAGGGGGCCTCACCGCCGCTACTCGCGTAGCTCTGCGGGCAGCCCTGCAACTCGGGGCCGCGGGCGGGGGTCACGAGGTCACGGCAGCATCCGTACGCGCTCTGCCAGCAGCCTCCGCCATTCTACGCGGCGACGCAGAGGGGGGAAACGGACGACGACGTGCGCCGTGGGTGGGGTGGGGTCGCAGTGGCGACGAAGATGGGAGAGGGAGGGGTGAGAAGGGCGAGAAGGGTGAAGAGGTGGTGGAAAGAATCGTGGGGGAACGTTCGTGTACGGCCCCTCGCATTCGACACCCTGGCAGCCTGACCCTCGAATTCAAAGCGATTATGTCTATTTGTGTACATGGTGCTTTATTTACAAGGTACTTTCAAACGGTCACCAAATCGGTTCTAACCTTGGCACCAAGTGTGGGATTAACCTTCGCCGATGCCGCCAACACAACGGACGGCCGATAACATTTCCAAACATAATCAGCACTTAAAAAAAATAAAAAAAAATAAAAAATACTCGTGTTATGAAACTTTAATATATTCCAAACTAGGATCAGGGACTCCCCACACCATGCGAGCTGTGGAAGTTATGTGGTACGCTATACTTCACCGCGCTAGTCAGCACCGGTGGGTGAAGATGGATGGGAGCATCATCGTTGATGCATAGAAGTACAGCACAACGGTGGCTTTTACCACACCGACCTCCACCAACAATGGAGCCCCACGGCCGCGTGGACTTGGTTTGTGACCCAAACCTCGTAGGTGCCCGGGTTCCGGTTGTAACCATTGCTGGATCCTCCGTCGTTGTAGCCGTTGTTGTTGTAGCCGTTGTGGTTGTTGTGGTTGTTGTTGTTGACCTGCGGCGCGTCGTGCCCATTGGGGACCCTGGCGTCACTCGGCGCGTAGCCTGGGCAGCCCCAGAAACTGGGACCCTGCGCCTCCAGCACACCGTCGGGGCAGCAGCCGTGCCTGCAGAAGGGACCGAGCAACGTCGCTCACCCCACCCGCCCTCCTCCCCCCCCCCGCAAGCATCCCTCACTCACCCACAAAGGACGTCGCTCACCCCCGCAAGCATCCGTCACTCACCCACAGAGTACAATGTACGTGGCTCACCCTGCATGTCTACAGCTCACCTCGCTCATCCATCACTCGCCCCACTCATCTGTTACTCATTCCACACGTGCATTGCTCACTCCACACTTACGTCACCGATCCTGTGCATCCAGTCACTCGCACCCCCACACCCTGTCCATCGATCACCCCCCCCCCCCCTCCCCCATATCTGTCATCATTTCGGTTCGGTCAGTATGAGTTTTTTTCCGAGTCGTTAACAGTTCTTTTCACGAGACAATGTTATAGCTCGTTTAACGTCACCCTTGCAAATAAAACGGGACGGTACCGTGAGGTTGTGCAGCTCTGGGTCTCAGCGGCGGGCCAGTACGCTGCACGCAGTGCACACAGAGATGGTACCAACGATTAGTGCACATAGAGAAGAGGGCTTCACGATTCAGCAAAGGGATTGGATTAAACATATTCCTTGTAGGGGGGGGGGTTTGATTTTTTTGTATAAATGAACATTTGTAAAATGTTTTGATACATCTTATTTCCGAATCCAAAATCTGCATAAATATTATCATTTGTAAGTGGATTGGCAACTTCCAATCCCATCCATGACAGAGGTCACATGACTACCCGATCTTGCGTGGTCTTTCAGCCAATCACTGGTCATCAGACTCACTTATCAACAAACCGTCCCCATCAGCAGGACAGATCTCTATCGCTCTATGCCATTGCTCATACAAAGTTGTGACAGGTGTGTTGCCAGCACCATAGAAGGGCAAAATCAATTCAGGTTAAAATACTCAAGAAATGTAATGTAGATACAAATGACCAATTCTCCGTGTCTCATCTAATTCAGATACGAATTACAAATGTATTTTAGATTACACATTTCAATTACATGCCATGTATACACCGTCCATCTCCACCGTGCCCCCAGTGCACCATGGGCCTTTAACAGTCTCACGTGCGCATGCCGGTGTAAAGCACCAGCCACCCCCCCCCCCCCACCCGGGGCCGGCATTACCGTTGTTTCTCTGGGGCTGCAGGGCGACGGACTGGTCCGTGGAGTCGTAGCCCCGGGGGTCCGCTTTGCTGGGCACCTCTGCATCACGCGTCACGCCAGAGACAAACTCCGATGCAGCAACAAGCAATCATATCAGCTGGACAGCTGCAGCCATCGCGTGGAAGGGCAGGCCACGAAAATACTATCTCTCTCGAACTCCTTCTAGTGTAGGCACTCCCACCAGCAGTAGCGCGAGTAAGAAATTGCAGGGCTCCACCTTTACCTTCTTACCTATGCAGTAGATGCAGCCGCCATTCCAGCTCTTGTGTGCACGCACACGTGACTTTCCTTGGACGGAATACGAATCCCCAAAACACAATGGAGCCTCCCCGGTTTGGCAGCTTTGTTTTGAATACCAGGGGGCACAACTATACATGTACAGTACAACTATACCGGGCTGCATGGTTGTGGAAATAGTTGCAGGGAGGGCATTGCATTATGGGGGCGGCGAATCGGCCTAGCGATCATCAGAGGTCGCAATCGGGTACCCGTACCCGGCCGTGTATCGGGTAGGGTACGGGTAACCCGTATACGACCCTGGTGCGGCCTAGTACGGGTACGGGTAAGGACTCAAAACCCGTTTGCGACCTCTGCCGCTCATTGCGGAAGCTCGCAGTTCGAGCGTAAGCAGCCGCCCAGGTTGATACCTCCTCGGGTTTACTGCCAACAACAACAAAAAATCCTCGCCGTCTGCTTCGTCACCGTCACACAGCGGCCGTCAAAGGTCCCGTGACCGTTATTCGCAGGAGGGTCACGCGTACCGGAGTCACGGCCCAAAGTTGCCAAACTTGAACATTACTCGCAAATTGGCGCATCGAGTGGAGCCACGCTGCCACATCGCGCCATCCTGTGAAACCAATACAGGCCACTTGTGAAACACAGCGCCTTCGTGATAGGTTTGCGCCTATAAAGAATGGCACGAATACTAAGTGTGCTAATGACATGATTTCATTGACCCTTCTCCCACTGTGTTGTGGGGGGGGGGCGGCCAGGTGGCGGCACCTTGAGGAAGGTAGCAGGCCTGGCTGTTGCAGTGCTCCCACTCAGTGGGGCGTTCCAGGAAGCGGCACAGCCCCGACTCCTGGCTCAGCTGCTCCTGGTTGAAGCAGAGGATCTGCCGCTTGCGCATTCCCTTGCCGCAGCTCACCGAGCACTGCGGGCGGGCGGGTGGTGGCGACAGAGATAAACGAGGTTGAGTAAAAAAGGTGTCAGTTTTGTTGCCAGATAAAAGGGTAAAAAAAAACAATTATCATATTTTGCTACTGGCAAATGAGGTACCAATGGTGTAAATGCTTACCCCGAGCTCTCATACTCTGATGGTGCATTGTCTTTGAGTTGTGCGCCTTTTGGCGTCATCTGGTCCAACCCATGTGAGACTAAGCTCTAAGGAAAGCTGTCTCGGGTGTGGACCAATCAACTTCAGGGACAGTGCATACATTATCAGAGTTATGTTTTTTGTTTGCATTATGACTGCAGGTATTGTGGTCTATGCAAACATGACTCCTCGTAAAAAAAGGTGTCAGTTTTGTTTCCAGATAAAAGGGTAAAAAAAACAATTATCGAGGTTGAGTGGATTAAAAAAAAATTCGTGTATTTTTTTTGTTCTTCCATTTTCCTTCGGCGTTATTATGCCTCGTTTAATTTCCACTACATTCTTCTTAGGAGGCGTTGCAATTCGTGTAAATATACCGTAGCTAATTTATTCATTAAACTGCACAGCCGCGACCGTGTTGTAGCCTGAGAAGGTGGTAAATACATTTCTGCGTGAAGGCCACTTAATTTTATTAACAATTCACCTCGTGAGTGATTTTTTTATGCCACGTGTAGTCAATTTCATAAAAAAACAAAACCCATCGAGACTAAAAGTCGCTTCTTAAGGGGGACCTTTATCAGACAACTTACATACATGACAATTACATATTAGAGCAATAATCAAAATCACAAATGGTTAATTCAACACAACATCCTAGGATGCAAGACCAAAGCTAACAGAAAAATATAATACAAGGTTAAATTAACACGACTGCATAGGGTTTGTTTTGAAGTTGCGTTGTACAGCTCTCCGCTGTGCTTTACAGGTAGTTTCACTCCACGTGGTGGGAATTCAGTTCCAGAAGAAGCTCTCCCAACACGTGGATCGAAACGCCGGTCATCGTGCCTAACGGCGGCGTGCAAACAACCCGAAAACACATAGGAGAGCTAAATAAAAATGTAACGAAACGTAAACAAACCATTGGCACGACGAGCCCAGCCCGAATCTGAGGCCACTCACCAGGCCCCACGGGCCGATGAACCAGCTGAACGTCTGCTCGCACGGAGCCTCTGAGCACATCTGGGAGTCGTGGGGCCGCAGCCCCAAGCACTGCCCGTCGTTCACCGTCTGCTGCTGCTGCTGCTGCGATCCGACGTCCGTGGAGCAGAACACCATGCGTAGCTGGACGCCCTCGCCGCATGACACCGAGCACTGGCGCACGCGAGAACGCACGTGCGTGTATGTTGCATGTGTGTATGTATGTTGAACTTCTTTCGCGCCGTACATGGCCAACCGTGCTCATCGGTGGTGCAGGAGAAGGGAAACAAACCAGGCACAAAAAGCAGTTGTAAAGAAATGAGACTTCAATTTAGAGGTGTGGGTGGAGTGGTTTGTTACATTTTATCATTACACTCGTTTACCCAGGAACGTCTGAGTTTAAATTAATTTTCAGGAGGGGTTCTGCCAGGTTTTCAAAGTAGGGGTGGGGGGGGGCGATGTCTGCATCGAACCCACGACCTCCTGGATATCAGGCGAGGTAGTTAACATCTCCTAGTCCCTGCAGTCACGAAAGCTTAAACTCGAAATTTAACCACCACTACGGGGTGGGATTCCACATAACTTTGAGCTTCACCTGAGGACAGCTGCTTGCATTGTGGCCGAAACGTCGCGAAAATTGTATTATTTTATTATGCTTTATTTGTATTATTTTATTATCTCCCTTCTACGTGACTTTACCGAAAGAACCAAGAAGATCTCCTAGCCACCGTAGCGCCCAGATGCTAACGCGGACAGGCAGGGAGACCGTGCAGGCGCTATGCGCGGCGAGGCTCACGGGGCTCCAGCTGTTGGCGACCCACTGCGCTGTGGGGCAGGGGCCCAGGTTGCACGGCCGCGTTGTCGAGACGCATTTGCTGTCGCCGCAGCCGTGCACGTCGTTCGAGCCGCACGTCACCTCCCGCGTCTGCTGGCCCGGCCCGCACCGCACCGAGCACTGCGCGTAGCACACATGCACAGCACACACGTGGAGTGCACACGAAGCAGTCCTGAAATTTCAAACTTTATAAATGTGGTCCTACATTATTCATACTTTTCGTTTTTTAAAACATTGAATGTATTTTTCACTGGTAAATGTCAATGAAATACCAATCTTCGAAGTCTCAAGGTTGGGGTGATCACCCCCACATTCACACATACACTAACATTTCTTCAGAACTTATTTTTGCGTTTAGTTTGTTGTCCTGCCCCCCCGCACCTCCGATTAGCACGTTCGGCAACACAACACACACACACGCGCACGTGGAAAGGGGACTGGGGCGGGTAACGTACGGCGGACCATTCCCCGACCACCCACTCGGGGCAGGCCCTCTGGAAGCACGCCTGCTCGGCCGCCGGCCCCTCGCCCAGCGTGGCGGAGCACAGCACGGAGTCCACGACGGCCAGCTGGCCCGAGCGCCCCTCCTCCCGGAGGCACGACGCCGGGCGCGCCTGCACGCCCGTGCCGCAGCTCACCGAGCACGGCCCCCACGCGCCCGCCTGCCACCTGCGGGGCGGCACGAGGCGGCGGGGTGGGGGAATGTGACACGCGCAGAGGCGCACGCACGGTCCGTTCGGTGGTGGTCACGCGAGCGCTGTTAGCTTGTGGGCGGGGAAGCCGCCAGGTTAGCCGCGTGATACACTAAGCACTACTCTTAGTTCTTTCGGTAAAGTCACGTAGGAAAAAAATGAAATTATTAATTTTAATTTCATTTTTTACCTACGTGACTTTACCGAAAGAACTAAGAGTATGAATCCTTGCAGTCACGAAAGCTTCAAATCTAACACTGGCCACTGTTCTGGTGTTAAATAAATAACAATGCGTTATTTATTTAACACCAGGTTTTTGCCTCCGTGTTACACGAAGGCATTGCGTTTATCTAAATCGCGGACCAGCCCCGTGGTGTTTAACTTCCTTCGTACAATCGCGAGCAGGGTGTTGTGACCTTGCCTCGTGAGCATAGGAGGTGAGAGAGCTAGAGCGGAATGCACGACAGACGAGAAGCAGATCGTGTCGTGACCTCATTCTGTTTATCGTTTAACACTTGGTCAGAGTTTGTTCAACTTAAACTGCGTCGTCGTGCCCCAATGTGGTCTTGTTTGCCCCGTCACTTTAAACGCGGTGCCGCCGCGTGGTTGCGGTCTGGAAGGGGCAGCGTGTGTGCCCTGCGTTTGTTATTGCGGGGGGTGGGGGGGCAAACGTGAGAGTGGCACGGTTTGTTTGTTGTACTTGTAGGGTGTGAAAGAAAACGACTGAGATTGTTGGATGAAGGTCTCTCCACACAGTGTCAGTTACAGAGGGGGGGGGGGGGGGGGGCGGGGGGTTGTTTTGACCGTACTTCACCAAGGAGGGCTAGGCCCTCGGTTCAGATATTATTCTCCGCTCACGTTCGTCACGGCCAAGAAGGGAACTCAGGTCTCGTAACGCATAGCGCTAACCACTGTGCCATCCCCTCCACCCCTGAGCGTGCGAAGACGAGTGAGATTTGACGGAGGATGAAGCCGCAGCACGGTGTTGTGTGTGGTGCAGCTCTGCTGGCGAATGCGCTGCTGCAGTTACCTGTAGGTGGATGAACTGGCCGCTCGCTTTGAGCTCCATTCCTCTGGCCTATACTTGTACGACAACCTGAGGGGAACACGTGGGCCAAGAAACAGAGACATGGCGTGGGGAGAACGCAGATAAATAAAACCCCGGACCAGTTTCAAGTCCCGGTCCGACCGATATCTAAAGTTTCTCTGTCGCTTTGTCGAAGGGCAGCAGCCATGCCTGGTGACGATCCACATCTGCAAAACCAATCCAAGGAGGTTGCAGGGCATGAGCTCCAAATCAGCAGCAGGTAACGTCAGAGGCAATTCTGTAATCATTCACTGACATTCCACATTTTTTGTATTTTATTTAAGTACAGTGAAAATATTAGATTAGATTATTACAATTCGTTAAAGATGTCCAAGCCACTTCATAAAACTGGCGTTATATCAATGGACTGGAGTGACCTTAAGTTTCTTTCACCCAATACCACGCAAGTGAGTGGGCTGGTGAGTGGTTGGATGAGTGGTTGGGCACGTGGGTAAGTGAGTGGGCGTGTGAGTGTTGGGTGGACAGGAGGGCGATTGGGCAGGTGAGCGAGTTGAGTGGTTGGGTGGGTAAGTAGGTGAGAGGTTTGGCGGGTCGGCTAAGTGAGTGGTTGGGTGAGCGGTTGGGCGGGTGACTGAGTGGTTGGGTGTGTGTGTGTGGGTCACGCGGTAGTGTAGCGGCTAGCATGCTGCGCTACGAACCCGGCCACCCAAATTCGATTCCCGCTCACGGCCAACACCAGTGACAATTATCTGAACCGGTACTGGGCGTCTCCTAGGTCGACTCAGCATCAAATGAGTACCTTGGGCGGTGTGTAAACATCGCCACTGGGGAGACAAAGGCAGCCGAGCACGGTTCTGGCCCCCCACCCCCTCGTGTGCCGTGCCGGCCTTCATAGGTGCTCGGTAACAACACTTGCCCCAACAGTCTGTTCAGGCTACACGGGGGATCTGCGTGCGTGTCACGCACCACATGCCGGGTGGACAGGCGTGGGTGTTGCAGCTCTGGTTGCTGCGAGGCCTCGGCTCGCCGCAGAAGTGCTCGTGCGTCACCTCGTTGTCCCGGGTGCAGTACACCGTTCGCGTCTGCTGTCCTGCTCAACCGCACGGGAAGCAAGCATCAGTCCGCCACCCGATTCCAACCAACGCCGCCTCGGCGGTTCCATTAGTTGGCACAATCCGAAGTCACGATCCAACTCTACAATCGATTACCATCTCGCTTTTTTAATGTTCCAGCTTTTTTTCCCTCTCGTTTGCACAGTTGCGTGTCATCGCCCCACGAGCCGACATGTAACGTTAACAATCCCATACAGCATTCTAACCCCGGGGGAGTCCCATTAATATATAGCGGTCATATTGCATGGATAGAATTTTTGCTCTTGGGTCCAAATAATTATTTGTATCTTAACTCCAGGGGTGGGGGGTGGGTGGGTGCTTTTCTCATGGGGGACGATCATTTGGCTATCATTGGATATTTAACCCAGAGTTAAAATAATATAACAGTATTTTGACTCCAGGGTCCAAATTCTATCAAAGTCCAAAAATCACTCTTCTTCGGTGGATCACCTCCGCCGCAGTCCATGTTGCAGTGGCTCCAGGAGCTGTGGCTCCAGATGCCGCGACGGGAGAGCTCCTCTGCGTCGTACACCGTGTAGTACTCGTACTGCACCCCGGGGTTCCGCTCCTGGCCGATCAGCTGCGTGGTGATTCAATAAGAAATGCGCTTCAGCATTTTTGCCGCCATCGTCTTGAAACTTTAATGAGCCCATCGTGGCGTCTCATATCATCGTCGCCTTTCGCGCGCATACCGCGCGCCTCCCATTGCAGCACTGTACATCTCTGCGACAGTCTTGCCAAGGGTGACCCCCAGTGACAGCTGTCCTCATGCGGCACAAGGTGAACAGGCAGCCCCGACATGCGAGTGGGCATTAGTCTGCCAGTAGGAGGGCGATGATGCTACGAGGCTCCTCCCAATTGAGTAATTTGCGAGTGATTTACCAAATTTGGTCAAATTGGACAGTGGACCGAGCGCACCATGGCCTGCCTACTCTTCTTCAAACAACGTCGTGGGATGTTTTTTTTTACCTCAACGGCAAACCAAACGGCGTGGAATCCCGTATTAATACAATCGCAGTATTAACCAAGGTGGCTGCTGGGCTCGAACCAGAAACCTCCTGAACAAGCGACCGATGCACTACCCCTGGGCACCAGTGACGAGCAGTACTACAGCCCTCGTTAAGGACAGTACACGGCAAACACGCCGGCGAGATTAGAATTTGAATCCTGATGCCCTTTTGCTGAATTAAATTGAGTTAGGCAGACGAAAAGAAAAGTAATTTATATTAAATGGAAATCAATATATATATTTTTTACTGCGCTATACAGTTGCACGCAATGACTGTACCGCACACATTGTTGCGTAATCAAAGTGGCGACAGTCACATCGTTATTTGGCTCTAGTCTACGTCTACCCTTCAACGTGATGTCCTTTAATTTGCTGCTCACAATTATGGGGTCTCTCGAGAAAACTTGGCAAAAGTGTTTTTTGCTGAACTGAACACCGACCGGAGTGCATAGCATTTAGCGATTCGACCGGTTTTTATAAACTGAGTCATCCGTGCCTTTCAGGTCTTCTCCCCTCTTTTCCTGCTGCCTCAGATCCCATAGCCGAATCGAACAAAAGCAGTAGGCACGGCCTCGGAACCATAATAAAAGAACAAAAACCACTGCTGTAAAGAAATCCAAAATGGCAGTTTGCGTTGTTTGTGTAAAACACCGACATAGACGAGGAGTTGCTTACCAGCCAGGCGCAGTGAAAACTGTCGGCTGGTCAACTTGAAAACGCTTGATGTACGACAGGACATGGCGACGGGAGAATGCTGTAAATAAGCTGTCTCTCTCTCTCTTTCATGTGGAAATAAAAATTGAGAAGGCCCTGCTTTTGGGATGGCACAATCGTGGCATTTAAGTACCCAGGCACGCATTGTGCCTTGGTACATCTTCCATGCCAGCTAAAACCCACAACAAAGCTGCACCTCCTCCATCCCTGCGAAACTCCCAAAAAAATCCTTCCTCTGAATCCCAGACCTCTCCCGACAACCGTAGAATCCATCACCTCTCCTTCCCAAGCTCTGCGAGCAACCGCACGGATGGAAGCGCTGCATGATCTTTCCTTGCCTCGGGCACAGAGAGGGATGAGTCGCAGCACGCCCAAGAAGGACGTCCCTATCGGGGAAGCGTGTCTGTTCCCGCAATAGGGGCAAACAAGAGGCTTTCGGGAAAATATCAAAAAATACTCAACGCATTCGTCAATGACGCTGTGGCCTTAAAAAGGAGCTGGTGAGAGGCGATGTGTCTAGTACTTGCCCTTCTTCACGGCACGTGGGGAGGCCGGAGAGGCGCAGTGTTTGAGAGCAGGAGAAGAGACAGAATCAAAGAAACGAGACTCATTTCTTAGGAGTCTTGGCGTCCATTGATAGCCAGTCATCTTTGGAAATTGAGCAAATTTTTGGAAAACGAATTTATGTAAATGAACAGCAGCGTACCAATGTTCCAGAAAAATAACGTTTTCAATCAGTGCCGCTTGCTCATCGTTTTCAATCAGTGCCGCTTGCTCATTGGTTTCAATGAGCAAGCGCGTGCCGCCTGGTTTAAGTTCTTAGCTTTGTGTGCCCGGGTAAGGCCATGTTTAAACTCTGCTATGCCAAATTAAGAATAATTTTTTTTAAACGCCACTAAAACACGTGGAGAGAGATGTGTGGTGTTTGGCGATGTGGATTATCGCATGGCAAATCTGTGAGAGATGGCGAAAAGTTGGGGAAACCTTCATCCAAAAGTGGATCGATGATGGTTAAAGATTATGTATGCTGAACTTCTTTCTCACCGTACATAGCCAACCATGCTAATGGGAGGTGCAGGAGAAGGACAGCAAACTAAACACAAACAAATAATGGTGATTAAATACATTTTACCATGAATGTTAGGCATATGATTCAACTGCCAGCGACCCGGCAAAATTGATGCGATGCCGAAGTTACACTAAGGCATTTTGTTTTAAAACAACCGACTTGCAGGCACAGTACATGGATCTTCTAGTCGTAATCTCGTAAAGTAACATCGTAGAGTAACATCGCGTAAATCTAGGCTGCTAAAACTAGCACCGCCTCGCTGTAAATGAGTGTCACGTGCGCCGTTAACGAAGGTTATGCCCCAACGGGGTTATCAGAAGAAAAAAAACACCGGCGAGACAACTTTCAAATAAAAATCTGTTTGCATTTTGAGGGGCGTATATATTTTATTTAAAAGAAACCACGTGGGAAGTCCGCAGGGCTGTTTGTAAACGCTCTGAGCTCCTAAAACGAGGCCACGTCGTAAAAGAAGGAGACCTTCACTGGCACCAGTCTTACCGAATAAAAATACCGCACCCGTGCAGGGGTTCGATTTACAACACAAACAAAACTACAGCCCCCCCACCACCCCACCGATGGCTTTTCCCCAGCGTCCGAATATTTTTCCAAAAACACCCCTGAAACAGGGCCCTCTGCACAATTAAAGAGGAACTGAGCTCAGGTGCCCGTTTGGAAGCACTTTGATATCTGTAGAAAAACAAACATCGTTCCCAAGAATCCCTCAAGACTGATGGCCGGGTGGCTCTGGGATTAAAGCAATGAGTCAGCACTGCTGAGAACCCTGGGAGAGACTCCAGGTTGCAACCGTCCCGTGTAACGAGGTCACTGATTAGTGATCATACAAGTATAACCCGTAAAAACAAAGTTTTTCACTATAAATCCTTTATATGCGTGGCGGCTAGAGTCCTCTCGTCCTCTGGCTTGAGATGGCTGCCACCTATGGGTCAGATGATTGCATGGCACCATTAAGAAATTGGTCATCAAAAATAATATTTTTGTCCTAAAAAGTTTAAAATTTTGGAAAAAAATTTTTACGAACATTAATTGTCACGCACAACGAGTCTGTGTCAGCTCGATTGGATCACGGGAAGTGGGTTAAAAAACGACCGAAAGATTTGCACGGTCGTAAGCAAGCAAGCGCGCAAGTGAACTTAATATAAAGGATAAAAAAAAAACACAACGTTACTATTTTCCCCCCACTTCATGTTGCTTATTTCAGCTCTGAGACTTAAAAACATTGATTTGAATGACATACCGCTAAACATCTTTGCAGGGCATTACATGGTATCCCTCTAGTGTGGATATAAAAGGTCTCGTGCGGTGGCTTCAGAAATAGATCCGTGCCGTCATCTACCAGGGCCATTCTCTGCTCGCCGTGAGGGTTCTGAATAGAAATACATTTGTCTCTCAACGTTATGCTCAAAGCAGCACGGATAGAATTGAGAGAAAAAAAATGAAAAGAATTGGCCAAACATCCGAGTGCAATTTGAATGTAATTGAAAAATAAACCCCCTGGAGAGAATGTTTTTTTTTCAAATCTTTCCTGCAAATCTCTACCCGCCACCGTGTGTCAGTGTTAATCCTCCTGGATTGCAACCTGAACAGCCTTCGGTCAGAGAGAGGTCGCTCATTCTTCTCTGCTGCCCCCATTATGTGAAAGTTCCTTCCCCCCCAGCCATCCAAGCTGTTGACTTCCTGCTCCTGTTTGGGCCCAGGCTCAAAAACTTCATTTTTTCCCCTCTGGCTAAGGCTGACTGCCTCTTTTTTTCCTCTAAAATTGCATTTAGACGATATATGAATCCAACCTCTGCTGGAGGTGTGAGAGCCATCCCAGCACTCACGTGAGCATAAATTACTTTTTAAATCTTATTTTTCGCACTGAACTGAGAATATCAACCTCACTTTGCAGAATAGCCCAATTTCATCATGGATTCCAACCCAGAATCTCAGCAGTGTTGACCAAACATATTTTTAAAGAAAAGTTTGGGGTCGGTCTAATAATCTAGATAATATTTTGTCTTGCGAAAGATCTGATTTCAGTATACTCTTCTGGAAGATTCCTCTGCCTAATATAGTACCATATAATCACGATTATAAAACACACCTTTCTTTAAAATTACCCCAGGGGTATGGGTTGTGTATTACTTTCCAGAAGGTCTTACAATTTGGAGAACGCAGTAACATAAATTTTCCAATACCGCCATGGCAATTGGCTTCATAATAAAATATATTTTTCTTAAACGATTGTACACATGACACTTTAAACTCTGCTTTTCTGGGTGGCAGAGAGTCGTCACGTGTGTATGTATGTTGAACTTCGTTCTCACCATACGTAGCCAACCATGCTCATGTGCGCAACAACACAACCGTAGCCAGATCATTTACGTGGCCTGACCAATATAAAAAAAAAACAATTACGCATCGTAATACTGGCTGTGAAAACCTTCGCGTCTTTAGGTGAACATGAACTGTGTCGTGCCCCGTGAGCCGCACCTCCACGACGAGCGGCTCGGTGCTGGGCCCCAGGACGGTCACCACCTCGGGCGAGTCGTCCCTCTCGTCGCGGCGCTCATAGCGCAGCACGGAGCCGGCGACCGGGAACGAGCGAGAGTAGTCGATCGTCCAGTGCCCGTTCAGGTAGTAGTGGCCGAGCGGGTTCTTGATGGCTGCTCCCGTTGGGAGGGGAGGTGAGGGAGCGGGGAGGGGGGGGGCGGATGCAAAATGAGAGACCACGTATACACTTTTCATACGCATAATTTAAAATGCACAGACTGGCACTCACCATAGAAATGTGGAATTTCCATCACTGGCTTTGGGCGACCAACTGAGGTGAGCACGACCCGATGCTCACATGAGCGTAGAAACACAACTAGATTTTGACACTCGGCTCGATTTGTTTTGTTATTTCAACAATATCTAGACTTTGACACTTCTGTTCTTGTCAAATGTCTCAAATATGTTGACTTATCTAGAGCTATTATAGCCTTTCTAAGTTGACGGCATTGCTTTGCTCTTCGTGATACTTCTTAATTCATCATTCTTTCAAAACCGGCTGATCTGCAGCATTCTCAGAATTTTGTACGAGCCAGCTTTTGTTTTTCCATCTCTTTGGTTTGTTGTGCATAGATAGCCATGGACAAAATAATATATTCTCTTGTACTTTGTCTTATCAGCCAAGTCAAATCTGTAAATTATGAAAAAACCTTATCATAACAGAATAAAAGTGCTGGCTCGAAAAATCATGAGTTTGAAACGACACACATTTCTGTGTAACAAGCAGTCAGCCTCCAAGCGTTATGCTCGAACCATCAACATGTCCTGAAGAGGTGCATTGTGGACCCCTTGTGTTGGGTCACCAGTGATGCATCACTGCTGCCACTGCTGTCAGTTTTAGTCACGCTTGTTCGATCTTTGTGGTCACCTAAGAGTGCCACAATGCACTTCTGTAGGAAATGCTGACGGCCTTTGTGTATCGGGAGTAGTTAGTGCACTACGCTACGAACCCAGCGACCCAAGTTCGATTCCCGCTCACGGCCAACACCAGTGACGATTATCTGAACCGGTCCTGGGCCACCCCTAGGTCAACTCAGCATCAAATGAGTACCGAGTGCGGTGTGTAAACATCGCCACCGGGGAGACAAAGGCGGCCGGGCGTGGTGCTGGCCACCCACCCCCTCATGTGCCGTGTCGCTAACAGCACTTGCTCCAATAATTAATCTGTTTAGACTTCACGGGGAGTCTGTCTTTTGTGTGCTCTTTACACGCCCTGCCCAGTTTGCAACGAGCGCCCTCCACTGGCCCAACGTAGCCATTTTTAATTGAAGCAATGTCCTCCAAATGCCTTTTACTGGTAGGAACCTCCTGGTTACACCAGCCCACAGGGGATTATTGTGTCCGTCCGTCCGTCGTGCAGGGAGGGGCTGGGTGGGGAGGGAGGGGCTGGGTGGGGGGTGGGAGGGGTGGGGCTGGGTGGGGAGGGGCTGGTCACCCCGTGGTGCCCTTATAAAACTCAACGTTTAACCTACTCACGCCGGCTTGTGCCCGCCCTCACAGTCGGGCATATTTGCGGAATACACCACGCCGCCGTTGACCCTGCAGGCCATTGACCGAGCAACCCAACGTTCCTACCAGCTCCCTCCGCAGGAATGTGTTTCACCACGCCGCCGTTGACCCTGGCCATTGACCGAGCAACCCAACGTTGCTACCAGCTCCCTCCGCAGGACAACGTGTTTATGCTGGGTATCTCGAGTGTCACCAGATGATGGTTCCAGCCCGGACACCAATGAATGCGCAAAAACCCATCGCATGAAATTCGCTTTTTTCTTCACTTGGCAAAATTCCAGCTTTGAAAATTAGATATCTCGATTTGAATGTTATGCACCGAACATTTATCTGCAGCAGCGCACGTGAGAATGCATGCCGTCGGTGCGTGGACACTCGAAGAGACCTCAGAAGCACTTCCGTTATATCTATTTCCACGGGCCGTTCTCTAACATGCACTGCTCTGAAGAGGGTTCTGAATTGACGCGTCATATCATGACATGATGTAGACAGTATCATTTCAATAAGATAGGAGGGGAGAAAATAAATATTAAAAATGCAGCACCGTTAAATAAACTGATATTTGCAGCATGGCATATTTACACACTGCCTGATGCGATGTAAAACCGCAATATCTTTCGTTCTCTATTAACTTTTTTCTGCCAAAGCCTTGGGCTTTCTTATCAGGCCCTTAAGGATCTGTCCCTGCATGGGCTCGAATCTTCCATGGCTCTCAGTCAATGGATTTGAGACCAAAACCCAAACCAGTCTGATCGGCTGTGCCCAAGCTTGTCTGCCGACAGCTGTGCTGCACATAACGGAAGTTGAGCGCACGTGTGTGTGCACGTGTGTGCCTGTGCGTGCGTGTGTGCGTACACTGTACCCAGGTAATTTCTAGAAGCAGACGATTCTTGAATTTTGATGTTCGTCGCTCCGACCGGGATGACAAGGATTTGAACGTAGCCTGCAAGACAAAAGCAGAGATGAATGCCGTTTTGTTTTTGCACTTACTCAAGCGCAATCAAATGCAGACAACGGATGCGTTTTAATGGGGAAATTGTTTCCCCAGCAAACCCAAAGGAATCTAACTTGACATCTGGCTCTATGTCGTGCGACGTATATCACGGGCGACCCGAGTTTCTTTTTTCCCTGGAGCAGGCGGAAGAAAGGGGGTGGAAGACACGAGGCAGCCTGGCCCACGCCACTCACCGCGGGGCACTTCGGGCTTGTTGAAGACGCCGGTGACGGGGACGCAGGAGGAGCCGTCGCCGCCGCACACGCGGCACGAATCCTCCACCAGGCCGGACTCGAGCCTCCCGTCACAGCCCACGGTCTGCGGGCCGACACACGGCCCGGCGCTAAGCGTCAACAAACTCAGCAAGAGTGCAGAGGGCCCCCGAAATAATATCGTGGAGGTCCAGTCATAAAAACAATAGGGAAACACCAAATAGGATCTCAAATTCAGATTATTAAAAAAACAAACCACAAGGCTGATGCCATCAACTCACTCTACATGGCAATACAATTTAATCACACATGGCCGAAACCTTGATTTGAAACCAGGATCTCCAAAGTGCCGGTCAATGCTCTGACCCCTGAACCACATGGGCACCTCTTGGATTAAGAGGTGTTCTGGGATAGATTTGTCCGTGTGGCATAGGCAAAGCAATCAATGCACAATCATAATGCTACAAAGTTCAAATTGGAGTCAAGGATCAACAACTCATACCTTTAGAGTCAATAATATAAGGAGCACTTTGTGAGCAAATACTTTGTGAGAATTTTGCTTTTGAACCTATTTGGTTTTTAATCAAAGCAAACATTAACCGCATACAAACGTATCAACTGGAAAGGGTTGTCTTGTTGACATAAAACATCATATGCAAAGCAGCACCCTGTATTTTCTGGCATTGTGATTTGATATCAAAATCCAAAATTAGAGGAGAAACAAGCCAGTGGTGAGAGAGGAAGTTTTGAAATTGAATGCCATTAAATAACGATGACCAAGATGGAATGCGTCTAAAGAGGATGTCCGCCTAGTTAGATGCAGCGATGAAATCAGTTCCATGTGCACCAGAGTTTACTGCGGCTTGGGGAAGCCTTCATCCAGCAGTGGACTGATCATAGCTCATGATGGGTGATGATGAGATGAATGGATGTGTGCATCAGGAGTGTAGTGTGGGTTGGCATGGGCCCTGGTGGATAGCACATCATCGGGCGACTTGTCAAATCTATTCCCCTCTTTGTCGACCCTCCCTGAGTCCATCTAACCCGTAGGCTACAAGCAACATTTTTAAACATTACAACAAAAAACTTCCTGGACTTGAATGCTCAATATTGGCAGAAACATGTCTCACTATATCTTCCTTTGAAGAAATAATGATAAATAATTATGAATATGATTTATACCACCACTGTTGTCTGAGAAGATATGCGAGCTAGCGTTTGTTCTGCCAGGTCTTCCTGGCACCCATGACCACCGAGTCTCGGCTTGCAGTCTCTCACACGATGAGGCTGGTGCCATTTTCACCAACAGCCTTGGCCATGAACTGTTGTATTTTAACCTCATCAAATTTCACTTACATAAAATGTCTTTAGAAATGTTTTGTTTTTTACTTTTCCCAAACGATTACAATACGTGCAAAGAAGGTTCAAACATGACCAGAGCCTAATTAGATCGGATGTTATTCACGTAAAGGTTTAAATTACACCAGCTTTCATAAGCATATGGATTGCTTCACTATTCTGGTAAATCGCCCGATGATGCTGGATGTAACTACCAGCGAAACGTCGCACTACTCAAATTGTAATTGTTGTGGATTTACTCTCCAACACACCGGTGGGCTGAAGTAGTAACTAATTGGCGTAGATAGAAAAATAATAGATCACGACGTTTCGATCGCAACACAGGCAATCGTCTTCAGGTGAGAGAGAGAGAGAAAGCCACTGAAACAAGGTCTTATATAGGCCTGAGATGGGAGTCCCCTCAGGGTAAGAGGGCGGGGCAAGAGATGGTCTCCCTGAGGCTGTGGAAGTGGCCATTGTATTGTGGGAGATTAGCATCTTCTTGGTTCTTTCGGTAAAGTCACGTAGAATGGAAATAATAAAATAAAATAAAAAAATTCTCACGACGTTTCGGCCACAACGCAAGAAGCCGTCCTCAGGTGAAGAACAGGTCTGTCGATAAGACAGAGTCTGAATAACTGAACAGCTGCTTGCGTTGTGGCCGAAACGTCGTGAGAATTATTTTATTATGTTTTATTTTTTATTATTTTATTATTTCCATTCTAGATGACTTTACCGAAAGAACCAAGAAGATGAATCCCTGCAGTCACGAAAGCTTTAAATCGAGATTAGCATGTCAATGATGCTTCGGTTGGCAGATCGAGTAGGACATCCAGCCCGTCAACACAAAGACATGCAACCTAGCGATGCAACTCAGAGAGTCAGCTAACATCGGCAGGAAGGATGGAAACATCACAGCAGGTTAAGACTTTATCTGGTTAATCACGTCCTTCCAATGATTGCTCAATTTGCACCCATCGTCTCGGTTGAAGTTGTGTCTGTGTTTATATATCTGGATGGCTTCATGGACAAATCTTTGATGATAGCCAGTGGGTTTGCATAGTACCTTCTATAAAGTAGTAATCATAATAATGATTTAACAAATTATATGCAAACGTTACATTAAGGCTGATGGGGCAAATTAACTGAAAACGAGAGATGTTTTGTTTAAAGAGACAGTACACAAGATACAAACAGAATAGACTTGAATGGGATCACAAAAACAAAATTGTTATAATTCAGTTACGGTGGGGTGGGGGAGGAGGTGAAACATTAGGTTATCTTTAGCATGATATTGACATATCTAATCCTACCCTTTGAGATCATTCAATGAAAACCCAATTGTGGTAATTAAAAAATCCTAACCGTGGGTTGCTATGGGCAGCACATACTGAATCGAGCATAAAAAAAAGGTAAGACAGGGCTGCTGGACTGGTTTTTTTATGTCTTCGTGCAACTTGAGATGTGACCAAATATAGCCCCCTCCCCCCCTCCCATGGGCCGCACCTGTGAGCCACTTACGATTGCTGGGGGGTGCCCCCCGGGGTATCGACAACCATCGCCGGCGTCGGGTGAGGTCCAATCAACGCTCGTGAATTACCGGCGCGAAAACCTCAGCAGGGGATGGTTTAATGCTGAGGTCGCACTCTTTGAACGCGAACTTTCTCAGCGTTCAACTGTCGGGTTTTGAGAACGGTGGTTCTCGTATTCCCAGGGTCCTGGCCTCACAACCCACCAAATGCGTGCATTGCCGCTTATTTATCAGCACGGTTACATCCGACTTCAGATATCACCGCTGATTTTAGCCGTGGCCAGGAGACGAACTTGGGTGCAGAGCGCAGTGCGCGAATGGCTGTCGCCACTCCTCTCCAGATGTTTGAGGCCTCAACATTTCAAGAATACTTTCACTTAAACGCTCCGTCATTATACCAAAACGTTTCAGGAAATCTACGCTGCTGAAAAAGTGCATCTCATACGCGTGACGGCTTGGTAACAAATATACGTTCTTGTGAAATGCCAATGAAATTAGGTGACATCAATCTATAAACAATTTTGTTTTAAAATTATTCCAGCAAGGCCGGCTGATGCAAAAATCTCATGGTTGTGTACCAGAATTCCGTTTGGACGGTGTCCTTTCCCCGATTGTCTACCTGGGGATACACTTCGAGATGAACAGATTCCCCTCGACGTGAAAGCAATTATTATTTGTGAAAGGTGTCTATTACACTGGTCAACACACTTTTTCTGGCATAAGGTATGCCAACGGTTCTAAGGTAATTTTGGGGTGCTGATTCCAAATCTGGCATCAGTTTTTGTCTATCACATCAGGTTTTAGAGATATCAAATTTTGCATTTTCAATAAAAACTGCAGAAGAAAAATATTAAATAAATGTGGATATCTACATAAAATGATATTATAAACACACTATCCTAAAAATACAGCAACATATTTTAACACTAAAGCAGTCACTGACTCGCAACAACTTGCAATCATAAGTGACAGAGTTTATTTCGGGTAAAATCAATGAAAATGGGGTATGCCGATAGCATAAAAATTAGATGTGATAGAGCAAATCTGAGATCAGATTTGGAATCAGCACCCTGAAATTAGTCTAAAAGAGCTGCAAAAGTCCAGGCCAGAAATTTTTTTTTTTTGTTGACCAGTGTTACCCTTCACATTAAGCGTGAAACCCCAATCGTTTTTTGCAGTGGCTTTGAGGCAACATCATTGAACACCCGTGCCTTGGACAGACACCTCCCCCGACATACGCCCGTCTGGGCGGCACTCTGAGCCACACCTATGTCTGTGCCATGATAAGTGGAACCAGTCAATGTCGGGGTGGGGAGGTAGGCGGAGTGTGTGGGGTGGGGGAAAGAAAACCCTGTTGTTAAAGGGCATTCGTGACCACACAAAAAACCCTGGGATGTGCAGTATGTGCTCACTCACACCGAAAACAATGTGGATGGAATCCAACCACACACCATGCCTCCGTGGACAATTTAAAACGCGATTGTTCCACGGTCAAAAAAATGTACTGTGCAGATTGTTTTTTTTTGCCTGCAAAATCTGGAACTTGCAAAACTATAGGAACACGGTTGGGTCTTAATGCGGTTTGGTTAAATGTGTAGGTTCATTGTGTAAACACTTGGAACTGGCTACAACGCTGAAGCAGCTCTCAAAGTGCCCTGACTCGACCCTGAGGCTCAGCGGAGAGCAACGCATCTAACGCACGCTCAATTGACGACTCTGCAGCAGACCCTCTCAGTTTCAACTTGCCCTGCAAACAATCGCCTGTGCTGAACCGCATCAGAACATCACGTGGCACTTTGTGTCCGTCTCCTACACCAATGGACGATGAATAACGGCCCACAGTGCAACTGCGGACACCAATCCCAAACCAAGGGCCACTTCGTAACACCACCGCCAGCTTCGATGATTCACCAGCAGCGTTTTAGGTATTTGCTCGACTACTGCTGTCAACCCACCAACCCCGACATTAACATATCAACATTGTTGTTGGATTCCCCGCGATACGAAATGAAAATCATTCTTAAGTGCGAATTGGCAAAGCACATTAACATTAACATTTTGTAACTGTGCTTGGATATACATGTGAAGCACTTACATTGTAGCCTGAGGTTAGCGTTACACAATGTTGGCCTTTTCAATAAGTCTCTGGTTTCAATTAGGCTGTGGTTTTAAATAGCATGTGGTTTAATTAGTTTGCGGTTGAATTATTATAACCCTATGAATAACAATTATAAAAGTGCTTGACAATTGTTCATTCATATTTAGGATTAAGCTTGCATTTACACTCAGGACTATCGATTGGGAGGAGTGTGAAATCTGAACTTGATCCGAGTCAACCTCCTTCAGCAACTGGCACTGACCAGCGTGGTAAAGTAAGGTCAAACAACCTCGCATGAACAATATGGAATGGGTGGGGGGGGGCGGTGTTTATCCAACGATGTTGAAAGGCGCGTGCTTGGAATCACATTGAGAGGCAGAAAGAGGAACACGTGGCGAGAGAAGATGGAGACGTTGTAATTGACTGAAGAAAAGTAAGCGGTCTTGGACAGGATACAGCTCTTGGACAAGACACATCTCTTGGACAAGACCCATCTCTTGAAGGGACACTGACTGGTGGGCAATACAAACAATGGGAGTGGCTGCCAACAGAGAGAACGCTTTTGTGGCTACATCCACCATGGAGATGGAGTGATGGAATCGGCTCGTTTGCGAGTGCCAAGCGGATCACTGCATGACACGACCTTGAGCGATGGTGACGACTGAGAGAGACCTGTACCCAACAATGCATAGATCATGGCTACGTGTGTATGTTGAACTTCATTCGCACCGTACGTAGCCAACCGTGCTAATCGGAGGTGCGGGGGAAGGACAACAAACTAAACACAAAACGCAGTTCGAATGATGATGATGAATGGCGTTTAAGAGTTTTTCCATACATAAAAACAGTTAACTTCCTGAAAAAGTTGCTTGGGGGAGCCTTGATCCAGCAATGTATTGATTAATTATTGCTGTTAATGTTGATGCTACCATTTGTTGCCAGGTCGCTTCTGAAAAATAATTATTCACTCAATAGACTTGACCTGGTAAAAAAAAAAATGATGTTGTTTTCATTTACTTATTTATGGCTATGTGCTTCCCTTCCCTATACTTTGCACTCAGAAAGGGTTTTATTTGTATTGTGCATTGTTGTAACTTTCTGACCCACCGCCTTACCAGACATCTGTAAAAGAAACAGAGCTTTGCAGCTCGTCGGATATCTCCAGAATAAATAAAAGATTGCGATTGTGCTCGAGCATGGAGAGCTGTTGGATGGGGGAGTGTGGGGGGGAGGGGGGGCCTTAGTTGGGGGCCCAATGGATGGAGGGGGGGGGGATGACCTCCTTACCCGGCACACCCCTTGCACGCACACATCTCGGCCGCCCGGCTCGCAGGGCGTGCCGTCCGCCACGGCCTCCGCTTGGCGCACGAAGAAGTTGTGACCGCGCACCATGCAGTTCAGCTCGCATTTATTGTGGGCTGGTCGCGAGCGGGTGGGCGAGGGGGCATGCGCACAACACAGGGGCAACGTGTATGAAATAAGGAAGAAGAAGAGAAAAGGCACGCATTACATTTCGCTGGATTATGTAACGCCTTCCTAACATTTGCGTTCCATCCTTTGTGAAGCGTTCCATTTTTCATATTCTTAGGGTTTTTTCGGTAAAGTCACGTAGGTAAAACATAAAAATTAATAAAAGTAAAATAGAATAAAAATCACGACGTTTCGGAGGCATCCGTCTTCAGGTGGAACAGTCACAGCACGACTGCTGTATTCAGGGCCTACCTTGGCTCCTCCCACCCTCAACCAGTATATATACAAATACTGTTTCTTGGAATTTCTCCCACTTGATACAGCTATCGTGCTGTGACGGTTCCACCTGAAGACGGAAGCTTGTGTTGCCTCCGAAACGTCGTGATTTTTATTTTACTTTTATTAATTAAAGTGTTTTACCTACGTGACTTTACCGAAAAAACCTAAGAATATGAATCCTTGCAGTCACGAAAGCTTCAAATCTAGAAGCGTTCCGTTCGCGAAAATGTCGCGTTTTTACGAGCCCCGCAACCAAAGGGCGTCACACTGAGAGACGATGACAGATGTAAGTGACACCAATTTACTGTGCACGTGCTTTATGAGATAGCCATGATTAATAACCCATGTCAATCTACTGCTGGATGAAGTCTACCTGACTCCCTGTCATTCATGGGGGTTGTTTGACCATACTTCACCACTCTAGTCAGTGTGGGTTTGGCGTAGAGAGGGCCCAGAGTCTATTCAAACAATCACTCACCGCTGTTGTTTGTTATCGCTGGAAATTGAACACAGATTTCTGGGTTTATAGCGGAGTGCAGAGACCGGCGCTCCACCTACACGCCCCACTGCATCACACTGCGTTACACAGCACACCACAACAGGCGCCCACAAAGGAACCCCCAAAATACCATGGTGACGCAAAACTCACCAAATAAAAATGCCACAGCATTCCTGGGATTGAATAAAACGATAATAAGGCCGTTAAACTCAAGACTCTCCGCTGGAGGCATTCATTAGAGGTATCGGTTTTATTGATTCTGGAACGATCTCGCAGGCTAATGGAGGAGATTAACGGCTGTAGCTGACGTGGAGATGGTGAAAGGAGGCCAGCCAACGCCGACGCACCTCGGGGTACGGCTACTCCGCCCTCACCGTTTACAGGAGGACCTTCCCGATGCTAATTTACATTGACTACCGCAAAACCGCCAGCAACCTGCACACTTCTGAATCGATTCCCTGCCACGGCCAATGTCAGGAGGCGAGCGATATTCGAATTGGCCCCCGGGGTCAAAAAATACAGCGAAGAAATACCTTCACGCATTATTGCATTCTCAATCAAAGGGCCCCCCCAAAATAGTTGGATGCCCGGGGTGAAATGCCAGAGGAGGACACCTTTGAGGCCTGATGATTCTTTCCGAGGCCCTCTCCTCCCTACCTGCACATCCCCCCCCCCCTTACCACGTCTGCTTCCCCCACCACCACACGCAACTTTCATCTCACGGTCACACGACGACTCTGCATGTGACGCGCGCGTGCGGTGGCCGTACCTCCGTAGAACGCGACCCACTTGTGCATTCGGCCCTCTCCTCCCCACCTGCACCCCCATCATGTCCCCTGCCCCCACCACCACACTCAACTCTCATCTCAGGTTCACACGACGACTCTGCATGTGACGCGCGCGTGCGGTGGCCGTTCCTCCGTAGAACGCGACCCACTTGTGCATTCGGCCCTCTCCTCCCCACCTGCACCCCCATCATGTCCCCTGCCCCCACCACCACACTCAACTCTCATCTCAGGTTCACACGACGACTCTGCATGTGACGCACGCGTGCGGTGGCCGTTCCTCCGTAGAACGCGACCCACTTGTGCATTCGGCCCTCTCCTCCCCACCTGCACCCCCATCATGTCCCCTGCCCCCACCACCACACTCAACTCTCATCTCACGGTCACACGACGACTCTGCATGTGACGCGTGCGTGCGGTGGCCGTACCTCCGTAGTACGGGACCCACTTGTGCATTCGGCCCTCGAACTCGCGCTGCTCGTGCTGCGCGCACTGCTCCTCGCGGTGCTCGCGCGAGCCGTCCGGACAGCTCTGTATGCACCACCACAAAGACAAAGATCCCCCGTATAGCCTTAACAGACTGTTGGGGAAAGTGCTGTTAGTGAGAACTTATGAATGAAGGGGTTGGTGGCCAACGCCACGCTCGGTCGCCTTGAGCTCCCACTGTGAGACGCTGTTTTACACTCCGCACCAGGCACTCACTTATGGCTGAGTAAACCTGGCGGAGGACCAGCAACGATTTTTTTTTATATTTGTCAGCGATGTTGGGCGTGAGTGGGAATGAAACTCTGATAACCAGGTTCTTAGCACTCCCCGCACACACACACGCACGCGTGCAGTGAGATTTATATAACACAAAACATTGCACTTGGATGAATTGTCTCTCTCTCTGCCTCTCTTTTGAGTTATCTTCTCGAGGGCGGGTCCTTGGTTTAAGCTCCCTTCATCTTACCCAATCCACCTCGCCTCTCTTCACCTCACAACTCATCACCATTGCTCGGGTTCTTGAGCCATGATGAAGGAAGGATGGTCCAGGTGGCTTCCCATTGCCTCTCCTCTCTCAGCATTGTTTTTTGTTTTGGGTGACACTATCATGGGACAGAGTTTAACGTTATACCCAGGACACACTTTTGAATGTATAAAGCAGGGGTCCTCAAACTTTTTAAACAGGGGGCCAGTTCACTGTCCCTCAGACCGTTGGAGAGCCGGACTATAGTTAAAAAAAAACTATGAACAAATTCCAATGCACACTGCATATATCTTATTTTTAAGTGAAGAAACAAAACGGGAACAAATACAATATTTAAAATGAAGAACAAGTAAAGTTAAATCAACAAACTTGCCAGTATTTCAATGGGAACTATGGGCCTGCTTTTGGCTAATGAGATGGTCAATGTCCGGTTCCATATTTGTCACTGCTAGTCGTAACAAGTGATGCAAGTGTGCATCCGTTAGTCTAGATCTGGTTGGAGATTTCAAATGTTTCATTCTGGAATAAGTTTGTTCACAGACATAAGCGCTGCCAAAGATGGTTGCCATTTTGAGTGCATGGTTCCTGAGATGAGGATATGTCTCAGAGGGGAGAAATGCATAGAAATTATGAAGGCTGCTTGACTTGAATGCGTCTTTCAGAGAGTCACAATTATGCAGTTCAGCCAGTTCTATTTGGTAAATTGTATCCACATTTTCAATGTCAATAGAAAATGGGTTACGGAAAAGCTGTATGTCCTGTTCATGGAGATGAAGCTCTTTAAATCTAAATTGGAACTCCTTTTGCAATTTTTCCAGTGAATCCACACATGTTTTGTTTGGGAATGCAACCAATGGTTTTTCCGCTAACTGATTTTGAGTTGTGGGGAGATGGCAGAAGTTTTCCTCCTTCACTTGTTTGATGAGGAGGCCTAATTTTACTTCAAATGCTTTGACATGTGATTGCATATCACAGATGAGCTTCCCCTTTCCTTGAAGTTGCGCATTGAAACTGTTGAGTAGCTCTGTTACATTTGTCAGAAAGGCAAGGTGCCATTTCCATTCTGCATCATTGAGCTCTGGTACTTCTTTGTTTTTTGAAAACAGAAAAGCTGTAATCTGTGGATGTAAGTCATAGAAACGTTTCAAAACTCTCCCTCGACTCAGCCAACGGACGTATGTGTGGTACAGAACATCTTCATAGTCAACATTTAGCTCAGACAGAAATTCCTGAAATTGTCTGTGGTTTAGTGCATGAGCTCTAATGAGTTAACAGAGTCCCACTTCAGTAATTTACTACACAGCGCTTGTTGGTGGATGAGGCAGTGTATGGCTATTGGACGAGAATGGTTATGTTTGTCCATCTCTTGGTTAATGCGAGCAATTACTCCTTTCTTAGACCCCACCATGCTAGGAGCACCATCAGTTGTCACACTGGCTAGTTTAGCCCAGTTCAGCTCCAAACCATTCACAGTTTGGCAAACCTTTGCATAGATATCCTCTCCTATAGTTGTTCCTTTGATGCTTTGCAGTGCAGCAAGCTCTTCTGTGACTTTGAAATAGTCATTCGTCCCACGAATAAAAATTAGAAGTTGTGCAGAATCACGAACATCATTGCTTTCGTCGAGTGCCAAGGAAAAATAGGAAAGTTTTTTTTTGGAGTTTTGCAAATGCTGATGGAAATTGTCTCCCATTTCTTCAATCCTCCGTGTAATTGTAGGTCCTGAAAGACTCACTGTACTAAATAAATCGGCCTTCTCTGGACACATCTCTTTGGCAACAGGAAGAAGGCATTCTTGAACAAATTCTCCCTCAACGAATGGTCTGCCAGTGCACGCTATTAGCTTGGCAACTTGAAAACTTGCTCGCAGTGATGAAATATTTAGCTGCTTCTGCTTCACAAAAGTATTTTGCTGAGTTGTTAATGTATTTTTCAGTTTTAATATTTTATCTTTTCTCACTTCTCCGACCAAACAATCATATTTATCTTTATGTTGAGTTTCATAGTGTCGACGTAAATTGTATTCTTTGAACACAGACATTATATTCTGGCATATCAGACACACAGCTCTTTCCTTGTACTGCATGAAAAAGTAATCATAAGTCCACTGTTTTTTGAATATCCTACACTCCGAGTAAATTTTTCTCTTTCTTGACATCATTGTGTCCTAGGGAGTCAAAATTGCTATTAGTAAAATACCAATATATATACAGCGCTACAAAAACAATATACAGTACCAGCAATAACTTTGCCCACACAGAGACATACAGACTGCACTGCCCATCAATGCAGTCTGATTGGGGGAACTCCGCTTTTACCCCAGGCTCACACTGGTGCGGGTGCCATTAAAAAGTTAATTACACCTGCAGTTTTGTTCACAGATCGCAGCCCAATGAGTGCTCACCAGCGCAGCCCAATTAGTGCTCACCAGCGCAGCCCAATTAGTGCTCACAAGCGCAGCCCAATTAGTGACCATGGGCCGGATAAATGCCCTCGGTGGGCCGCATGTGGCCCGCGGGCCGTAGTTTGAGGACCCCTGGTATAAAGTGTGACAGGCGCACTGTAGACACAAGGGAAGCATGCCTAATTCAGAGAGTGTGAAGAGGAGTTTACAAAAAAAACAAGGGGTAAAAGGCTACAGGCGAGAGAGAGAATTGCGATGCTATTATGGTTGAAGTGCATGGGCAGACAAAATCACGAAGAAGCCTATGACCAAATTACACAGAGTGCACTCATCACATCGCAGAAGCTAAGCGAGACTGAACTTGGGGGAGTGCTTGCACGTCAGACCATCGTGCATAAAACAGGTGCACAGCAGACTGCTGCAGGGCAATATCTTCAGCAGAGGGCAGTGCCGCAAAACATCTATTGTTGTACTGGTCTCCTATGTCCCCACATCTATGCTCCCTGTCTTCATCAGCCTCCAGGACCCCCACGGTCCGGGGAGGTCGTCATCCAGCAGTGGATTATTGACAAAAGGGCTGCACATGCACACAGAGAGAGAGAGAGATAGCCATGGTCGCAGGCAGAAGAGGAAAGTCCTGATGTTGAACCGGAACATCAGCAGAGTGTCAGCCGTGTCGAGATTTATGTCTGCGGGGTGAATAATGTAACAAGTCGGGGCGCAGAACAGGTCACGCAGCTCGCCGCTTTCGCTGCTGGGGCGAGAGGCAGGAGGACCAGACCCCTGGGGGTCACGGCCACAACTTTAGCGACGGGGTCTTCCGCACTGGATGATTAAATGAACGCGGGGAGAGACGGTGAAGAATTGTTCACCCAAACAAAAACAAACATTCTGGAGTGGCACGCGAGGCACTGCCTTGTTACAGAAAGGAATTCTCCCTCGTTTGTAGCCTTCTACCCCTTCTGCCCACGACCGTGGCTATCTCTCTCCCTCTCTGTGTGCATGTGAAGCCCTTTTGTCAATAATCCACTGCTGGATGACGACCTCCCCGCACCGTGGGACTCCTGGAGGCTATTTGAGCGGACCTCACCACACTGGTCAGTGCGGGAGGATGATGAAGACAGGGAGCATACATGTGGGGACATAGAAGACCAGTACAACAATAGATATTTTGACTTGCCAGGCAACGGCCTACAGTAGAATCCCTCTGAACGACGGTAATTGGTTCCATGAAACTGGCCGTTAAGTGATTTGGTCGTTAAGCTAGCATAGGAAATACGCGTTAAAGGCTTAATTCGTTCCGACAGCATCGAAAGTCACCCTTTTTCACCCAAAAACCGTACTTGATGATATTTTAACAATGGCTATTAATACATAAATATACTAACGACATTATAAACACACATTGAAAAAAAACGTGGTTAATCAATGCATTCATATTTACTGTACCTACAACAGCCCGTCGTTATCAAGGGAATGGTCGGCAAAGCCGAATACATTGTCAAAGAGGAATGCAAAAGGTTGATTTTGAACACGAAGAGAGGGGGCAAAATTATAAATCAAGATTTTTACAATTAATTCTGTGATCAAATCACCCCCCCCTCCTCCCCCCGATCAGCCGCCAAGATCTCCACTCTCTGGGTGGTCTGAATCCAACAGTGGATTGACAAGAGGGCTCTGACTCGTGCGCGTGTTCAGGTGCGATGTGACCTGGGGTCATTCACACGGCTGACATTGAGAAGTGGAATATTTCGTGTTATCTAGATTTGAAGCTTTCGTGACTGCAAGGATTAATATTCTTAGGTTTTTTCGGTAAAGTCACGTAGGTAAAAAAAATTAATTCATAAAAGTGTAATAAACGACTGGACCACGATGTCTGGCTCAGTGTCCTTTATTATTCGGTTCGTGCTGTACACCCACACGGCTGTCTTTACTCTGTAGCTTCTCCACGGTGCTGACTCCAATGTCGGCCCGATCCGCAACAGCAGCTCCGCTGCTGTTTCTCTCACACAGCCCCCCTTGGCTGTACTCGCTGCTGCTCTTCTCCCTCCGCAGCTCTGACAGCTTCTTGCTCTCTCTCTCTCTCTCTCCGCAGCTCCTCCTGGCAGCCACACCGCTGCCTCTAACAAGCAGCCCCCTCTCTCTCTCTCTCCGCAGCTCCTCCTGGCAGCCACACCGCTGCCTCTAACACGCAGCCCTCCTGGCTGTCTCCTCTGCAGCTGCACACCACTCCGCAGCTTCCTCTTATCTTCGGGGTTGGCTCCCGATGGCCGTCGGCGCCCCCCCTCTCCACACTCGCCCGCGTGGCCTCACTCTTTTCCGCTCACACCCCGACTGCCTTCCCCTTCCGGTTTACCGGCTTAAGGCCCCGAACCTTCCCCCCACGTCACACGACTCCACCCCCCGTGACGTCACATCCGGAAGGTCGCTTACGCCCGCATTACACCACCCTCCCCCGTAGAAAAATCCCAGCCGACCTCGGCTGACCAATAGCAAATCGTAATGCGGCGAACCGAGCTTCCCCCCCTAAAGGACACTAAGCATACAATGTAACAGCAAGAACAACAACAACAACGCAATTAACATCAACGAACGTACAAAAAGCATGCAATAAATACAACTGTAAGAAAAAAATAACAAGACAACAACAATCAACGAAACGTAAGCGATTTGGAACGTGTGCGGGTCGCCGGCCCGTCCCGGACGGTCGGCGGCCCACTCGCAGAACGGGAACGCGATGAAAGTCGAGGAACGACAGGGGGTAATCCCCCTGTCGCAGCTGGAAGTCCACCGCCGTCCCGTGTCTCTAAAGAGTTAGTCTTGGGCTTGTCCTGTGACCGTGCCCGCAGCTGGGTCGGAAGGGCTGCAGGGCTCGAAGGTCCCGCAGACCTGGCAGGCGTCCTCCGAGCAGGGCCCCTCGTCCCCCGCAATGTCACGGCCGGCCTGTCTGGAACAGGTACGACAGGCGCTCTAGCAAAATCAATGGACGCAGGCAGGGGAGCGTCAGCAGCAACAGACCCCGGCAAGGCAACATTGGGGGATGACGCATCATGTAAGGGAGCAACATATGGTTTCAAGCGCGACGTATGCACAACCCAGCGACGAGACCCAATCTGGACGCGTGCTGACTGTGGGTTGGGAACCGCAATGAGGCGTACGGGACCATGCCAGGGTTTGTGCAATTTCGGCGAGGTCCCCGGACGTACCTGTGGACAATGAAGCCAGGCTAGGTCCCCAACCTTCCAAGGGCACTCCCCCTCAGACCGTCGCGCATATCGCTCGTTCCGGGCCTGGGCTTTGGCCGTAGCCACGCGGGCATTCTCCCGCGCCTCCGTGACTCGGCGAACCGTGTCCTGAATGTATTCAGGAAGTGGTTTCCGAGGTCCCTTCACCCCAGTTCCCAATTGCACATCCACCGGTGGCACGTTTTCCCGACCATACATAAGGTAAAACGGCGAATATCCTGTAGCCGCATGAGGCGTCATCCTGTACGCCGAAAGCACCCCGGGGATGTGCAGATCCCAATCTGATTGTTGTTCACTCACGGTATGGCAAAGCATGGCAGACAATGTCCTGTTCAGCCGTTCAACCATACCATCCGTCTGCGGATGGTATGGGGATGTCCGTACTTTCTTAGTCCCAAGGCCCGCGCACACTTCCGCCAATAATTTAGAAGAGAAATTCCTGCCCTGGTCCGTGAGGAGTCTCTCAGGCGCCCCCTTATCCATAATATACCCAAACAAAAAGGCGTCGGTAATGGCCGCGGCCGACTGATCGGGCAACGGCCAGGCCATCGGCCAACGGGAGAGGTACTCAACCCCTACCAGCAAATATTTATTACCCCTCGCCGATGGTGGAAAAGGTCCCAATATGTCCAGTGCCACCAATTCATTGACTCGAGACACCTGAATCGACTGGAGAGGCGGCACGTAAGGATGTTTCGGCGGCTTACGTTGTGCACACGCAGGGCACGCGCGCACGTGCCCTACGACATCTGTCGCCATGCCGTGCCAAAAATAATGACGTTGCAACGTCAACAAGGTCTTCTGCACCCCTAAATGTAAGAGAGTGTCACAATGGAGGGTTCTAATCAACTCGAACCGCAAGGACGTTGGTACCACCAGGCGCCAACGTTCCTGGAACCCCTCCCGCCACATAAGCAGACCATCTCGGAGAGCGGTTTGCGGCCCCACAGCCGTACTCGGACTCCCATTGTCCTTAGCAGACCGCTTCCGCAAGGACACCAATGACTCATCCATCATCTGTTCCCGGATCCAGACAGACCGCGGCAGATTCAAAACCCCGTCAGCCGGTCCCGGTTCCATCGGAGTGTCCGACTTCTCGACGGCCAACGTGAGCGGCTGAGGGGGGTTTGGAATCGGCGAACACCTATGCGTCCCCGACTCACATTTACAAGGGGCGCGCCGCGGTAATCTGGAAAGTGCGTCAGCGTTCGCATGGCGCACTCCCTTCCGATGTTGAATTTGGAAGGAAAATTCCTGTAGCGTGTCCAACCAACGTGCCAACTGTCCGGATGGCTGGTCAATTTTAAGGGCATATTGCAAGGCCGCATGATCCGTACGCACAATAAAAGAACGACCGTAGAGGTATGGTCGAAATTGCCGTAGGAAAAAAACAACCGCCAATAGTTCTCTGCGAGTGACACAGTAGCGGGTTTCCGCAGGAGACAAGACTCGGCTACCATACGCCACGACACGCTCTACACCCCCTTTAGACTGTGATAACACCGCCCCAATACCTGTGTCACTCGCGTCCGTATCAAGAATGAATGGGTGATCGAAATCGGGATAATCCAATGTTGGGGCCGTGGCCAATAGATCACGCAGACTCCGAAAGGCCGCCTCCTCCGGCTGTCCCCAAACAAACTTCCGTCCTTTACCCGTAAGGAGATGCAAAGGCCTCGCAATCGTCGCAAAACCCGGCACGAATCTTCGGTAATACGAGGCAAATCCCAAAAAGCGCCGAACATCCCCCACGGTGGCCGGAGTCGGCCAATCCCGGACGCACGCCGTCTTTTCCGGATCCGTGGACACTCCCTCAGCGCTCACAATGTGCCCCAAATAGCGGACGGACCGTTGCAGTAGGTGACATTTACTTTGGTTTGAATTTCAATTTGGCAGAACGCATCCTCGTGAACACTGTCTCCAGCCGCGTCAAATGTTCATCGAATGTGCGGCTGAAGACAATGATATCGTCCAAATATATAAGACATGTCTCCCACTGCAACCCCGTCAAAACGAGCTCCATCAATCTTTGAAATGTAGCAGGGGCCGCATTCAATCCCATCGGGAGACAGTTGAATTGAAATAACCCCTGCGGCGTACGGAATGCGGTTTTCTCCCGTGAGGACTCGTCAAGGGGAAGCTGCCAAAATCCCGAAGAGAGGTCCAGTGTGGAAAAGAACTTAGCCCCCGACAATGCGTCGAGGGAGTCATCCATACGCGGCAGGGGGTACGCATCTGCCACCGATATCTTATTCAATTTGCGGAAATCAACACAAAATCGCAATTTGCCATCCTTCTTCTTAACCAAGACGACTGGAGCGCCCCATGGGCTGTTAGATGGCGATATAATGTCCGCAGCCAACATGTCTTCCACTGCCCCCCGTACGTGTTCTCGCTCCGCAGGACTCATCCGATGCGAATTTAATCGAATAGGGGCAGCATCGCCCGTCTCAATGTGATGGTAAAGCAAGGAAGTGCGGCCCAAATCCAAATCATCGGAGCTGAACACATCGGAATATGTCAACAACAATTTACGCAGCGCACCACGTTGCTCCATGGACAGGGAAGAATTTTCGTCACATAAATGAGCAACCCAACGATCATCCGAACTCCTTGGCTCGGAAACCCCAGCAACAACTCCCCGGCTATGTGGACAATCATGGGTCGCAAACGCCGTAGTGGCATGTGCCACAACCGTACCGGCCGGGACACGGACGTTTTCTCCCCCCGCATTAAGCACCTGTAAAAACGGTAATTGATCCGGCCGGACGATGGTCTGTGCCCCCACTAACGCCAACCCGGTTGTTATCGTGGCGGACGGAGACAACAAGACCCCTACTGCTCCTAGCCGATCAGGCAGGGGCTTCCGATACCGCAAGGGTATAAGCATCTGTGTACCAGGTGGGATGTCCACAGATGCGACGGACAGCGCCTGCACTTGTACGGCCGAAGCAGGTCGCCCCCAGGGCGACGGCAGAAACGAGATTTGACGGCCCCCCGGCAGTTCAATACAATTCTCATTGACTTTGATCAAAATGGGCATCTTAGCCAAAAAATCGGTGCCTAACAAACAAGGAACCGCCAAAGATCTCGATATCAACACAACACCCGAGGCCGACACATCCCCAATAGATATCTTAGCATCCACCTGACCCACGATACCCATGCTACCCCCGTTCGCAGCGACGCACGACCCATAAACCGGACGCACAGCCCCCGACGGAATGCCCAACAGATGGAAAATGACATCCGATATAATAGTCGCAGACGCCCCCGAGTCGACCAAAATGCGCACGTCCACACCTTGTATGGACCCCGGTACAGTGGACGAACCCGTAGCGGCCGCGACAACTCTCCGTGCCAATTTGCGCCACTGCGTAACTGAATGACAAGGCCCCGTCGATGGCCTTTCTTTAACAACAACAATAGGATCGCGCAACACAGGTGGTGGGTGAGGTGGAAAGCCTTGCCGAGTGTCTGGTGTGTGCCGACATGCCTGTTTCGGAGGATCTTTAGCCGACTTGACCGGTGCCGAGGCCTCCTGCTGCGGCGGAGCCGGGAAGCGGGCCCAGCAGTCTCTGGCATAGTGGCCCCTACGCCCGCAGCGGAAACATTCGGCCTCGTTGCGCCGAAGCGCAGGCCTCGCCTCCTGACGGCCCCGTTCTGGTAGCACCGCGCGCGGTCTCGGCCCGCCGCGTCCCGTCCATGGAGCGGAGGCGGCCGTCAGTTGTTGAGGGCCCCGGTCATCCGGAACATAGACGGCCTGCGCAGGGTTCCACCCCAGCGCATCCCCTTCTTTGACGGGCCCCCCCGTCCACGCCGTCACTTGTTTCCAGCGACGGAGGTTGAATTGCGCATCGAGACACTTAGCAGCCGTCCGGGAAGTTAGCTTCTCATGCCCACACACAGGCATGGGGATCCCTAGATCCCGAGACAGCTCCAACATTTTCCCTAATATGAGAGGCTCGAGCAGGTCCTGTGGCGTCTCAGGATAAGCTGCCATGGCCAGCTCCAGCACCGCACCCCTGAACGCCACGGGCGACTCCTCTGGTGCTCGTTGTCGTTGAGCGAATCGCCGATGCGCATCATCTGGTGGCTCATAAGCATCGGCCATTTCTTGAAAAACACCACATAAAGTTGCCTTCTTATCGGTCGTTATGGAACGGAAGAATCGGACAGATTCGTCGTCCAGGAGAGTCGGCAACACCTCCAAAGCCTCCGCATCGGTCCATCTTGCTGTGCGTACCGCCGCCAAGAAGCGGCAGGCGAACGCGCTCCAGTCCCCACCGACGGAAAATTCTTTAACCGTTGTAAGGTGGCGACTCCGACTCCTCTTCCCGCCGTCTTCCAATGGTGGTGGTTGTGATGGCAAATTCAAAATGGCGTCGGCCCGCGGCGTGGCCAAGATGGCGGTTTGGCGCCACGGAGCGCGCAAAATGGCGGCCTCTTGCCGCGTGGGCAATGGCGGCGGCAGGACAGGCAACGTGGCGGCCCGCGGAGCACCACTTGCATCATCCATCGTCCCTGGCGCGACGAGATGGCATAGATGCGCCAGGACGTCCTTAAGTGCCTCCAGTTGTACCGCCATCGCTTGCCATCGTTGATCCGCGTCTGATGATGTCGACGGACCCGCCACCGCGCCAACATCCTCCACTCCCGTTCCCGTGGTCGCCTCAGCCGGGCTCTCCTCCACCACCCCAACAGGATCCGTGGTTGGAGGGAGTTCGTCGTCGTCGGACGAAGAAGCCGATGCAGGCGCCGGATTAACTTTCTTCCTCACTTGTTTCGACATGCCGTTGCACTTCCGACACCAGTGTAATAAACGACTGGACCACGATGTCTGGCTCAGTGTCCTTTATTATTCGGTTCGTGCTGTACACCCACACGGCTGTCTTTACTCTGTAGCTTCTCCACGGTGCTGACTCCAATGTCGGCCCGATCCGCAACAGCAGCTCCGCTGCTGTTTCTCTCACACAGCCCCCCTTGGCTGTACTCGCTGCTGCTCTTCTCCCTCCGCAGCTCTGACAGCTTCTTGCTCTCTCTCTCTCTCTCCGCAGCTCCTCCTGGCAGCCACACCGCTGCCTCTAACAAGCAGCCCCCTCTCTCTCTCTCTCCGCAGCTCCTCCTGGCAGCCACACCGCTGCCTCTAACACGCAGCCCTCCTGGCTGTCTCCTCTGCAGCTGCACACCACTCCGCAGCTTCCTCTTATCTTCGGGGTTGGCTCCCGATGGCCGTCGGCGCCCCCCCTCTCCACACTCGCCCGCGTGGCCTCACTCTTTTCCGCTCACACCCCGACTGCCTTCCCCTTCCGGTTTACCGGCTTAAGGCCCCGAACCTTCCCCCCACGTCACACGACTCCACCCCCCGTGACGTCACATCCGGAAGGTCGCTTACGCCCGCATTACAAAAGTAAAATAAAAATAAAATAAAATAAAAAATCACGACGTTTCGGAGGCAACACAAGCTTCCGTCTTCAGGTGGAACCGTCACAGCACGATTGCTGTATCAAGTAAGATACAGATCCTCTTATCAAGTAAGATACAGATCCTCTTGCTTGATACAGCAATCGTGCTGTGACGGTTCCACCTGAAGACGGAAGCTTGTGTTGCCTCCGAAACGTCGTGATTTTAATTTTATTTTTTATTCTACTTTTATTAATTTTAATTTTAATTTTTTACCTACGTGACTTTACCGAAAAAACCTAAGAGTATTTCGTGTATTTTTTTCAAGTCGAATTTCCCGTTCATGTATTTTAGCGAGTTGACTCAACGTCCTGTTCACCAAAACAGAATTGTTTCTCTTCAACGGCTACTGCCGTGATTTACGCGTAGTTTTTTTACGGTGGCTTCCCCAATTGTAACCTTCTGTGACTTGATGGAATTCGTTGCGTGTAGTTTGTGTCTTATCGTAGAACGTGTTCATCGTCTCCTTCAATCGATTAAATTTTATCAAATATAAAAGGGTCGTATCATGATTTGAAGCTTTCGTGACTGCAGGAATTCATACTCTTTGGTTCTTTCGGTAAAGTCACGTAGATAGAAACATAAATAATAGATCACGACGTTTCGATGAGCAATGGAAAGCTGTTGTTGCGATCGAAACGTCGTGATCTATTATTTATTTTTCTATGTACGTGACTTTACCAAAAGAACCCAAGGGTATAAAGGATCTAGTTCGCTTTCATCCTGTTTGTGAGTAGGCAACTAATTTTGGAAAGATATACATTTCCACCTGGCCTATAGATTTTCCAAATCACTTTTTACGTGACTAAATGAAACGTATTTGAATACAAAAACGAATCGTAAACCAGGTAAAGGAGTACAGACTGCTACCGGGGGGGAAATACCTTCCACCTAACAGCGGGAACAGTCCAGGATTATTCTCTCTTGTCGATGCAAGCACTACCATAGAGCTCCTTCATCGAGTGCTTTTTAACATGAATTGGAAAACACCACCCCCTGACAGTGAAATCGTTTCCATCGCCACCCCGCACCCAGCCACTACCACTCAGTGGTGCCGCTATGAAGCAGGCGGTGCAACTGCCCCAGTGTCACGTGGGTCGAGAGGGGCCCAGGTGCTGGGCTACGAAGAGAGAGGGAAATACCCAGGAGGCCACTTTCCATTGCTCACACTCGGGGCCCATACCAACCACTGTACCCACTGGATTCATGTTTTCATGCGCCGAGCCAAAAACACATCAGTGAAATAAAGCAATGCATGCCCCTGTGGTCCTGAAGGACTGTTAGAAGGGCCCTTTTGTCCTTCCTTTGACAACGCATCTATCCTTTTCCTCACTCGAGAACTGCAATAAAGTCTTCCACAAAGCGCGGCACACAAACGCGTCCGATTTGGATTTATTTTATTTCAATCCTCACGACCGGAATGTCCCTCCTCACCTCCGTGTTGCACAAAGCGTACGTCCTTTCTGACCCCGTGCAGTGCGAGCCGACATTGTTCCTGCGAAGGAACGAGAGAGAAACGTTACCAGCTCCATAAAATCACCGCCTATGCATTGACACACGGGAAAATCCTCCGCAGGAATTCATCGCCCCTATAAAAAGGCGTTACATTTCTTAAAAGGACTTGACTGGTGACGTGGGGTGGTGGGGAAAGGGGGCACAGTGCCAAGGTTTGACCAAACAAAGAGCACCAGAAGTTGGCGGTACACGGCCTTCTCTTGTGCTCTCTGCGTGAGCACGCATTTGGGGCCGAGGGCGCCGCCTCTTTGGCAGTGAAAGGCGAAGGAGGGTTGTGAATTCATCTGGGAAGTGTTTTCAGAGTCACTCGCTGGGCGAGCGCCCACGCTGCGGGGCCGTGAGCTTCGGGCACCGAAGGACGCCAACTGCCAAAACAAACAACGACCCGCCGTCACGAGTCCTGTTTGCGCGCTTCCTAAAGTCGTTCGCAAACTCTGATGACGAGAACTCGAGCGCAAAGGTTCGGCGACGTGGTTGTGTGCACTTTGTCTGGCCCAGGAGGCCCAGGGTGACGTTGCCTGCGTGTGGCCTGCGAATGTACAGGAGGCCTCTACGAGGAGGAAGATACCAAATCGTGTGACGTTATGCTGCCACTGCGACGATCACAATCGCCAGAAATGCACCCCATCTTCTCGTTCCTCGAAAATTAAGCACAGTTGAGCCTGGGTAGTGCTTGGATGGGCGATCACCATGGCTCAAAGCAGGTGATATAGGCTGCGGGGCTACATTGGTGGGGCAGCAGTGTTGCTGTGCTGTGCTCACACCTTACCTTCACCAACCCACGCTGATCAGTGTGGTGGAGTGTGACCAAATAACCACTTTGACCCGCGCCGCGTTGGCGAGACCCTCATCTCAGGGGTGCCACCACTGAGCACGACAAAAAAGAACTGAGACCGGCGGAGGGGAAAACTGCACTTAGCTGACAAAAACCCGGGACCTTTGACGGTTCATTTTTTTTTCTGAGACGGCTCACAGCTTTTCAAGGACAGTTACTTCAAAAAGAGGACAATGCTAAGGAATGCAAGACAGGTGGCAACTGTAGCCTCATCCGGCAGTGGACTGACTAAGCTTGTACATGTACAGAGCCGCCAATGATGGGGGCGAGAGTCTATTAGACCGAGGAGGGCGGCTGAGCAAGCCAGCACAGATTCTTGGCACGTGACGACGGCCTGAGTAACAAGTAGCTTGATAGCAAAGAGAATTATATTCTTTTACGAAAATTCTCGTAGCGTCCAGACCACAATTTAAGATGGCTCAAGGATGTAAGAATGTGCCTAAGCGCTGGGTGTGGCATTTTTGTGGCTGTCTCCGTTCAACCATAAAATTCCACGCTTAGCCTCCACATCAAATGAGCAAAACAAATCTATGTCTGGGCTCGAATAAAGCAGGCTCGCGGGCAGCCAAACGCGGCAGGTGAAAGCGACGTTTGTCAAGCACGAGGAAGCCTCGATTCCATGTTCATATGTCGTCCTACGCGTGGCGACGGTGGATCACGTTATATCGACGATCGGCTGATCGATACGTTATCTGGCGTAACTCTATCGCTAGCCGGTGTGACTTTTTTTTTCGTTCTCGGACACCGGCCCGATTTAACACTACAAATATACGATTGACAGTTGGGGGGGGGGGGGGAAGAGACCACGTAAGGATGGGATGATGGCTGCGTTATTTCCAATGTTGTCCGGCCGCATACGCAATTACATTTCAGGATATTTCAAAATCATCCAAAAACAAAACATACCCGTGATGCTTAAGCCAGAAGAATGCAATTTTTCACCACCGTGACATATTTTTGTTACCTAATACCAACACTCCTAGCAACTTGTTCAAACATAGAATTCCCCCCCCCCACCGCCCCACCACCGTGTGTGTCATCAAGCATGCTGCGTTCACAAAAATAATGAAAGATTCGTTTTACGAAATAAATGAATTAATTTGCTGTATACCGGTGCCAATGCCCCCAGGTGTCCATGCCTTGGAGCTGGCATCGCCAAGCATTGGTGTTATCTGCAACATTTGCTTAACACAATCCAAGTGAATGTGTCCCATAATAAGAATGACGTCTGACTGCTATACACATGTTTGAGCTTTCTCAATTCTCTTTGAGCAATCTGAGGCAGCAAGGTGTCAGTGAGAGGCGGTGTGGCAAGTAGGTTGCTAGCCTATCCATGCTAATATTAAACATTCTTCACTAATACCCATATATTTCCTTTAGCATGCAAGATGTGCAATGTCTACAAGCAGGACCTTCTTGAAAGGTGTTCTTGGGACTCCTAAGTAAAAAAGAAAAGTCACTTTTGCAAATAACCATTATTTACCTACAATATGGCCATTCACAAAAAAAAATATTTAAAACTGAGAGGAAATAAATAGTTGTATCTATAGACTTGCTTCAGTTCCTGTGACTAAATCAGTTTATGCACAGGTGCCGGATGGATTGTTGTATCGCAGGATCGCGAGAAGTGGAGGCGGTTTGGAGGGGCCTTCATCCAGCAGTGGACTGATCAAGACTGATTATGATAATAGACAAGCTTCCAGGGCATCCCAACAACCCTGCCTTTCATACAATCAGAGGCTCATGCTTATCTTAGTTTTCATTCTCGAGTAATACGGGGAATGATTGACACAACGTGTTTCAACAATTAATTCACAACCAAAACTTGATTTATATTTTTTGTATATTTTAAACAACCATAGATGGTATGTATCTAATCATTCCCTAATTTTAGAGAATACAAAATGTTTATGTTTAAGCATTAATGTGATGATGGCGCTTTGAGTGGCAGATTTGTGCCAGAAATGCTGCCCACGTGTGCAAGCAAAAATAAAATTGACTTGACAATCAAAACTAAGAGCATGATGATGAAACAACCCTGTACTTTCATCCATCCTTCAACCGATGTGTCCGGCGAGCAATCGCAATCACAACCAAATCGCTTCATTACAAGTTTTTTCCCCACTCTCAAAGTCAGGTCATGCTCTCTCAAAAACAATCTTGCACTTTGAGAAGGGTAATTTCTGTTGATTTTCGGGGTATTGCACATCGTTCTCGGAGCGTTTGTGTAGTGGTAGCACATACTGAGCAGTGTGAACCCGTCTGACTCCTAGCCTCAGCTAACATTAGTGGCCAACCTTCATGAACCGGCCCTTATCTGGATGTGGGGTGCTGAGGTTGTAATAAATATTTCATTCCTATCGTGATAATAACATCATTATCGCGCATTTTCCAGACGGGGTATCGACAAAGCGCTGAAATTGCTTATTCTTGTACTCTTTGCGATTATAAAGCCATTCGCGGAATAAGAAAACATGTTTCAATCTTGTCATGATACGGTGATATGAGATGAGCTAAATAACGTGTCTTGTCATCCCAACATCACATGGAAAACTTGTCTCTTTAAAACATTTAAATAATAGCGCTCAGCGGAGTGCGATGAGCCATGTCAAGCTTTGGTGGTGATCTCCCCCTCGCCAACTGCACACTTTAATTGTTACTTAAAACTTTCGTGACTGCAGGAATTCATATTCTTTGGTTCTTTCGGTAAAGTCACGTAGATAGAAAACTAAAAATAAAGTGAATAAAAATAAAAATGAGAAAAAAATTAAATTAAATAATAAAAACAAAAAACACTAATGTAGGCTGTAGCCTGGTTATTAAACTGAGTGAGTGTACTGGCAGTCTATAATGTAGACTGTAACCTGCTTCTTAACCTCGGTGAGTGTACTGGCAGTCTATAATGTAGACTGTAGCCTGGTTATTAAGCTGAGTGAGTGTACTGGCAGTCTATAATGTAGACTGTAGCCTGCTTCTTAACCTCGGTGAGCGTACTGGCAGTCTATAATGTAGACTTGTTCTTTTTTTTTATTACTGAAAGATCCAAAAATAAGTCTACATTATAGAATGCCAGTACACTCACTCCGATTAAGAACCAGGCTACAGTCTACATTCATGTTTTTATTTTATTTTCATAATTTTTATTTTGTATTCACTTTCTTTTTTATTCACTTTATTTTTTTATCTCCGTGACTTTACCGAAAGAACCAAAGAAGATGAACTGTACACTTCCTTCTCCAGAGGCACACGCCTCACACCCTCACCTGCCAGAGTGACACGGACTCCGGCGGAACATGATTCCTCCGCCGCAGGTGCGGCTGCACTCAGACCAGTCGGTCGACTGCGATCGATCGTCGTACTGATGGAAGAAAAACAGAGGATGCAGTCACACGTGTAGCACAGCACAGCAATCGGGGGGGGGCGGGGGGGGGATGTGGAAAGTCGCACGCGCCTGCGGTTGTTTGGTGAGCATGCGTACGCTTACGCACGCCAGCTCGGACAGCATTCTGCGCCAGGAGATGCTAGTCGCGCTGCACTATGAACCCGGCCACCTGAGTGAGATGCCTGGTCCACGGCTAAATCAGGCAGTGTTATTGATTTAAGTGTTGAGTTCCCCCTCACCTCCCGCCCCCCCCATAGTTAACAACATACATGTGAAATTTCCACAACTGCCAGAGGGCCCCCATCTGGAATGAGCCTTGGCACGTTGCTCGTTTGAGCAGGTGTAGACAATGTGCCTACTTTTTTTTTTATATATAACAGCGGCTGATTTTTTTTTTTATAGATGTCAATGACTAATCAAATCCTTCTACGATGCCTGAAATGTAATTCCCGCACATTCTGTCCGCACACGATCATAACATTATTCTCAAATGAGTCATACCTTGTGAGCTACTGTGCAGTTTTACAGAAAATGTCATGGGATTTATTTTAATCCTCACGATTTGCCCAACGATGTACCATCATGCTCGTTAATGCGCTTGTGAAAGTACATCGTGCACTTTGTTCGGAATTGCTGAGACAAGCGTAACAAAAACCTACAGTTACATTATGTTGAGCATGGAAACCAGGGACCTGGGTTCAATTTCGAGTGACGGCTAATAACAGCGGCGAATGGTGTCCAAATAGATCCTGGGCAGTCCCTTCACCAACCTGTGTGGTGAAGTATGGTCAAACCATACGCGCGACTGAAAGCCGTGAAGCGTCTTGCTCCCAGCAGTGGATTGATAAAGGGTTCTACATTTTTTTGTTTAATATATATGTATTTACTCGGGAGAAGTAATTGGTCAAGAGCAATACGGAGCACTGCTTATACAAAATTAAGTATTATTCGAATGTATGTGACCCATTCTGGGCTTTAATAGACTATAGTATTTACACGTATATTGTCTCTCCCCAGTAAGTATGCAATACATGTGAATGGATCTTGACAACAGACATTAAAATAAATGATAAATAACACATAGCCACCACCTCTTCCCCGTTCTCTGTCTGCTAGTCGGCGAATAACTTAATATCACGCTGGATAATGAATCTACTCTTGTGACCAATTCACATGAAATTCACTAGATCTCGTCGAGGTCTCAAAAGCTAAGCAGGTTTGAGACTGTATCATGTTCGGATTGGTGACCGACATTAAATAAGCCTCATGCTGCGGGGATACATTGTGCGCAGCAGAGTCCGCTACAGCAATATCCATTATTGTACTGTACTTCTATACCCCCAGGTCTATGCTCCTTGCCCTCACCGAATTTGCACTGGCCAGCGTGGTGAAGGATGATGAAATTACCCCCAAGAGCCGTATGGCATGGGGAGGCCCTTATCCAGCAGTGGATTTACCAAACACCACCTGTCACTGACGTGCAATCGGCGATGCGGAAATTTTGCCGAAGCCCGCTATGGGCTACACCCGGAGTTGGGGTTGTTCTTTACATTTATATCCAGGAAAGGCACGTGAGAAAAAAGTCCCATTAACCCCCCCCCATCCCCCAATGAGCAACAGGGCTCCCCTTATTCCTGTGCCCCCTATTCAGACGCAGTTCCTCAGGGAGGCTGGTGAGGCACTCGAGTTCAATTAAAAATGCCATCCCAGCCATTATGTGCTATGAAAAACGACCATTGTCCGCCAAAACGTCGCCTATAATGTTGTTTCTTCAATTAACGTATTGTTGATGCCATCGCAGCTTGCCATCACTTCCTTCCTTCTGCCGGATTCCACAGCAGTAAGACATTCGGCACGTGAGCTCCAAGGTCTGCTTCGCTTTTGCAAGCTCTTCCAACCTCAAGGGTTTCACACCGAGGTTGCCGCTCCTCCAAACGAGGTGGTGCCTCCCTTGGTACTCCTGTGTTTACCTGTATCCGTGTAATATCTAGATCGTGCTTTTAAATGTGCAGCTGGTAAAACTCACCGGCGAGGCTAGAGAGACGGGGGCAAGGCCAAGTAGGAGGAGACATCCCACGATAACGAGTGCAGGCACGGGCTCCATGACTGGGCTGGTTCGATGCCACGTTCCTACATCAGACACGCGCATAAAGACAAAGATCCCCCATATAGCCTTAACAGACTGTTGGGGCAAGTGCTGTCCGTGAGCACCTATGAGGGCTGGCACCACACACGAGTGGGTGGGTGGGTGGCTAACACCACGCCTGGCAGCTTTTGTCTCCCCAGTTCTGATGTATTGCCACACCAGGTACTTATATAAGGCTGAGCCGATCTAGGGGAGGCACAGGACTGGTTCAAAAATTCGAGAATCAAACTCGGGTCACCAGGTTCATAGCGCAGTGAGAACCACTACACTACCAATCCCCACACACAGACATGCACGTACTGTGACACCTTAAGCCAAACACCACCTTGTAGCAGTGGCGTGGTGTGGTCGATTGACAAGGGCCCTGCTGCAAATCATTAAATGGGGCCCCTGTCCAATTCTTCCCTCTTAGTAGCCCAGAAACCGGGCCCCCTCTGGTCCATGGGCTAGGGTGCAGTTGCACAGCCTGCACACTCGATAGCTATTCCACTGCATTGTAATAACATGGAACAATATACCGGAGTTGAACTAGGACGCTTTACACTACTACAATATGGCATTGTCCCTTTATTTAGCCTTACAGATTTTCCAAATGGATTTAAAGAGCTGTAATGCAATTTAATGGGTTAATGTAGAGATTATATATTTTTTATTGAGGTCATATTCAAGATGTTTGGTCATTAACTATTTGGGTACAGCATTTTATTTTCAACCTTAGTCAGCACAACCTGCCATGGTCTTCGTGGAGGGATCTTGCCTCGTAACATCAGGCAGCCCAGCAGCATTTATTTAAGAGGGCACACTCTCCTGATGAGACTCAGAAGATTGAAAGCCACTTAAACCAATGCTACATCAACAGCATTCAATATATACCGATTTTAAAGAGACAATTAAAGGCCCACCTCTTTATTAAAGGCCACCCAATTCCCCATGGCTTTTGAGTGGCATTAACCTTGGCTCCATACCTCAGAATCATGGTCATTAATGTCTGGGAAATTCGTGCGTGTTACAAATTGTATAATTATTCCGTTGGGCTGGATAGCCTATAGGCTAAAATCGCATTTACATTTATGTGGTTTTGAAAACAGATCCTCGTTATGTTGAACAAATGTTTTGTATTACATCCCACTGATATTGTTTAGCTGAATTAGAAGTACGTGATGGTAATGCACGTCCCTCTAATTCTGATATTTGCCTAAAAGGGCATCCTTAGGAACGCCTTGTCTTTTGAAATCAAACTGATCATTACATATTGTCTGACGACTTGGAGTTACCCGACCAATAATCCTGTGTTAGGCTGGATGTATCTCGAGTGCAAACACATTCAAGTACAGTGTGTGTGTGTGTTTGCATGTTGATTCCTTGACATGGGAGCCTGTTCTGGTCGTTAATTGAAACAAGCAATATACTTGGCACAGTGCGCGCTTAACATCAACAATGGGGAGTGAAAGGTGTTACCGGGCGTGGTTATGAACACAACAACTCACTCGTGTCACACTGGCCGCCTACTCATGAGCAGGCACTCATCCCACGGTATATTATGTCATGTTTCACAGTCCTAAACCAAATCTACGCCCGAGCGACCGGTTGCTCAACTGCTTGCAACTAACTGGTCGCAGAGACGTCTTCACGTAAGCGACTCAGTTTCATGCAACCAAGTTGCGCAAATTTACACGGCTGTCTTGGCGGTTATTGCAATGCCACGATTAAATTGAACGTGTCCATGAATGTGTCTCACCGTGAGGACAAATTCCATTGAGTTCTACTCCCGTGTCGGCAGCCACACTGCTGCTTGAGAGCGAGGACACTCGGCACAAGCCGCCAAGGCAGTAAACAACAATTGGCTTTTCGTTTTGAAATGCACAAAGACTCACCCTCGCCAGAGAAGTGTGGGATTTCCACCACTCGCTCTGGTTTCACCAACTGAGATGAGCACAATCCAATGCCTCGCGTGAGCATTTTTCATGAAGATATTACAAAGACAGCTTGCATTTTTAGTGGGCACCAAACGTCTGAGGGTTGGCTACAGAGTTTTATATTCATCATCACCAGCAGCAGCGTCATCTATCATGATCAGTTCATTGCTGGATGGAGCCCTCCCTCACCCAGCCAAACCATCCGATACTATATATCACGATCCTGTGTGAAATAATAATCTTATAACCATCGTCTGGGACGCGTTGCCGTGCCATATATCGCTTGCAGAACAGATCACAGTGCGTGCCAAAAGGTGTGGCGATGCGAATGCGAAACAATGTCACAGCTTTTTGTTGATAGTTTGTGTCTGTAGTGATGGGTTTTCTCGCACTTTGAAAATTTAAATTCCACATTTACATATAAAACACACACAGGGCATTTACTAAATAACAGTAAGAACTCGGCTACGGTATTTTGGAATGAATAACAATGCCCAATTGTTTGTTCAGGAAAGCCTCACCGAGGCTCAGGAGAATCTTTCGGTGAAGTTCTGTGAGGTTAATATAATCCAGGTTTCCCTCGCTTCACGCGGGTTCTGTTTGTGCGATTTCGCGTATATGCGGATAACTAAATCTTCTTACTCAAAATTCGTTCTATGCGGTTTGATTTCACTCACATGCGGCTACGCAGTCGGACGTGAGACAACGTTGTGCGTGCATTGTACGCGCTGCTCGGCAGGGCAGCACTTTTTTGGGAACGCATCTACTATCGCATACAGCGAGGGAAACCTGAATGCCATTGTAGCATGGTAAACAAGAATCCCGATGATGATTCCAATTACAGCACCCAGCTAAATATCTCCGAGTCTCAAGACGTTTTAAAGGTTCTGTAATCGCGCGCACACGCGGCACACCCGATGTAACTCTAATTTAATTTAACACATTACACGTTCCTTCGGAGTGGGCAGGTAGGAACTTGGTTGGCCAGCGCATTCGTGCACGACAGACAAATATGCACGACAGACAGACAGACAAATAATCCCTGGTGGGCAGTGTGGAACCTGTTGTTCCTACCTGTATGAGGCTACTGTGTCAATCCACTGCTGGATGAACATATTCCCACGTCATGGGGGGGGGGGGTGTGGGGGGAGATGGTTTGACCATACTTCACCACACCGGTTAGTGCGGGTTGTTGAAGTGCCGATGCAAAAGCCGTTCAGATATCACCCGCCACTCATGTCAGCCGTGGCTGGGGACAAGAAGTCGAACCAGGAATAGGTGGCTCGTTCGTAGCGCAGTGAGAACCCCACTGCGCCACTGCTCTTCCCACCACAAGTATAGCATCACGACACAACTAACAACAACAACAACAACGCTGTCAATTGTCTCGCCGAGGAAATCCTCAAGGAGGAGTCCAAGGACTAATTTTGTGGACCGTCCCGATAAAGTTTCGACTGCGTTTTTTTTAAAAAGCAACCTGCGTACGTACACGTTGATGTCAGCAGCATCACGGGGCCCCATCGGAACGCAAGCTCGAGGCACACACCACCACATGCGTGCGAAATGCGAGTCACAGGTGCGAGAGTTACTTGCGTGGGTAACAGGAGAAGAGCAGTCGGAGTAAATAGCGCGTCGAGTTCCAAACCTCTGTGTCTTTCTTCAGCTCAACTTGAGAGGCGCTCCAGTGGAGGAGGTTCGCGTCGGTGTCGACCTTGCGCCTTGAGTCGCTTTGCACTCTCCGCCTCTCTCTCTCTCTCTGTTGCGCCGTGAAGTTGTGACTTCGGGGCAGGGAGGATCCCCTGATTTATTTAAATAAAAGGTTACGCGGTGCGTGATGTGACTCAGTAGGAGGTACGGGGAGGAGGAGGAGGCAGGCAGGCAGGCAGGGGTGGTGATGCTGTTGGGTGTTATTGGTTGGAGGTGGGACGTGACAAATTTGTCGCGGTGGAGGCGCTTGTTGGAAACATTTCCTGGCAGAGGAACTCAACCTGGCACAGGGGTCGACATCCGGCGGCTGTTTACCATGGGAGTCCAGTTTACTATGAGAGTCCAGTTTACCATGGGAGTTCAGTTCGCCGTGGGAGTCTAGTTCACAGTGGGAATCCAGTTCACCATGGGAGTCCAGTTCACCGTGGGAGTCCAGTTTACCATCGGAGTTCAGTTCACCGTGGGAGTCCAGTTTACCATGGGAGTCCAGTTTACCATGGGGGTCTAGTTCACCGTGGGAGTCCAGTTTAAAATGGGAGTCCAGTTTACCATGGGGGTCTAGTTCACAGTGGGAGTCCAATTCACCATGGGAGTCCAGTTTACCATGGGAGTCAAGTTTACTATGGGAGTCCAGTTTACCATGGGAGTCAAGTTTACCATGGGAGTCCAGTTCACCATGGGAGTCAAGTTTACCATGGGAGTCCAGTTCACCATGGGAGTCCAGTTCACCATGGAAGTCAAGTTTACCATGGGAGTCCAGTTCACCATGGGAGTCCAGTTCACCATGGGCAGGGGTCGACAACCTGCGGCTCCAGAACCGCATGCGGCTCTTTCAGGACTGTTTCGTGAGGTCGTTCAGGGCCACCGTCTCGTATTTGAAGTTTTTTTTTTACTGAAATTGAAAAAAAAATCGCTCTTGTTGTTTTCGTTTCCGACCCCTGCTCTAGCCTGTGCTACGAAGAAGAACCGATTCCCGAAACGTCACCTATATTTTTTTTCAGGCAGTGTTATTGACAAATGTTGTTTTCGATTACAGCCGGGCGTGGCGACTCACGACTTTGACCCAGCGCTTTGGAGGAAAGATGGTGGATTGTCCTGAGATTTGCTAAGGATATGCGAAGTGGCCAGGAGATGTCAGTACAGCAAGTGGGATCGTCAACCCGAACGTACGGTCTTTCTTAGTGTTCTGACCTTATCAGCGAAGTGGGGGTTCTCTGGTTGATTCCATCATACAAACCCCACTCCTTAAACTAGAATTGGCCAAACCTTCCCAACGCAGGACCCTCCTGAAAATCCTGAGGCTCAAGTGAGGCTTTCCTGAACAAAACACATTCTCACAATTGTCCGATTCTCTTCAATACATATACACCGCCCTTCGCTCATCATCAGAAATGATCTACCCACTGCTGGATCAAGGCCTCCCCAAGGTGTCACCGTCCCGCAGTCTTGCGGTGCAACAAAACATGTAGCTCCTGCAGAGATGATGTTATCGCTACTTCTCCACGGTGGACGTCCTCTCGGCTGCGCTCCCGCCTTTGGCTGCCATTCCATCAAATCTCGCCATGGAAATGCGGAATTTCCAGTGATTAAAATTCCACATTCCTATGAAGGGTGCTTGTCTATCCAGAGGACAACCACCGCTGACTTCCCAAAAAATGGTACTTATTTTTTAGACCCGAGTAATGAGGCACACATAAGCTAAAGTACTGTAAATTAAATATAACCACAGCTAGAGGAGGGAACACACTTGGATGAACGTTAGCCGCATGTGCAGGATCGATATATTTTTGCATCGCAGGGTCGTGAAATGGTGATAACTTGGAGAGACCTTCATCCAGCATTGGCAGGATGATGGTCGATGATGACGCACTATTTCACTTTTTTTTGGTAGCCTAAATTAAATACACATGCACAGAGGCATAACAAAAACGCACCTAGCAGAATTGTTTACCCAATAACAATGACTCATGGCCTCTCCATGCTCAACAGCTGTTTATTTCTTACACAACTGCCAGAGAAAGCCGCCGCTCCCGATCCATGTGTTTCCCATTTGCCAATACACCTCGGTTGGTAAAGGGGGCAAGCACCCAAAGTTAAACACGAGTTTAAGTCCAGGCCAGGGTTGACTCAGCCCATTGTAATTGTCACACCTCCGCAGCAATTCCATCGTCGAGTCAAAATCCCGTGAACCTCTGACAATGCATTTATGCATCGAAAGACATTCTCACGGGACTCCACACAGGTGCAATGGCCGAATATTTACCCCAAGCCATGTGATGAAAAATAAACAAAGGTCTCCGATTGGAAGAAAGAGACCTCCACAGCGATTGATCGGGAGGCAGACTTTAAAGGGAGTGGAGAATAAGAGTCGAACGGGAAAGCAAAAAGGATCCGTTAAAGGTAAATGACAGAGATTGGCGAGAGGTAAAAAATTAACCCGTAAAAACAAAGTTTTTCACTATAAATCCTTTATATGCGTGGCATCGGTTTTATTGTATTATTCATTTGTTTTTCTTGAGTAAGAGTTTCATGTTTATCACATTGGTATTTTAAATTAAATGAAATTTTTTGTTTTCCTAAAAAGTGGAAAATTTTGGAAAAAAATTTTCACGAAAATAAATTGTCACGCACAACGAGTCTGTGTGCAAAATGTCGGCTCGATTGGATCACGGGAACTGGGTTAAAAAACGACCAAAAGATTTGCACGGTCGTAAGCGCGCAAGCAAGCGAACTTAATATAAAGGATTTAAAAACAAGGACAAGAAGGTTCGAGAAAGGCAGCTGAGGGAGATATAAGGGTAGAGCACGAGTGGGGACGTACGAAAGAAGATACAAGCCGGAAGACAAGCAGGAAGCCTCGGGTCCCTTATTGTGGAAGTCTTCAAATAAAGGTGGCTCTTTATAACTTTTATTAATTAAAAAAAAAATTTACCTACGTGACTTTACCGAAAAAACCTAAGAATATGAATCCTTGCAGTCACGAAAGCTTAAAATCTACAAATATAATTATAAGCTTTGAGAATGAATCTGACGTATCCATCATTACGTGTCTCAATTTACGCTCGAGTCCCTGCTCAAATAAGCATCGGTGGAGGAGCAGAGGGCGGTCGCCCCAATAAATCAGCCCACAGCAAGAAGTGGAATTTTCACATTTGTCTAAGATGGGTGCCCCAGTGGTACAACTAAACCAGGGCTCATGGACCAGAGGGGGTCGAGATGTTGGGTCATGAAAGACGGCAGTCACGGGGGCCTCATTTCATTGCTTGCACCAGGGCCCATGCCTCGCACGCGATACCACCGGGTAGCCAGTGTCACCACAGGACAACCACTGTTTCCTACAAACAGGTGCAGCATCAACAACACAGACCGAGTGAAACAAAGAGCACTTTATTGCAAGGCATATCAGTGCAACTTGAAGCGTAACGCCTATCTAATTCGTTACTTCTACAGGAGTAGAGACACTCCTTCACCACTACAACTACAAGACCATAGGCATTTCAGAGCCATGAACAGCAGAGGCCATTGAAGTGGGTGGGGGGAAAAGGGGCTGTTTTTCCGATAATGGTCTGCAACGAGTCACTTTGTAAGCGGCGAGTATACATGGAAAGCGCGCTCCATAAAGGTACAAACGTGTAACAAAATAAGCATGAAAACACAAGCAATTTAAAAGTCTAAATAATTGAGTTGTGAAAATTATAACGGCTTGTTTTTGCTTTGTCTGGGGTTTTTTTTGTAACAGTAAGCAGTTCTTACACTAACAGTAAACAGTCCTTACACACACACACAAATAATTTTTGACGAAACCTTCAATTGATGTTAAAGAGCGGATGGCAGATCGGACAAAAGTCGACTTCAGTACACGTGCTGCATGCAGCATTGTTCTATAAAATGAGACGAAGTCTCACGGATGAAAATGGACTCCACTGAGCAGTATGACCTGCACAGATTATCCAAAGACTCCCAGAGAACACAAGTCACTCAGTCTCTCGCAGGGAAGTCCTGAACGCACAAAAGAAAGTGAACATAAACTTGGATTAAAAAAAACCTTCTCTCATCCTACTCTTGAGATTGTGCAATGGATACGAATCCAGGCAGTCTGTCCAAACCTGTGAAGGAACACAGGGGGTGTGCGAGATGGGCAATGCACGCATCCGCGAACACAGCGAGCAACGATAACGTTTATATCACCCACGTTCCCACATATGCCGTCAACCCACGGACAGACCTTTTCGCACCATTACACTTTATTGGTGAGGGGTCACGACCGTCACGCCACAACTTAAGTACAAATGTGCCAACATTTTACAACACCAGTACCGCACTGCTGAAAACCACATTTCATCCAGTTCCTAGAATTTACACAGCAGCATCTGCAAGGGGATTGTACAGGGCACAAACTTCAATCATGTGACAAAAATGCATCTTGCATGCTTCTCAAATCCAGCTGTTAACCTGCAATGTAAATGTGCATCGTCTGTTAAGTTTTGCCAGTGCAGGAAAGTTACTTTTAAAGTGAAATTTGTAACATAGAGACAGTTTGCAATCGATGCATTCCCATCACATTTTATTTTCCCAATCTCTTTGTGCATAAAGCCTTACAAGCAACAATTTTACAACACCACCACGGCTTAATACTTCTGTATCATAAAATTACCCAAACACTTGTTAACATGTTTATATCTACGATACAAAGCCACAATGTAAACTGCTGTCTGAATATATTTGGTTAGCAGTTAGGAGCAGGTGAAATTGTAGAGAAATAACAAGCTTTGTACACCATAAAAGATTTCATTTCCCTTCTGCAAGAGCATGGCATTATTTAAGCTTGAGTAAATAGTTCAGACATTAAAAATATCCACACACCAAAGCAATTAAAAGGAAAAAATAAACCTCACAAAAGCAGAGAGAACATCGAGGCAACAACACATCACAGCAACCAGTCTATAGTCTGCCTTTGGATTGCAATCAGTAGCGGCGTACAGCCTTCTTCAATACTGCGGCCACGAGTCTGGGCACTGCAAACCTTTCAAGACCCACGCCAATCTCCGACTGATACACGCACGCACGCGCACGCACGCACGCGCACGCACACGCGAGAAAAAGCCAAGTGCAACGTATTCGGTCGATGGTCGGACAGGTCAGAGCAGCACCGCCATTAAGCCGAGCCGGATGGAGAAAAGGTAAGCGAGGGGCCTCGGCCCGCGATGCCACTGCGCGGTGGCCCGGGTCACGTACGAGCGCCTTCACGATGCCTGCAGCGCGCCGGCTGCATAGCTCACGGAGCTGTCCTGGAACTTGCGGCAGTGGCTCGACTGTGCGTAGTTCAGGAAATTGAAGGACAAACTCGCGCCTTTGTTCCGGAGCTCCGCAACCGCCTGCCGTCAACAGGGAATGACATTGGCAAGTTAATAATGATGGACTCCAACAGGGTTATGACAAACGCCAGAGCATCTTATCCCCTTCTTCCACTGTCACATCTGAGCCAATGCAGGGCCAATGCAGAGCCCTCCCAGTAAGGGTGGTTTTATACTGGCTATTTGCCGTGCCATACCAGAACCAAACAGGACATGCTAGCATCACGAGACATCTGAATCTGCCCTCAGTGCCAGCAGAACCAGGGGTCAGGCTAAAAACGCAGCGATTGCATACGATGTCAGTCAGTACATTGCAAGCACATGGTGTCACCTACATGTATCTCGACTCGTTTGTTGCGTGACAAGTGGCACAGCGAGGCGACTACAGTGACAAACAACCTGTTGCCTCCTGATGCTGGCACAAGCACAGCTTGATTGTACATCGGACAAGAGATCAGAGTGTGTTAATGGGATGGCTCTCACGTTCAGCATGACCCCGATGGGATGTCGTCCACATATCGTGTTTCGGTACTTCTTCAGGTAACTGCTGAAAGCTGCGGGGTCAAGCTGCTCAATAATGTCCATACCCTGCAAAGAGATGGCACACGGTGAGGTGCACATTAACAATAATAATGATGCCCTATTGTGTAGGTGCTCAGTCGTGCTCAAAAGCTATTCGATGTATTTTCAAGTTGTACGTTTCACTCCACCGTGCTGCTAGGAGATTCTTTTTCAGGAAATAAATTCCAGCGAAACATCGGTCATCATGCCAAACAACACGCGACACAATACCGAAAACAGAATGGAGATCTATAATTTCTATATTTATCAATTAAAGCCAACTATATTCAGGAGGGTCCTGCATTGGGATATTTGGTCAATTTCGCTAAAATATGTTTTGAACGTGGGAGGAAACGGGAGTAATTGGAGGCAACCCACCACGCACATGAGCGAATAACCCTTGAAGCTCTGCAAGGATTCCAGAAATAATTTCCTCTACTGATATCAGCTGGCAGGCCAGCAAGAGACATGAATCTGTATTGATCCAACCATCCTTGCCTCCAGAGTGCTGTATTCAAGCCATATACACTGGACCATGTGCCAGCACATTAACAAATGTGTGCAATGTTCAACTTAAACGGATACTTGTGAGATAGAAATTGTACCCATACTTGCTTGACAGTGAATGATGCAATAAACTCCGAACAAATAGTTACACATTTTATCGTTGTGTTATTTGTATAATTTAACATAAATATACCACCAGATGAGTGATTTATTTAATTTCTAATATATTTGGATTTCTTCTTAAAATACGTAATTGTAAGGAAAACATTACTTGCTTAAGTATCACAGCATCTCAAACAATAACACAGGAAATACAATAAACCCATCAGGGCAAAAAATACACAGGAAGAGACAGATGAGAAAAAAAAGACAAAAGATAACAGGAAAACCTTTAAAACAGCCTGCCTCAGCAGCTTTTCCCCCCTCTTATTTCACCTAATGATGATTGCTTGTGTTGCGATCGAAACGTCGTGATATTTATTTATTTAACTTTATTTTAATTTTTATTATTTTATTGTTCTATCTACGTGACTTTACCCAAAGACCCAAAGAATTTGATAACAAATCCAATGATTAATAGAAGAAAAAAAATCATCAGAACAGACTCCAAAACAATGTGATCCTCAAAAATCACTAGTTTGTATGATGACCTTCACACCTGCTGTTAGCTTCATGTGAAACAGGAAACTGCATTGGAAAACGTAATGTACACCATCTTAAGCACACAATGCACAAGTGAGCATGCTGCATGCGGATAAGGTTACCATCTTGTCAATGTACTCGATCGATTTGTGGATCTCTCCTTGAGACTCGTCGTAGTAAGTGTAACGAAACCGCTGGCCTGCAAACAGACAAAGGATATATTTTCATGTTACTATGATGTCATCTTTCCTCCCTGGCTAGTTCCAAATTAATGACCAGTTACTGGAACAATGACTGTTACTTTCCCGTGCCATTAGAAAGGCCTCTGTTATATCAGTGCTTTTAAATGTTGCCAGAGTAGTATGACGTCATTGTTTTTTGACAGCATGTGCATTATAGGCATGAGAGATTGTAAAGTTATGATTAAAAAATATTAAGGCAAACGTATGTCTGGTGAGCTGCAGTTGAATTACTTTTAAAATCATCGAAATAAGTATGTCAACACACAAAACATTATTAAAAAGTGTGAAACGTTATGTCGCGTCGTGAACAAATTGCATCGCGGCAATTCTCATTGTTACTGGTGGAAAATGATGGTTGCAAAACCTTACCCCAGTGACAGAAGTCGGAGGAGAAGACAAACAGGTTGTTTGGGTCATCGAGGTACTTGCTGAAAAGTCTCCCGTACTCACACTCGCGAGACTCGTTCAGAGAACCCACCAAGACTGGCACAATGGTGAAATCATCTCGTCGGCTGGGGGGGGGGGGGCAAAAGGGCATCAAAGATTTTTCATTCGTTTTGAACTTTAGACTGACCATAACTAAACAAGTTCTGCTGTTATTATGCTCATGAAAAAACAGCATGGTTCTAGTTATTTCACTTTCCACAAACATTTCCTAATTGCATTTGACCATATCACAATTCACATAAGGCACTGTGCCCATAAGTATGCATGTACAAATTGAAAAGTTATAATTTATATAAACTATATGTAAATAATATGCCAAAGATACATTTAGGCGAACGGAGTGCATACAATTGTACAAATGTGACAGGACAATGGGAAGCAGAAATTACAGTAAAAATCATAACCCAATCAGGATACTAAATTGTGACAATTCATTTCATCTATTGAGGCGGGGGGCGGGGGGGAATAAATCACTGCCATGCCTATATTCTATACACAGTACTGTTATTGACACCGACAGCCTAATCTCTGACCTCTCCATGACCTTGGCAATGTAAGGCAGCTGCATTTCAATGCTGTGTTCATCCTCATCCACCTCCACGCTCATCTTCTCAAACATGCCTGTCTGGGACAGCTCCGAGTAAACTGTAAGTAAATGAATTTGGAAGCAAGAGACAGGTCAGTTCATATATTCACACACATAAGACTCCCCCGTATAGCCTTTAATAGCCTGTTGGGGAAAGTGCTGTTAGCGAGCACCTCTTAAGGTCGGAATAGTACACATGGTGGGTGGCCAGCACCACGCCTGACCGCCTTTTTCCCCCGAGTGGTAATGTTTACACACCGCACTAGGTACTCATTCGAGACTCAGTCGACCTAGGAGAGGCCCAGGACGGGTTCAGATAATCGCCACTGATGTTTTCGCTGTTCATCTTGGAATAAAACTCAGGGTGCTGTATTCATAGCACAGAGCACTAACAACTACACCACTACCCCCTGCGTTATCGTGAGCACATGCCTGCGAGCGTTATGGAACTTACTCTTCTGGTCAATGCGGAGGTTGTAGATGGGCGTTTTGTAGATGGAGACAGAGGAGAGTGCACATCCCGACAGGTGTACATGGTGGGATGGTCCCAGAATGAACACTCGTTTCCTGTAAACAGAATAATGGCACGCGCCGCTCACACAGGAGGCGAGAGGACTGTACACGACTCAACTATTAAGCCGCCTTCAATTTGTCTGCGTCTCGTGTGGTTACTCACGTCTGAGCAGGGTCCACCTGTTTATAGGCGTGAGCCGCACACGATCCGCAATACGAGTAGCCGGCGTGCCTGCAATATCAAAGCAAACATCTCTCACAACAACTCACAACAGCTACAATGTTTTTCATAAACTCGTGTTTTTGTTGTTTTTGTTGTTGTTGTTGTTGTTTATCGAGCCATGATTGATCAAGGGTGGCTGTGTAAGGGTACACCATCATCAATATCATTAGCTAACCTACCAATCAAGCCTTGTGCTCAAGCCAGATGGGGTCATTAGACTTCAACCACCGCGACGGTGACTGCAGCTCTCGGCCGGTACTCACGGTGCAATGATGGCTCTTGCAGGCCGGCGGGTGGCCTGTGCCTGGGCGAGCCATCCCTCCAGCTGGCTTGACAGCTGTGAGCCTGCAAAAGGGGTTTAGAGAAGCCAAACGCACGTGCATTTACTACCAGCCACACCGCCAATGCCCACAAGGAAAAGTCAACCGTCATGGCCCCGTAATAAAATGTTAAGAAACGTACATCCCCGATGAAAACAAAGGTTCAGCGGAACACTTCATGCTCTGCACTGTACCTTACACTCAGTATCTGAATTTCCCAAGTAAACGTTATTGCCATGTGCAACATTCAGTAGATGACGGGGCATTTAAAGTTATTTAAAGATCTTCTTGGTTCTTTCGGTAAAGTCACGTAGAAGGGAAATAATAAAATAATAAAAATAAAGCATAATAAAGATGAATCCCTGCAGTCACGAAAGCTTTAAATCGAAATTTATTTAAAGATGTGTACAAATGTACGACATCAGGTATTAAAACATGGCGGATTAAATAAGCTCCAAAGGTGATACACTGCCTATTATTTATAGAAAAGCATTAGCAATAAAAAAAAACACTATTCTTTGTGCTACAATTATGGTATAAGACAAAAAATGTTTAATTGGGAATGGAATATTATTTACTCATCTAAGCTCAAATGTATTGTTCAAATATATAAAAACATGTTTCTGTAAGTAGATTTGCAACCAATGGGTTGTCTTCGATACCAACAAGAATATGAAAAGTCACATTAAAAAAATATATTTTTGCTGTGTATGATGAATGTTGATAACATGTGAAACACCACATTCAGGAACCGTAGCTTGACTCATGCAGCATGCCATAGCTTCCCACACACACATTCCTTCATAATAGGCCACCCAATGGAACAACTGTCTATCTGGATGTCTGCCTAAGTGTCAACGCATATCAATTTCTTAATAGAAAGCCAGGTGTCTGGCTGCACACGTTTCAAGCCACATGCCTGGCTAATTATCATGCCTGGCTAATTATCAAGTCTCATTCCTGGCTAATTATCACGTGTCATGCCTGGATCACGCATGTCTAACTGTAATGCCTCAAGCCGGGCTAAATTGCCCTATTGTCATCTCGCAGTGCATTGCGAGCCAGTGGCCACGAAGGGCTTCATTGAACTTGGGGGTGGGGGGGTTGAGGGGGGTGGGGAGATTGAAGGGGGTGGGGAGACTGAGGGGGGTGGGGGGTTGAGGGGGGTGGGGAGATTGAAGGGGGTGGGGAGGTTGAGGGGGGTGGGGAGGTTGAGGGGGTGGGGGGGTTGAGGGGGGTGGGGAGGTTGAGGGGGGTGGGGGGGTTGAGGGGGGTGGGGAGATTGAAGGGGGTGGGGAGGTTGAGGGGGGTTGAGGGGGGTGGGGAGATTGAAGGGGGTGGGGAGGTTGAGGGGGGTGGGGAGGTTGAGGGGGGTGGGGGGGTTGAGGGGGGTGGGGAGATTGAAGGGGGTGGGGAGGTTGAGGGGGGTGGGGGGGTTGAGGGGGGTGGGGGGTTGAGGGGGGTGGGGGGGTTGAGGGGTGTGGGGGGGTTGAGGGGGGTGGGGGGGTTGAGGGGGGTGGGGGGGTTGAGGGGGGTGGGGGGGTTAAGGTGGGTGGGGAGGTTGAAGGGGTTGGGGAGGTTGAGGGGGGTGGGGAAGTTGAGGGGGGTGGGGGGGGTTCAAGGGGGTGGAGAGGTTGAGAGGGGGCGTGGTCAGACCGATGACGTTGGTCACGAGCAGCTCGCCCATTGACCCAGCGCTGTCTCTGAGGCTCGTTGCGGCAAAGCAGTGCGCGACCTTTTCACCGCCCGCTTACAAAATCCCGTTTTCACCCCCGCCAAACCGATTGATTCCATTCATAAACTTTTTACAGAATACTGCGCACACAATACGCCCGTCTCTCTCGTCGCGGCGTTTTATTTATACGCTCCTACGAACGACGAAGCCTCTTACGGGACTCACTTTCTCATCGCGTCTTGTTTTGGAACTACTTTTTTTCCTCTCCATATAGTCGTCCAATCAGGAAGCGTTATCGCGCGGTGTTGCAAGCCAATCGGAAGGCGCCCACCACAGCAGACGCGATTTACCAGGGCCGGCCATCTTACTCAGGGTGAATCTCGATTTGAAGCTTTCGTGACTGCAGGAATCCATACTCTTTGGTTCTTTCGGTAAAATCACGTAGGTAGAAAAATTAAATATACATTTATCAGGGTAGTTCGAGGCTACACGAGACGCGGTTCACCAGGGCCGGCCATCTTACTAAGGGAGTTGGTTCGATGCTATACGAGACGCGGTTTACCAGGGCCGGCCATCTTACTCAGGGAGTTGGTTCGAAGCTACACGTGACGCGGTTTACCAGGGCCGGCCATCTTACTAAGGGGGGGGGGGTGCTAGATGGGGCACACCGACGTAAGATGGCGCACGGGCATTCAGCAATACTGCGATGACGCCAGCAAACGCAATCCCGATCGGGTGTTCTCACACACACACAGCAACTCCGTGCGGCGGATGATTAACAATGGGGAGGGAAATTCGAGCGGCGCTTTGTTTTGTTTTCGCAGAGCGGTCAACTTACCCAATCTATTTCCATTTGACCACGCTTTAAGTTCGATCAGCCACACTTTGGCTGTTCGCGTCAGATTTAGCCAACAGAAGTAACCCCCCCCCAACCACCTCGGCCTTCACTGCCACTCATTTGTTGTTGTTAGTGCCTGATGAGTCCCAAATGTCTCATCACCATCATCGTCAACCATGATCACTCCACTGCTGGAGGACGCCCCCCACCCTCCACCTAAGCTGTCGCCAAACCTCACGATCCTGCAATGCCTCTAGCGCCGATTTAATCACTCCGCATCACCAACAAACCCTCTCGAAAGCGTTCCATGTTGCGGCCTCTCTAATGTGACCAATCAACCTTTAATTATCATCTTAACTTTGCTACGTTCCCTTAATTAAAGTGTTGCACAATTTGCCAATGGTAACAAATACTGCCCCGAGTAATAACACATGGGCCTCCACATAACGCACTTTTATTTTTAACGTCAACAACAAAACCAGGCTCTGTATTGAGTGAATCCTGCTTAAAACACCGTCTAATAGACAGACTAATCCCCACGATTAGAATATAGAATTCAAACCATTGGATCAGAAGGCACGTTATAACCCCCATTCTGAGCAATACCCCAAGTGATAAAATAATTTATTCCTTCTCAAAGCGGCGATTGTGAAATAGCTCGTCGGGATTTCGTGCCGAATGTAAATTGCCGGGGAGGTACGTGGCCGGCACAAGGCCGCAGGCTTTCAGCCGCGGTCCCCGCAGGCAAAACGGTTGAGCGAGCAGGCGAGAGCGGTGACACCCGCCCGGCGTTTCTACGAAAACCTCGACGTTTGCTACCCGCCGCTGTCAGCCCAGACCTCACCGTCTCCAAACCAGCAGGCGATTTCTCGCTACAAGATGAGAATCTCGGCGAGGTGTAGGTTTGTTTGTGTAGAAGAGGTGGAGGTTGTCCGACTTAACTCACCGGAGGCCGAGTACCAGCTGCCGGCGTGGCTTGCCTCCCGCTCCAGGTCCCGACTCGACATCCTATCGCCCATTGGCGTCGGCTCTCGAGGTGAGTACGAGAAGGAGAGAAGAGGAGAAGAGGAGGGGGAGAGGCGACACGAAGACACGACACACGCAAGAGAGACAAAACGGCGAGAAGCAGGCGATATTTAAGAGGCGGCGTTGGGTGGAGGGGGCATAAAAAAAAAGTCTAAACAAGGGACCGATGCCCCGAAATTAAATGGGAATTGAATTTCGAGTGGTTCGGGTCGAGTCGTGGAGAGAAATCAAACAAATTGCACGTGTTTTTTTGTTGTTGTTGTGTTTCTTTTCTGGGTTTTATGGCTTTAGGTTGCTTGCTTGCTGCTGGTAAAGAGACGAAAACAAAGAAGCGGCCACTCTGGGGGTGGCTGGAGGAGGTCTCTAAATGGCGAGGGGAGTGCGGATTCGCGTTTGGGAGGAGCTGAGTCCCGGGGAGGGCAATGTGCTGCAGCTCTCTTGCCAAAGCAGAGGTTTCATCTCGACATGTTATTTTGGGTAAAACTGTAAAAACAAAACAAAAATTGGAGATATACGTGCTTGACAAGTGGACTTGCGCTCTAAAAATATGTATGCGTGAAACGGATGTGTTGTGATTCTCAGCCAGGCTCTTGCTTAAATCGAGAAACAAGATTGTCTCATGCAGAATGGCATCAATGGATAGTGTGGATGAATGGTACATTGGGAAAGATCGATATAAGTTGGGAATCGCGCGTGCGCCTAAATTAAGGTGGACGATTCATCTCTCATGGACGGCTGTGCGTGTAAATATAGCTCCAATTCACGTTTCTCCATCTGTCTGGAGGTTTTTTAGCCTCCGAATCTGACAACAAACATTGGAACGAGGCTGGCCCAGAATGCAAACCCAGCCACCATTGGCTGAGCAGTGACGGGGAAAGGGGTGCCCCCACCCATCTCTTTCAAAACATTACACACCACGTCAACAAAAACCAAACACCACCGACTACCACCTCCAGAACTGCCTTTTGTGTGCGTTGAGTTTGTCGTCTTTCCACAGAACCTCCGATTAGCACGGTTGGTTGCGTAAGGTGCGAAAGAAGTTCTATGTACCTGTACATATATTACAATATTCCACGTCTCTCTCGTCCCAATTTAGATACGTCTATAATATATACCCCATTAACATTTATAGATGTTCATATTCCAGTGTTCTGTTAACATGATGCGTATTTTAAAAACGTTCAAGTGGCGTTGAATATTGCAAGGTAATTTATCATAAGTTCTGTATTGGTCACGAAAAAATTGCATTTCAGAAAATGTTTTGACAAAAATAATTAGTAATGATTAATGTAATTTCATGAGTTGCATTATGTAATGTAGTTATTTAAGAAACGAAAAATTATGCTAATAGCATCTCTAATGCATATTGTGAAATGTTAAGTTATTGCTTAATATGTAAGAGCACCTTTTGTGGATGTCACTACCATTACAACTATTAAGCACTCTAAACAAAGGATAACGTTTGACAGTTCACTATTAAATGGTCATAGTAACGTGCACATTTTTAAAGTATCATCTTCAATTTTGACAAAACACTCTAGTTACAAGTTTAAGTGACTTATCATTTTATGTTTTAAATCACTTGTATAATACCAATTCAAACAAAAATAACCACTTTTTATTAAACCCAAAAAAATAAACTCAGTGAAAATATATATATATAATGGCATATTGAAACTGTATACATCATTCAGATCTCTGGTACTTTAGGAAAATTATACACAATTCAGATCAAACCTTGCTTGATTACAAATGTACTTGAACAGAGTAGTCTTTTATATACTGTTTGTATTTAACATTTTTCCCCAATCAAAATAAATTTAACCCATGAACCCATGAGTCACACCGAATTAGCCAAATATTCATAATTACGACAATCCTCATTAGCATCGTCTGCTCTCAATTTATTAATTATAGCAAGGAAAAAGTAATGCAAGATTAACATAAACATGAAAAAATAGCATATCTGTGATGCTGCAGACAAGAATTTCAGCTGCCATATTCTGAAATGTTGATGGCACAACTATGTTGCACCACCTTCCTGGGGCTTGGGTGGTTCGTGATTAATAAACATCGTGGTCTGCTCCACTGCCCAGTCGGCCGGGACATCGTCTGGCTTGTGGCTTTTCATGTGCTGCTCCATCTTGCGACGGGCCGGTGTAACAAACTCGCAGAGAGTGCACTTGAAGGCCTGGCACCCATTGTGTTTTGCGATGTGTGCACGTATGGAGGAAAAGCTGCGGCAACGCTTTTGGCAAATCTTGCATTCGAAAGGTTTCACACCTGTAGCAGATGAAGTAAATGTCATTAATTTACATACACACATAAATCAGTGTAATTCTAATTTTTACAGGACAATGAAATGAATGATTAAACAAAAAAGTTATTAGTCGCATCTCATTGCAAAGTTGAAATCACATTTAACAGCTATGAACATTGAGTTATCTTAATTTGCGCAGTATATCTGGGACGCACCTATGTGAGTCCGAAGGTGCAGTTTGAGTTGAGTCAAGGTTTCACATTTCTCCTCGCACTTGCTGCACTGAAAGGTGGCCACACCAAGGTGGCGGCGCAGGTGTCGTGTCAGGTTGCCCACGTCCGCAAAGCACTGGCCACAGTACTCACATACATGTGGCCTTTGACCTGCCAGCGACAATCGGCCACATCACAAGCACTTTGGAGATTAATGAAAGACAACGCTTAAAGAAAAAAAATGATGTATTTTATCTTGTAGAAAATGCAGCTCTATGTCTCAGATTGTTTCACACAAATTGGAAACTTGGTTAATTAAAACACAAATGTGTGACATGACTGCAACCTCTTTTCCATATATATATTAATTACATAATTGTGTGCTCTAGCGATGCACATGATTTCAAATTACTCTCATTGAACAATCTTAAAAATGTGTCATTCACCGATTAACATTCAAATATAAATTCCCATGTGTCATTAATGCAATATTGAATCAGCCAAAAATAAACAAAACTTGCTTTTTTTACCTTGTGCTTTCAAACCATACAGCCCAAACAAACCTGACTCTTCACAGTAACTTTGTAACATTTAGTCTCTAGCTCTAAGTGCTGCAAGTGGCATTGGTCTTACCTTTGTGTACAACACGGAGATGGCGGATGAAGTTCCCGTTACAACGAAAGACCCGGCCGCACTCGTCACACATGTAGGACTTCCCACGTCCGTGCACTTTGCGTTTATGCAGCAACAGGTCCTGCTTGAAGGCAAAGCCCTCCCCACACGTGGCACACTCCAGCTTCCGCTCTCCTTCAGGGTCACACGACAGTGAAACTTGTCAACGTTTTCATTACCACTATAAATCCTTTATATGCGTGGCGGCTAGAGTCCTCTCGTCCTCTTGCTTGAGATGGCTGCCACCTATGGGTCAGATGATTGCCTGCCACCATTAAGCAATTGGTAATTAAATATAATTTATTTTTTACTAAAAAGTGTAAAATTTTGCAAATATTTTTTTCACGAAAATAAATTGTCACGCACATCGAGTCTGTGTGCAAAATGTCAGCTCGATTGGATCACGGGAAGTGGGTTAAAAAACGACCGAAAGATGTGCACGGTCGTAAGCGCGCAAGCAAGCAAGCAAGAAAGCAAGCAAGTGAACTTAATATAAAGGATTTAAAAAGTCTTAAACTGCACCTAGAAGAAACGAAGTTAGTATAATATATACTCCTATTATTATCACAAACATTGCTGTTTATCCACATTACTTAAAACTGTACCTGCATGGTAGAGAAGATGCTTCTGTGCTGCAATTTTTGAATTAACAACCTTTCCACAAATTTTACATTCGCCTTCATTGAACAGCAAGTGTTCCTTCCATCTGCAAGGAACCAAAATAATTCAAATTACATTTTATATTGGTCTTTCATGCATGACTTTATGCAACGTAATGTAGTAAAAGTATATGCATGAAGCTAACTTACAAGTGTGCTCCGAGGTCTGTGGAGTTGGACACATTGAGGCCACACACGAAGCACCGTGACATGGGTGGTGGCTGGGACGTGCTGGGGGTCTCCACTTGCATTGAATGGGTGACCAACTGACAATCAGTGCTCATCACTTCCTGGGTTTGCCCATTGGCAGCCACTTCAGCAGTGGCCTGCGAAATCTCATCAAAATCATTCACAGGAAGCACCACCACTTCTCCACTAGGCTGGGCCATTTCAGTCTCAAGCTGCAGCTCCTTGCTCTGCTGACCCAGCATGTCCATAATTTCTTGCTGCTCCTGTTGCTGCTGCTGCTCAGAAGCGTCGCTAAAAACCTTGCAGACATTCTCATCTGACTGCTCCTGAGGGACTTCCAGTGTTATGTCCCGGCCCTCGGCAATGGACACGAGGTGTTTTTCGATGTCCGAGAGCGACTGGTTCACCGCGTCCTGCGTCGACACCTGCACATCAAAGCCAGCGGTCGTCTCAACCGTGTACGGCTCGCAGAACCCTCCATCGCCGATGTCCTGGCCCTCGCCGTCGATCTGCTGCGACATGAGCTCGTCTCCCTCCACCACCTGACTCACGGTGAGCCCCGACATGGCAGACACGGCGGCGGAGGAGCTCGTCACGGCAGTAACCACACCCTGCTGCAGCACCAGCCCGCACACCTGCTCGAGCGGTCCCAGCTGGAGGATCTGCGCGGCCGATCGCAGCACCTCCAGGTCGCCCACATCCACCTTGAGCAGCGTTCATTTAGTCAGCATTGTTTGTTTTAGTCAGTTATATGCGAGTCGACGATAACCTGTGGAATTTTAGTCAACTCTTAGCGTGTTGATTTCTTACATTAATAATTAGTCATTCTCTTAGTCTAGTCAATTAAAGCAGTTACAGTAAAACCTTGGATTGCGAGTAACTTGGTCTGCGAGTGTTTTGCAAGACGAGCAATTTTTTAAAATAATATTAATTTGATAAACGAGCGAGGTCTTGCAATACGAGTAGTACGTGTACGCTTTGTCTGCCGAGCGTCACGTGATCACAACTGATATACGAGTGCTTGGGATTACAAACACGTTTCCAGAACGAATTATGCACGCAATCCAAGGTTTTACTGTAAATTTGAACGATGGCCACGAGTGGGCGAAAATCGCTAAGCATGATGATGGTGACTACGCACCAAATGCTAAAGTGTCACAACTATGGCAAGATGAAATTAACTAGTTTGAGTGATGACGCAGGATAAAGTAATTTAGTAACATTAGAAACTCGAGTGCAATGACGAAAACTAAAAAATAGCATTGACTCTTTATGCATGTCAGAAAATTGAACGATTTCACTGATTGGCCGACATGATAATATTGAGGAGCAGAAATTGCACGCCATTCACACCAACATTCAATAGTTAAGAGTGGACTATATTTCGATTTAAAGCTTTCGTGACTGCAGGGATTCATCTTCTTGACCTGGTTTTCACCTGAGGACGGCTGCTTGCGTTGTGGCCGAAACGTCGTGAGAATTGTTTTATTATGTTTTATTTTTATTATTTTATTACTTCCCTTCTACGTGACTTTACCGAAATAACCAAGAAGAAGAGTGGACTACATATACGGTAGTTTAACACACACAAAAAAGAAACAACCCCGTCACGGATCCTCACGAAACTGAACCGAACAACCAACCTTGAGCGAGGCGGTGTATAGGAACTCGAGCACAAGCCCGAAGGCTCGCGCCGTTAGGAAGTCCAGGCGGTAGAGCTTCATGGGCTGGCTCTGGTGCTGCGTGAAGAGGTTTTCGAAGAGCCTGCTGGCACCGGCCAGCACGGAGCGGTGTGCCCGGTAGTGGACACCGTCCACCTCCACCGTCACGTCGCAGAAGTGACCGGCGATCCGCAGCTCGTTCATCCGCAGCAACAGTGCCGTCGGGTAGTCCACGTAGCGGAGCTCCACCGTATTCATGTGCTCCGACTGAGGCTGCATCCTTCGCAGGGCTTTGAAGGCAGTTTTCACGGGATTGTTGGTGGGGTTGTACTTGCTTCCTGTTGACAAGACAGAAAAAACACGTCCGATTTTGAATCAATGTTCGGTGTAAATTAGTGTCCATGTTTAAAAATATTGGCAATATACGACTATGTTTCATAATATAAAGGCAAGGTAAAGGTACGGCCCTGCAATTGCTTACACCTCTATTGGAATGAGGGTCTCCCCCTCGATGCTAGTTTGTTTATAACATTCATACAAATACGTGAAAATGTTTCGTCAAATTACTTCGCACTCTGCTTAAGTGCCCAAATGCATGTCATTTTCATCACAGCAAAACCATTAATAATGCAATAAATTGATATGATCGCTGGTGTAAGTCCATCCATTTGAATGTAATTCAAATAGTAATGTACAAATAACGCATAATGTATGTTGCATTCGAGTACAGCATTTAGACAAAGGTGGAAACAGCTTCTGGTCCTATGACAAATCACCCAGGATTCGCAAGCTAATCAGGTTCTGGCCTGTACAGTACTTACCACGTGGAACGGGTGCTATAGGCTGTTATACAGTGGCCAGCAGAGGGCGGTGCACCAAACGTAAATGTTGTACTGCACTTCTAAGTGTCCACATCTACGGACGGCGTGCGGAGGCCTTCATCCAGCAGCGGATTGATAAAGGGGCTACACAAATGAATCACTGCATCTGCGCGGGTACAATCATGTTTACCGCAAGTAAGCGCAAAGTTGCAAAGACAATTCTAAACGTTAACATGTTGCCCGAGGCCTAACGCAGCATTCATTGCGTTTAGACGCCCGCCCGCCCGCCACCATTCACACATTCACACACAAACACGCGCCTCGACACGGCAGGACGAGGACACAATACTCACGCTCAAAGAACAAACGTTGAATAGAGCAGAGGTTGTCGTCGCGAATGACAACAACAATAATAATAATAAAGAATACAATAGGTGAGGTACAATCCCAAGCAGGAGCGTAGCAGCAGGGTGGCGCGGGGTTTATGTTTGCATGTCGACAACTTCGCCTACCGCCTTCCGCCAACAACCTCTCACCCCATTGGCTCGCCTCCTGTATAACTTTATTGGTACCGCCCCCTCCTACCAACCCCCCAACCCCCCCAACCCTCCCACCAACCCCTCCCACCACCCCCTCCCACCAACCCCCCCCCTCCCACCAACCCCCCCCCCTCCCACCAACCCCCCCCCTCCCACCAACCCCCCCCCTCCCACCAACCCCCCCCCTCCCACCAACCCCCCCCTCCCACCAACCCCCCCCTCCCACCAACCCCCCCCTCCAACCACCACCGATTGTAGATCTTTATTGGTAACCGGCCAATAGAAACGCCCCTTAACAAGAGATTAGAGTCGCGTTTGAGGACGTCACCGGTTTGTGCGAGGCGATCATTCGGGCGGTCATGTTGCGTGGGGATGGCGTGGTGTTGGGGGGGTAGCCATGTTGGGTGGGGGGGTAGCCATGTTGGGTGGAGATAGCGGGGGGGGGTAGCCATGCTGGGTGGGGATGGCGGCGGCGAGGTAGCCATGTTGCGTAGGGAGAAATTTGAGAATCTGAATTTTCATTCCTTTTACCCTTGCAGAAATCCGATGAGCTATGAAGCTATTTTTGTCACAGATGTCCAGTAGGTGCGGGTGAGACAGTTACAACGAAAACAATGTTTTTAAAAAAACACGATAGGAGTGCATAGTGATTGGACATGCACAGGGTCGAGTAAGAATCTACGCGCTCGTTAATCGAATGCAGGAAACGATACAAGCGACAAATCGATTCCAGTTTCTATGCACACATTTAGCTCATCTCTGAGCTCGTTATTCTAATATACGAATCGATTCCTTAACGACATCGTTAAGGAATCGCGCTCAGCCAATGAGAACGCGGTATACTCGTGCGCCTCCCCCTGTGGGGGGAGGTAGGGCAACAGCCAATAGGAGCGCGCGTCACCGCTGCCACGTGGGGGCGTTCGGCAGGCGTCCTGGCAACGGCGAGCGGGCCTCTCCGCGTTGATCGACGGCAGCGGTAATTACAAACATTTAGAACATTTAGAGCATTTAGAGATAATTTAGAGCATTTAGCTCATCGCCAATTGCATGTGAAGTGACTGCAACACGGCTCGTCATTCCACTGCTGGGTCGAGTCCTCTCACACGCCGCGTCGCCCAGTTTTGACCATACTTCACCACGCTGGTCTGTGCGGATCGGTCGATGGAGCAGCAGCAGCAGCAGCCCGATTCTGCTACAACTCGCCACTGATGTTAGCCGTGACCACTGCGGTGCTAATTGTCTGCTCTATTTAGCCGCCTACCGTTCACCAAAACGGTGGAGTACGACTAAACGAACCTCCTTGGTTGAACAAGACGGCGTGCCGAGGCGTTATATCTATCGGCGATTTGATAAATATATAAATAATGTGCTGTTGAAATAACATTGTTCTTCATTGTGAGCATTCGCAACGCTCTTCTAAGCACTTACGTAAAATGATGACATTTGTGGAACGATATGCAATGGCAGTTTGTGCGGTCTTCGATAATCGTCTCAATCGAAACGTGCTTTTTGTATCTGCCTAAACCCTCTGGCATGTTTCACACATTTTGAAAGCTCTAAAATCGTCCAGAGACGTATTTTTGTTCCCATCTATGCAATCCCGTTACATTTCAGAGCTATGGCAATTGCGGCACACAATGGACTATTATTGTAAACGATATACATTACAGTATTCTATTAAAACACCCCATAGCATTGACGTAGCAACTCCAGCGCCGGCCCTTGAAGACTAACAAAGGTAGGCAGATCGCAGAGATGGAGCGATGAAATCTGCGTACGTGTAAGGTGGTCAATGGATTGTTTGATTGCAAGACAAGGAGAGGTGTTGACAGCTTGTGGACGTCTTCATCCAGCGGTGGATTGATCATGGCTGATGTTGTTTCAGAGTGCTGTTGTTATGCATTGTTATGACCGTGAGCTGTTGTGTGTAGATCGCCATCATGACGGCAGGCTCCATCTCCGTGCCCCACATCATCCCCTTGAGGTTCCCTGGGCCGGACAAACCCAAGGCCTTTATTGACTCCAACACTTACATCGCCATCAAGTCTGGTGAGAATCGCACGGTCTTCCTGTTGTGACCTCATGGTGTTCCATGTCATCGCATAATTACATCAATTTATTGTAGTCCCACAGTTTTTTTCTCTACTTGGTTCTTTCGGTAAAGTCACGTAGAAGGGAAATAATAAAATAATAAAAATAAAACAATCAAATTCAATTCTCACGACGTTTCGGCCACAACGCAAGCAGCCGTCCTCAGGTGAAGAAAAGTCCCACAGTTTTTGAGATATTTGGTTACTGCGTCAATTTCTACTGAGTAAAATGCCAAAGGCTAGGCATTGTGGTAGTTGATATCCCCATTCGTCTTTTTCAGAATCAATCGCAGAACCTTTTTCTAAATGACTCTTATTGGACACATTGGTATATTGCTTTACAATATTAAGTTACATTTTTCAAAAGCTTGCCACTTATTTTAACCTTTTATATTCCAGTTTGCCTTCATAAGTAATCTACATACTGTGATGTGATTTCCATTTGTGTCCCTCTAAGACATATTCAATTTTATTTCTATTCATAATATAGGTTTTTGGGTCAGATCGCATTATTTATCTGACCCAAAAACCTATATTATGAATAATATTGGTCGCGAAAGCCTACGTGTTAAATTTATTTCTATTATCACCAAATCTGTTGGACGTGACTTTGTTTTACTAATGTTTATCTTGAGCCCCACTCGCAGCCTTCTTTATTAAGCTCTCATGATTTTGTTGAGTTAATATCCATTGGTTGTTATAATGACTGCCATCAGCACTTTTAAGATCGTGTGCCAAATGTTAATGTTACATACTTTTGATAGTGTTCCGCACATTTTCTCGGTGCTTTTCCAATCGTTAAGTGGCACATGCGACACTTTCTTTATAGACACGCCAGAGGTACTTATCTACTTCTCAGTGGATGGGAGCAAGCCAGAGCTACTCAAGAAGCCAGGGCACAATGAGATGAACGCCATGAAATATAAAGGGCCATTCACCCTCAACGAGGGCAAGAGAACCGTCAAAGCTATGGCGGTCACCAGGTACTGTCGACTCACAGCTTCTTGAGATGTGGTTGCATTGAGACATTCGATAAATACAAACCGTGGTGAATTTTATTTGTATACTACAGAGGGAACATTTAGTCTTTAATCATTAACACTGCTTTGAAGCACATGTCTCTATATTGGCAAAATGTGTGATTCGCATTTCAAAAACACTCTTTTATATTGCCTTTTTTTAAACACCAAGCATTCAAAAGTTATGTTAATAGGAATAACTTGGCATATAAATTGCTTGCGGAATGAATCCATACAGAGCTGCTGTACGAAATCTGCAAACGGTCGCTCCGCTGTAAGGAAGGAGTTTCATTTTTACTTTCTTTTGCGCGATTGCCAGGGATGGGCGCGAGAGCGGCGTGGTGACCAAAGTGTTCCTGGTGGAGTATGCCGCTCCGCAGCATCTCGCTGGCCCAGAAGACAATGCGGAGAACTTCCTGCTGGAATACCAGGCGGATCTGGGCAAGACTGTGCGTTTGATGTTTCGTGATTGGACCTTGCACGCTTTCATTCACACTCATCTGTAGAACCAGAGGGAACCAGGATGGTGTAGTGGTAACATTTGTGCCTCACAGCAAAAAAGGACCTGGGCTTAATTTTCGAGTCAGGAATTACCCCTTTGTTTTCCGCACGGCTAAAAAAAACACATCAATGTAACGGTATTGGCCAAACATCCCACTGGAAAAAATTGCTGCAAATTACTCAATTAGGTTTACACATGGCAACATCACCCCCGACTGCAGACACTTGGCAGGATCCTCCTGCCAAAAGTCTTGAGATTCTGTGAGGCCTCCCTGGGTAAATAAGCATAACAAGTAATGAAGCATGCACACACTTGATTCGTTTCACCATGACCTCCTCATGGGAAAATCCATTGCCTTAATTTTTTTAATGCAATAAAAAAGTAACTCTTCAATATTCCTTAGGAAACATTGGAAGGATTCAAGACAACAACGGACGTCATCAACAAAGTTGTGAACCAAGAACAAAAATCAGCTTGGGGAGACACGACCCAGAAAATGAAAGGTTTGTTTTTAGCTGTGAATAGACCACACACTTTTATATAATAAACAATGCCAAATGCTGCAAGTAACTCAATTATGTAAAGACGGCCATTGCATAGCGCGCTATCAGATGCGCTTCTGCGGCCGTCTGGAACGCTCTTCCAATATTAGGAAGCCACTGGAGCTATACACTTTTAAATTTAGTTTGAAAACTAATTTCTTTACAACTATTTTTAGTTTGTTGTCCTTCGCCCACACCTCCGGTTAGCACGGTTGGCTACGTACGGTGCAAAATAAATTCAACATACATACATGTTTATATTTACAGAGATGACGCTTGACGGGAGTCGGCTACAAAGGCCTAGAACAGGCAAGCGCATCATGGAAGGTGGACCCATCAGCCCAGGCCGAGACTCTGGCTTGCCGTTCTCCCACAGTTCACAGGTGTTGCAGTCATTAACCCGCCACCTCCCTCACTAAAATGTATTATCTTGGAGCCACGCAGTGATACAAGCTTGCTTTCAGTCCAATTCTTGTGTACACATGATCTTATCATTGCATGAAGCATAAGTACAGTGATTGAGCAAATAGTAATGTTTACATTGTTGTCTCACTGCCTTTAGTCTCTGTTGTCGGATGCGACCAGCCCCACCAAGACTCTCATTAGTTCCCAGACCCTGCGGCTCCAAAAGGAACTGGAATATCTCAAGTAATGACTTCGTGTCCACCAACATATGAGCAATTCTGTTGAAATCTCTAAACAGAAATGCAGAAATGTTACCTTTAATTTTTTTTTTCAAATTGCATTCTTTGTAATCTTGATTTGCTCCTTTCCTTAAATATTTTAACTTTTTGTCATTTCTTTTTGCTATTCCTTTTCTTTTCATGTCTTCATCTATCCAAAAAGTGATATCATTTTTCACAGTAAGTGGCATGTATAAGTAGATATAATCTTAATTTTGCCTACACACTTTCTTGTGCTTATTACTCATGACCACACCTTTTGTGATAATTTACAATACTCGTTGAGGTATTTTTAAACGCTTTCAATATATGCCTTTGATAATAAATGCCTTTGATGACTTTGATATCAGTTACTAAGATTGCTGCCCCATTTTCCCCAGGTGTCCAAAATGCCTGGCCGCCCGACCCTCGGACCCGTTTGCTCTTTTCTGTCAGGAGTGTGGCTGCACTCTGCCACCAGTACCAGGGCCATCCCAGCCGCCTCCTAAGGCAGAAAAAGTGAGGCCCCTGAGATATAAACACCGCAGCTCAGGATGCTACCGATCTTTGATCGGCTAACGAGCGTGGAAATAATACATCCAAATCTGCTTACATGTTTTATCGGTGAGAAAATGGATTTGGAGTTGTGCCTCCGTGTCTGTTTTACATCTCCGGGCGTAACACTATGTGTTTGTATCAATAGATGATCCTGTGCCTCTCGTGCAAGTCAATGGTGCCGACGAACACACCCAATTGCATTGTGTGTGAGGTGCCAATACCTGGCAAGACTCCGCCACAAGCGAGCAAGGTCTGTTGATGCACAAACATGTAGCCACGGTAGGGTTGGGTGTACGTTGTGCAGACTAGAGGTCAGATTGTAAATGTTTTGGATTTGCTCTCCAACACACCGGTGTGCTGTACTGCTAACAAATTGGCATGTTCTGTTTACGACACATTTATATTTACGCGATCTAACCCAAAAAAAAACCTGTATTATGGAGAGGTCCTGCTTGCCAACTGTTCTTTGCAAATAGATATGTAGCCATCTAATGCTCATCTTCTAAGTTATAAATCATGACATAATAAAGCAGCACAGGGCCTTATTCACATTGAGTTGATATGCCGTTATTACATGACCATAGCAACTGCCAAACAGTGGGCTCTTTTGGCTTTCTTGAAATGAAAGTGGAAACTATGACCAAAACAACAGTAATGCATCCAATCATTAAGATCTCAGAAGCTAAGCAGGTTTGAGCTTGGCTAGTACTTCATCCACCTGCACTGAACAGTGTGTTGGAGTATAGTGCAACTACCCCCACGACCCACACGGTGTGAGGAGGCCCTCATCCAGCAGTGTCTTGGCAAAGAGCTGTACATGTGTGCATATTAATGAAATAGATTTGAAGCTTTTGTGACTGCAAGGATTCATATTCTTAGGTTTTTTCGGTAAAGTCACATAGGTAAAAATTTAAAATTAATAAAAGTAAAATAAAATAAAAATCACGACGTTTCGGAGGCAGCACAAGCTTCCGTCTTCAGGTGTGACGGTTCCACCTGAAGACGGAAGCTTGTGTTGCCTCCGAAACGTCGTGAGTTTTATTTTACTTTTATTAATTTTTTACCTACGTGACTTTACCGAAAAAACCAAAGAATATTAATGACATAAATAAAAGTTGTAAGTCGGCTTCAAGGGATTACAATAGTATATTGACACAATGAAAAATTAAGAGGTTAAGAGCTCATATATACCTGGTTTCTGTCCACGTGCTAGGATATGGTCTTGTGCAAGGCCTGTGGGACTGGAAACCCAGCCAATGTCAAGCACTGTGTGACCTGTGAGACCCGGCTTCCGGAGACTCCCATGGTAGCACCACTCATACGCACATCAGATTGCGCTCTGAATACTTTGACTTGAGAATGTAAAATCACAATGTTCATTTTATATTTGTTCTGACGCTTGCCAGTCATTACTTAAAAGATCAGTCATTGTTTGCTCTACTCATTAAACAAATGACCTGTGTTGTGTCTTAGGCTTTCAGCACCATTAGTGTGGCACCACCCCCACAGACCACTGACAAGAGGTTGCTGAACTGCTCCAAGTGTGGGCGTTTAAATAACTCGGATGCACGCTTCTGTGACTGGTGTGGGGCCAAGGTAATGCTTTACTGTCACTGACCAAAATATTTCTGAATGTGCAGCATATAGGTGACTATTGCATTAACCCGATTCATTTGTTCCACAGATTTCTGCGGTTGTGCTATACAGCTCTCCAATGTTCTTTTTGGGTTGTACCGCATATTGCTGGGCATGTCTGACGTTTTTGCTCTTTAAGACACTCCCAGTATATGGAACAAAACATCGGACATCACACTGAACAAGCCATGGTACAAGCCAAAAACACATCGGAAAGCTGATGCGTACATCGGCGAGCTGATGTGTTTGTGTTTGTTTGACTCATTATTGATACAAAAAATATACAGCTCCCATTTACTCCATCTCTTGCCAGAATAAATGTGGGTGTCTGGCATGGTCCGTGTATGTGTATTTCTAGCCAAGCCCACCAGTGAGTTACTTAGCCTGCACAAAGTGTGGAGCTACCAGCCACTCGGAGGCGCGATTCTGTGGTACGTGTGGTACCTACCTGGATCCACCGGCCCGCTTGGATGCTGTGACATCAAGACATGGTGGTTTTTTGAATGAGGTATACATTGCCATAAATATTCCATCTGTGTCCCGCGCACTCATCATTTCTTGGCACCAATATATTTGGCTATAATCTTTAAGAGGCTACTTTTAAATACTTAAATGTACTACCAATTAAACATTTGGAAATATTTTAATATGCATATGATGTAACAATTGTAACATAAGCTCTGATTTTGTAAAAAAAAAACTTGGAAATGTCAGTGTCTAGATCTCTACATCCCAATCAGGGCCAGATTAAGATTGTGTAGGCCCCTGGGCTACAGGTACTGTGAGGCCCCCAGTAATATTTTCAAAAGGAAAACAAAGTTAAAGAAAATTTTTATTAATTTTTACAAGGCTAACAACAAATAAAATTCTGCATTCACAAATGAAATAACTTTTCACTTAATCTCTGGAGGCCTTCCAGCTGGCAGAGGCCCCTGGGCTGTAGCCCCTAAATCTCATGCCTTAATCCGGCCCTGATCCCAATACACCTTTACATTATATTGGAGTCACATCATTAAAGCTTTCTTTCAAAGCCCTCCAGTCAACTGTCAACTCAGCTGGAGGTTGATAATTCTCCTGTGCTGCCCTTCCTTCCCCCAGCCATCCATGCTGTCAATTTCCTAGCCCTTGTGAAGTTGATATTCTGCCTTTGACCGACTGCCTCTCTGCCAACTAAATAATGGCTGATTCTTCCCAATATCTTACATTCCCCCATCTCTTGTCAATGCAGAAATATAATTCATCGGCAGGTGGCGTATCGTGGGGTAGAGAATAGCTACTCCCACTTCTTCCACTAAATCTGGCCAGTGTGGAATAGTAGGCCAAAATACACTCTAGTGGGCCTCTAGGGCTTCTGCTTGTGGATACAACAATCGCAGTTGCACCTTTCCCTTATACATGGAAACCTCCCACTGCTGTTGTCATGGGGGTGCCGTGCTGCTTTTGGCGGCAGCCTCTGCGTGCGAGCTGGCAGATGGTGTCACTGCCGCTGGTACGTGCCAGCTTTGGCCTACAGACAGCCGACCAGGCCACGCAGACAGTGGGACTTTTCTACCCCTCGGGTCGGGGTCTGGAGCAGAAGGTGCAGGAGGTGTCCACCAAGCGTGTGCAGCAGGATCGCATGAGTGACCGCAGGCCTCCTATCACCGCCGTCAGCCCCGGCAAAGGTCATCATCTGTCATACAAGTTATCATTGCCATCATCATTGTTATTATGAGTCCAATTTGCATTGTGATTTTAACATTTACACTTGCAGAATGGATAGCTTGTATTCATTGTATCACATTTGTCTTTCTTTGCTGACTGTAAAGTGTTAGCCAACGTACAATGGCTATGAAATGTTTTGCCTACTAGCAAGTGTGGCCGTATACGAGTTTTTTGCATGGCTGTGCAGGGTATTGGAGGAAGCAGATTGACCATGTGTGCGCTCACCTGAGGAGCTACACACAGAACACAACGGAGTTCCGGGCGCTCATTGGCGAGCCGCGGATGGGCAAGGTGAGAAAATACATCTCCCATCAATACGACAGCATGTCCATTCCATTTCTTCATGTGGGGTTTGTTATTATTTCCTAATCTTGACTGGTAACCAATACACTTTGGTTTTGTACAATTCTTCAGGATTTGACGCTGTATTACAATACGGCACAGCGTGGCTTGGGGTATTTTGTCGCGACTTGATTCATTTGCTTTAGTTTGGCTGTTGGAACCTTTGCCATTAACACTGTACCAATCCTAAGGATAGTTTGGTGTGACTTAAGCAACTTGCGACAAACCACATTACTTAGATCCACTGGTTGTGAAAGTATTTTTCATTTTCCTATATTAGTAATATTCACATGCAGCACTGCTATTGCATGAATGGGAATATTTACAATGTTTTAAAACTGCACGTTCTATTCATACATTTTTTTCTGCATGTCACACCTAGAGGGTCACAAGTTCTTGTTTGCCGTTCGTCATAATTTTGTAGGCAATGTATGGATGTAAAAGATAGGGATAATATATGATCCTACCAACTATGTATCTCCCTATGGGAGCAACTAAAAAAATCGACGTGTTTCTGCAGATAATGTCTGCCACAGTCCAAGAGGAGGGAGACATATTAAACTTGACGCTAAAATTTGTTCTAAGAGACAATGAGGTAAGCACTACTCATATTCGTAGGTTTTTTCGGTAAAGTCACGTAGGTAGAACATCAAAATTAATGAAAATAAAATAATTAATTTTGATGTTTTACCCACGTGACTTTACCGAAAAAACCTAAGAATATGATTCCTTGCAGTCACGAAAGCTTCAAATCTAGAAGCACTACTCACTTTTGTTGCTCAATCACTCGGTGAACTAGAATTTGCAGAGCATGTGCAATGATTTAAATGTATGAGTAAAGATTCCAAAGAACACAGGATGAGATGTTACTATCCTTTATGCAAGCACTTCCAAGAGTTCATGAACAGTGAGCCTGGTGAAATTTGGGGAGCGCATCGTCAGTAGTGACCCTTTGGTTCCTAGGGTGTTTCGGCCTTTCATACTATACACCCTCCCCAAAGGTGGCCAGCGACAGGGTGATCAATCCTACGCTTGCGTCCCATTCCCAATTAGTCATAGGAGTTGCCTTGTACATTTAACTTTTTAACTTAGATTTTAAAACTCAACTAATAACAGCAATTTGCCTCCTGTCCAAAATATGGAGTGAATCAACATTTTGTATACAATCATAAAAACAAATATTGGTCAAATGAATATTTGCCAGTGAATATACATTCAAAATAAACTGTATACGAGGTCATATTTTAACGAGATAATTACTGAAGTGCTGTAGTTGTCTTCACTGATTCAAAGCAGTCCTTCATCTGTGTGGATCTGTTTCCTCTTAGCCGAATATGGAGACAATAAGGCCAGCCAGCATCTCACAAAACAGCCAGCCTTTCCACAGCCTGGGAGAGCGGAGGGGCAGCCTTCATGGCAGTCAAGCCAGCCTGGGTGGGTCCTACTCTTCGCGTTGTGCATGCCAAAATATTGGAAATAATACAATCACATGTGTGTTAAACTTCTTCCGCACCGTACGTAGCCAACCGTGCTAGGTGTATCTTGTAATTTTATTGTTTGTTGCGGTTTAACCCAAATCAAGAGCCGAATTGCTCACAGGGTAAATCCTAATAAATGAACTGAACTAATCGGAGGTGCGTGGGAGTGAGAACAAACTAAAAACAAAAAGCAGTTATAAAAAAATTTGTATTCAATCTCGATTTTAAAATGCATAGTTCAATTGGTTTCCTCATATCAGAAGAATATTCCAGACGGCTGCAGAAGCGCATCACGTGGGCTGCCAATGGCACAAGTCACTGAGATAATTAAGACTTTGTCACTTCTTCAAAATGAAAACATATAGGAATTAGCGTTGAGATTAACAAGACTCGCCGTTGTGCTTATAGAATTGCTTTGGTGACATTTGTATGACCAAATGTATAACTTGCAATTTCTTAATTATCCATTCTGGATTGCTGGTTGTATGCTCTGTTGCTTTTGACTGCAGCGAGCGACCAGGCCTCAGTGGGCAGTGATATGAAGCTGAGGAACATTAAGAAAAAGAAGAAAGTTCTTCTCAAAGAAGACACAATGTCTGTAAGTTACACAAGATGAAATCGCTGCATATATATAATTAAACTGTGTCGCATGCAATATGTACCTTACTGCTGGGATAAGCAACCCTCATTGCTATTACAAAGTATTGAAGCTTATGTTGTGCTTTTTAGCCCTTGAACAGTTGAACCTTATGGCGGGACCCCGGGGTCCCATAAGCCCCCGGCTCTCGCATAAACATTATATTACTAGCCTTTTGCCCGTCCAAAGACGGGTGTATTTCAGTAAATCTGAAACTTGCAAGCAAAAAGCAGACCGCGACGTGATATTCATTGCATCAATTCGTGTGCAATTTGTAAGGCCACGGTGACACAGATCTATTTAATTTAAATGTTAATCTCTTGTTCATCATGACATCCTTTTTACTTCTATGTCTCAATAGCGTTACGGAGATCACGTGACGTGAGGGTTCTGCCTTTGTAGTGAGGGTTGTAAGTTGACGTTGACACAAATAATAATGAAGAGTAGAGAGCAGTTTCACTGTATCATCAAAATAATTACGATTTTGACTTCCGTTTATTCGGGACCCCGGGGTCCCGCCATAAGGTTCAGTTCACGAAAGGCTCTACACAGATACTTTATGGCAAAACTGTTTTCATGAGTTTACTCTTTCCGATAACTCCAGCTACCTATTCAAAACCGTTACTGCCTCATGCGACCTATTAACATAATTTGTTGCTGACGTTTCTGTAGGCAGAGAACAGACAGCTCCTGGAAGAGGTGGGAACTTCAGGGCGGGGTCAGGCCGAATTCCTTCAGCGGCTGCTCAATGAGGTGACCCCATCCCACAGATTATCTCCCAAGATCCCATTTAAAGAAACCATGGGGGGTTAAGATACTTTAAATGGAGCACTTTCAGGTGATAGCCATCAAACACGCAACACACCTTTTAACTTTTTCTCTTCAAATTTTATCCAGATTTGTGCTCTCATGTCACGAGATAAATAATCCATTTGGATCTCTTGCAAAGCAGTACAACCGTTCATGTTACGGAATGGCCCCACAGAAGATGAAATTGTAGAACTACATGACATCCCTTCAATTGAGCTTTGATTCTCCGAGATGTAGAAACACTACTTACGATGGAGATGCGTTACGACGACCCCATCGTAAGTCGAAAATATCGTAAGTCGAAGATGGCCTAGCCTACCCAGGAGTCTTAAAGAATGGTGATAATTTAGCAAAACAGAGCAATTTATCGCGACAACCTTAAAATGAAATTGCTAAAGCTACGTATCATACATGCATTGAACGTATCGTAACGTATCATATTGTACTGTACTCACCAAGATTCTGTCCGTCTGCATACTTGAACGATGTTAGGTTGTTGATGGCAAATTTTGTCGAATCGCCATCGTAAGATCGAAATATCGTAAGTCGGACCGTCGTAACTCGGGGACTACAATCGTAACTCGGATACTACCATCGTAACTCGGGGACTACCTGTATAACGCAAGTTGTTTGTGAAGTCATTGGTGACCGGGCTGAAACCATGAACTCGCTGCACTTGAGAACCTGGTTTAATCACCAGCAGCAGTCTGTATTGGTGCCAGCTCAGCACTTTGACCTCTGAGCCACTGATACCATACACTTTAATTATACGTATTACTCATCAGCACAAGATAACTAAACAACATTTATTTTTCGGATAAACAGATTGATTTCCCCATCACATTAATTTACACGAATGTAAAGAGCAGATAAAATATCAGAATGTCGTCGTGTCAACTGTGTCAACATTTTAAAACGTGGAAGTGTATTGCTTTCTGACGTGTCTTTGGGTTGTACGTGCTACTCGGCATTATGTCCAGCGTTTCATACCACACGCCGAGAGCTTCTTCATGAACATGCAAACGTCAGGTATCACAACACAACTATGAAAACCTACGCGATGTAAAGGTGTATTTTTCTTACGTTTTTCGGATGTTTTGCTTGATCGTACTGCAGGGAGCAGACCCCAACTTGGTGAGCTTTGAGGGGCGCCCGGTTCTAACCCTAGCCGCGATGAACCGGCACGCGACCGCAATCTCCATCCTCGTGCAGGCGGGGGCCAACGTGGACCAACCATCAGGCCTGTATGACCCGCCCTCTTTCCTTTCACAACTGCAGCACCTTCAGCATTCACACTTTACTATTGTAGTCATACTGCTTTCTGCGTGACCGCCAATGGACGTTGTTGTTTTTTTGTTTACGTTTAAATCAGAATTAACAACACAGCGTTGCACGAGGCCGTCGAGTTGGGGGCTCAAGGCGTGAAGTGTGTGGAAGCACTGCTGGCGTAAGTGTCTCCTGATATGTAAACAACAATTAAGATTGGATTTTACACAGCGTATTGTTTGAAAGGCAAACAAAAGCTATACAAATGTACAACACAACTGCTTTGGTTACATCATTGTCCATGCCGTGTAGGTGCAATGCAAGCTTGAAGAAGAGAAATGACCGTGGTATGACAGCACAGGACCTGGCAGTGGCTGGAGGGAATGACTGCCTCGTGACCCTGTTTGCCAGCCACTTTGGTCAAAGTCTGCTGGAGAAGCTCACCCAGGCCAAGCCAGCTTCTGCGATGAAGCAAGCCTCCTTAGAGGTCTTTTAGTCCACTCAGTTGTGGCATAGAAGGAGTGGGTTACACCCAGAGATAATATATTACTTCAAAAGTGTGTTTTTTTTGCGATCTATTTAAAATTATTGTAATGTGTGTCGTCATCATTAGCCATGATCAATCCACTGCTAAAGGCCTCCCCAAACAATCTCTCATGATGTACTGTGTTGTGTATAATTTGAAATACAGATTATCTGATGATTGAGGGAAAAATTCACCGCGTTAATGTCTTAATGTTGTTTGTACAATGTACTTGTGTGTTAATGTCTGGGTTCATGCATACATTTGTGGTATAAAACAATTTATTTGGCAAGTTGAATATACATTGACAACATTGACAAAAACAATGGGAGTAAAAAAGTATATTCATTTCAGGGCAGTGAAAATGGTGGCCTAATCTGTACACGAATTAACACGCATGGCCCTTGAACTTTCAACATCGTCGTTACAATGATTTCTTGGCTAATGACAATGTAGATTACCCCATCAAAGTAAAATAAAAGAAAAACTTGCAAATAACAAAGTCATATTCTACACAAGTGTGAGTCTATGAAAACTATATACACATCTCAAGTAAACTGACCTTCCATACATACTAAAGGGGGGCCACACACCAAGCTGCACGCAAAAGACAAATTCGACCCTCGCACACAAACGACGAGCGGCGCGGTCATCTGCGCAGGCGCAGCAGGAAGGCATGCTTGCACTCTTTGCTGTCCAGCGGGTAGTACTTGTCGTAGAAGTCCAGGATGTACTCCTCGGCCTTGAAGCCAAACCGCTGGTACAGCAGCATGGCAGGGTTGCTGGCCGATACGTGCAGGGTGATGTCCTTACCCATGCATGTCTGCAAGACCAGAGGGGAAACGTGTTTAATTATTTAAATGCGACTGGTTGAAGTTTAGGACTGTTGCTATTACTCTGGCTCCGTTAACTGTTTAAAATGTACTCTGTAGTGCCTGCGAGCGAGCCATAGGTGATTAGAGGTGTAAGCTGCTAAGTTAAAAGTGCCACTTTCGTGTTTAATGTTTACGCGTTTTCAGTTTAACCATGAAATGAAGGTAATTTTTGCAAAATATAAAAAGCAAAGCACTGCAGTTGTAACTTTGTAAAATCCCACTGGAGCGTACAATGCACATCAAGTCTTAAAAGTAACCACCATGCTATGTTTAAACCACTGCAGTAAAAACACTTCAACTAAATTAACTAAAGAAAGTGGGAGCACTTTATAAGAGGATTTCAAAAGTAGGTCAGCCATGTGGAATTCATGCATTTTATCGTCAAATACAATTTGGAGAAGCTGAGATAGTCTTGTATTTCAATGCAAAAGCCATTGCAAGTGAGTTACAAAATGTTAAATATGAAGCTTAGCTTTTTCTTTCATATAGACTAAAGGGAAGGATCTAAGGTTTCTCTTGCTGGCCTGATAGTACTCGATGATAACCCATACACAAAGGTGCAAGATGAAAAGCACTGCAGCATTGCGAGATGCTGCTCATGCATGTCTCCTCCTATAGACGTTTGTATTGGCTGGAATCTACCAGTTCAATGTGTTCACCATAGAAGTAAGATTACAACAATAGTTATAACACAAACCGTTTACAATGCAACTCATAAAACAATGGTAATAAGATTTAAACAATTTAACAGCACATAAAATAACTAAGCTTAATATGAGGAGCCCTTCTTGATAAATTAGCGAGGTTTATGTAGGTCGATGGTTCAGCACATTACGCTCTAAACCTGAATGCCAGAGCTTGCTTTCCGATCAGGGCTAAAATCAATGCGAGTGACATCTGGACCGGTGCTGGGCACCTCTTCACCAACCCGTGCTCACCGACCAGTGTGGCGAAGTACGTATCAACAACCCCAAAACCGATGTCGCAGATCCCGGAAATGGATCGCCTCGCAGGGCTCGTAAAGAGGCACACAGGTCTGAGCTCAAGACGCACGCAAACCTGTATGAGGTGGTAGATCATGAACGTGCCGATGCCGGCGCCGCGCCACTCTGGGTGCACCAGCAGGAAGGACACGTACGCCTCGTTGTACTTGACGTCGGGAACCATGAAGCCGAACCCAACGATCACTTTCTTGTAGAGGACCACAACGCTGAAGTCCGGGTACTGCAGGCACTCCGACAGGTCTATGCCTGGCCCACGAATGAATACGCACAAACACAAACATCCCCCCCGTATAAACTTACACACTGTTGGGGCCCAGTGCTGTTAGCAAGCACCGACTAATGTCTGCATGGCGAACAATGGGGTGGGGGGTGTGGTCAACACCACGCCTGCCCGTCTTTGTCTCCCCCCCAGTGTTGATGTTTACACACCACACCACACCAGGTACTCGATTAAGATGGAATCGACTTGAATTCAGCACATTTAACGCACCAGCAATATTCCATACGTCACCGTGGACGGGTTTTAAAACAATCTACCGCACCAATGCAGACGCAGAACGCATCGCGTACCAGGCCAGAAGAATTGTCGGCACATGGAGTTGATGGTGGGGATGTGGTTGGGTCGTACGTAGCAGTAGTCGATGGGGACGTCCGGCTCAGGGGTCCACGTGGGGTCGTGACGATGAGCGAACGCCCTGATCTCTGCCAGGAGCTTCACCTTGAGGGGCTTCGACTCAATGTCTCGCCTGGTCCAACAACGAGTGAAGAAATCTCAATGTTCAAGCAAGCCTTCGCGCTCAATCCCACAGCAGCAGTGGATAGGTGTGACCTTTTATCTGTGACGTATATTTATTTCACGAGAGTTGACGCAAGCTTGTGACCAAATCGCCCAGAATCCACCCGATCACGTACCAGTCTTGGAAGCTCAGCAGGCTTGAGCCTGGCCAGAGTGCTTGGATGGGTGATCACACACAGGTTGTTATAGGCCTTGCGATATTGTGGTCGGCAGTACAGGCCATTGGGGCCAAAATGCATTGTTCTGCACTTATGTTTCCACATCTATGCTCCCTGCCTTCACAAAGCTGCTTTGACCAGCATGTAGAAGTATGGTAAATTCACCTTCACGACCTGCACTGATGTGGGGGAGGCACTCGATTATATTATCAGTGGAACTACGAAATGGCAGTGATCGTGCATCAGCTCACACAAAGCTATTATGTTGATAGTTCCTGGCATGTATGTGTCTATGTTGAATTTCCTTGCACCGTAAGTAGCCAACCGTACTAATCAAAGTTGCGGTATCATGATATAGTGCGCAGTAGTGCACATTGGTCAACTTTAACAGACAAGTTAAAGTAAATCAGGTAAAAATTCAAATGAGACTAGGATGGCCTGAATTGCGAGAGTGACCTGGTTTGACAAGAGCAAGGAGAGACACGTACGTACGTACCTGATGTATGGTTTGAGCACACGTGACGTGTAAGGGCTGATGATGCTGCGATTCAGGAAAGCGTCGCCGCTGCCAACGAGACGCTGCAGGAAGTGCGTGGGCTCCTGCCTCCACACCTGCAGCGCCGGGAAACTTGTCTGCGGTAAGAAGTGAACGAGTGGCGAAGCAACAAAAACGACAACAAAAAAGAAAATCGGTGAGCGCTCCACGCAGCCTCGGGTGGACAAGTGGAAATCCAAATCCCCAACAGCGTCGTCAATCATCTGTCATCGAAATATGGAGGGATGTAAATATTTGAGGAATTTTTTCCAGCTCTATTCATTACAATTACTTGAGCTTCCATTCGTTGGCCATGACCACAATGCAATGGTCTACATTTCTGAAACAAGCCATTAAGTAATTATGCATCCATTGAACCTGTTGGATATCGATATTTTTCATTATGTATGCACCATTGCACAATTTTACTTTTAAAACCCTGCACTTTGTAATAGTTCATAAATACCTATTTTTCACCAGACCATCCACCCATTCCTGGCAATTTAAGTACATGAACAACCCTTTGTCAATTTACTGCTGGATGAGTGGGTTAATTTTTATTATTTTATTATTTCCCTTCTACGTGACTTTACCGAAAGAACCAAGAATATAATTTGACCATAATTCACCATGCCGGGCAGTGCCGGTTTGAAGCATAGATATGGGAGCACAGTACAGCACAACAATTGATTTTGCTACACTCCCCTTCACCGTCCACCTACAACGTAGCCCCGCACCAGCCTTCAACATGTGTGTATGCATGGTGGTCGTCCATCCAAGGACTTTCCAGGGTCCAGATCTTCTAGGTGATTCGGTCACAGGCAATGTATCATGGAAGCTGCTGTGCTATAATGCTTGGCACACCTACACCAGACTTGCAATCCAAAAATCGCCTTTCGATGCCTTCGGTACGGCTTTTGAAACAATGGGCAGATTTCCACCCGTGCAGTACAAATGGGTATTCTTAGTCGATCAGGAGGTCACATGCAGTGGAGTAAGGTGTGGGTACTCCCACCTCTACCAAGGCGTCTGGCCCAAGTGGATGAGTATGCCGTACACAGTACCTCTAGAGGGACTCTCTAGAGCTCTCTGCAGTGGAGGCCAGCGATTCTTTCTCCACATAAACCTCCGGTACCAGCGTGCGGCGCGCTGGGCACCACTGCGAGCGCGGCCCCGTCACCTGGTAGCGATCGAGCACGCGGAAGTCGCTGCTTGTCGTGCGGTAGACGTGCAGGCCGGCGGCAGAGAGCGCCACCTCCTGGCAGCTCGGGGCCTCCTCGCGCCCGTCGCCCGTCAGCACAAGCGCCAGCGCCCTCTCGACGGCGCGGTCCAGGTCGAAGAGCGGCAGCCCGCGCTCCCGCTTGGCCTGGCGCACGAGCAGCTTGCGCCGCAGGCGACGCGCCTCCGAGCTCGCGGCCAGTGCGCGTGGGAAGCCGGTGAGGCTGCGCAGCAGAAGCTTCTCCTCGTACAGGCTCAGCGAAATCATTCTGCCACGCACAGACGGCAGGCGCTCATTTTCACAGAATCGCTAGCTACCAGGACGTTCGCTGTCTATGGCGGACACATGCCAACCGGAGTGGGCCAAGTATGAATGGGAAGCATAGCTCCAAGGCTTGACGTTTGAATCTCATTGTGGAGCAGCGTCACAATGGTTAGTGTACTGTGCTATGACCCAGGTGATACATCCATCGCATATGATACATTTCCTTAAGATTCATGCAGATTTCATGCTAATTATACTGTTAGACTAACATTTGGAAAACGAAATAGTAAATGACATGCTAACGAGATGGCACAAATTTGACAACAAGAATAGATCCTCAAATCAAGCAGTGACAACGAATCTCCACAATTAACTTTATTGCAAAGGGGAACGAATCATCACCTCCAAATCTAAAAAGTTAAAAAGGTAGAGGTGCAGCCCTGCAATTGCTTTCTTACTCACTTGACTACTTGACGCAACACTAGAGCCCCTCTAGAGGGTATATGGTCTACTCTTGACATCCTGAGGTGAAAGTACTTAAATGTTTACCCCAATACACATGACCTGCCGATCGACTAACTGTGGTGCACCCATTTATCATTTATACTGCTAGATAGACAGGAGTGGGGGGGCAGATTTTTTCTTAAATCGCCCATTGTTTCAACTGCCACGCCGGCTGATGAAAAACAACGACCTCTGAAGCCCAGCATGCCGACCGCAGCGCCACGGGGGCAGCATCCCGCGAGCACTGACAGTGAACAAAACCTGCGCGGAGAATCCGCACGAACCTGGGAGCGGGTGCGGGTTCATCCTCGCGCTCCACCTTGGTGTGCTCCCTTGCGCGCGCCACGGCGACGGCCGCCGGAGCGTCTCCGTGCGGCTTCCCCCCCACCGCCGCCACCGCTGCGTCCTCCTCCTCCTCCTCGGCCTCCACCTCTGTCTTGGGCTCCAGCTCGGGCTCACGCACGCGCTCCACCCTGGCGGCTCCACCCTCCTCGGCGAGGCGCAGCGCCACGGGCTTCACGGTGGGAACGAACTCCACGCCCGGGTCGATGACGGCGTCCAGCTCCATGTCCTCGTCGTCCCCTGCACAAAGCGAGAACCGGCCACACAGTCGGGCGTTACGAGACACCGCGCTGTATTGACGCCACAGCTCTTTTCGTGTGTATGCGTGTTGAACTTCTTCCGCACTATACGTAGTCAACCGTGATAATCGGAGTTGTGGGGGGAAAGACAACAAACTAAACACATCAAGCAGTTTTCAATCTGGATTTAAAAGTGCAAAGCTTCAGTGGCTTCCTAATATCGGAAGAAAGAGCATTCCAGACGGCCGCAGAAGTGCTTATGAAAGAACTTCCAGCGAAATGGATGATTCCAAAGACAAATAAATGGTATCGCATATAATGACTGTTGACGACTATCCGTAAGGCATGTTTGTCCAGTGTGGGGAAGTATGGGGAGAGGCCCTCATTCAGCAGTTGACTGACAAGTTTCAAGTATATTTTGTGAGAAGTCAGGAGACAAAAGCAATAATATAAACATATGAAAAGTACAACGAATTACAACAGTGAAGGAGACAGAGAATGGAGTAAAGACAACTCAAGGATGACACCCTTTCTGAAACCACCAGAACTGTCCTGGTCAATACCAGGACGTTTGGTAACAGTGGCAGATGCAAGGGGAGAAGCTATCGCCCCGCTTGAGACCCCGAATTATAGTATTTCATATTTAACAAATAATTCCTTAGATTTTTTTTCAAAAATACCATTTACGTAGGAGCCTATTTAAAAAGCTTAACGTTTCAGGACTACATCCCCTCCCTTAGGTAGTTTCGAAAAAATCGATCTCTGTTGGTCGCCTTAACCTCACCGTGCAGTAGCGCCTGTGGGGGCATCACGTCTGGCACGAGGTCGGCCGCCGAGAAGAGGCTCGGCGTCGCCGCGTGCGAGCGGGGCGTGCCCGGCGCCGACGACGATGACAGCTCTGGCCCCGGGGATGGCGCTGGGCTGCCGAACGGCGTCGTGCTGCTGCCCCCACCGCCGACCCCGGCGCTGTCGCACGAGAGGAGCGAAGAGTGGTCCAGAACCTCGCCGCGCTCCAAACCCACGGTGGCAACGCCGCCGCTGCCGCCGCCACCGCCGCCGACGCCGCCTCCACCCTCGGAGGAAACGGCCGAGCCGCCGGCACGTCGGGAGCGTGGGGTGGCGCGGGCCGGCGGGATGGAGGTCGGGGAGACGGCACCCTCGCGCTGGGCCCGTCGCATGTCCTTGGCCTCGGTAGTGCGCAGTCGCTTCTCCTTGAGCTCCATGGCCGACTCGACGGCGTTGCGAGCCGAACGCTTGCGCAGGCTGTCCACGCGTGCCGCCGGCTCCGCGCTCTGCTTGCTAGCACCTGGGTCTCGAAATGATAAGGGTGGGCAATGTGACATCTTTATGCGGCAGGCGTGTAAACAATGCATACATTAATCGATTAATAATATTTCTTATGCTCGCAATACATGTGTAGGATCGTGTTTGTGAGATTGTATTATTTATGGATAATTACATGAACATGTAATTGTTATGCTTATGATACATTAAGCACAATAAAGAAAAGTATTGAACCAGAAAAAACAATAGGAGAAAAGTATAATTGATAAAGTAAAAACCAAGACAAAATTATTGCGACCAAGAATCTTGATAATTATTCAAATTACTGGGGGGGTTGGAATCATTACATTACATGCCTACTAATGGCCAGCAATATTTACATTCATTCATTTTAAGAACACATTGGGTGATGTTTTTTTAATCAAATGTCATTTGATGGAATTTGTTTTAATGCTGGCTCTCATGGCCAGGATATTGGGTTGTAGTCTTTAATAAAGAGGTGATGTCTGTCCCACTGAACTCTAAAGCATGCCCCACGCCTACAAAACATTTCTATTAACAGGCTTATCAGATCTGAGCAATAACCAAAACCTTAACATTCCTGGTGGCAATTCAACAGCAATGCATACTTTAGCACTATCTCACAAATATGGTTCAAAAGCCCTTGCCCTTCTCCCGCACCTCCGATTAGCACGGTCGACTACGTAGGGTGTGAAAGAAGTTCAACATACATACATAAAAGATGTGTATCATACTCCTTGTTACATGTCACACAAATACAATCACACACTCTCCACACCGTACAATACGCTTCACAAAACAGCTCACACAGCCTATTCAGGGTGCTCCTTTTCTCTCCTTTCTCAAACTCCCGTAACGGATCACCGCCCACCACCACCACCCACTCCCCAGCACCAATCTGATCTTCAAAGTTCATTTATTAGGTATAGCCCCGTGAGCCATTCGGCTCTTGAATCGGGTGCAACCGCAACAAACAAAAAACAAAAACATGAACAAGAAAACATCTTAAAGTGAATATGTGACTAAGTGCAAACAGAAAATCCAAGAAAAGACAGCAAAATATTGCAGAAAAAGCACCGTACACCAACACTGCGTGCAAAAATCCCAGTGGGATGCAAGTCAAACAACAACAACAACCACAAGACAACTTAGATTAAGACCATCAGTCTAACTCTGTACTACAACAAACAAACATGGCCAAACCAAAAAACTTGTCGACAATCACCAAAATAAAGCCATAAAAGCAATGAAACAGTGGTCACAGGAACTGAGACCGAATTTTCACAATAAACTACGTAAACAACATGTACTACCAAACTCTGCAGCCATAGCTGGCTGCATGAGTCACTCCACAACATCAGGAGCATGATCTGACCTCGGCCACGCTGCCCGCCAGGCGCGGGGACGCTCTCCAGTTCTGGCCGGAGCGAGGGAGGCTTGGTGCGCGCCAGCTTCCACCATCCCGGCTCGCCGAACTGCTGCGCCCCCGAGCGGAAGTGCATGGGCGAGCCGACCGAGAGGCAGCCGGCCACCGTGCTCCACCACGTGCTCGTCTTCTTCCTGTCGCACACGCGGCAGCGGACGCCCGAGACGATCCGCCGAAAAAAGCCGATCGGTCGACTAAGAATTGTTTGGCGAACACGATTTTGTGGTCGATTGCTTGAAAGACACTGGCCGCCCCCCCCCCCTGACAAGCAGGAAGCTTCCAACAAGCCATAACCAATAGTCATTAAAGACATATATTACTTTATAAATAATATGAAGCATCATGATTTGCATCCAAGCAGCAGACGAACTATGAAAAAGCACCATGACAACTCCCACAAGAGTAGTAATAATGGAACTATAAGATCATCCTTATCTTCATCACTGTCTCTGGCAACCAAATCCCTCTGTAACTGTGCCCAAAATCACACAATCTTAGAAGCTCAGCAGTTGTGAGCCTGGCAAGCACTCAGATAATCTTACAAGCTAAGTTGATTTGAGACTGGCAAGAAGGCAAGTACTCAGATCGAAGCCTATCCGGTAGTACTAGGTGTTTATATTATTTGTTATACTTTTTGTTTAATGAATTATACTGTGATTATAATGGCGAGTTATGCTACATGATTTGACGCTAGTACAAACATAACTATCAAATACAAGACAGACATTGGTTTAATGTTACAAAATCTCATCTTCCTTATTCCATTGGAGTAGCATCTTCCATGCATTTCTGCTGGGTCACATCGGATGCTTTGTGAACCACCAGTTGTGGACTAACCTGTTTCCCAGAAGAAGGGTCCAGTACTTGTCGATGATCGCACAGATGTCTTCCTTCCAACGGAAGAAGCCTTGACGGCCACTACCTTCCAGTGACAGATTGTACATAGCCAGCATCACAACCTACGAAACATGTTACACACACGTGTTACCACCATCATCATCAGCCATGTGTGTGCAATGCTGATTAACAGAGTTATCTGCCATCAATGCCTCTTTGCAACAGCTGTCCTGTCGGACGCGTTCTCGCTTTAAAGCTGCCATTTGGTCAACAGTCTCGTCCATCAGCCATCATCCCATCTCGTAAAGTGTCCTGCCCGAAACCAATTTACTTAAAAGTTGTTGACGATTCCGATTTGTACTTGTTCAATGATCCACGTGCCATATAGGAAAAAAGTACCCATAAAACAACGTGTGTATTTACATGAAATAAACTGCATCATACACAATGGTAATAAAAAATCATGATATCAATCAGCGACCTACTTACTGTACTGATATGTGCTTGCACCCCGCTACTTGTCTAAGTGAGTGTTATGTCCAAATGATGACCTCTATGTGAATGAATAACTCTGCCTCTGATGTGACTTGTCACGTGCCGGATTAGAGGTACCTGTTGCCAGGTCAGTTTCATTCTCTCAAAGGTCTCTCGTCCATCTGGCGAGCAGTCAACACAGCAGAACTTGAAGAAGTTGTCTCCCTTCAGGTGACTGGGTGGATCACCTTTCAGCTGACCTGAGCCAGGCAAGGAAATAAACACGGTTAATTTAAATATTTTAATTATTTTTTAAAAACTTTTTGTCGACATCAATGTCTAAACAGGATCAAATTATTGACCAAAACATGTTTTCCACTTGAACAATAATCTATCGAGATGCAGTTTATTATACCGCTTTACCACTGGCACATCTGAGCCACAACTTGCCACGGACTATTTGTCAAGCTGAGCCAGAGCCAAATCCTGAAACTCTGGCCTCATCCGACTCTGCCTTGGGGCCAAACAGGGCCACGGCCAAAAGAAGACAATGCAGTACATGAAAAACTGCATATCCTTAAAGGCCAATGGAAATCCACAAAAGCACAAACATTAACATTGATTTATTAAATTAAAAATAAAACTGTGGCAGCATCTGTGCCTCAAGTAAAAAGAAGCAGTTTAATTCTGTAATTCATTTTTTGTTGTTGCAATTGCAGTAATATATTTTACAACCGGGTATAACCCCATTAAGACAGTCTCATTTTCAAGGATGATGCGAGTCAAACAAAGCACCACAGTGAACATGCTTTAAGTCAATATGAACAATGTACAAAATCTTAAAAGAAGAATATGAAGAAATAATAACAAGTAAACATTAACATGTTAATATTACATTAGTGATGCAAAAGAAATCAAGTGGGTAGTCGCAGGCCATGTGAGAACTGAACAAAGATGTACAAAATAAACTAGAGCTAGACGCCTGTGAAAAAGAACTTTATCGCTCATCGGAGTTCTACCAGCTAAAATAAAATGTCTATGTCCAACTATGCAGAAGGCAAAAGAAGCAGAGGAATAGACAGCGGAAGAGTTGGCGAGATAACTTTAAAGCATTCGGAGGCCACTAATGGACGACTAAAAACAGAAACGTATGGAGAAAATTTGGCGAGGCCTTTACCCAGCCCTGGGACGTTACAAACTGACAACAATGACGTTGCATTAATTTTAACAGGGTATTGGAGCTGCTTTGCTGATGAATAAACTCGTAAAAACAAGGTTTTTCACTATAAATCCTTTATATGCGTGGCATCGGGGCGGCTAGAGTCCTCTCGTCCTTTGGCTTGAGATGGCTGCCACCTATGGGTCAGATGATTGTCTGGCAGCATTAAACAATTGGTAATTAAATATTTAAAAAAAATTTGGAACATTTTTTTTCACGAAAATGCATTGTCACGCACGAGTCTGTGTGCAAAAGGTCAGCTCGATTGGATCACGGGAAGTGGGTTAAAAAACGACCGAAAGATTTGCACGGTCCTAAGCAAGCAAGCGAACTTAATATAAAGGATTTAAAAAGAGCACTGCTTACTCGCCACAGTCCACTTCTGGCAGCTGTGACAGTGGTAGGCCAGCTCCTCGGCCCATGCCACCTCCCCCTCTTCCAGCATAGAACTCCCATCCTCCCCGTCCGACGGCTCCGTGCCAACGATGCCGGCGCCTCCCGGGGGCTGTCTCTTGCCCGGCAAGGTCCCGCTCGCTGCACCAGAATCTTCCACCGAGCTGGTCTCAACGGCCATGGACGCGCCACCACTGCAGTCTGTAGATCCAACAGCAGTGGGCATGTGTGACGGACGGTGCACACTTGTACAGGCCATTTACACATCAATGTATTGTTCATTGCACCTAACTCACGTGCCGATGGAATTCACTGCCGAGCTCTTGATAAACATATTCGTTTGCAGTTGTAAATTATAATATAAAATGCAAGTATGCCTAGCTTACAAAAAAACGATGACCTATATTTGTTGCCTGTTGTAAATTCTACGATCAATACCTTACAATTAAAAAACAGGCAAGTAGCCTGCTTTAGTAAGTGCGTACACAGCCGGAAAATAAGGGAACAGTGGTCTCCCAGATGTACTTAATGGCTCATGAGCCACACAGTGAGCATGCTGATCAGACATTCAGTCCACAAATCACTATAGTTATAATACACATGTCCTTATAAACTAAGTTTAATGTGCAACCCAGGGCACTTGTGCTGCAATGCATGACTTTTGATTGCTTCTTACCCAACCTGAACGGGAATTCCAACGGTGCATCTGCAGGGATTAATCTTTAAACAGGCAGCCGCTAAAGGTACACCCACACATGCTACTGTTGTTCCAGTACAGATTAACATGACAGAAAATAATCAACTCCTACAATCAAGTTATTAGCCACATACTATATCCATTACTGCTACTAAGCCGTAGCAGTACAAAGTTGTACACAGAATTGTTACTAAAGTACTGAGGTCAGTAAGCTGACAGCGGTAAACATTTGCAAAACGGAACTGTATAAAAAGGGCACAATCATGAAAATAAAGCATGGGGCGCATATACTACATATGTACTTAACAAAGACATGTGAAACAAGTTTCTTTAACCATATGAAGTATTTATTTCAGATAGCAGCCCATTACCAAGCATTTACAGTGGGTAGCAACCCACTTTAGCAACAATAAATCACCAATAAGGATGCAGAAATCTCTTGCTGCTTTGCGATGGAAGTGCTCACAGTATAAGTGCAACAAGTCTATAATAATAATACCACTCCCGTTCTTCACACAATAACTCCCGGCCACAGATTTTCCAGTGCCTGCTTCCTTGGAAACCACGTTCATTCTCCACTTGTATCCTTACCCGCAGGAGTATCACCCTCACCCTTTGGGCTGGTGACAGTCCTGACCATGTCACTGTCCACTTTAGCCTCGGCCGCTTCAACAGTTAAGTCTTTAGTCTTCTTCATATCCGTCATTTAAGTGATGCGGATAACTCGTGCACACACACACACCGACGTGGCAATGAGGTTTTTATACAGCCTTTCAGCTATTCTTATTCACAATCCGATACAGGGCACAGCTTGATTTTTCCCTAAGAGCTGGCTCTGATCAAGGAGAGGGGAGAAAGGAAAAAAATGTAGTTTGGCTTCAGGAGCACCGTCTCGTAATGAGGACGGCACTTGCTAGTGTTTGCTGGTGTCTCCGTCTTGTTCGGCCAACTGGAGCTGACGTTCGGCTTCGAGTATGCGGGACAGCTCTGCCTGCTCTTGCAGTCGCCGCAGGTTCTCTGCCTTGCGCTCCTGTCGTTCAATGTCACGGTACACACCCTCACGCAGTCTCTGCACACACAAGACACACACAACATGCAAAACCAAATGCTTACACGTGGACGTATATACACAAGCACAGGCATATTAGACGTCTTTTTGGTTCTTTCGGTAAAGTCACGTAGAAGGGAAATAATAAATAATAAAACAAAACAAAATAAAATCATCCTCACGACGTTTCGGCCACAACGCAAGCAGACCAGACCTTCACCTGAGGACGGCTGCTTGCGTTGTGGCCGAAACGTCGTGAGAATTATTTTATTATGTTTAATTTTTATTATTTTATTATTTCCATTCTACGTGACTTTACCGAAAGAACCAAGAAGATGAATCCCTGCTGCAGTCACGAAAGCTTTAAATCGAAACATATTAGACGTGTTTGTAATTATATTTTATGCCATTGTGAGGATATTGACATGTTATGGGTCGAAATGAGTCTCAACATTGTGTCAATTGAAAAAGCTGAACCGTGTTTTTAGTGCACGGCCATTGTGTTCCCAAGGGCGACACTGACACCCAGGGGACTCAAACCAGCCAGCTCAATGTGTGACGTGACATTTGCCACCAGGCCACCTTGACAATATTATTACTCTGAATACAGCTGCTGCACATGCCTGTAACCCAATATTTTGGAGTCACGGGTTAGCGAATCACATGCAGAATTAAGACACGACACTCCGCCGGGGTGAGAGGTGGCCAGCGGATGGATAAATGCAAAGTTGGTTCCTCAACCTTCTTGTCTGCTACCTTTTGAGTGCTATGTAATATTTAGGACACTATTTTCCTCCAGATACTCCAGTTTATGCCCACACATTTTACTCTGAAAATATCTGAACAAACGTCTCAATGCAGGAGCCGCCTGAACAAAACCAAAAAAACACGTCTTGAAACGCAGCGTGGATTTTCTGGATAAATAAAATTACACTTCAGTATCTCTAGCAATGTTACAGACGTCACCAAAAGTCAAGTGACATTCAGTGGCTACATATACGCCAACATCAGTACTAGCTCAGTCCTTAAATGTAATGCCTGAGGTTAGAATACACGGACGTTCAACAAAACAGGGCCACAATTGGTGCATTTAGGATCCTTACAATTATTGTAAATACTGTATAAGAGTTTGTATACTTAGGGATCAGTTTTTTTCTGAAGATCTAACTCCCAAACGATGGGCATTTTTGGTCCTTAAAATTGTTTTAACTTACAAAGGCCATACACATCTCTATGAAGCTTACCCTTCAATGGAAATTAATAAAGCTCTGATCTAACGGAAACTTTGAGGCTAATTACGTTTCAATAATATCGCCTGAAGCTCACAAGGCCACACTTTTTAAGGATGATGGTGGGGTTATAAGTGTTCATTCAATATTCTATACAATAGCTTTTAGCCAACTCAGCATTTAGATTTATATTGTTTCACTGCTAAAAGTAGCATTGTACTCATAGCTCATCCTTAGCGTTCAATGTTTATTTGGCGAAACGAGACCACGTTACATTAATAACATTTAACATTCAATGGCAATTTCGAAACGCTTACAGAGCCAGATGCACCATTAAGCATCACTTATTCCCTAAGATCACAGGCAAACCCCAGGGTAAGTACATTTATAAAACGCGGAACTCTCATAACCTAGGCAATATCAGTATTCGTGGATTGTAAAGCTCTCTTAAACACAATCACGTATTCTACAGTCTACTTAACGAAAAGTCTCGAATCCTCGTGAAGTGGCAGCGAGTTCGAGGCCCGATTTACCGCAAAGCCGCGAAGGTTTCGAGCCAAAATTCGCGTTATTCTACGTTAATTCAAATCCCCACGCTCGTAATTGTGTTCTTTACAACAAAATGAATCGCTGTGGTTACCAAAACTATGTACAGACAGTGGCCAGCGTGTGCACTGGCTGCCGTGAAGAACGATAAAGCCCTTCCAGGTTAACTATCACAACCACGGGGGGGTGCCAGGCGGGATTCACTCGGCCGGGCTGAGCCTCGCCTCCCCCTGCAGCGCTCGCTATCCGAGTGCCGGTGTGCTCGAGTTGCGGCCTAGTAAGCAATCTGTGTCGCCTCGCCAGCACCCACCTGCCTGTCGTACTGCTGCTTGAGGTGGACTCCGGCCACGGTGGACACCGTGAAGACCACGGCAAAGCCCAGGGTGACCTTGGAGATGGTGGACATGGCCAAGAGGAATCGATTTGGTGGTCGTGGTGGTTAGGGTGACCCTGTGCGATCGCCACGCATGGCCGGTAGCCGCAGTAACAACACGAGGAAGAGGAGGGGGGGGTTGATGCTGTGTGGATGTTACTGATACTCATACGTAGGAGAAAAATATAATAATAAAATAATTAATAGAAGTAAAATAATAATGTAACTTTCTTCTATTCTTTTATTATTTATTTTCTTCTTACTTATTTTTCACCTACGTAACTTTACCGAAAAAACCTAAGAGTATGAATCCTTGCAGTCACGAAAGCTTCAAATCTAGGATGTTACTGATGCCTCTAGAGGCGAACTGTGGACGTGGAGTTGTTCGACATCAGGGCATTAAGTGAGATTGGTTGGCTCCGTCGTTGTTGTTGCTGCTGCTGCATTGGTGAGCGCACGTGCGGATCTTAGAGGTCAAAGATACATACTCTTAGGTTTTTTCGGTAAAGTCACGTAAGTAAAAATAAATAATAAAAATATTATAAATAATAATAAAAATTTGAAATAACTTTTATTAAAATCATAAATAACTTTTATTATTTCTTCAAAACCTAAGAGTATGAATCCTTGCAGTCACGAAAACTTCAAATCTAGAAAGTCAAAGATATGACTGTGAACTTGTGCTGGAGTGCACACATTAATCCATTACACTGTGGTACATTGATACCCAGAGTGATGTAAATTCGAATCCACGTCTTCTTTCTCTCGGGAAAATACGCAACGAAGAAGGGTCATTGCCCAAAACGTCGCCTATTATATTTTTTTCCCTTTAACGGCAGAGTTATTGACGAATGTGTTGCGTTGTTACATTTTAATTATGGAAATTTCTAAAGCTCACAGCGAGTTGATATTTGCCACAAACCAATTCCGTATTAAAACATGTAGAAAATATTAAATCAATTTATGAACATGGAACCGCTACATGAAGTAACACATAAAATAACAAGGGGACCCACGATATTCAGCGATAAGATATTTTCTGGAATTTGGTCGTTAAAATTAATGGTGAAATAATTAACCATCTTATATATTTTTGCTGATGTAATAGTCATTATAAGAAATCGATAGGAATGAACTCCACTAAATTATTGGAGAAAGTATTAATTCTAGATTTGAAGCTTTCGTGACTGCAAGGAATCATATTCTTAGGTTTTTTCGGTAAAGTCACGTAGGTAAAACATCAAAATTAATGAAAATAAAATAAAATAAAAACAAAAATCAAATTCATGACTCGAGTCTGACTCGAGTCCAAGTCACATGACTCGAGTCCACATCTCATAGGTGGGACAAAGTCATTGTTATGCAAGTCCAAGTCGAGTCGCAAGTCATCAAATTCATGACTCGAGTCTGACTCGAGTCCAAGTCACATGACTCGAGTCCACACCTCTGGTACTTACTGTCTCATACAACAACAAACCCGCATAGCTGAGAGCCTGGCGAGGCCTCAGCTCCAGCAGTGGCTTGACGAAGCACTGTAAACAGAACTTTTGCTATTATATAATACCGAACCAAGATGGTTCCTTTACGGCTAGGTGGAGTCAAGTGGCTTCATTTGAAACAGTTTTAAAATGTCACGAATGTTGCCACACAACGTGGCTGCGACAAATTGTCCTGGGCTAGACGTGTACAAGAAAAACCGGATTGCAATGACAAATGATGAGGACAATGGAGCTGTCCTGCGTTGCTTTAAACCGTTCAGGGAAAATGACAAGCTGGGACCTAAACACCCAGCATGTAGGCAAGCACTTATCAGCACGTGGAGACCTGCACGTTTGTAATCCATGCAAGAGTGGGTGCGTTTTGAATTGTTTTGCCATTTTTGTACTACAGCATCTGAATACAAGAGTAGTTTTCCTACGAACATTTTTAAAGCTAATTCACATCTCAAACTTTTTCTAAATTCCAGCCATTCTCAATTCACAAATAGGCTAAGTCAGTCATGGAGGTTTTTTGTTGTTGTTAAATCCTTCACCATCCTGGTCAGTGCTTGTTGGTGAGAGTGGAGAGGGCGCCCTCACCAACAATTACTACTTTTATTAATCATCGCCAGAGATCGAATTTGGAAAATGGCAAGTGATATGAGAACCGGTCCTCTCATAAGGACACCAACATAGTATATAAAAGACAGAGCTGTCTCCTCTGTAATAATTATGGGCATTTTTACCTGGTTACCAATTTACCGCAGCAAACTAAAATCCCTATTTCTTTACGCTGTGACCAAATTGCCCAGTATCCACCCGATCACATTAGATTTAAGAAGCTAAGCAGGTTTGGGCCCTCATAGTACTTGGATGGCAATACAACTTGTAGGCAGTGCACAGAAGTTCGACAGAATCCTTTGATGTACGTATTGTATATCTCTGCTTCCAGCACACTGAAGTGTGTATCGCCAATTAAACCCCAGATCCCCCACGGTGTGTAGGAGGCCTTCATCCAGCAGTGGATTGACAATCTGTCTAAACATTATTTATTGAAACTACATCATGTTAAAATTGGAGACGCATTGAAATAAATTTCGTACCGATTTCAATGTTGTGAGATTACTCTCCAACACGCCGGTGGTGCTGAAGCAGTAATGCATTTGGCACGTTTGATGCACGTGACACTTGTATTAATTGGCTGTTGGGTGGAGGAGGGTTTACGACACATATTTTTACACGTCCTAATCCAAAATAAACCAATTATGAATTAGTATATTGGTCATCAAAGCCTACGTATATATGTTTTGGGAAAATACACGAAATGCTATAAATGTAAAATGTAATACAAGCATTTAAATACGTGTAATAATATGACTATGCATGCCTAATACGTATTAAAACAAAACATTAAAACTGTAAATGAAACGTATTTGTTCTATAAGATAAGCACGGTCAATTCACGAGTAAAGACACAAGTGTGTGGGAGCAGGGATGCGGGATTGGAGAATGTCCACAACTTTATACATGTTTTCATTGTTAAGAAATGCAATTCAGAAATATTAACTTTTCAAACATTTGTACTTAGTTTTTTAGATCTCCATTCTTTGTAAATGAGGCCAATATGGGCTCTTTTGTCCGGAGGTTTAGATGCTATTTACCCAAAAAATCTTGTAGCCCTGCTCAGAACACAGAACCCTATAATCACAAAGTTAAACAAGAGCATTTCTTGGGGTTTTATAGTTTCTAAATGTGTATGCACAGCAGGCTGGTGCCATACATAAAAGAGGCCACTTTGTCGCCATGTCTAATATGCCTGCAGTGTTCCTGTAATTATATAGCATGAAGCCCACCAGTCACGTGCAGTCAGGGGAGGCAGGGGAGGCAGAGCCTCACCTGCATACTCCAATAAAAATAGCTGTTACTAAAAGTAAAACAAAAGAATAATAAAATCAAATTTAAGATGTTTCCACTGATCTGTTATAAATGTCATTTATGTACGATTCCAGTAATTTTTATAGTCAAAATCGTTAAATTTTCGGAGCTCCGCTGCAAATACAGTAAGAGACGAGAGGTGAGGCAGCGACGAGCTCAGCCTCCCCTCTGATTGCGCAACCCCTCAGAAACTGGATGGAGCGCGGGCAATCAGCGCGTGCCTGTTACTATCTCTCTGCATGTCACCAATGTAATGTTTGTAGACCCCTTCATTTCATGTCATCGCCTTCCATAGTCTAGGTAACTTATTTCACGGATGTGTATAAAGATATTTAGGCTCGCTGATCTCGTCATGAAACTGCAATGAAAAAGCATCAGGGGAGGCAGCTATTACATCTGCCTCACTCAGGGGGGCGTGTCTAACACGCCCCCCTCAGAGAGGACACGCCCCCCTCAGTGAGGACACGCCTCCCGCAGTGAGGACACGCCCCCCTCAGTGAGGACACGCCCCCCTCCGTGCAAATCTGGCTCTGATACTAGCCAATGCATCTCCAGCCATCGACCTCACCGCACGTCACTGAAGCCCACAAATAGGAACCTAAGTAAAGCATTTACCATAATCTAAGTGTTGTATCTTTGAATAAAGTAAACTACATTGCTCTATCGATAAGTTGAAGAGAGTAATACAAATTTGCATAGCAGGCGACCCGATATCAATATCCAACCGGGGCTAACGTTGGTGGCGATTGATACGAGAACTGGCCCTGGTTCCCTCCAACACCCCACCCACCAACCTGCACTGACCAGCACGGTGAAGTATGATCGTACGCCTACGATCACCACAGTGTCGTGGGGGGGGGGGGGGACCTCCATCCAGCAGTGGAATGACAAACGTATTCTACACGGCTGAGCTGTCCAATGATATACTGCTATATTTCCTGATATCTTTGAGTTCAATAGGGTTTTTCCCCTTTTTTCTGGCAACAAAACTGACACCTTTTGCAAGGAATCATGCTTACATTAACCACAATCCTTGCAGTCAAATGCAAACAAAAAACAATACTCTGATAATGCATTTGACTGCAAGTATTGTGGTTAATGTAAGCATGATTCCTTGCAAAAGGTGTCAGTTTTGTTGCCAGAAAAAAGGGGAAAAACCCTATTAGTATATTTTGGTACTGGCAAAGGAGGTCCCATGATCTTTGAGTTCAGTTTAACATTTAAATATCCTCATCCATTTTCCAATGTTCCAAGTGCTGCCAGTGGAAGACAACAAACCAAAGATAGTTTTTTGTCTAGCGGGTTAATTATATGAATGCCTGACTAAAAAATAAATCTAAAGTGCTTTTAAAAGCATGACAAATAGCGTATTTTCAAAAAGTAACCGAACAAAGCAATCAAAGCACATTGGTAATTCACGACAAAATGTTCCGTAGCCCACACCCGTGCGCTGCGCTTGACTCAATGCTATCTTTGCACTGCCATTGTGTACAAGGAATTCTAAAGTCCCTCCCCCACTCCCCACCTTTTTAGTGGTCCCTACACGCCGATGGATTTGTTGTTGTTATTATTATCATCCCCGCAGCCCATCCCCACAGAAGTGGTGAAGCAAAGAGGCATTTGCTTGTTAATTAAAAAAACCCCAGAGGGGAAATTCCAAATTGCATTTGTGGTGGCTGCCGGTTTAATGATGGATTTGTGGTGCCAGTCCCAATCCATTGTCCTCGTGGTAACCATTTAATGCAAACTGTCCATGTCATCTTGGTGTTTTCACAGCTTTTGTCACTTACCTGTCAGCCACACCTGTGGCTTCCTCAAACTTAAAACGTGTTTCTTTTTTTCCAGGACTTGAGCTCAGGTTAAATGTGTGGTGGAAAACAAAAATGTTTCGTGTTTTTGTGCATGTATTTGCTTTTGTAACCTATGCAGGCCTCAAATGAGATACACTGTAGTTGTTCTTTAAACAAGAGTTTTAATACAAAAAATATGTGCACTTCACGAAACTAATTTGACAACGAAGAGATTGACCGAGTGATCATAATGTATGAAATTAACATTCAGCTCCCCCCATCTCTCCGTATATGTACATCGCTTTTGTCAACCCATTCTGTGTGGGTCGTGCGGGCTATTTTGACCATACTTCACCACGCTCTGCCCGTGCAGCTTGGTGAATACAGAGGGGCATGGTATAGACGTGGGCAACGTAACAAAATAACAGTACTAGAACATATTATAATTGGGGGTGAATATATAATGAGAGAGTAGCAATCATTGTGTGAGTAGCCTGCACACACTTTGAGCTTTAATACCCAACACCGCCTACTTATCAAAGCATTCTAACCACCGTCTGCCCAAAACAAGCAAATACAAAGACCCCCGTATAGCCTTCAACAGACTTTTGGGGAAAGTGCACGAGGGGGGGTGGGTGGCCAGCACCACGCCTGACCACCTTTGTCCCCCTAGTGGCGATCTTTGCACACCGCTCCAGGTATGTACTCATTTGTGGCTGAGTCCACCTAGGGGAGGCCCAGGACCGGTTCAGATAATCGTCACTGGCGTTGGCCGTGAGCGGGAATCGAACTCGGGTCGCTGGTGTCCTAGCGTAGTACGCTAACGGCTACAAAGACAAAGCTCCCCCGTATAACCTTAAACAGACTGTAGGGGGCAAGTGCTGTTAGCGAGCACCTATAAAGGCCGGAACGGCAAACAAGGGGGTGGGTGGCCAGCACCACGCCCGGCCGCCTTTGTCTCCCTAACGGCGATGTTCATACATCGCAGCAGGTACTCATTTGAGGCTGAGTCGACCTATGGGAGGCCCAGGACCGGTTCAGATAATCGTCACCGGTGTTGGCCGTGAGCGGGGATCGAACTCGGGTCACCCGGGTTCGTAGCGCAGCGCTAACCGCCACCACCACCACATGCACCCACGCACACAGAGTAATTATTCACTCAAACCTTCATAAATACCAAGTTCACCTGCGCGCAGACTCACGAATAACGTTCAGCCGCAATGGCTCGGGGAACCAAGCTGTGCCACGCTAAGCTTGACTCGCTCAACGATGGACAAACAACGTCGTCGTTATATTGCGCGCGTGTGTGTGTGTGCGTGCGGTCCGCCAGCCAAGGCCATTCGGCCGCCTGGGGTATATGGCCCGGTGACCAACGGTCTGTGTGCAAGAGGAATTGTGGCACGGGTCAATACGAAGCTAAAGTCCGGACGGCGTTGGTTGCACCCAGCAAAGCTCAACCAAAACTCGAGTGCAGAGTGCCAGCTGCGGTCGTTATGGTGTGGGTTTTTTTTAATTGTTTTTGTTGCAGTATTACTGTTGAATTTCATGATGAAAATAAAATAAACTATATAAAGACCGATTTAAAGCTTTCGTGACTGCATGGATTCATCTTCTTGGTTCTTTCGGAAAAGTCACGTAGAAGGGAAATAATAAAATAATAAAAAATAAAACATAATAAAATAAAATTCTCACGACGTTTCGGCCACAACACAAGCAGCCGTCCTCAGGTGAAGAAACAGAGCTGTCGGAAATCATTGGAGCGCTGTCTTTCCGACAGCTCTGTTTCTTCACCTGAGGACGGCTGCTTGTGTTGTGGCCGAAACGTCGTGAGAATTTTATTTTATTATGTTTTATTTTTATTATTTTATTATTTCCCTTCTACGTGGCTTTACCGAAAGAACCAAGAAGATATATAAAGACCGTTAACAATGCGATTAACGGGTATGTTGCGCACGCAGAAAAGTCGAGCAGTAAACGTAACACGTTCAGATTATTTAAACAAACATTAAAGCGGACTTACAATCCAGAGGTCGCCGGTGCGATTCGATCTCCCAGCGTGGCAATTTAATCAATGGACGAAATTACTGAATACCCCCCCCCCCTCTCACCGCCTCTGTTCACCACCTATTCATCAAGTATCGGAGGCCCTTCTGCCACGGTGGCGAGATGTTACCTACCTCGCCTGGTATACAGGAGGTCGTGGGTTCGATCCCGACCAATGACGCCTGTTGTACTTTTGGAGTTTGCGTGTCTCTCTCTCTCTCGCCCCGTGATGGCGTGGGGTTTTCTCCGGGTCCTTTGTGTTTGTTCCCTCCACATTTAGAAACATGCGTTTCGAGTATTTTTGTCTACTCTTAAGCTATCGTTTGTGACAGCCAGGTCGATTCTGAAAACGAGTTGTAGAGCTCAGTGGGGCCAGTTAGTTTGTTAATAGTTAAGTAGTTAATTGCAGGGCTACACCTTTACCAATGTTAATGTTGCCGCACAACTAACATATTCAGAGTCCTGTTTTGGCCCTCCGGTAAGAAAACGGTCCCCCCACCACCCCTGGTTGGAGTGCTCCAAAGGTGACCCAGCAGACGAGCTTCTTCAGGTTTGCACCCGCCCGGGTCACGCACCACCGCACACATTTCACAACCGAGACGAGAATTGGCCACACACGATGGCAGCCATCTCTCTCTCTGTGTGTGTGTGCATTACAACACAACCAGAGGGGAATACGTAGACGCAAGCACGCGCATGCGTACGTTTTCTCTTTTTAACACGCATACTCTACAGGTTCAAATGTGCCCCACGCCGTTCCATGCCTCGGCTGCCACACCATAATTAGACATGACCGCCCGCGCCTCCGATTAGCACAGTTGGCTACGTACGGTGCGAAAGAAGTTCAACATACAAACATGCATTGTTGGGTGGACTCGTTTAATTCTCATATGGGGTGGGACAATTAGCGTTTTAGGCGAGGGAAATTTTTTTTGCTCATCATTGCCCTGTAACCTGAACTTGTTTATAAAGGGTGGGGAGGGGGGGGCATGCAAATAATATTCATGATGGGTGGGACGAAGACACTGAACGTTAAACAAACTTTAAACAAATGCCAAACGCCAAACGTGCCGAATAACGAACTCATTTGCGTTTGTCTGCCGTGCGTTCTGCTCCAGCTGTCATCACCCTCTACTGTACGCAGCATTTGATTTGTATTTATTAAAATATTTTCACCTGGAAGAAAAAAAATCTTCAAAATCCCTTGAGATGGAACATCTCTCGTTTGCAACGTTTCCAAGGATGTGCGGCACAGCCTGGAGAAAAGCCGCCACTCTGCCGTTAAGTCTTGTCGTGTACCAGCATTTTCTTTCTTGGCCATAATCATTTAGAAGAGAGGCGATGCCGTCAGCGCCAGGGAAGAGGTTAATGATGGTCATTTGGTTTCGTACATGCGGTGAGCTCGTGTGATGCCACAGTGGGGAGCACACGTGGTGCATCTGCCAGTTATCTCAGTGAGTCAACCCATGGCACCCTGGGTCTGTTCCGTGACATTCTGCCAGCGGGGGTCTTCGACACTTCACGTGGCTTCACTCACTGTGCACCTAGCGTGGCACAAGCGCCGTACGGAGCCACACCGCCCATTCGTGCGCCATTGCCGGCCTTAATAGGTGCTCGCTGACAGCACCTATTCAAGACAACACGGGGAGCCTTGTATTTTTACTAAGCGCATAATGACGTTTGGCCTTGGGCAGGTAAGGCTAGCTCAACGTGTTTTGCCGACTTTTGCGAGAATCACAACCTGTTTTTGGAAATAGTCGCACGGGTTTGTATCACACACACTCCCCGAAGGATCAATGTGTGGTTACATTGCAATGGACATACGAGATCAAAGTGGATGCGCGTGTGTATGTACAGCTTGCATCGTGATGACCACTTACACGCACCATCCCACGCACCACGTGCCGTGCAAGCCCTAACACGTGCTCGCTAACATCACTAGCCCAAAACTTTCGATGAAAAACATGATGAATTGTCGGTGTACTGGGTTTGTACATGACTTTACTGTACGGCTGACAAAATATTAATTTATTTCACCAGGTGAGAACTCGCTGAGACTTCAAGCCTCTTGTCGAGGCAGGTTTGTAGCGATACGGCGTTGGTAGCCACAATACCCCCCAACATATTCGCCAGTAACTTACTGCTCTCAAAGGAAATGTGTGAATAAACAGGCGACGTTTCGGTCAATGGCCTTCTTCGCAGCCGAGAGATGATAAGTGGAAGAGACAAGACAAGAATCGCCGTATAGCATTTAAACACAATATTTACGCGATGAAGGCCCATGGCCCGAAACGTTGATTATTTTATACATAATAACAATTACTTTTATAACGCGCCAGATGTTGCAGACAAGTCAACAACTCAGAGGCGCGGAGCCAAGCTCAGGGTTGCTCGAAAGTCCTCACCAAACAGATAAGAGGCCTTTAGATGTTTATTAAAAGTCAGTGTGCTGCATTTGATGTTGCGGACGTGCAAAGGGATAGAGTTCCACACCGAGGTGGGGGGGGCAGTGTTATTGACGGGTTTGTTGAGCGTTAGTCTGCGTTGACCTGACTCACCATAGTGCCGCCGAGATTTGCGATACCAGGAGCAGCAAGTACTTAATCTCGTTGCCTCATCTCTCAAATTCACCACGTTTTTTGGGGGGAGATGGTGAGAAGGGACAGGGCCCGCACGCCGCTTGCCCGCCCGTCTCCATGGTATGCCCGCTACCTGCGGGTGCTCGGGGCTAACGGGGCCCTCCCTGCCAGTTCCAAAGTCCGTCCGAGCTGAACCGGCCCGATCAAGCCTCGAGCTGTTTTAGCGCGGGGTTGGGGTTGGTGGTGGTGGTGGTGGGAGGGGGGGTAAAGGTAGTCGCTTGGCGGCAAGGAGAGCGATTTTATGGCAAACGTGTGACTGATATGGCGAACTATAATACGGTGCCATAAAGAGTGAAAAGCCCCCAAAGCCGTGCGAGGCGATGGTGGGTGGATAACGCGAATGGGGTGGATAACCACGCGAGTGTGTGCGCGAGTGCGAGTGCGTCACCACGGAACGGAAACGACACAACCGTCGAAAGCTGCGGTTTACCCACTTTCGAGTTTTCAGCCCCTGAAAGTTATTCATTGAATTAACTCATCCACAGGATCGCTCGGAGCGGTGGTGCAGTGGATAGCGCGCTGCACTTGCACTGCGAACTTCGTGACCGCAGCTATATTCAAGAAGCCACTGGGAGCTGTGCACTTTTAAATTATAAATTGAAAACTAATTTCTTTAGAACAGCTTTTTGCGTTCAGTTTATTGTCCTTCCCCCCCCCCGCACCTCCGATTAGCACGGTTGGGTACGTACGGTGCGAAAGAAGTTAAACATACATAGTACAGTACATACATTGGCGGCCAGGGCTAGCGTTAGTGGCAATGTTTGTGCCGGTCATGGGTCATCCTCTCTCCTCTCCCACCCCTGTACTTCACCAAACCTGCACTGACCAGCGCAGTGAAATACTGTCTAGTTAAAATATACACGTGACCGACACGGCGTGGGAAAGCCTTCGTCCAGCAGTGCATTGACGAAAGGACTGTCCGTTGCGTACGCCTTTTAAAATGGTAGGTGTAATACTCTTAGTTCTTTCGGTAAAGTCACGTAGGTAAAAAATGAAATTAAAATTAATGAAAAAATAATCACGACGTTTCGGAGGCAACACAAGTCTCCGTCATCAGGTGGGACCGTCACAGCCAGATTTGCTGCATCAAGTGAGGCAGGGATTCAAGATGTAACACACAAATTAACTAAACACATTTGTGAATAACACTGCTTTAAAAAAAATATTTGTACAACAAGCGACGTTTTTGGCAACGACCCTTCTTCACAGCACTCTAAAGACAGAGAGATACCAGAGAGGTAGCGAGTGTTTTGTTGCAACGCTGTCAACGCAGGTGTCGCCCAATAATTTGCTCGATCGGTGAAGGGGCCTTTGGACGAGTTCCGCACGATGAGGGAGGTCCGGGCACCTTGCGTGGCGCGGTATGCGCGCACCGTTCGCCCCCGGGGAGCGTTTGTGGAATTTTGGGCGCATAGCGCAAGCTGGGCGGGTGCCGCTGGGGCTTCCCATCGCGTGGTGAATGGGCCCTACGTGGCGGCGAGGCATCGTCCCGCATCTTTTGCACACCTGGGAGAGACAAATACATCTCCCCTCGACCACCCACCCACCACCACCGCCGCATGTAAACATTTTATAAACTGTTGGGGCAGGTGATGATGATCATCAGCAGCAGCAGCAGCAGCAGGAGCAGCAGGAGCCATGTTCAATCCACTGATGGATAAAGGCTTCCCCAAGCTGTCACTATCTCTCACCATTTTACACGGACTGATTGCATCGCTCCATCTCCTTCTTGGACGGGCTCTCGAAATTATTCTTGACTATTTTATTTACTAAGGTCAGAACAGAACGCGACGGAGCTGCTTGTGGCCGCCTTTTGTCTCCTTCTGGCTGATGATTACACAGTACCAGAGACTCATTGAAGTTGGAATCGACCAGGGGGGCGGGCTGGCAGAACCGGTTCAGACATCGATCGCTCGCCACTGATCTCAACCGTAGCCAGCAATCAAATTCAGGTCGCACGCTTTTGTGGCGCAAAGCGTCGTTAATCAACGCCCACCGCACAAACATAACCTATACATACACACGCGTGCAACATGCACACAGAGGCAAATGCAACGTACAAACCCATAACTTACGGGCAGGGCTGTCCATAGGGGGGTGCGGGGCCCGGGGCAATCCACACTGTGTGGACCCCCACCCAGTGCCGGATGATCCCAGTAGCACAAGTAGCTACAGATGCTACGGGCCCCGCACTGTCAAGGGCCCCGCGCTAAATGCTTTCAAGCTATCAATTCCGGTTCAGTGATTCTGCACTTGCTCTATTACGATAGTACTATACAGCCTTCAACTTTTATGAACGACTGTGTGTTTAAGGTTAGCGATTTGTCGTATTATCTGGCTGTATCGCAAATGAAAAAATACAATGACTTTACTATGCAAGTAAAAATGTGTGTTTTTATATTTATGTATAAATTTTTAGGGCCCTTTATAACATGCTACAGGCCATGCACTAGCTTAATCCGGCACTGCCCCCACCCCGCCCCTGACGCCTTCAAACTAAACCGGCAGCATTACATCTGACACCGTGACATCGAAGCGCGGGGGGGGGCCCGGGGCGGTCGTTCCGATTCGCCGTGACCCTTGGGACGGCTACGGGGCAAGTGCTGTTATCAATAAGCCGTATTCCCGACGACACGGTACACACGGGAGGGATTTTGTGACCAGCACCGCACCCGACCGCAGTTGCTATTTACGCCACAGTTCACATTTTGGCGTTCTCTGGTCTGACACTGATAAGGGAATGACATAAAAAAAGGCTGTCTGTAGTGTAGGCGAACAGTTTCGAAGGCAATCTATTACCAGAGCATGTTTGTTTGCGTGTTTTCCCACAAGCATGCGTGCTTCATGCAGATGTGATGGCTTGCAAAAAGTATCCATTTGGTGTTTGAAAATCTAAACGTCAGCTTTATAGCAAGAAATGTTAAAACCTATTCTTATTTTTCATACTTTTCACCGGATACTCATTTGAGGCCGAATGAACCTAATGCTAAACGGGTAGCGATTATTATCGGACGTAAATATATGCACTACGCGAGCGTTGTTGCAGGGTTCTTCTTACCTCTTACATCCGGCAACCCAACAGCATTTGTTTAACAGACCACATCCTGATGATGAGAATCGGAGAACGTTGAAATTGTTCCATAGTTTGCTTGTTTAAATAAATTACTGCTGGAAAACGATGGGCGGAAATGTTACTTTCGGTATTTAACGTTCTGTTCGTGGTGAATACGACTTTTTTTTTATTCATAATTTCTCATACGATATTGTATTTAAAATAGCATAATAAATATATATTTCAATTACTAGAAAAAAACTAAAAATGTTGAAAATAATCTCGGAAAACCAATAATTTATATAATTGTGAAAACTTTGGGCCAACTTTGTGGCCCAAATGATGCATGTTTACAAGAACAATCATTGGCATGCCTTTATCAATCCACTGCTGGATAAACCCCTCTCCCACGATGTGTCGATTATGGTGGCTATATGACCGGACATCTCCACGCTGGGTCACTGCGAGCTGATGAAGGGGTTTGCGTAGAAGAAACCCGATCATAACCGCCCAAGACTGGTTAAATTATCACTCACCGCTGACGTGAGCCCTGGTCAGGAATAGAAGATCTCCGGTCAACCGTTATATGTGTATCTGCCGGCACTTGCCCCAACGGTCTATGCGACTTACGGGGAATGTTTATCTTTGTCGTCTGCGTTTCTATGTGTGTTTTGTGTGTATGTTAGTTTGCTTTGTTTATATGTGTGTGTATGTCCAGCGGTAGTGTAGCGGTTAGCGCGCTGCTAGGAAGCCGGGGACTCGAGATCGATTCCCGCTCACGGCCTTACCTAGGTCGACTCAGCCTCAAACGAGTGCCTGGCGCGGTGTGTAAACATCGCCGCTAGGGAGACAAAGGCGGCCGGGCGTGGCGCTGGCCACCCCACCCCCTCGTGTGCATCCCGGCGTTCTTAGGTCCTCGCTAACAGCACTAGCCCCAACAGTGTATTAAGGCTATACGGGGGATCTGCATCTGTGTAGAGTGTACATGTGTGCGTATGGTGCATGCGTTTGTCCATGCACTTTTCGGGAACGGTGGCGCAGTGGTTAGCGCACTGCGCTGCGAGGTACAAAGTCGGCCTGCCGAGTTCGACTCAGATCGAGTGGCGAGTGGTCCCCACAGCGGTCTCGGACCTCGCCGATTTCGACAGCCTTTTATGGTTCAGTTGGTAATCCATCTGCTCTGGAGATACAAAGGTGGCGGGTGGACTTGGCTCGGGTGCCACGCTGCCGCTAAACAGCAACTTACTCCAACATTAACAGACGCCACGGGGGGGTTCTTTGTATTATGTTTGTGCGTGCACATGTCTATCTATGGCGTGAGTTGGCCGAGATGTACGAGATTGAACGGGGGTACAACTGCGGAGTCGTGCATGGGTGGTGGGGGAGAGGCGAGGTGGCTCACCTGGGCTCACGTGGGGTGTGGTGGTGGTGGTGGGGGAGCGGTGGTGTAGCGGTAAGCACGCCACCCGAGTTCAATTCCCGCTCACGGCCACCAACACCGGTGACTTTTATTTGAATCGGTTCTGGGCCTCCCCTAGGTAGACTCGGCCTTAAATGCGTTGCGTAATCATCGCCACGAGGGAGACAAAGGCGGCCGGCGTGTGGTTCTGACTAACCCATCGTGTGCCGTTCCGGCCCTGATCGGTGCTCGCTAACAGCACTTGCCCCAAAAGTGCGCCAAAGGCTACCCGGGGGATCTTTGTCTTTTGGTTGTAGGTGGTCGGCAGGGAAGGGATTGGGGTTGCTGTTGCCGGCCAGGCGGCTGCTTGACTGACTGAGTGGGGGGGGGTGTGACGGTGTCGGCGTGAGCCGAACCGGTCAGGCAGGATTTACCTGCGCGCTCCGGCAACACCGTTATACCCGGCGAGCGCATGCGCGTGGGCGACGAGCCGATGGTCGTCTTTTACCCGCAGTCACGCGCCTCACCTGGGCCACGGCATCAATAACATCATTAATAACACCATCGGCAGCAGCAGCAGCATCACCGGCGGCATGACCCAACGCACAAGTTGCCCGTGGTTGGAACTTTCACGAAGCTCACGGTCCACCCTGTACAAACCATGGCTGCGGGTGCGAATGGAGAATTTAACAAGTATAACCCGTAAAAACAAAGTTTTTCACTATAAATCCTTTATATGCGTGGCGGCTAGAGTCCTCTCGTCCTCTGGCTTGAGATGGCTGCCACCTATGGGTCAGATGATTGCATGGCAGCATTAAGCAATTGGTAATTAAATATAATATTTTTGTCGTAAAAAGTGTAAAATTTTGGAAAAAAATTTCCACGAACATTAATTGCCACGCACAACGAATCTGTGTGGAAAATGTCAGCTCGATTGGATCACGGGAAGTGGGTTAAAAAACGACCGAAAGATTTGCACGGTCATAAGCAAGCAAGCGAACTTAATATAAAGCATTTAAAAAAAACCTCTCCTGTGATCATTCATAACAGACCGCGCAACACGTAAAGGACGCAAAACCCGATCAGAAAATACGAAGGAGACGTCACGGCGATATACAACTCTGCTGCTGCTGACGCTGTGGTTACCTGGACTTGACCACCTGAATGTGAGATCGTAGTCGTTGTTCGGCATCAACATCAGAAAGAAGAGGGGGAGGAAGAAGAAGAAGCAGGATAAATCATCATCAGCAGCCACCGAAGCGGCAAACACCGTGATCATTGCCGCCTGGCGTCGTCTCTCCGTGACAGGCCCCACCCGCCTGGAATCAGAATCAGAATATTTATCCATTAGAGGTTTTTTTTGGGTTAATTTGCGTAAATATATAAATGTGTCGTTAAACCCGCCACCACCCGACACAGCCAACTAGTAAGGGTTGTCACCTAAACAGAACGTGGCCAATTCGTCACTGGTACAGCACGCTGGTGTGTTGGAGAGCCAAGCCACAACATTTACAATCCGAGTACGACGTTTCGCCAGTAATTCCAACTAGCTTCATCAGGTGACAGCCAGATGTATACTGGAGGAATCCGATGAGCTATGAAGCTGTCTTGTTCAACAGACGTCCAGTAGTCACAGATGCCCAGTAGACTGATGCCATCATCATCCAACTGCACAATCGCAACAGCATTCAGATCTACACTTACCTTGAAGAGACACTTAAATGGGCCCCACCTCTTTCTTAAAGGCCCCATCTATTTTCCCTGGCTTTCGAGTGACACTGAGCCTAGCTCCACGCCTCGGAGTCACGGGCACTGATGACCGTGAACTATTGTGCGTGTTACTAATTGCATTCTTATTATTATTATCATTAGCATTCGCGGCACCAGCAAAAGCCGTAGCACAAGGATTATACTTACGCATTAGCATCACCGCCATCAGCATCATCATCGTCATCATAATCGACATCGTCGTGATCAACAGCAGTTTCAGCGTCATCGTACTCATCGTTGTTATTATCATCAAGATTAGCATAATCATTATCAGCATCATCAATAACCATCATAATCACCAAAATCCGCATTAGCATTGTAATCGTCGTATCTGTCGCAGCTATTTGAGTGGCGCATTCCTATGATGGAGGCGGGGTTGGTGGACCACGCGGAGATGAAGCCTTTGCGTGCGGGAGATTCGTGCCTGGCCGAGCTGGGCACCTCTAAGATACAGCAAACGGGTCTCTGGAAGTCGATCTGCGTGGAGTTTGAGCGTTATGGGCTAGTACACAATCGTCGTGATTTCCCGACTAAAAAAATCAAATAGGACGTCCCTGTGAATGACCCTTGACACTTAGTGATACTCTGCCGGTCGGCAAATTTAAACTCGAATGTTTAAAAACAGGTGCTCGTGAACAAATCACCCGAAACGCGCCCTCTCTCTCGCGAGCTAAGCTGGCTTGAGCCTGGCTAGTGCTTGGATGGGCGACCGCCATGCTCCACGAGTTGTTATCGACTGTGGCCTGACTGTGTGGACAGCAAGGTAACCGCATTATTGTACCATACTTCTGTGCTGCCGCGGCCTATGCTCCTCCACGTCGTAACCAACCATCGCACAGACCAGCATGGTGAAGTGTGGTCAAATAGAGTCTTACATCCCTGCAGGGCGCGGATAGGCCGTCGTCCAGTAGTGGATTGACGAAATACCTGTGCATGAACATGACATGTATTTGTGTGTTGAACTTCTTTCGCACCCTACGTAGCCAATCGTGCTGATCCTATGTGCGGCGAAGGACAACAAACTATACACAAGGATGCACTCATCCACAGCGTGAATCTAAACACGTGTAAGATCCCCAAATACATCACGTAGTCAGCCTTAACAGGCGACTTTTGATAAATCACTTTCAGTGCGCCAGATAACGCAAGCTAAGCTGATTTGAACCTGGTTGGGGCTTGCATTTGGAGACTGCCTGGCATTGCCAGGTGTCTTACCAGGTGATGTGTTTGTTGTAGTACAGAGTTAGACTGATGGCCTTAATCTAAGTTGTCTTGTGGTTGTTGTTGTTTGACTTGCATCCCACTGGGATTTTTGCACACAGTGTTGGTTTACGGTGCCTTTTCTGCAATATTTTGCTGTCTTTTCTTGGATTTTCTGTTTGCACATAGTCACTTTAAGATGTTTTTTTGTTCATGTTTTTTGTTTTTTGTTTGTTGCGGTTGCACCCGATTCAAGAGCCGAATGGCTCACAGGGCTATACCGAATAAATCAAACTTAAAACTTGATGTCGCAAGGCGACCGTGAATTTGTCGGTAGCACAACGGATTCGTCGATCCGTCTGTGCGGAGCATTGCGTCTCATCCCCGCTCGTCCTCACAACGCCAATCGCTCATTAATGTAATTGTCTAAAGGTGCTAAAGCAAATCAGAAGCAGAGCCCTCCCGAACAATATCCTTGCGTCTCCGTGAACCCTTCCTGTGTAAATAAAGTTCATTGTTATTCCCGTTATTATTATTGGTGTTACTACTAACGGCTTATTAGGGCACCTTTTCAGGCGTACAACCAAAGAAAACCCCGCTCATCGCTGCTCAAACACGTCCACGAAAGAAAGAGCGAGAGCGAGCGAGAGAGAAACTACATCTTGAACACACACACACACAAAAAGAGTTGTATAGGCAAAGGTGTAACGGAACTCAGGGCACAAAACAACTCCCTCCCACCCTCTCTCCGCTCAGCTCCGCCTCCCACCCCCTAGCTACGTTCACGCCAGCAAAGGTGCGCCTATCTTCCCTCCCACATGCTCAGAATCAAGCCCTCCTCCTTCTCCTCCTTCCTGCTCGCTCGTACCAGTTACACGTTACTCCTCTCTCTCTCGCACGCTCTCTCGTGCTTCGTGGCGGGCCCCGTCACAGGTAAAGAGCGAAGAGGGAGAAAGGAACGAGAAGGCAAGAAGGATGCCACGTGCTTTTCTCGTGAAACAGCCGTGCCAGAGGAAGCCCGCCCGAGACTGGAGCAGCCTCCCCGATCAAGAGCGGGCCGAGTCGTATGTGCCTGGTAAGCGCGCCGGATGGCGGGGGGTTTTAGCGGCGACGTGTGTAGCTGGGTGGGTGTAGGTGGGTGGGTGTAGGTGTGTGTTGGTTGAGCGAACGAGGGTGAGTGGGTGAGTTTGTGGATGGCGTTCGAGGGGGTAGCGAACGCTGGGCTGCGTTGCGCGGGCCTGCGCCGAAAACTTACCTGTGCGAAAAGTCACCTGAGCTATAGCTCAGGTGGCAGCCTATAGGCGTTGGTGGTGTATAGCTTAGCGCATTCCACAAACGTAGTGATTTCCTGGCCGTAAGTAATGCGCACATCGATTAAGGTATCCACCAGTCTCACCGTTACGTCCATCTAGGTGACCATGAATGCTGCGTAAAAGACGCAGCGAGCGGTCCGTTACACCCGTGCCGATTCAAATTCTCACCGTTGAGACAAACATGGTGCCTGCCGATGCCTGTTTCGTTGGCGTGCCCCACTCTCTTTGAGAGTGGGTCGTGGAGGTCGTTACCCTCGCCGTGCGCCGCCCGCACGAGTCGCCGCAAAGCCTCCCGAGGTCTCGCGGTGCGACCCCGCGGGATGCTGCGCGGCCATGCGCGGTTCCTCGCCCCGAGTCTCGCTTATAACGGAATGGCGCCCGAGGGATTGCTCGCGTTATCAGACTTGCGCTATGGTAGGCTAACGGGCCCGATAATGCGGCAATCATTAACGCCATTTAGCGACCCACCCATCTACACCCACTGCAGCCCATCAGGACCTCCACATTTCTTCCCACCCGCACACAACGTATCTACTACCTCCCTCCCTCCGTGTCCCCTCCCTCCCATCTCCGTCCATCTACGTGTGTCCCCTCCTCCCTTACATCTCTAGTTCCCTGTTTGTCCCTCCCTCCATCAACCAGGCCCCTTCCCCGGCCTTTTGAGACGCGCTCAATGGGCGTAATCTGAGCCTAACAACACCTTCCACTAACGACCAGTCCCATTCCTCACGCACTCTCCTCCCATCCACCCCCACCCAAAGACAAACTCCGACCCAGTTGCATGCATGCATGGCCATATAACACAACGACAAACAGAACACCCTGCTCCCCCCACCGCACAGTCATTTTATCTCAATGTTAAACAAAACCGTGTAAACTTTTAAGTGAAGTCGACCGGGCGGCATGCCTCGTTCGTACCTGTACAGCCCCCGTCTCGTCAACTCACGGTTTGACGAGGACCCTCTCACGTCTCGTGGCGGTCAATCGACCATACCTCACCACGCTGGTCAATGCGAGTTGTTGAATGCGAGGATCGTTACCGTCAGGTCCTAGAAGTGCAGTACAACAGTGGCTTTTGAAAGGCGCGTTTTATTTTTGTGTGGCGAGACGGAAACTTGTGTCGTTGTTTTTCCCTTTATTTGCAGTATGATCAGAATCTGAATATTTATTTATACTCGAGGAAACCTATGAGCTATACAGCTCTTTTTCACAGATATCCAGATTAATTTATAGATATTCCACTGATTTCTCATGACGTTCCCACTTCCCAGCAGGTGATTGAATATTGTGAAAGCAATGACTCCATATCTTACCGAGTAGAGTGTTAAAACATTGAACAATTTGCATTGCGCTTGGTGAGGAAACGTGTGGAGGCTTTGGAATAAAATGTTGCGTTTTATATTATCTCTCCCTGTTATTTGAGCGGGGAGTCTATACATGGATCGCTATGTATTTAGCAAAATTCCAAAACCATCACGGAATATCTGAGCTCGTATACCGAATTCCCAAATGTGCATCGAGATGCTCATAAAAGTTATGAACTTATAAATGTCCTCACAATACAGCCATCATATATTGTGCATATACTACAATAGCAAGCGCTTGTTTGACGCGATGAATAGCTTCAATTAAAATGTCTTACAAGAGGTATTTGCCCTAAATAATAAAAACGAATAATCTGCAGCCCTCTGTAAATCGATTGTCGGGTTAAGGTCTCCCCACGTCTTTTCGGCCGTGCGGGTTTGTTTGACCATACTTCACCACGCTAGCCCTCCCGTGTGGCTTGCTATGGGGGCAGGGGTTGAGGGTTGCTTTGGACCACGACTGATAGCGATCACTCACCACTCGTATGATGGCGTTAATCGTGGCCGTGAATCGAGCTCAGGTGGCCGAGTTGGGGCAAGTGCTGTTTGCGAGCAGCACCGATGAAGGCCAAAAAGGCACACGAGAGGGTGGGTGACCAGCACCACGCCCGACCGCCTTTGTCTCCCCAGTAGCGATGCTTACCGCACAAAGTCCTCATTTGAGGCCGAGTCGACCTAGGGGAGGCCCAAGACCGGTTCAGATAATCGTCGCTGGTGTTGACCGTGAGCGGGAATCGAACTCAGGTCGCAGGGCTTGTAGCGCAGCGTGCTAGCCGCTACACACAGACATCCATGATGCATTGTGTTCCACCTTTCTCCCCGTTAAATCAAGTAGTCAATACGCTTCATTCCCACATCTCTCCATCCACATGAACAAATACATACACAATATTTGTTTAGGCATTCCATCAGCCACTCGGCCTCCTGGGAGCACATACATTCAGCAGCACTGGTTCAACACGGAGGAAACTTTGCACATTCAGTGGCTCTCGATTTAAAGCTTTCGTGACTGCAGGTATTCATATTCTTGGTTCTTTCGGTAAAGTCACGTAGAAGGGAAATAATAAAATAATACAAATAAAACTGAATGAAATAAAATTCACAGCTCAGTTTCTTCACCTGATGACGGTTGTTTGCGTTGTGGCCGAAACGTCGTGAGAATTGTATTTTATAATGTAAAATTTTTATTATTTTATTATTTCCCTTCTACGTGACTTTACCGAAAGAACCAAGAATATTAAGTGGCTCATCAACAGAGCTCGGCCCGCCACGATCCAATTCTTGTTAACCACCGGCCGTCTCTAGGCAAGGGACCAACCCCTCTGCTAAATCGTAGTCCCCAGCCTGACGCCCGTATCGCTTCCCTTCACACAAACACATAGAAGTACCGTACAGTATTTAAAACGCATCCCATCAGCCACACGGTGCATACTGAATCCACGTTCATGCCCGCCCCCCATCCACTCACCCCGACAATCCTTCTAGCGTGTGCCATAGTCTTATGATGTTGATGATGATGGGGGTGGGGGGCCCATGGTAAAACTACCGTTACCTCCAGTTAACTGCCAAACGCATACCACTTAAGGTAATACCTGGGAGCACTGGACACTCCCTGCGCCGCTAACCTGCCTCGGGCTTAATGATCGCGTGGCTTTTGTTTGCCCGGCTCTCCCGCTGTGGCAACACCGCCTGCCCTGCGGGTGGCTGACGGGGATGGGGGTGAGTGGGTGGATGGGTGGGGGGAGTCCGGGGCCGGGCCACTGACCACTGTTTGTTCTCCGGGGCTTCTAATGGAGCGGAGTATAACGACTTAACGGGCACGTCGTGCGTGCTTCGGTCCACGCGAAAAAAAGGGGGTTGATAGATGAAGGCGCAGCCCTGCAATAGCCCGGCTCACGACACTGCCGGCCGTATTTTTGACCTACTTTTCCACGCTGGCCGGGCGTGTTACATGCGCTGGGAGTTACCCACAACACACTTAAACGCCACCACGTGCCACACCTGCCGATCGACGAACTCTTCTATGCTTGCGTACGGCAGACACACGATGTTCAGCAGCGGCATGCCAACGTCGTGGTCTGCTAGCCACGACGAGAGAGGGCTTCGGGAGAAAGTTCGTTTATATTCTTAGGTCTTTTCGGTAAAGTCACGTAGGTAAAACATTAAAATTAATAAAAGTAAAATAAAATACCTACGTGACTTTACCGACAAAACCTAAAAAACCTAAGAATATGAATCCTTGCAGTCACGAAAGCTTCAAATCTAGAATTAAAGTTCGTTTAGTTTTTTGCAATGCCTCCCTTGACGGAGCACATGCTACAGTGGTTTACTCTGTGGTATGTATGGTCCATAGTTCGGGTGGCATGGCTGCAAGGCGCACTGCGGCTTATCTTTAATTTTTGTTTTTTTTATGAAGGATATGTGCCGTTCATCGGTCTGTTGATGTTCTGATACGGTCGATGGCTCCACCCGAGTCTTCGAGGAGGAATGATCAAGTCAACGAGGTGCGATCCCAGAAGGTTGGATCGCGACTCGAGTCGGTGGCGAGGTGTCATTGCTACGGTTTTGGTTGATGATGGGTAGGTAGGTGGCAGTCATTTGAAAGTAAAACGCGGACACTCTCTTGCAGTTTGCGCGATATCTCGGTGGATATTTGGTGGCAGAATGTTTACCAGAACAGGGAGCCCCAGGGGATCGGTGTCGGTTTCAGTGTTCCGATTCTGATGGGCGTTGCGTTATTTACTGGAGCACCTCACCGTTGTGGGTACGAACTCCCGGACAAGGCTGAAGCGTCGTACTCTACACATTCATACTGGAAAGAGGTGGCGAGATTTAAGACAATTGCACCATCCATTAAAACTGCCGCACCGCAAGATCGAACCGGCAGACCTCTGGGTTGCAAGTCCAGCGCGCTAACCGTCACACTACGGCATAATCTATGAACGAATGTATTCCAGTCATTGTTATTTCTCCTTATTTATTTGAAGTAGTTGAGAGCCCCTTTAGGATACAAGTCTTGCTTTGCATTCAATGGAGACCTAGCCAAGTGCAGTGACGCGTGTTCATTTCGTTGACTAAAATGTTTCCCAACAAAGTCTTTTTTTAACATCTTTATTTTAGTCAACGGTGACTATGGACGAAAATTGTCGGGCGTGACCATGACTACGACTGCCGTCCATTATCACCACCATCACAACCATCACTCTGCCATCACCACCATCACCATTCAACTACGACTACCGCTGCCCATAAAAAAACAAAACCGTGAGACTGAGACGACGTTAACTCAGTCTGCACGAAGAAGCAGGCTCAGATAATTTAGTAAAGTTTTCAGAACTTCAGTGCATTGACGGACACCAACATGGCTATATGTGTATATAAACAGATTTACTAAATGATCGTCAGACCTGATGATATTATTCCGTGAAAATTGCAGACCCCTCGCACCAATATGCAATTTGCTACGCACGGGACCAAAATATTTGCCTGCTTAATTCCACCAGAATTAGAAGGATGATTGAATCAAATCGCCCAGACGAGGATTTTAGTAAAACTACACAGGGTTTCTCAGCTCGACGAAGACTCTGAACGAAAGTGTTGACTAGATCAAGACAGGTTACAGGCCAATAGCAGAGCTTATGAAGACAATTGCCCTACGACATTGCAAAACGAAATGTATTGCAAGCATGTCTTAACACGTGCCAGCACCTGCTGCGATATCACGTTGCATTCTAGCATCGGTGTGTGTATATATGCGTGGTGCTACCCGTCTGGCGACGTACTTATGTAACGAATCGACTTTCCATGAGAATGCGCGCTCACTACGTTCTTAATTAACTCAGCGCTGCAAACGTAAACATACAGAGGATTTCAGAGGTCCGGGCAATGCCCCTTCACCATTGAAAATGAGCTGCTTGGCTCAATGGGCCTTTGGGGTGAAACAAACTGAGAATCGGGGAGAGGATGGAGGGACAGAATAATTGACTGACTTTCAGCTGAGGCCTCCGTTTATGCTTCGGGGGGCTCTGAGAAAGCTGGGGCAGTGTTTTTAGGAAGTTGACAAATTTGAAAGTCTGAATTGGTGTTGTACCCTTTAAGGAGATCAAATGAAAAACGTAGAGACACGTGAAATGTCATCGCCTGTCCTGCATAGGTGACATTGAGTTGACATGCTCTGTTTTGAATGGTAATAATAACCTCTCTGTTATAAAAGCGCCTTTCATTTGAAGTATCTCAAAGCGATGTACAGTACTTACAACTAAAACTACACTTACAAGTACTGTATAGATACGATCTAAGTGAAATAGAAAGCTGATAATATCAACTACACTCGAAATTCCAATAAAATAAAGAACTTAGAAAAATGATTAATAATAATTACAGAGTAATCTAATCAGACAACATTTTTTTTATTTTAAGGGGAAAGCCTGCAGCACAAATAGGTGAGATTTAAGATGTGATTTTAAAAAGTGAAAGAGACTCAGAATCCCTCATGGACCGCTGAAGGGGATTTCCTTGGCCCATTCGGGTTTCAAATAAAAATGTTGAAAGAATATAGCGTATATGTGTGTGGTTGACGTTCAAGCAAAGAGTAAACTTAATACACGGTCGGTATACATTTTAAAATTTTGTGTGCTTGATTTTCTTTTTTTAACTTGGACATTTTCAATCTTGATTTGAAGCTTTCGTGACTGCAGGAATCCATACTCTTTGGTTCTTTCGGTAAAGTCACGTAGGTATAAAATAAAATAGATCACGACGTTTCGGGCGCAACACAAGCGTCCGTCATACGGTGTGAAAGCGTGGTCTGCTGCTGATGCAGACTGTTTTAAGAGGTTTGAAATGGCTGTAGCAGCCACAATTAAGACGAGCGTGGAAATTAAAAGTCGCAGTTTAGTCCATCAGCCTCGGAGCCTTTCGAGAACAAATTGTCTCCGAGCAGCAGTTGTTTTAGCAGAAAAAAAGTTGGACCCCGGTTTTGTATTTTTGGATTCTCATCAGTGGGGTTGTGACCACTTAATTTTTGTCTGGGTTAATAGGTATGAAATAACAAACTACAGTCGTTTGTCAATCCATCGCTAGATGAGTGCCTCCATAAGGTTGTTTTTATTGGACTATGTCTTACTTTAATGAGGTGAGAAACATTGCATTGCAGGACCCTCCTAAAACACATTCCTGCGTATGGAGCTGGTAGGAACGTTGGATTGCTCGGTCAATGGCCAGGGTCAACGGCGGCGTGGTGTATTCCGCAAATATGCCCGACTGTGAGGGCGGGCAGAAGCCGGCGTGAGTCGGTTAAACGTTGAGTTTTATAAGGGCACCACGGGGTGACCAGCCCCTCCCCGCCCAGCCCCACCCTCCCCACCCAGCCCCTCTCCACCCAGCCCCACTCCTCCCATTTTTGGATGCACGACGGACGGACACAATAATCCCCTGTGGGCTGGTGTAACCAGGAGGTTCCTACCAGTATTATTGTTGTTTTTTCCGTGTCCCCTTATCTGTTATGTTCACAGGCAGCGTCTCACGAGCTGGCATTTCCCTCCACTTGGCATGTTCATACCGAGGGTAGAATAGGACTTTAAAAAATATATCTTTGGCATCAATGCTTGAACCCACGCGCACCTCAGCCACTTCTGTCATTGCAAGAGTCCCTTGCAGTGGCCGCCGTGATTGAGGATGGCGCTAAAATGTAAAACACACCATTGCCAGGTAGGAAATATTCCCCTCTAGTACCCGATTAGTGAGGCTAAGATGCTTCCAGCGATCTCCCCTTTCCTCCAACCCATGAGCTGTGTTTGGGCTTCTGCCCGTGGAATTTCTGTGCCTCCTTCCCTTGTTGTTGTGCGCGCTCTGTACCGGGCTCTTGTCAGAATAATAAAAAATAATGCAATGGATAAATATCGTCCATGAGCCCTTTGGAAGTGGCAGGCCTCGTGACACTGTGGGCCATATGAAAGGAAGCCACGGGCCGCATCTGACTTGCAAGCCGTAGGTTTCCCACCCTGTTGTCCCCTTGACTTTGGCTGCTGCCCACCCGCCCCCATCCGCTGTTCCCCGTCGTGCAGTTGGGTACAGCGCGTCGAGTGGCAGCGATGAGGAGGGCTCTCTGTGCCCCACGTCTCCATCGGCCACATCCAGCGGGGAGCGCTCGCCGACCCCGCCGCCGCCGTGCGGCGAGGAGGCCGCGGCGAGCCCGGCCGCGGCGAGCCCGGCCGCGGCGAGCCCGGCCACGGCGAGGCCTGCACTTGGCGGGGAGCGGGTTGGCGGCACCGGGGGCGGGGCCCGGGATCCGCACTACGTGCGGTCGCGCATCAAGGTGAGGCTCGCTCGCTGTGGGACGGGAAGATCCATTGGTAGGTCGTTGACCGTCGTAAAAGTTTAAAGAAAGCGTTGAGTCTCTAAACGGAAGCGCGAAAGCGTTGGCGCATGTGCGCGTCCGTTTGTCTCTTCCATCCGTCCGCCATGGAGTTGGCACAATAACTCTTGTAGAGGTGATCTAATATGAACCGAACTTTAGTATAAAGTTGCGTAACGGTTTTTCAATTGTCGCTTATAGCAACGAATATTTTTTTGCTCCAGTTAGAGTCGACTGGAAATGTATCCACGCCAGCAATGGGAGTTGATCCTATTTTATTGAATCTACCTGTCTACGGGCACGCAGCATACGCTTACTTCATTCGTTGTGCTATATATAACCAGTGGTTGCACCATGAGGTCCCATCTCTTTTGCAATATATATTTAGGTAAAGGTTTTTTTTATCAGGCCAATCGTTTCTTTCATCAACCAAATTAAATTTTAACGAGCATGGGGAGATGCTCATCGATGCGTCGATCCACCAATCAAAATTTATTCTGAAACTCACGATTCATGCGTTTAATCACAATTGTAAGAATAAACGTTTTTCGATTCCCATGTTTCCACTACATTCATTAATGTATTTTATTCACACTTTCACTACAATAACTCAAATAGCACTCACAACTGGAACGGGTATGCGCTCTACACGTAAATCGTCTGCCATGGTGCCCTATTGAAGATTGGCCATCCTATTCAAACACACATGCAATGGTGTACTATGTCCCGTTAACAAGAGTCGTTGCAGTACATGAGGGGTGGTGGTGGCTCATCGGATTCGTCCAGTCGAAGTAAATATTCTTATTCTGGTTCGCGCACCGTTCTATAAACCCAGCGACACGAGTTTGTCTCTGTCCCAGCCACGGCTAACATCAGTGGTGCTATCTGAATAAGTCCGAGGCGCGACCCCCTCCACCAACCAGCATCGACTAGCGTGGCGAAGAATGTTCAAGCGGCACCCACGACTCACGCGGCGTGGTGAGGCATTCATAGCGCAGTGGATTGACAATGGTCCGTACAGTTTTAAACATGCTATTACCTGATAATTGTTTTTTTTACCCTTCAATCTGGCAACAAAACTGACACCTTTTTTTTACAAGGAGTCATGTTTGCATAGACCACAATACCTGCAGTCATAATGCAAACAAAAAACATAACTCTGATAATGTATGCACTGTCCTTGAAGTTGATTGGTCCACACCCGAGACAGCTTTCCTTAGAGCCTAGTCTCACATGGTGTTGGACCAGATGACGCTAAAATGCGCACAACTCAAAGACAATGCACCATCAGAGTATGAGAGCTCGGGGTAAGCATTTACACCATTGGAACCTCATTTGCCAGTAAAAAAATATGATAATTGGTCAGTTTTGTTGCCAGATAGAAGGGTAAAAAAACAATTATCATATTTTTTACTGGCAAATGAGGTTCCAATGATGCTATTACCTTTTTTGTTCATTTTACGGAGGGTAGTGGTACAGCGGTTAACACGCTGCACTATTAACGTGGTTCCCTGAATTATATTCCCGGTCACAGCTTACCACCAGTGCTGCGCGGTATACCGGTGAACGTAGCAAAGTATTTTGAAACCCAACAATCCCCATGAATAATTGAGCGTGTGGGGGGGGGGGGGGGAAGCCTTCATCCAGCAGTCGATGAGTTGTCAAACATTTCTGCATGTTATCCATCGTTTTCACAGCCAAGTATTTTCTTTCGTCAAATATATACGCGCTCAGACCCAGAGGTGGGCGGTGTTGCCAAAACAGTGCCGAGTTTTTGTTTTGATCGGGTTCTTGCCCGTGATAAGGCCCGCGGCCGAGCGTGCGTACACGGGTGTGTGCCGTTGCATCGTTCCCCGTCAGGTGTGAAGCGTCCGTGGTGCCGGCTAATCTTACAGATCCACCACGGGGCACCATTCATCTGTGGCAGCGCGGCCTCAGGGGTGACCGTGCTGAATGCCCCCCCCCCCCCCCCCCCATACGTGTATCTAGGGTTGCCACCTGTCCTGATTTTCCCAGGGTCTTCCTCTCTTTGAGGTAGCTGTCTGGCATAATGTATACTTTTTTTCCTGGGACGTTAAAAGGCCGAGCTTTTATTTGTTGCGTAGCAATGCACTACTCATGACAACGTGTTTCAATGCAGTGTTGTGACCTCTTCTCATAAGTCTCACTGTTGTCGTACCTCAGAAGTGAAAACCCTTACCTGAATCACACAAAGTTGCTCAATTGAGCATGGGGTGATGTTTGTCTCCTGTTTACAACCCTGAGCCAGTGGTGAAAATTCCACATCCCTATGGCGGTGATGGTTTTTTTCCCATAGGACAATCACTGGTGACTTTCCCAGAAAGTGGTACTCATTTCATCTGGCCCAGAGGGATGATGGCCCGAGTCTTTTCTTATCCTACATCGATTTACAGCGTGCCATAATCGAGCCACGAGCGGGATTTGAACTCGCAATCTTCCGATGGCGAGCCGCACACCCTACCACTGTGCTTCTTCCGCTCGCTGTGATAACTAGTAGAACATCAAAGATCCCCATATAGCCTCATTCTACACCTCCGATTAGCATGGTTGGCTACGTACGGTGAGACATAAGTTCAACATACAATGACTGTAAAGAACCATTTTAGTCATCATAATGCAAAGTGCAAGCAAGACGTTACAATTGTGATTAGAATGGCAATGCGTTTATTTATATATACACCTTTTGTACGTTTGAACTGTTTGCCTGATCAGCTACCAATAGGCACGGTTTGCTACGTATGGTGCGAAAGAAGTTAAACATACATACAAAGACACAGGTCCCCCGTATAGCCTTAACAGACGGTTGGGGCAAGGGCTGTTAGCGAGCGCCTATGAAGGCCGGCAATGCACACGAGGGGGTGAGCGGCCAACTCCACGCCCGGCAGCCTTTGTCTCCCCAGGGAATTAAACGTGGGTCATTGGGTTTGTAGCGCAGTGCGCTAACCACTACATTACCGCTCCCCGTTGCAAAATACGTTCACATTCACAGAACTCGCACCGTCTGCTTGTTCAGGCGACAGGGTGGCACAGTGGTTAACACTTGTGCATCGCAGCAAGAAGGGGCCTGGGTTTGATTCCTGACTCGGGCCCCTTTGTGCGCGAAGTTTGTATGTTCTCTCCCCTGTTCTTCATGGATTTCCTCTGGCTTCCTCCCATGGATAATAAAACACACATTCTAATTGGCACTGGCCAAACGTCGCAATGCTAAAAAAATGACCTGCAAATGACACAATTGGGATCACACGTAGTAACATCGCCCCCTACTGCGAAATCTTGGCCGGACCCTCCTGAAACAGGCTTGAGGCTCTCCTGTAATAATGATAATAAAACAATGTTAATATGTGTATGTACATATGCTGAACTTCTTTCGCACCGTACGTAGCCAACCATGCTAATCGGAGGTGCGACAAACTAAAGACAAAAAGCAATTCTAAAGAAATTAGATGTTACAAATTCACAGAACTGTACGGTGATGAACAATGAAAATCTGCAAAATTTCTCCGTCTAATACGACTGCGTAGGGTTTGTCACGGTTGTGCCGTGCATCTCCCTCCCTCCGTGTTGACGGGGTCGTACCGCCAGCGTTCCTCATCGCGAGGCCTGCAGGCCACGAGCGCCCCCCCCCCTCCCCCGGACAAACACAATCGTGGAAACACCCCTTGAAGGCGGTGTGGCGAATCCTCACGCTGTCGCCTTATCGGCGAAAGTGCCCCCCCCCCCCCCTCTGAAAATTAGCGAAGAACGCTGACCCACACAGTAGAAAGATACTTTTTCTCACCTGCCGATGGTGCCGACCCTTCTCTCGTGACTCCTGATTAACTTTTTTCCAACCCCTCCCGCCCCCAATCCGCTCTCATGTCCAGATCACGAGCGGGGCCAAACCGTCGGGCTTCACGTGCAGCGTGTGCAGCAAGGCGCTGCAGTCCCAGCGCATGCTGACGCGCCACATGAAGTGCCACAGCGACTTCCGCAAGCACAGCTGCCGCTTCTGCGGCAAGGGCTTCAACGACACCTTCGACCTCAAGCGCCACATCCGGACGCACACCGGTAGGTGCACGTCGGCAACTGTGGTGCATTCGTCGTCGTCGTCGTCATCGTCATCGTCGTCAGACGTGATCGATCCAGTGCTGGGTGAAGGCCTCCCCAAGCTGTTGTCTTCTCTCTCACGGTCTTGCGAGCGGATTTCAACACTGCTTCTCCGCAGTTGGCTACGTACAGTGTGAAAGAGGTTAAACATGTGTACATACATAATCGGGTGCGTTCCCTTCTTTGAGTGCCACTCTGTTAGTCTCGACCACCGGTCACGGTCTTCTCTCGCAAATGACGCCAGGCGGATCTTTAACGTCCACCGAGTGAAGCAGAACGGCGCGAAGAGTGATCACGTTCGTTACTCACCGCAGTAGTAACCAGGTCGGCCACTGGATTCGAACCGTGAGCCTCGGCGACAAACGGAATCTGTATTTATCCTGGAGGGAATCCGATGAGCTACGAAGCTTCTTTCACAGATGTCCAGTAGGGGGCGGGTGGGCAAGTGACAACAAAAAACTATACAAAAACTAATGACATGATACGAAAACACGATAGGAGTGCAAAACGGAGAAAAGGCAAGCAAGGCACTACAAATGAACAAGTAATAATAATAGTCTTGGTTCTTTCGGTAAAGTCACGTAGAAGGGAAACAATAAAATAATAAAAAAATATAAAACAATAAAATTATCACGACGTGTGAAATCCACAGCAAGAAAATGTTCTTTATTGTTTCCCTTCTACGTGACTTTACCGAAAGAACCAAGAATATGAAACCCTGCAGTCATGAAAGCTTTAAATAAAAAGTAATAATAAATAAAATATATAAGTATATTTGCACGAGTTCAGAAATTCCTTCCGATTTTTTAGCACTAAATGCAAGCTTGGGCAACGCAGCGAAAGCACGATTTTGTTACTCTGCCATTTGCCGAACAGCAAAGTTGTGTACAGCGACAGTGGGGGAAAAATATCAGGCACATTAGTCGGCAACTGTGAATGAACACAACTACTCGGCGAAAAAAATGCCCCTGCAGAAGATAACCGCGGTTTTAATTTACGTGGCGGGTAAATGCAATTGGGAAACACGGGGGAAAAGACCACAGAGAGAATGACACCGTGGAAAGATCTGGGACTAAGCAACGACAGTAATTCCTCGCTGAACAAGGTAGACTCATTCTTGAAAAGTGCTGCTTTAAGGAAACACGCATTACGGGAGGAATCGCTGTACGAGTGTTGATTTAAAAAGTACCGGGACTCCTGTTTATGCAGACAAAACCCAATCAAATGTATCTCCTTCAAACTGGTCGCCTCCTGATCGAACACAAGTGATGATTCCAGCGATCATATTTGTCGAGGCATCTCTGGGTACTCTTTTTTCAGGAATGGCTTTCAGGTCCCGAGTTGCATTTTGGATGATGGTTAGCACATCCTGAAATCTCTTTCCTTTTAGGGTGCATTTTACCATGACAGGAGACCCGAGGACTTATCCATATTCCAACTTAGTTGTGTACCGCGTGTTGTTCGGCAAGAATCCACTTCACGAAGATGCTCGCAGCAACGTGCAGCGAGTTACGTCGGAACATCACGCACCTCCGATCTGTGCAGCACAACCGCGAAAAACCCACGCGAGCTGTATTTGAACCCTTTCCCGTTCCGATGACATACGTGCACGTCATCGGTTTTTCTTCCGATTAAGTCATCGGAACGGAATCGGAAGTGAAAGGCCATGCGGGAGGAGGGCGTGTGGCAGTTTGGCGCCAGCTATCGTAGAGTGCGGTCATGCCGCTCCAGATCTCTGCGGCGAGTACAGTACAATGTCTTTAAAAACAGCAGCGCTACGCCTCTCTAAGTAAAGTTTACGCCAAACCGCTTGCGCGCTCCGAGATTCGGCGGTCAACGGGACACCCCCTGCCCTCCCCCCCCACCGTTCCCGTGCAGGCGTGCGGCCCTACCGGTGCGAGTTGTGCGACAAGGCGTTCACGCAGCGCTGCTCGCTCGAGTCGCACCTGCGCAAGATCCACGGCAAGGAGCAGGAGTACGCGTACAAGGAGCGGCGTGCCAAGCTCTACGTGTGCGAGGACTGCGGACACACAGCCGAGGACGCCGAGGCTCTGCAGAGCCACGCGGAGAGCGAGCACCCCGACAGCCAGGCCACGGCGCAGAAGCCGGCGCCCCCCGGGGCTCAGGGAGGCGCCAGGTCCCAGGGGGGAGCCACGGCGGGCGGCGGAGGCAGCGACGGAGGGAGCAGCGGTCGCAGCAGCAAAGAGTCGTCATCGCCATCTTCGTCGTCAAATTCGTCGTCGTCGTCGTCGCCGTAGCTGTCGCAGTCGCGCGGTTTCAAGGGCGTCCAGCGTGGGCGGTGCGGGCGGAGGGGTCGTGCCGAGAGGGGCCCGCGCGCCTGCCGTCTGGTCGGTTATAAAGCCATGCACGGAGAGTGCTCCCTACTGTGGAGGGTACCCCAGGGTTACTCGTAGACACGGGGAACGAATGACAAGATTTACCAGATCGCGCGAAATGCGGTGGCGTGCCTGCGAAATGTTTAGCTTCTGAAGAGTGGATTTTTTTTGTTGCTAGCGTTTTGATGGATTCATCCATCGCCTTTTTTTTATTTCGTTGCATTTTGTCCGAATAGCCCTTAGCTGCTAAAGCCTTAAAGCCCAAGATGGACTCTGCCACATTTTGTTTATGAAAGGCAGTCATAAATTTCGATTTAAAGCTTTCGTGACTGCAGGGATTAATCTTCTTGGTTCTTTCGGTAAAGTCACATAGAAGGGAAGTAATAAAATAATAAAAATAAAACAATCAAATTATTCTCACGTTTCGGCCACAATGCAAGCAGCCGTCCTCAGGTGAGGTGAGGACAGCTGCTTGCGGTTGTGGCCGAAACGTCGTGAGAATTATTTTATGTTTTATTTTTATTATTTTATTACTTCCCTTCTACGTGACTTTACCGAAAGAACCAAGAAAAAAAAAGGGCAGTCATAGCTAAGATGAAGCAAAGTGTTCAATACCGAGGTTTTCCATGCTATTTGATCAGAAGACAAAAGGCCATTTGCAAAAAAAAGGCTGCAGTGAGTTCATCGGTGAATTAATTTATTTAGAGGTCTCTCGCTGTTTAAACTTAAGCGGTGTCAGTCAGCTTTGTAAAATAAATCCTCTTATGCCAACGAAGTGTACATACGTTAAAACGCTTGTGCAGTTTGTGTAAAATCAAGCCATTTATTATCATATAGACCGCGATATGGTATTACAATTCTATGCAATATAAACCAAGTTGATATGTGCATATTTAATTAGTTCTGCATAGCAGGGAATGGTATTTTTTATACTGGCGTGTAAATATTCCTCCTTACCCTTTATCTAATATAAGTTTATAATCCTCAAGTTGTTTGGTGGGTGGTTTACGGGACGTGGTCTGGTACGGGTAACACTGCTGAATTATATTAAGGTGAATGCTGTAGATATATTAAAACATTAATACAAGTTCGTAATAAACATCGTTTATTTTCTTTTATTTAAACACCTCTACACTTCGTGACCATTTCAAACATTTACAAAGGTGTCAAGTTGACTTGCTTGGATTGTTCTTAATGACACTCATCTTTCTGAAATCCATAAAAAAAGCACTGAAGATACAAAATACTAAATGTTCAAGTACACATGTACGGGTACAAAGGCAGTAGGGTTTAATTTGCGACTGCTATTATACAAGCCTTTGTCGAAATGTTTTTATGTACATTGGTTAGAACGCCGGACTCGCAATACAGAACGTCATCGGTTCAATGTCCAGGCGTGACAGTTGAAATATTGGACAGGTTTCTCAAACGGTGCGTTTGTGTGCTCGCGCACCTGTGCTCGGGCACCTGTGCTCGCGCACCTGTGCTCGCGCACCTGTGCTCGCGCACCTGTGCTCGCGCACCTGTGCTCGCCGACAACACTTGCCGCAACAGCCTGTCACGTATACACGGCTATGCGCGGACAATCCTCGTGCATTACAGCTTCGTCCGTTTCGGATGTCCCTCTCTCGCGCGGGAGTGGAACTCCTGCAGACGCAGCAGCCAGCGCTGCCAGTACTCCAGGCAGAGCCGCGGGTCCAGCAGGTGCGTGTGCGCCGGCGAGCCGTCCCTGTAAGCCACCACCACCATGCCCTTCTCCACCTGCGGGGGAGCATCGGGAAAACGCTCGCCTTGTAGCGATGAAACACTTAAAATTTCGATTTAAAGCTTTCGTGACTGCAGGGATTCATCCTCTTGGTTCTTTCGGTAAAGTCACGTAGAAGGGAAATAATAAAATAATAAAAATAAAACATAATAAAATAATTCTCACGACGTTTCGGCCACAACGGCTGCTTGCGTTGTGGCCGAAACGTCGTGAGAATTATTTTATTTTGTTTTATTTTTATTATTTCCCTTCTACGTGACTTTATCGAAAGAACCAAGAAGATGAAACACTTTTTGATCCGCAATCGATTCTTGGAGCGAGGCCACGTTAACGGTCTGGCAAAAAAAGACCTGTGACGTTAAGACCCTCCCCTGCCATCTGACACAGTTCAAACTAATTAAATTGTCCTGTGCACAAGCATTTAATGTGCCATTTATTATCAAGCTCGGAAGAAAACTTATCGCGACAACTTTGGCAGTTAGATATGTTGTCTTGTATGAAACTACGTCAAAGATCCAGGACATTAAAATAAGAATCCAGACTTTTTATCGTCTGGAATAACCTCAATAAATCTGACCTCACGCTGGCCTAGCCAACTCCTGTGATGCTATGCCAGTCTAACAAATAAAGAAATGGAACGAGTGTTTCTGTACGTTGTCTTGAGATAGTCGCGTTTAGACGGCTATAAAACCTGGGTTGTCTGTTGCTTCTCAACGTGTTTGTCCTCGGTTGTATTTAACGAGTGACAACACTTGACAGCATCCGGCAGCGGCTTTTGGCTCGCCATCGAACAAAGACGGTCACCGCATATTCTTAGGTTTTTTCGGTAAAGTCACGTAGGTAAAACATTAAAATTAATAAAAGTAAAATAAAATCACGACGTTTCGGAGGCAACACAAGCTTCCGTCTTCAGGTGGAACCGTCACAGCCACGACAGCTGTATCAAGTAAATGAGAGATTGCAGATGCGCTTCTGCGGCTGTCTGGCACGGCTCTTCCTTTCCGATGTTAGGAAGCCACTAAAGCTATGCACTTCTAAATCTAAATTGAACACGAATGTCTTTACGACTGCTTTGTGTTATTTTTGTTGTCCTTTCCCCCGCACCTGCAATAGCACGGTTGGCTACGTACGGCGTTGAAGAAGATCAACATACATATAACAAACATCATTCGCGCAGGAACCAGTGACGGACATGGGCCACAACGAGAGCACAGATTCAGATAGCAGACTGTTGGAAAAATATTGTAAAAATTCCTTGAGTTTGTCCAAGCGCCCACATGCTGCAGTTACCTGCAGGGGGGCGTAGTTCGCGTCATAATTGACTGCCCCGGCGTAGGCCACCACCTGCAGCGGGTTGTCGTACGTGTCTCGCAGCTTGGGCTTGGGCTTTTCGGACGTCTTCCAGTCGATCAGGCAGAGCTGGCCTCTGCAACGCCGGCAAACAGCGCGGACAGCCGATTCAAAGCAATATTTTAGCTCGACTATTCGCACGTCAAATGGCTATAAAATGAATGAAAATCTCAGCTGGCCATGTGGGCAAAGAGTCGGAGCACTGAGCCAACACTGCAGAGGGCTTTGGTTCGAAATAAGATTTTTAGTGTCTCTTGCGCGGCCAAAACTTCGTGTGATGGAATGTTAATGGGGAAACTCCATTGGCTCCTGACGCAATCATCTGGCTCAATGTAAAATTACATTTGTTTCTGGACATCAACGTCAGCCGTATAAACTAAAACCTAAACGAAATTATTTTTGTTTACCAGGTATGGCACACTGAGCTGAAAAGTTATTTTTCAGAAATGACCTGGCCACAAATGACAGCTCAACGAAGTGGCTTAGCATGTGGAAATTAATAGCAGCCAAATACTCTAAACGCACGTTTCTAAATGTGCAGGAAAAAACCAGAGGACCCGGTAAAAAAATCCACGTGTACACGGGGAGAGAGACACACAAACTCTAGGCGCAGGGATCGGGATCGAATCCACGACATCCTGCATGCCAGGCGAGGGATTTAACATCTCGCCACCGCGGCACCCACGCTGGCTGCACCTGTACTCGGCCAGGCAGTCGATGTGGCCCATGTACTGGAGCCGCGCGTGCTGCACCTTCCCCTCGACGGCGCGAACACGCCCCAGGTCCGCCAGGACGGGCTGCACGCTCCGCGCGTAGCCCCGCAGTAGCTCGTCGTCTTCCTTCGACTCTTCCTCGCCCGCGAACGCCGCTTCCTCCACCACCGGCGCCAGCTCCAGGTCCGCGCCGGGGTTCGTCAGCCGCTGTGTCAGGGCTTCTTGGATGACGGCGTGCAGCTTGCGGCCCTGCCGGAGCACGCCTGCAAAAATGTAACGACGTCCATTGCTTCAACCGGCAGAGCAACTCTTTGAGACGTCTTCAGGAAGATCCTGCATGAAGGATGTTTGGCATATTTACGTTAATTTAGTGTTCAATGGCAATGTGAGAGGATCATTTCTGCTGCTGCTGCTGCTACTGATAATGTCCAACATGCATGAATATCACTGCTCTTACACGAGGGAAATGCATTGAAGATTTTTTGTTATTAAATTTTAAAATGCTTTAATGTCATTGATATCAGTGAGCAGCGTAACTATGGTACAGTACACCTGGACTCAATGAGAAAAAGGATAAAAACATTGGCAGATTTTCATTTTAAAGGGGGCACAACACAATATTGTATTTACACAATACAAATCTTAGATTCTCACCATTATCACGCAATCTCAAAAATACACAATATAAAATCACAGTCCCACAATCTTACAATCAAACATTTTCATAACTTAACCGTTAACAGTCTGACCACCAGTCTCACTACAGTTCTGTATTATAAACAAAGACCCCCTCCGTGGAGCCTTAACAAACTTACGTGGCAAGTGCTGTTAGCGAGCACCTTTCAAGGCCGGCACGGCACATGAGGGGGTGGGTGGCCAGCACCACGCCCGGCCGCCTTTGTCTCCCCATTGGCGATGTTTACACACCGCACCAGCTACTCATTTGAGGCCGAGTCGACCTAGGGAAGGCGCGCAGCAGCGATTCGGATAACCGTCACTGATGTTGGCCGTGAGCTGGAATCGAACTCGGGTCGCTGGGTTGGGAGCGCAGCGCGCTAACCGCTACACCGCCGCTCCCCGCTCAACTTCACACACTCATTCCCAGCGGGAGACCGACTCATTACATCTCGCGATCGCTCAGCCGAACCAAATAGTTCCGCCGTTCGATTTGCAAGTGCGAGTTCGCCTTTTTAAGTCGAAGTTAAAACAAATATTACATCGAAGCTGGCTCGTTAAGTGCGGGTGTTCGTAAGTGCGGGCGTTCGTAAGTGCGGGGGTTCATAAGTGCGGGGGTTCGTAAGTGCGGGGGTTCGTAAGTCCGGGTGTTCGTAAGTGCGGGGGTTCGTAAGTCCGGGTGTTCGTAAGTGCAGGGGTTCATAAGTCGAGGTTCGTCAGTTCGGGTGTTCGTAAGTGCGGGTGTTCATAAGTCGAGGTTCGTAAGTCTGGGTGTTCGTAAGTGCGGGCGTTCGTAAGTCGAGGTTCGTAAGTGCGTGCGTTCGTAAGTCGAGCAGTGCATGTTTACCGAGCGAGTAGCGGTCAAAGCCCTCTTTGCCGAGCTCCAGAATCATGCGCCGCTTCCACCTCTCGAGCACGTAGCGCTGCTGCAGGGGCATGGTGTCCTGCAGGACTCGTGTCACGCTGGCGAGACCTCCCGCACGCGGCCCCTCGACCCGAATAGGAGCCGGGGCAACCACCACCTCCTCCACCTCCTCATCATCACCACCCTCATCTTGATGACGCTCGTCATTGAGGAACGGGAAGGGGACCTCGGGCGCCTCCCGCTGCTCGTCGACAGGTGACCGAAAGCGAATGACGGGAGACCTGGAAGACGCTCGGCGCTGAGTTGGAGAGGCGCTCCCCTGTGTGCATCTCGCGGTCACGAGGTCCTGCACCAGGCCCTGGTACTCGAGCTGCAGCCGTTCCGTCTCGGCGCTGGCGTAACGAGACGTAGAGGCGGCGACCTTCTTTCTGCTGCTGCTGTAACCGCACGTGGAGGAGGAGGAAGAGGTGGGCGAGGCGAAGAGACGCCACAGGCGGCGATGCGCTTTGGATAAAACGAACATCATCCCTCGCTGTCTCCTCTTCCACCTGTAGCTGTGTGGCTTCTCTTCTCCGGGTGTCACGGTGGATTTACACCGCAGCCGGGTTCTCCGTGGGGCGCACTCGGTTGAGAATCTCCCGTTGCGCAGTGTACAGCTGTTTAATCTCTTGAGCCACGTTGGCTGGAGGTTGAACGTGCGCCTGATGAAGTTTGGAGGTCTGTGTCTCGTTACATGAAGGGTTGAATACTGGCTCACGCGAGCCCTCGGGAAGTCAATGGGCGTTACACGCAGTGACACAGGACGCGGTGTTGTTATGTCATCCACAGCTGTGCAAAGCGGTCAAATAAACAAGACAAAATAGATCGCTGCTGTACATTACACGTCGCGAGACGCATTTTGTGTTAGACGTTGGAACAAAAGAACAAGTTTGTGTGTTCGAAGCTGCAAGCGACCGACGCAGAGATTCGCGGTGGAAGATGCGAAGCACGTGGAGCACGCAAACACGTGGCGACGCCTGACCCCCGGCGCGCCTCGTGAACCCAGACGGAAGCCGAGGAGGGCGCGAAGAGAAACGCGTTTCGTGTGTGCTTTTTTTAATTTGCAATTTTTTTAAACAGATAAATTCGCACGAATCGGATGACTGCGATGTTCGATTTTCTCCCCGCGGCTTAATTGGGCCCAGGGGAAGGCTCCGTGTGGCGATGGTGTTCATGTGCGTGGCGCATTTCTCGTTGTCCGCGTCGTGCGGAGCGTGAAGTCCGATCGCCGTGTTGAAGGGTAAGTCGAGCGGTGATGGGGGGTGGTGATGGGGGGGGTGATGGGGGGTGGTGATGTGGTGGTGATGCAGAGTGGTGATGGGGTTGTGATGTGGGGTGGTGATGGGGGGCGGGGTGGGAGGCGGTGATGGGGGCGGGGTGGTGATGGGGATGGTGATGGGGGGGGTGATGGGGGGTGGTGATGGGGGGTGATGGGGGGGGTGATGGAGGGTGGTGATGGGGGGGGGGGATGGGGGGCAATGGTGGGGGGGGGGGTGATGGAGGGTGGTGATGGGGGGTGGTGATGTGGTGGTGATGCAGAGTGGTGATGGGGCGGTGATGGGGTTGTGATGTGGGGCGGTGATGGGGGGCGGGGTGGGGGGTGGTGATGGGGGGGGTGATGGGGGTGGTGATGGGGGGCGGGGTGGGGGCGGGGTGATGGGGTGGTGATGGGGGGGGGTGATGGGGGTTGGTGATGGGGGGGTGATGGGGGGCGGGGTGGGGGGTGGTGATGGGGAGTGGTGATGGGGGGCGGGGTGATGGGGGGCGGGGTGGGGTGATGGGGGGGGGGTGATGGGGGTGGTGATGGGGGGCGAGGTGGGGGGCGGGGTGATGGGGGGGGTGATGGGGGGTGGGGGTGGTGATGGTTGAGTGGTGATGGGGTGCGGGGTGGTGATGGGGGTTTGCATGTTCGCAGTGTTTATGGCTCCAGTGTTAGTGGTTTGGTGTTGATTTGGAGAGTGTCTTATTGGGTGTTTATCGATGCGGGTCTGTTCATGTGTTGGGTGTGTATATATGTTGTATGTTGAACTTCTTTTACACAAACGTGCTAATCGGAGGGTGCGGGCGAAGAACACCAAACTAAACACAAAAAGCAGTTCTAAAGAGACGAAGTTTTCAATTTAAAAGTGCATAGCTCCAGTGACTTCCTTCCAGGGCATGTGTTCATTCGGAGTGTGCGTGTTGATGGGGTGTGTGAAAGGGAATAGTCCACGCGAGGCGATCTAAGGGCTTCATCATGAATCGCTCACCACACAACAACTCGTGCACATACAGCAAGCATTCCCTACAGAACTCGTGGGCACAGGTCACACCCGGGCCTTCGACACTTCACGTGGCCTCAAAAGTGCCCCTAGCATTGCACAAACGCCGTGATGTCACCGGCACTCAGTCGTGAACGACGGTTAAGTAACGAGAGAGAAAGTGGCCGGCCCATTATTACAGTCTGCAATATCTCACACCCAAAAATTAGGATGTTAAGTTACGATAGGAAGTGGCCAGGCTCATTATAACAGTCTGCAATATCTCACACCAAAAAATTAGGATGTTAAGTTACGATAGGAAGTGGCCAGGCTCATTATAACAGTCTGCAATATCTCACACCCAAAAATTAGGTTGTTAAGTTACGAGTGGAAGTGGCCGGGCCCATTATAACAGTCTGCAATATCTCACACCCAAAAATTAGGTTGTTAAGTTACGAGTGGAAGTGGCCAGGCTCATTATAACAGTCTGCAATATCTCACACCAAAAAATTAGGATGTTAAGTTACGATAGGAAGTGGCCAGGCTCATTATAACAGTCTGCAATATCTCACACCAAAAAATTAGGTTGTTAAGTTACAGGAGGAAGTGGCCAGGCCCATTATAACAGTCTGCAATATCTCACACCCAAAAATTAGGTTGTTAAGTTACAGGAGGAAGTGGCAAGGCTCATTATAACAGTCTGCAATATCTCACACCCAAAGATTAGGATGTTAAGTTACGAGTGGAAATGGTCGGCCCATTATAACAGTCTGCAATATCTCACACCCAAAAATTAGGATGTTAACTTATGAGCGGAAGTAACCGGCCCATTATGCCAGTCAGCAATATCTCACACCCAAAAATGAGGACGCTTATAGCAAGCAGCCTTTGCTTGGCAAAGCCATTCAGTGATGCAAGGATGGATAATTGAGTTGGTGGCCATGTGTTGCTGAGGGGGCACTGCGGTGAGATGTTATCTCCCTCGCCTGGTATGATCGAGGTCATGGGTTCGATCCCGACCCTGACACCTGCATATTTGGAGTTTGCGCGTTCTCCCCGTGACTGCGTGGATTTTTCTCTCGGTCCTCCGGTTTTTTCCCTCCACGTTTAGAAACATGCGTTTGGAGTATTTGGCTGCTTTACATTTACACACGATAGGCCACTTCGTTGAGCTTATTATTTGTGGCCAGGTCGCTTCTAAAACAAGAGCTAATAGCTCGATGGGCCTTGTCTGGTTAAAGATTTATAGTTTAGAAACTGCCTCGGCGGTCTGTGATGACAAATATGTAAAACAATCACTTGGAACACCACTCCTATTACCATCTGTAAGGGGAAAAATGGCAGATCTGTCGTGCAGATTTGCTGAGCACTGTTGTGCTGTCTTGGGACAGGGAGAGCCTCTTATCCACAACCCTCATGGGGCAAAGGGGGGGGGGGGTGACCCTATGAGGGTTGTAGAGAAAGTCGTTCATTTTTACAGTGAGCTCAGAAGTTTTTGCACAGGTGTGTAGATCATTACGGTAAAAGTCCAGGTAAGTGCCCTGGCAGTGTTTTTTTTTAAGAGATTACTTTGCCGTAAATAAGAATGTGCACGCTTGTCTACGTAGGGTTGAAAAAGAAGTGCAACACACGTTCACATCACGGTGGCTAAAATCTGGATTAGAGCCAAGGGATTTGGCTTTGTCGGTTTCATCTGCTGATGCCGTAATTATTAAACCCTCTTCAACCATCCCAGCCACGTTTTGAGAGACCTCTACTCTCATTTGTTACCCACAACTACTTGTAGTGAAGCATTATACAGGTAGGAACACCAGGTTCCACACTGCCCACCAGGGATTAGTTGTCTGTCTGTCGTGCATATCCGGAATTCCGCCCACCCATGCCCCTCCCCACCGAACACCGAGCAACGCCGTGATTGGTTGACGATGTCGGGGAGGGTGGGGGGGAAGGGGGGGAAGGGAGAGAAGGGGGGGGCACTCATCCAACTGCCCCCCCCCGAACGCTGCGCTGTCCAACCAAGTTCCTACCTGCCCACTCCGAAGGAACGTGTTATTTTGCATTGTGCACTGTAATCGGCAATCTTAAGTACACTTTCTTTACACTAGAGAGCGTTGTTGCAACGGCAAGGTGCCAAGTAAAAGGCTGGCATTTGAACTTCATACAACAAAAATTGGTTAATGACAACCCATCCCTAACACAATCCCGACTAGTAATGCAACTCCTAACCTTAATCCTAGCCCTAACCTTTGTCTTAACCCTTGACCTAACCATAACTATGGTGATAAAATGTCATTTTATGATCACAAACTTTGGCTTGATGTATGATACAAGCATGAAAATGGTCCAAATCTTGATATTTTGCACAATATAAGTGGAAGATATCCTTGAACGCACTTGGTGAAAAGTTTGTTTTGCCAGTGCATTCATGCATTAACAATATATACAAACATTAATGTACATGCTGTCCCTGAAACGTGTGCATTAGGTTTGTATACAGTATATCTAATTTAGCTCCGGCCTCCGATAAATCACTGGACTTCTGTGTGGCCACCAGTGACCCACTCCGAATCTCTCTCCTCTGCCCACTACCTCCTGTAAAAAAAAGACAGCTGCATGCAGCACTAAGGCCCTTATATAATCTCTAATGGTCGCAACTTTCAATTTATTTTCAATCGCTTTTCTCTCTATTTCCCATTATTTATCTTCCCTCGTACCCTTTCCCTTACTTTTTCCTTTCATATACATTATATCATTGGCTCTACTCTCCTTCCTGTGGTGTGTCACGGGTAAAACATTTCTAGTCCATTTAATGCTGATAAGCGGCGAGTGCTGGCTATTAAGGCACATTTTTTATGATAAAAGCTCACAAACAACATTACATACCATTTCAGTACTGTATTTGCAAATACAATAATGTAGTTTAACACGTAGGCTTTCGCGAGTAATATTCATAATACAGTTTTTTTTTGGTTATATCGCGTAAATATAAATGCGTCGTTAAACCCGCCACCACCCGACACAGCCAATTAGTGAAGGTTTGTCACGTAAACAGAACATGCCAATTCGTTACTAGTACAGCACACCGGTTGTGTTGGAGAGTAAATCCATAACATTTTACAATCTAACGAAACATTTTATATTTACGTGATCTAACCCCAAAAAAACCTGTATGATGGACAATAATGTAGGTCAGCTTGTTACATATTTCAAATTCATACAATTTATGAAGTGCACCCAGAATTTACATTCACGATGTTAGTGTCCGTCCTGTGAGTGTTAATGTCCCTGGCAGAATTAATATCTATTTCTCATTATTTGCGGCACGTGACGTGCAAACAAGTCGTACTTTTAATTCATGGCCCTTTTTTTCCCCCGCGAGCTTATTTTGTTGCAAATAAATTGACCATTTGTTGGTTGTATATTTGTTATTGTTTTGGTGGGTGAGTGGGTGAATGGTTGTTTGCCAATATTCCCATTGGAGAGGGGCTTTTTAGATTATTTTAGTCGTTGATAAAAAAAAAATTCAAGTTTGTTCAAATTTGCCAAAATTTTTAATGTACTGAAAATGTTGCTAAATTGGGATTATACATAACATTCGTTACCCCCTACTGACAGACATATACCCCATGTCACCCTTGAAAATGCGACTATCCTGGTCTCATGAGGTCGAACTTGAAGCCTGACCGTCAAGCCCCCGTTAAAACAGACCTTTAAAAAGAACAAATTAAGAATCGCCATGCAACCGAAACTCGCAGGAAAAACCGGGAGGATGTGACGAGAACTGCCGCCCGCTCACTGATCTACTCAGTGGCAGAGTCACTGCACCCCAGCCTGGTCTGGGAGCTCGCACACACAGCTGTTATATGCACAATTAAATAATGCAATGCGTATCATAATGGAAACACTGAAACTGACACCAATTCTATGGCTCCCTGTTCTGGCAAACATTCTGCTACCAGATATCTGCAGAGACATGCTAATTGCAAAGGAGCGTACACATTCTGTTGTCAACAATAACCTACTCATCAACCAAGACCACAACAATGTACCTCGCTGCCAACTCATGTCCTGATCCCCCTTCTAGGTTCGTGCTGTCACCATCCTAGAATCTCACCCAGATCCCGAAGAACGCTGGTGAACAGTTTAACAACGTGGACGACCAAAATAAACACTTCATTCGAGACCCAAACATCGCACCTCCTGAATTTGACATTCCTTGATGACACTGGTGTACTATGAATCACAAGGCCGATGCACACATCTCCGTCATGAATGGAAAATTTAAGAAAAGCCAAAATGAGACTGTGGCCATGCAACACAAACTATGGACCATGTAGTAAACCACTGTAGCCTGCGCTCCTTTAATGGAAGAACAACAAAACTACATGAAGTCTCTCCTGAAACCTCACGTCGAGCAAACCTCGACATTGGCAATCAGCTCCTGAACGTAAAGGCAAGAATAGAATAGAACTTCATATCACACCTCACACGAGTATCATACAAGGCCTGATGGACCAAGGGTCTTGAAAAGCACAATTGAACAGAGGACACCGAGCATGTGAAATAAGAATCACAAAATGTCTCCAAGACAACCGATAATATTGACCTGTATGCACTTGAGTGTGTAGTAAACACACAGGACAACGCATGCCTAGTGACATCATTGTACATTCAAGAGAAACAAACAGGACTTCCCCCGGAACTCTGATGATGTTCAGGTTCTTGGTGGCTGTCATTCCCCGGGTGTTTGCGTTGCTACCTCCGATGCACAATAAAAACCAGGGACATATGATTGGAGGAAGAATATCTCACAGTGCCACAGTTCCAGACGATGGGAGGACTGCGTGTAAAATTAATGTGTGTGATATTTCACTGCTGACGATTGACGGGACTTTTAATGTTTTCCAGATTTCTCAGGACAGCAACCTCAAAACGAGGACAATCTTAGGAAAACCAGGATAGGTGGCAACCCTACCCTGTGTGAATGTGCAGGTCTGTTTGCTCCCACCGTGTCTGTGACGTCCATCATTCATTGTCTTTTATGTATTGTTATTTTTGCACCCCTCTGGTCTTTGACGTCTTGTGCACCCTGGTGATGTTTGTATATATGTGATTTGTGTTTTGAAAGGCACTTTGAGATGCCATGGCATTTAGATGATTAATAGATGCAAATCCTTGTTATAAAATGTTCCTCCTTACGACGTCTTGCTGGGCCTGATCTGAGATGGCCATGCTGTGTTGCTGGCTGCTGCAGTATTGTTTACGGTGGAACCCCGTCTCTCGTCTGTTCTCCTGTCAACTGCCTTTCCCTTCATATGCACCCCACATTCATCCGTAGTTATTTCGAAGTTGTAGAAAATTCATCCTATTATCTTCTCTCATCCGTGGGGGTTTTCGACCTAAACTGAACTAACCTGGAAGCGGTCTCCAGGATGTACGCCATACTACTATCCGCACCGAAGTGTGGATAAGATAAATAACCAACACATTATAATATTCGTGTTTATTAGTGGAGAGCAGTGGTCGGTGCACTGCGTTGTGAACTGGGTTTAACACGTAGATCTTTTGTGACCAATATCCATACTTTTTTTTTTAGGTTAGATGGCATGAATATAGATGTGTCGTTAACCCACCACCCAACAGCCAATGAGTAAGGTTTGTCCCGTAAACATAACGTGCCAATTAGTGACTAGTTCAGCACACCGGTGTGTTGGAGAGTAAACGCACAACATTTACAATTTGAGTACTACTTTTGCTCGTAATTACAACCAACTTCATCAGACGAATTGCCAGAACAATGAAGAACTCTGTTCAGCTTCTGGCCATGATGGGCATCAGTGGCGAATGATATCTGAACTAATACTTGCCCACATCTCTGCACCAACCTCCTGTGACCAGTGTGGTGAAGTATGGTCAAACAACCACCTATGACCGACAAGCATGGGCTGACCTTCACCCAGCAGTGGATTGACAATGGAGCTTCGGATTTCGTGTTTATGACCCCCTTTTTTCGTGTAGATAAGAGGAGCGCGCATAAGAGGATCCACCAGTAGTGAGCATCGCATCAGTCCGGATAAGAGGAGTCGTATAGTGTTGTATTTGATTACACAAAGCATTATTTATCGCCTGCTATCGGCTATGTTCCATATCGCAATGCCAAAGAAACGTGTCCCTACATGAGCTACCTTTGTGAAAGAGTGTGCGTTACACTTGCATGCACTAGTAGCTTTCAACTTGGATTTCCTTTGTGTGTGCGGTATACACAGCGTCTGATAGTACTCTTTAGACCGGTGATAATCGTAATAGCTGTACTGGTTTGATGTTCTAAATTGAGATGCAACTTCGTCAATCCGTTGCTGGATGAAGGCCTTCGGTGCACCTGCAAAGTGTCAGTCGTAAAGGTTGTTTGAACCATATTTAACAACGGGTAGTTAGTGAGCGTTAGTGAAGTGGTTTTCTCTCTCCCTGGAATGGCTAATATAGCGTTCGCCACTGACGCTAGTCGTGCCCGGAATTGAACTCGGTGTACATAGCAACCTACAGCACGTAAACAGAAAATAAAAACAGAAGCACGCTTTATTTTTTTTTGTACACATAATGGATGGAAGCAAAATTGTAATTATGAAGTCGGGCAGATTTGGCAATCGCCCAATGCACCACGCACAAGTCGTCGTGATTAGAACCGCAACCCCCACGCTGGTAGCGATTTTACCGTTCTTTAATAGTGCATACACACCGACCCTTTGTCAATCCGCTGCTGGATGATGGACTCTTTACACCGTGTGGGTCCTGGGGGTTATTCGACCGTAGTCCACGTGCGGGTTGGTCAAGTTTCAAGTCGATTTCGTTTTTACCGGGCGAGAACTCGAGAGACCTGGATGAGGCTCATTTACTACGATAATGAGCCAAGAATGTCTGTGTGTCCCGCGCGTGACGTCACTCCACGCCGGCCAGCCCCCCTCATTAATAATCATGAGCAGGTGACGTCTTCCAAATGGACCCCCCCGACATTAATATTAATTAGCAGGTGACGTCACTCCACATGGGGGGGCGAGGCGCCTCCTCCCCCCTCCTCGGCGTCAACTCACAACCCTCACTACAAAGGCAGAACCCTCACGTCACGCGATCTCCGTAACGCTGTTGAGACATCAAAGTAAAAAGGACGTCATGATGAACAAGGGATTATAACCTTTAAATGATATAAGTCTGTGTCACCGCGCCCTTACAAATTGCACACGAATTAATGTAATGAATATATCACGTCGTGGTCTGCTTTTCGATTGCAAGTTTCAGATGTACTGCAATACACCCGTCCTTGGACGTGCAAAAGGCAATTTTCACAAGAATGGCTCTGGGTCACTCAACGACATGAAAACCAAAGTACAACGATGCAGAAAATAGAAATTAGAGCAACAACAACAACAACAAAATAAATAGAAATTAGAGCGATGAAGCCGTTGAGCATAGAGATTCGGCGATAGTACAGTACAACAATGGATTTTGCTTTTCTGTTCAATTAGCACGGCTGGCTACGCACGGTGCGAAAGAAGTTCAACGTACATAGTCCTGTGACAGACCACAGCACCTGCTTTATAACTAAACTATCATCACACTATGCAAGCTCAAGTCTCCTTTGCTTCTGACAGCTGATGAGATCGGCTGCATTTTAGGTAGGGTTCGGTCCTTGGCCGTGTCATCATGATAAGTTTAGTCCACGTGGGGTGTTCACGCCTTCCCAACAGCATGAGGATCGGACGGAGGCGCTATGTTGCACAGACATAGCCTGCACAGTGGGGGGGGAAATGATTGCTATTTTCAATCCCGATTGAGTAATTGAGTAATAATATAATGATATATTAATGCAATGTGTTTCTTGTTGTTGTGCGAAGTGGGGGGGGGGGTCAACACAAATCGGGGGGGGGGGGAAGGGTTGACGATTATATTAGAATGGATATGGAAGAGCGGAGAGGTGGGGGAAACTGGGGAGTCTTTTGTAGGAATGACCAGTCACTGGCAGAGGAAGGAAGGGAGGACTTGAGTCATGACTTAACTCATGATTCGGACGAGGGAAAATTATTTACAGCTGCTTTATTGAAAGCGACAATGAAAATGTTCCCACTGGTTTGGGATTAATTGTACAATGCGTTAAATATCGCGACCTGCAAATATGTAAATGGTGGTGGTTTAACTGTGGGTGTCTTCATCGTGGAATACGCGTCGTCTGCTTCACAGTGGACATTTAAAGATCTCGTAACGTACAATTCGGAACGAGATTGCGAGTTGTGCGCTTGGCATGACAGTCCAAACGTGCCACGAGGCATGATCGCAATTATCACCCCCTGGGTGAAACGATTGCAGACTCACGTGAAACACAGCGCCTCCCTTCGTGATAGCTTTGCACTACAAGAGTGATAGCGCGAATTCCACATGTACTAAATTGTTATAAACAAGAACACTCCAGTGATAAGAAAAAAAAGATGCGTCATGGAACGGTGCGGTTCGGAACGGTGCGTTTCAAAACGTACGCATGCGCGTGCTTGCGTCGGCGTATTTCCCTCTGGTTGTGTTGTAATGCACACACACACACAGATGGTTGCTATCGTGTGTGGGCAATTGCTGTCTCGGTTGTGAAATGTGTGCGGTGGTGCCTGACCCGGGCGGGGGGCAAACCTGAAGACGCTCGTCTGCTGGGTCACCTTTGGGGTACCCCAACCAGGGGTGGTGGGGGGGCTGTTTCCTTACCGGAGGGGTAAAAAACCAGGACTCTCAAATGCGTTTGTTGTGCGGCACATTAACACATTGGTAAAGGTGCAGCCCTGCATTTAAATATCTATTAACTAACTTAACATTTTTTTTATTTTACTAGGTAAGGCCCAATAAGAAATATAGTTCTTTTTCAGAAGTGACCTGGCCGCAGATGATAGCTTAATGAAGTGGCGTATCGTGTGGAAATGTATAGCAGCCAAATACTCTAAACGCGTGTTGCTAAATGTGGAGAGAAAAAAAAACGGAGGACCCGGAAAAAAATCCACGTGACCACGGGGAGAACACGCAAACTCCGAATAATACAGGCGTCAGGGTCGGGATTGAACCCACGAACCTCCCGTAAAGCAGGCGAGGTAGTTAACATCTCCTAGAAGGGCCACCACTACTGGATGAACAAAGGGGGTCAGGCAGGGTGAGGGTGGATTCAGGAAACTCGTCCATTGGTTCAACTGCCACGCCGGGAGATCGAATCGAACCGGTGACTTCTGCATTGCAAATCCGGTGTCCTAACCATTACACCACAGCGACATCCCAGAGTCTCCTTATGGAATAATATGTAGAACAAATTGTAAAGCCTATGCACCAATGACGATATTTTCACCATCTGTAACATACATTTTCAAAGTGGAATTCACCTTGGAAAATAATGACATTAGTAGCTGCAAAATTCCAATTTCAATTTACAGATACATTACAAAGAAAATGGGGTCACTTTTACCATCTTAAGTTAATGAGACGAGTGTAATATGCTACAATTATTGTCGCAGTAACAATTAACCCAAGTGTGACCCGCCTTTTGCCAGCTCATTTTGTAGTTTTGGAAACTGACAAGCCCAGGTCGGTTAGAATCTGTCCAGTCTGCCGTGTGTGTGTGTTTCGTCAGTTACCGTGAACACCAAGCAGAACAAAACAGAGGGCGTCAGTTGCAGCGTATACACAGAATTTGCGTGCCAGGTCATTGCGTTAGTGACACACCTGCGTTTCGGAAAAGTCGTAATGTTCGTTCATGATGGACTTCATACCGCCAATGTATGTAATACTTGGCATGGGAGGTGGTGGGTGTAACCGTGTGTTGCGTGTAAACTTGCCGTCATACACGACAGCTGATAACGCAAGGCATATCACGAAAACGCAAAAGCGCCTTTGGATTATGATTGAACTTTCGTCCAATTTTATTCAGTGGCCTCTGTTCTGCGATTACGTCCCGTGCTCCATGCATGGCTCGAATCTTGGGCTTTGTGGCCCACGGGACCACACATCGGCTAATCTCTTCACTCTCCGCAGCCCGCCACGTTCGTCACGTTAATGAACTTTACCTAGCGGGGGGTTGGTGGGGGGCCTGTTCGCGGCGAGCAGCCCGCCAAGGTGTTCGGCAGGCATTCGTGTAGGCACCAGGGCTCGCGGGCCGTAAGTTCCACACCCCTGCCATAATTCCAAGCTAAGGAGATGGCGTTTGTGTATGTGCGCGTAATACTGCGGCGTAGGTTTTTTTTTTGCGGTTGCACTGTTACGGCTCTCCGATGTGATTTCTGTGTTTTCAATGCGATGGCCAATGCCTCGCTCCATGTACTGGCAGCTTCAGTTCCTAAAGAAGTTCCCGGCAAATGCAGAAAAATGTCTGACCTCATGCCGAACAATGCACGGTAGAAACCCGTGGGAACGTAGCGGACAAGGTTGGGAATTTTTGGACAGGGAGAAGCCATATGCTGTAATACATTAATATGTTGATAAACCTAATCGGTCCCTTTGGTTACTTGGCATAGGGCCCCATAGCTACTTACCCTCCCAAAGTATTACTTTTCTTTCACATCCATGGGTTGGTGGAATATTCAGACATCGTCCAATGTTGGAAACACTAAAACCTGTAGGGCTAAGAGTTGCTCAGTAAATGAATTCGAGGCAAGTAGCGTGACCAACTCTTTTTTTTCTTGTCCAGATTTTTGAGTGTATACTCGTAGATACAAACCTACATGGGCTTGCAAATACAACTCTAACTCTTCTAAGTCTGCACTGCTGTGTTGTCCTTACACACCAGTACCTAAAATATCCTGGTCCTTGAGTAAGATTTTAAATTGAGCTCAATACCAAGGTTAACCCCATTCATGAAATTAGTGACAAAAGGAGCTGTGAATTTCATGTTTTCAGAATTTTAGTTAACTATGACCATGGTTGGATGAATACGACTGCTGCTCACCAAATACCAATGCACGACTGATTATGATGAGACGAAACTAACGAGTCCAAATGAAGACGCCAGACTAAGATAACATAGGAGCATTAGTGGAAAATGCGGTGCACAGTGGAAAACCAAAAATGGTAATTGGCTATACATATGCAGTATGTATAACATACAAATTACTGACTGGATTGGCTGATACGATAATATCTGGGGGCAGGGTAGAGGGCAGGAATTGCATACCTGAACCTAAAGGAAGTGCATTTTAGTCGACTAAACTAAGAAGATTATGGAATAAAACACACACTGAGGCTTGGCTATTATTCCAAAGTATGTGGTCGACCAGACTAACACTTCGACTCGAATAAAATAAAAGCCGACTAAATTAACTCTGCCATATACACAGCTGTCCGCCCTGTTTACCCTTTCACATGTTACAATCCTCAATGGAGTATGGGTCTATTTAAGGGAATGTGGCTAAAAGAGTTGAACGAACCCATTGCATACAATACAATGTATCGATTTAAAGCTTTCGTGACTGCAGGGATTCATCTTCTTGGTTCTTTCGGTAAAGTCACGTAGAAGGGAAGTAGTAAAATAATAAAAATAAAACATAATAAAATAATTCTCACGCCGAAACGTCGTGACGTCGTGAGAATTATTTTATTATGTTTTATTTTTTATTTTATTACTTCCCTTCTACGTGACTTTGCCGAAAGAACCAAGAAGATGAATACAATGTATACGAATCAAAGCACTGTACATGTTTACGGGCGCATTTTTCTATATCTGCATCGCGAGTTTCAGCATCGATATTCATCGATGAAGCAAGGCATTGATGCACCCATATTTACTACGATTCCTTTTCTGCAATCCAAACAAACCCCGATGAATAGTCTTGATACTCGGCGAGCTTTAATTGGGTAAACAAAGCTATAGTACTGTATTATTGCAAGGATTGCAATGAATAATCAGACATTTTGTTCATCGGCCCATAGGCTCTACAGACCAACATTTGATATCATTTATCTAAACAAGCACACTCTAGATTAGTTTCCACCATCTGGGTGTCATTGGCAGAATCGTGGCCGGTAATCAAATACTGTAATCATTACGGAGCTCGACAACAACGCCAGAGTTGTTGTCCATTGTGGCTTTTTGTGATTGAATAACGGCCTCGCTTTGAAGATGGGGTGTCCACAACAATAACATCTGGCAACCCCAGCAAGCAAGCAGCCTTACAGTCGTTCACAAGGCCTGACTGCTGATGAGACTCAGTCGCTCTTGGGAAAAAGAGCCGTGGAGCTCCAGTGGGGGGCTTTACTCGGGAAAGGAACTGCTGAGCGCCGACTTCGAGAGGTCGAAACTGGTGTGGCGTATGCTTGAGAAAAATTATGCTGCATAGTTATTCTTAGGTTTTTTCGGTAAAGTCACGTAGGTAAAACATTAAAATTAATGAAAGTAAAATAAAATAAAAATCACGACGTTTCGGAGGCAACACAAGTCTCCGTCATCAGGTGGGACCGTCACAGCCAGATTTGCTGTGACGGTCCCACCTGATGACGGAGACTTGTGTTGCCTCCGAAACGTCGTGATTTTTATTTTATTTTACTTTCATTAATTTTAATGTTTTACCTACGTGACTTTACCGAAAAAAACCTAAGAATATGAATCATTGCAGTCACGAAAGCTTCAAATCTAGAATTATGCTGCATAGTGTCGGTCCGCAAAGCTACGATATCGGCTGGTGGACGAAAGAAATGTTTGTCATTGTTGTGTGGAGAGACGGATGGAGGTCTCTGTTTACGGATCGTGTTATTTCGTACGCTCGTAAGTTATACGAAGGGCTGCGTCTTAGTCGCCCCAGGGTAGCATCAAGACATCCAGCCAGAGCCGGTCCAGCCACTAAGCGACCCTTGCAATTGCAAAGGGCCCCGTGGCCAGCAGAGGGCCCCCTAGAGTCACTGCTAGCTAGTGGGTGAAAAAAAATCATACATCAAAGGGGCCTCCAACCAAATTTTGCTTAGGGCCCCCAAAGGTCTAGGGCCGGCTCTGCATCCAGCAAGGTCACCCGGGGAGCAAATCCTCTCTCGCTCCTGTCCCTCCCTGAAGCTGCTGGAATGCTAACATTACACAACGCAAGAGTGCCGCTTGCCTGGTTTAGCTGCACCCTCGCTGGCACTGAGCAATCGTACGCGTTGCACGGTCCCGCACGAAGTGGCATCTTCGTGTCACCCGGCACATCACGATCCGATAAACATCAGACCTTCAGTGTGCATCGTTTTGACCGCGTTTCATTTTTGCACCGTTTGTTTTTTTTTTAAGCAGTTTTCAACACTGGGGTCATGAAGTCACATTTTTTTTTTGCCGCAGGGGTAGTAGAAAATGATAACTTGACATGTCCGATCTTCGAACATTTTTCTGTAGGTACTTTGGCTTTGAGAGCGGGACAGTAGTACCTGCAGCGGTGGTGCAGTGACGAGCGCACTACGCTGTGATTTTGGAGAACACATTAGTCTTAATCTAGATTTGAAGTTTTCGTGACTGCAGGGATACATACTCTTTGGCTATTTCGGTAAAGTATTTTATACCTACGTGACTTTACCGAAATAACCAAAGAGTACGTTAGTCTTAGTTGGGTCACCCACCACGGCACAAAGAAACCCCCACGACATTTGAGTTTTCTAGATTTGAAGCTTTCGTGAGTGCAAGGATTCATATTCTTGGGTTTTTTCGGTAAAGTCACGTAGGCAAATAAATAATTAAATATGTTTTACAAAAAAACACATTTTACCTACGTGACTTTACCGAAAAAACCCAAGAATAAGTTGAGTTTTCACCAAATTTGGCTCAATCCAGGTCCGAGACTTAAAATGTATGGTTTGATTGACATGGAGAGGATACGTGTCTCACGTGTGGATGAGGATGTCTACTGAGGTGACTTTCAGAAGTAGTTCCTTGATGTCATTTTCCGCGGACGTTCAGTGACACAAAATTATGCCAGAGTTCCGAACGGAAATAGTCTCCATCTCGTTGCATGACTGCAATGGCACAATTGGATTAAAATTTTTGGAAGAAAAAAAAAGACTTTAAAAACATCTCGGCACATTCATCTTTCGCAGAAAACATGTACAGCAGAAGGCTGCTTTTTCGGCCAGTGAGCGTCTTCCAGAGCATACGTACACGTCGTGGTTACAGTTTTACTTGCGCGCGTGGTGTAAGAAGCACTTGCCCCTTGTGCATACATGGCTAAGTGGGGCGTTGAGAGAATTCCATAGAAACCACACGCAAGGGACCAAAGGTAGCTTCTTGTTTAAGCCAACTCCACCCCACCCTGGCCAGTACCAGCTCTCACTGGTGGCTGTTGGGAGATAAGGGGTCTGCTGATAACATTATTATACTAAAAGTGCACTATTGTGCCAAAAGGCTCATAAGCAACCCCCAGTTATACATACACACACTAATTTATTTGGGCGGTCAATGTGTTTTAGGAACGGCATGTTAACACTTGAAAGTAAAAGCACAAAAGCGCATTACAGGGCGCCAAGAGCGAGTTTTTTGCGGTTGTTGTCTTCAACAATAAATAAATTATAAAATGTCGATCTTAGGTTAATATTTAACTTAACGCCCTTGGTCAATCCACTGTTTGACAGTCACGGGGGTTACCTGACGATCTTTCGTCATAAAATGACTATTAACGAACTTTTAATTTTACAGAGCTATATAGATCTCTTTCAGAGGCAACCTGGCCACAAATAATAGCTGAACGAAGTGGCTTACGCGGAAATGTATCGCAGCCAAATACTCCAAACGCATGTTGATTTTCAATGTGGAGGAAAAACCGGAGGACCCCGAGAAAAATCTACGCGACCACGGAGAGAGAGACAAACACCCCCCCCCCTTCCTTCCTTCACCAACCCGCACTGACCAGCATGGCGAAGTATGGGCAAGCAGGCCATGGGGGAGGGGGGGGGGTCATTTATCCACCAGTCGATTGACAAGGGTATCGTTTAATTATTTGCTTGATCAACATTTTTACCGAACGTTTACATGTTCCATACCGCAACTAATTTTTTTACTTGAACGTATAATGTGTAGACACTTAAAACATATGCAAGTCGTATATTATAAAGAACGCATGTATAGGGCTGATATGGATACAGTGGTGGGTGAACATTTCGTGAGCCCACACCAAATATTTCACTTGTTGGTACCATTGGAGGTGGCATAACTTTAGCGGTTGCAACTTCTGTATGTGGCCAATAACAGTGCATTACGTGATACTCGCTTGATATGAGTGGGTTTTCAAACAATCCACTATTTTTGGCCATATAAATAAATGGATACCAATTGGTGTTACCAATTTCTGATGTTATTTTGTATGAATCTGTGGGTTACGATGCGCATACTCTCGATAAGCTGTCGCGGCCTCTCTGGAGCTACATGGACATTGTCTGCTCATGTTAGTCACCTACCCTTGAGAGTCATTCCCAACGAAATAACATTGGGCAATGAATGGGCTTTACTCTAGCTGGAGGCTGAGCAAATATTTGGCCAGTGTGTCAATTCTAGTTCTCTTAGTAATGTCATGCGGCGCCATGGCTAAAGGGGATGGGGGAGGGGCGTGGGGGAGCGAGGGGGGTTACATTCTGTGCAAGGTACCGGCAACGATCACGACCAGCTCTCTAAAATAAACCATGCAAATGTGACGAAGTAGATCGGGGGGGGTGCTAATACGTTGTCGGAGACATTGAGCCAGAGGTCTCTAGAAGGTGGCTGGAAAGCTAAGAGGGATAAGAATGACCTATTTGTGTATTACACCTGAATTGGAACCCAGTTCCTGGGTTTGAGCCACGTGTGATTAATCTGGGTTCTCAAGTGCGGCCAGTTGATGGTCTTAATCTGTGTGATCAGTGATCGTACAAAATACCCATCGCACTACCTTGACTTTCTGTACTTGAAATATTACGATCGCGCTTTGAAGGAATGACTTGCGTAGAGTTCCATAGTCGTGCTGCTGTGGGGCCTTCCGACGTGTTTCTGGGTTGTACTGCGTGTTGTCTGGCACGATGTCTGATATTTTACTGGTAGGAACCACCTGGTTCCACCAGCCCACAGGGGATTATTGGGTCCGTCCGTCGTGCATCCAAAAATGGGAGGGGTGGGGCTGAGTGGAGAGGGGAGGGTGGGGAGGGGCTGGGTGGGGCTGGGTGGGGAGGGGCTGGTCACCCCGTGGTGCCCTTATAAAACTCAACGTTTAACCTACTCACGCCGGCTTGTGCCCGCCCTCACAGTCGGCCATATTTGCGGAATACACCATGCCGCCGTTGACCCTGGCCATTGACCGAGCAACCCAACGTTCCTACCAGCTCCCTCCGCAGGAATGTGTTTCTCTCAAGCGCTGGGAGCTCACAACACATGGATAGAAACATTGGACATCATGCCAGATAAAAATGCACGGAACAGCCAGCAAACACATTGGAGGGATGTGCTTGCTTCCCACAAGAATGACAACAGAAAATGTTATCTCATGACGTGACGCCGATGGGACAATTGGAAGATTTCCGTTAAAGAGGCTAAAACATTTTAAGAAATGCTGGAGAACACATCTCATCGTGGTGTCACGGTGGCGGGATGTTAACTACCTCGCCTGGTATACATGAGATCGTGGGTTCGATACCGACCCTGATGCATGTATATTTGGAGTTTGTATGTTCTTCTCATGGTTATATGGATTTTTCTCCAGGTCCTCTGGGTTTTCCCTCCACATATAGAAACATGCCTTCAGAGTATTTGGCTGCTATAAATTTCCACGTGATAAGCCACTTTGTTGTGGCTTTTGAAAAAGAACTATAATAGCTCAGTGGGCCTTACCTGGTAGAACAAAAAAAATGTGTTAGTACACGGGTGTTTCTCAACTCGAGTTGCATGACCCCCCCACGGTACGGCTTTCCGTGATGACCAACCATCAGGCACATGCAAAGTAAGGAATGGTCTTGATTTAAAGATTTCGTGACTGCAGGGATTCATATTCTTGGTTCTTTCGGTAAAGGCACGTAGAAGGGAAACAATAAAATAATAAAAATATAAAACAATACAATTCTCACGACGTTTCGACTGCAACACAAGCAATCATCTTTTTTCTTGCTGTGGATTTCACATCTGATGACGATTGCTTGTGTTGCAGTCGAAACGTCGTGAGAATTGTATTGTTTTATATTTTTATTATTTTATTGTTTCCCTTCTACGTGACTTTACCGAAAGAACCAAGATTATAAAGAATGGTCGTCATGAAAAGACGGACCTTGGAGGGGTTGGGTCACACGGACGAGAGTTGAGAAACACTGGTCGACATTGAATGAGTCATTGGGGTATCCCCCACATGGGTTGTTGTCTTGAGATGAGGAATTTGGGAGGTTGGGTTCAGGGTGGTGTAGTGGGTGGTATTGGTAGGAGTTGAGGGGTGGTGCCAAGCGCGTTGTTACCAGCTGTGCTGAGAAGCCCTCGTCTATATTCGTCACTTGGAACCCTAAAGGTCCCATGGGCTGGGCTATGCCTGCGGATGCATGTACTTAGAATAAACATACACTTGCGCCCTCCTGCCCCTATATGTCAATTCGTATACCGTACACTTTCCCCTTTTAAGACATGCAGTAGACCAATATCAAATCACCCTGAATGCATGCATCCAATTTTGCCGAATCTAGAAGCTTGGGCCTGGATAGTGCTTGGAGGGTGATCACCTAACTCAGGGGTCAGCTACCGAAATAACACGAAGAGGTATTTTTTTCGAATGCGGTGAAAAAGAACACTCGATTCTTCAAGAGCCACAACGCATGTCGAATTCGAGACGGTGGTCCTCGATAAATAACGGTCACGAAGCAGTCCTTAAAAAGCCGAAGGTTGCTGACCCCTGACCCAACACGAACAGGTTGTTATAGGCTGCTGCGAGCGAGGCCTTATGGTGTGCATCAGAAGGCAGTGTAGAAAATTCATTGTTCTGTATGTCCATGCCCCAAAATTGGATGATGTAACGCGTCTATGCCAGTTTAACACGTAGGCTTCTATGCCCTCCACCTGCACCAACCTGTCCTGGCTAGCGTGGTGAAGTGTGGAGAAATAACACCTACGATCCGCATTGTGGGGAGGCCCTCTTCCAGCAGCGGATTGACAAAGGGCTCTACATACATATGCAGTGCTGTGTGTTATGACGATATAAAATAAATCCTTTTGATGTCTTCAAACTTGCTATAAATCAAATACTTGTGAATGTATAACATAATGTGTGAGCATTACTGTGTGGTTAATATTTGTATTCATAACCTACCTCCAACATCCACATATGGTAATACACTACAGTGGAATAAAAGCTATACTCTGTAAAGCATTGAATATCTTTTCAAAGATACGCCAAGGGTTGTCCTGTTATGACATGCGAGCATTTTAACTGTCTTAAATGACATGGGAGCTTTGCCTTGAGGTTGGGTGTCTGTTATATGCCACATATAGTAATGCAATATAGCACACTTAAATTGTAATACGTTAATAATGTATATTATAATGTATGTTATTCGCGTATTGATGTACGTAATCACTGTATAATTGGGTGGAATAGTGGTGCAGTGGTTTTTGTCGCGCACCACGAACCTCCTGAACCTGGTCACCTGAGTTTGACTCCCTGGCCTGGTCATGTGGTGAATGATATCTTAATCAGCCCTGGGATCTCTCTCCCTGCCCCCCACCATCTTCACAAATCTGCACTCACCAGAGTGGCGAAGTAGGGCCAAACAACCTTCATGATCAACACGGTGTGTAAAGGGACTTCAGCAGTGGATTGATGAAGGGCTGTGAATTATTATAATTTGTTATTATGATTTATTTTCTATTTTTTCTATTCGGTGTATATTTTGTTTATACGACATGTATGGTTGTTGCGCGTCCGAATTCTATTTGCTTTGGATTGCACACGACACCGCAGCAGCAGGGGATGGCTTTTTTTAGCGAGCATTGCATCAGTGCTGCTGACGCTGCTGCTGCTGCTGCTCTGATGAATATGATCACAATGGGATAATTCATACGTTGCCAATCGTGTCCCGCTTATAAAGCAAATTGTTCGTACATTTGGCATGCACGCCGTTCCTATAGCACAAGGGCATCAGATACGCTCTGTATCACAGACGAGTATGGTATGGCAGTAGAGGGCGATGTTGATTCGTGGTTTTACGTACTTAAATAATTTATTTGGTAAATTTGCACAGTGACAACGCCGCCACCACACGTGGCCAACTCCATTTTTTAAATACAACTCCCTTTTTTGAATACACTGCGAGGCAGACGGCACGTGTCCACGCGTAATGCACATGCAGTATTAACCAGGGCAGCCACTGGAATCTAACCAACAACCTCTGCAACTGAACCAAAAACCTCTGCAACAAACGGCACATGCGTTACAGCTTCGGCTGTAGTCACCGCAATAAAGAAAGCAGTTACCGTGGATCAAACATCCTAATCCAAACAATTTTCAGTACGTCGTAAATTTTACTACTAATTTAAAATGCACGGTCATAAAATAGATGGCTTTCATTAATTTAATGTCTTATCAATAATTAACATTGATGTGTTATGCACTCATGTGCACCGTGCTCAAAGTGGTGAACAGCAGAGGGCAGTTCAGCCAAATCCATTGTGGTACTGTACTTCTATGCATCTACATCTATGCTCCCCGCCTTCACCAACCCCCACTGAACAAGTGTGTTAGAAGCATGAGAGCCTCTCATCCAGCAGTGGATTTGCAAAGAGGGCAGTACATTTCGATTTAAAGCTTTCGTGACTGCAGGGATTCATCTTCTTGGTTCTTTCGGTAAAGTCACGTAGAAGGGAAGTAATAAAATCATAAAAATAAAACATAATAAAATAATTCTCACGACGTTTCGGCCACAACGCAAGCAGCCGTCCTCAGGTGAAGACCAGGTCTGTCGGGGAGACAGCGTCTGAATTCAGGTCTGTCGGGGAGACAGCGTCTGAATTCAACGCAAGCAGCCGTCCTCAGGTGAAGACCAGGTCTGTCGGGGAGACAGCGTCTGAATTCAGGTCTGTCGGGGAGACAGCGTTTGAATTCAGACGCTGTCTCCCCGACAGACCTGGTCTTCACCTGAGGACGGCTGCTTGCGTTGTGGCCGAAACGTCGTGAGAATTATTTTATTATGTTTTATTATTTTATTACTTCCCTTCTACGTGACTTTACCGAAAGAACCAAGAAAAGGGCAGTACATGTTCACATGCCAATGTGCAGCATATCGTTTTCATGTTCTGCTTTCAATCCTTACAAGTTGATTGTTTTACTTCCTTGAACATGTGCACATTTCCCATGGTCTTTCCTTTATGAAAGTTATTGCTACCATTTATTCTAGATTTGAAGCTTTCGTGACTGCAAGGATTCATACTCTTAGGTTTTTTCGGTAAAATCACGTAGTTAAAAAGAAAAATAAATAATAAAATAATAGAAATAATAATAGTAGAAATAAAATAGTAAATCACGACGTTTGGGAGGCAACACAAGCTTCCCTCCTCTTACCCTATACTGTATATTAATGCCCCATCATAAATAACTCCCACTACAGTTACTTTGCTGTACCATTTTACACCTGATGAAGGACGCTTGTGTTTCCTCCGAAACGTCGTGATTTATTATTTTATTTCTACTATTATTATTTCTATTATTTTTATTATACATTTTTATTTTTACCTACGTGACTTTACCGAAAAAACCTAGAGTATTATTGCTGCCACCTTATGTTGCCTCAATGAGATCTGGGCTGTCACATCACGTGACCCACAACACCAGTTCCACATTCTACCCCTAGGGTGGGTGATTCTGCTTGTAAAATAGAATGCCGAGTTTTTTAAAATGCTTTCAAATGCGTTTCTAATTATAAAGAGGAGAAACGACTACCTTCAGAAACATGGAATGTTCCCCTTCTTGTTTATTGCAACATAAATACATGTATTGCAAAATAAAACATGCGAAAAAATGTGGCCTTGAGCAGGAAAAATGCCATCAAATGTGTAATATTTTCGATCCACGATTTCAAATTTCCAACCGCGTTTTTGTACGAATGAACAGCAGTTGCTCGAGCAAACAGAATTACATTGGTCAACCCACTCTCTGACTTTGCCCATCTAATTTCCCATTCATTAGCAAGCACCTCCTCCTCTCGCCGTGTCTTCCCAACACAGCCGAACTACTACTACCACTACTCACTGATCCATCCGGTTGCTTCATCTCATTCGTCCAGTGTCTCCCCCTACTTTGTTCGCATTCCCCGCTCGCTATTGCCAATTTATACCCAGACCCGAGCCCAACCCAATTTCCCATATCCCCCACCCCCCACCGCCCCACAACATTTTACTCTCCTAGGCTTCGAACCCCCCTTGTCCTTTCTCGCCCACGCCTTCCCAGCCCAGCCAAGCCATCATCTTTGTTATTCACCTCACCCTCTCTCCCTCCTCTCTTCCCCGTGTATCCCCAACCCAAATCTCAGAGCGCTGTTCACCCCGTGACCCCTTGTCCCTCCTGGCACATTCTCACTCACTAGGATTTCCCTCCTTATCCCAGCCCAACACAGCCTCTGCGCCCATACCAGCCTAATTGTCCACTCGCCAGCTTCAGCTTCAGCTCCAGCCCCCCCCCACCACCCCGGCTCCATTCTCTCACCTCCATTTCTGCCTCTCCTATCCCTCCTGTGCAATCCCTACCCCCACCCTCTGTTCCTCTCTCCCCTCCCATTTCCCCCTTGCTCTGGCCCTTCTTTCCCCTGAACCCCATCTCCATTCAACATCCCTCCCTCTTCTCTCATCGCCGTTCTATCATCTCCTCCTCCTGCTCCTCCTGCCTGCTTTGATCATCTCTTCCCCCGTCTCCCTTTGCACCTTTCCCCCTTCTCATCTTCCCTCTCCCGCTCTTACCTATCTCTCCCCACATCCTCTATTCTTACCTCGGCCCCTTGCCTCCCTTCTCCCATCCCCTTACTCACACTTCTCCAATATTCAACTTCTTCCCCCCCCCCTCTTAATCCCCTCCTCCCCCCCTAACCTCTCACCCCCCCCCACCCCCCCCCCCGAGTTGCCTCTTCTCACCTCTCCCCCTGCCCCTCCCACCCCCCGACACTTCTCGGCCCCCCTCCCTTTGCCCTTTGCCTTTGCCCCCCCCCACCCATTTGCCCCCAATTTTCTCCCCCCATTTGCCCCCCCTCTTTGCCCCCCCCTCTCTTTGCCCCCCCCCCTTTTACCTCACTCCTCACTTTGCCTCCCCCTACCTTCTCCCATCCCCTTCCTTCCACTTCTACACCCCTCCCCCCTCTTAATCCCCTCCTCTCCCCCTAACCTCACCCCCCCCCCCCATTTGCCTCTTCTCACCTCCCCCCTGCCCCTCCCGCCCCGACCCTTCTCGCCCCCCCCCCCATTTGTCTCTCCCCCCCCCCCCCATTTGCCTCTCCTCACCTCCCCCCCTCACCCCCCATTTGACTCTCCTCACCTCCCCCCCTGCCCCTCCCACCCCCGAACCTTCTCGCCCCCCCCCATTTGTCTCTCCCCCCCCCCCCATTTGCCTCTCCTCACCTCCCCCCATCACCCCCCATTTGACTCTCCTCACCTCCCCCCCTGCCCCTCCCACCCCCGAACCTTCTCGCCCCCCCCCCCCATTTGTCTCTCCCCCCCCCCCCATTTGCCTCTCCTCACCTCCCCCCCTCACCCCCCATTTGACTCTCCTCACCTCCCCCCCTGCCCCTCCCACCCCCGAACCTTCTCGCCCCCCCCCCTATTTGTCTCTCCCCCCCCCCCCCATTTGCCTCTCCTCACCTCCCCCCCTCACCCCCCATTTGACTCTCCTCACCTCCCCCCCTGCCCCTCCCACCCCCGAACCTTCTCGCCCCCCCCCATTTGTCTCTCCCCCCCCCCCCATTTGCCTCTCCTCACCTCCCCCCCTCACCCCCCATTTGACTCTCCTCACCTCCCCCCCTGCCCCTCCCACCCCCGAACCTTCTCGCCCCCCCCCCTATTTGTCTCTCCCCCCCCCCCATTTGCCTCTCCTCACCTCCCCCCCTCACCCCCCATTTGACTCTCCTCACCTCCCCCCCTGCCCCTCCCACCCCCGAACCTTCTCGCCCCCCCCCATTTGTCTCTCCCCCCCCCCCATTTGCCTCTCCTCACCTCCCCCCCTCACCCCCCATTTGACTCTCCTCACCTCCCCCCCTGCCCCTCCCACCCCCGAACCTTCTCGCCCCCCCCCCTATTTGTCTCTCCCCCCCCCCCCCATTTGCCTCTCCTCACCTCCCCCCCTCACCCCCCATTTGACTCTCCTCACCTCCCCCCCTGCCCCTCCCACCCCCGAACCTTCTCGCCCCCCCCATTTGTCTCTCCCCCCCCCCCCCATTTGCCTCTCCTCACCTCCCCCCCTCACCCCCCATTTGACTCTCCTCACCTCCCCCCCTGCCCCTCCCACCCCCGAACCTTCTCGCCCCCCCCCCTATTTGTCTCTCCCCCCCCCCCATTTGCCTCTCCTCACCTCCCCCCCTCACCCCCCATTTGACTCTCCTCACCTCCCCCCCTGCCCCTCCCACCCCCGAACCTTCTCGCCCCCCCCCATTTGTCTCTCCCCCCCCCCCCATTTGCCTCTCCTCACCTCCCCCCCTCACCCCCCATTTGACTCTCCTCACCTCCCCCCCTGCCCCTCCCACCCCCGAACCTTCTCGCCCCCCCCCATTTGTCTCTCCCCCCCCCCCCCCCATTTGCCTCTCCTCACCTCCCCCCATCACCCCCCATTTGACTCTCCTCACCTCCCCCCCTGCCCCTCCCACCCCCGAACCTTCTCGCCCCCCCCCCTGCCGGCCCCGCCCTGTGTAGGCGGAAGCGCCGCGGGGCCGCCGTTTCGCTAAGGCGCGCGCCGTCGCCACAGCGTCGCACACTCGCCACTCACCACCACACGCCACCACTACAACAACCACCACCACCACAACAACCACCACCACCACACGGAACCACTTACTCCTCGCTCCGACAGCAGCGAGCAGCAGCAGCAGCCACAGCTCAACGCCGTTGTCACGCCAGGGTAAAATGCGCTTCGCCCGCTGCTTACGCACTCTCTCTGCCTTTGCTCGCACGCACGCACCACACACACACACCACACATACACACCACACACACACACCACACACACACACCACACACCACACACACCACATACACACAGCACATACACATCACACACACCACATACACACACCACACACACCACATACACACACACACACCACACACACACACACCCCACACCACACACCCCACACCACACACACCACACCACACACACGTAGCCCGTGGCGAGACTCTGCATCACCCGTACGCCACCCCGACGCAAGTCCGCAGAGCCACCACCATCACCACCACCACCCCCACCACCATCACCACCACCACCACCTCACTGTACACGCGCAGTGGCTGTAACATCGACAATCATCAGATCTCGGGGCTCCTCGGCCGCGTGTGCTTTGTGCTAAAGCGTCTCGACCGTGTCCCTCTGTGCCCACCCACCCACCCGCCGGCCTGCCCAGGTTTGACACCCGGGTCGTGTCGGGGTTGGTGGTGGTCGTTGGAGGAATCGACCGGGAGGAGAGACACAGACACCAACCCACTCACCCACCCGCCCGCCCACAAGGAAGGGGACGAGGGGGGTGGTGAGAGGGAGGGCTTCGTGCTGCCCGCTACGGAGTGTGTCGGCGAGGGGGCGAGAGCAGAGGCGAGAGAGGCTGCCTGCGATGGGGAAGATGCAGGGGTTGGCACCTTCAGGGGTGGCCGTGAGCACTGCCCTTGACCACCACCAACAGCAGCAGCAGCTACAACAACAACAGCAGCAGCAGCCTGTGGTTGGATACTGGCTGAGCGACAAAAAGAGGAAAAAGTTGAACTTTCACGTCTTCGCTGAGCTGTGCAGGTGAGGAAAGGGGTCTTGGTTGTGTGTCATCTACATGGGTCGTGTGTGTGTGTCGTGTGTCATCTCCGTGTGTCATGTGTGTGTGTCATCTCCGTGTGTCATGTGTGTGTGTGTCATGTGTGTGTGTCGTGTGTGTGTCATCTCCGTGGGTCGTGTGTGTGTGTCATCTCCGTGTGTCATGTGTGTGTGTCATCTCCGTGTGTCATGTGTGTGTGTGTCATGTGTGTGTGTGTCATCTCCGTGTATCATGTGTGTGTGTGTCATGTGTGTGTGTGTCATCTCCGTGGTTCATGTGTGTGTGTGTGTTATCTCCGTGGTTCATGTGTGTGTGTCATGTGTGTGTGTCATGTGTGTGTGTGTCATCTCCGTGGGTCATGTGTGTGTGTGTCATCTCCGTGGGTCGTGTGTGTGTGTCATCTCCGTGGATCATGTGTGTGTGTGTCATGTGTGTGTGTCATCTCCGCGGGTCATGTGTGCGTGTGTGTCATGTGTGTGTGTGTGTGTCATCTCCGTGGGTGGTGTGTGTGTGTGTCATGTGTGTGTGTGTCATGTGTGTGTGTGTGTCATCTCCGTGGGTGGTGTGTGTGTGTAATGTGTGTGTGTGGGGTGCGTCTCATCTGTGGCTGGCTTTCATGCTTTTTTGCTTCTTCTGTTGTGTGGCTCGCATGGAGACACAACACATGGGGGGGGGTGTCTCTCATCTTGAGTCTGTCTGTCTCCCATGTTTTACCAGCTGAGCGTCTCGGCGTTTCGTTTGAGTGTCTTATATGTCTCTCGTCTCATCTTGTGTGTGTGTGTGCGTCTTATATGTCTCACGTCTCATCCGTGTGTCTCTCAATCTTCCTGCGTCTGTTCTTATCCGGGCCGTCTCTCTCGTCTGTCCATCGAACCCACCTCGTGTGTCTGCTCGCCCATGGTTCGAGCAAGGTCAGTATTCGCATCGAGGCCCTGGGCACTTTGGTTTGGACACGGTCGTCCCTTAAGTTTGACGAGAGAGAGACGCCTTGTTCACATCGGGTGTTGGTGTCCGTGACAATCGGTCTCGACGACGCCTTTGGTTTATGATCGCTTAGACTCAGACCAGTATTGACTGGTTTAGTTCATTCAGCTCGTGCCTTTCGTGCAAGGCATATTTCCTGTTTTGCTGGGGCTCACCGGGTGAGGGCCAAACGATTTGTGGGGAAATATCTAATTGCGATTTTGCTGACAAGATATTGGCGATTTGATTTGCGATTTGATTTTTTTAAGTGAAGCTTCAGTTGAATTATTCGCTGTGTAATAGATTTAAAACATGTGATGGAGCATTAGCACATGCTACCATCAAAATATGGACTGCTCAATAGATTATAATGCAAGGATGATAACTTAAAATATATGATTTTTTTTCCAACATGTATTTATTAAAATGTTTAAATTGAAATAGAACAATCAAACATAGAACAATTGTTAAGTTAAATAAATAAAGTAATAATAATAAAAACACAATTCTAATAAGAAAGTAAGAGGACTTTTCAAATCGCAAAAAATTCGCAACCTTTTGCGATTTGCTAATCGCATTGTTTAAAATTACGATTTCGATTTTATATCGATTAATCGTTCAGCCCTACTCATGGGTGTACATGCATGCAGCAGATTTCTATTTCGCACAAGGTGAGGGTTTTTTAATATAATTTTTTGACACCCACCCGCCCGCTGATTAAACAAGACGGGGCTTGATCGTGATGCTGCTCGTCATGATCGTGATGATGCCAATAAAGCACCCAGATGCAAACTGAATGTCATCGGGGCAAACAACGACCGGGCAGCGCACACTAAATAGTAACTCAGCTGTTAGATTCAAAGGTAAGCGACACGGGAAGGGGTTTCGTATAGGGGATGTGCAGAGCAAAACCGTGTCGAGATGGCCGGTGTACGGTCTTGGCCCGGTGGGTGCCTGCACTTGATGAATTGTTTTCAGTGGCAGGCCAATTCTTACGTAATGGGCTTGCTGATTCAATTAATTATTAATTGCCTATCGGAGTGAGTTTTAGTACGGTGATGGGACACGCGAATTGAATGCGGTAGTAGTCAGGCCAGGCCATATTGCGTTTTCGTAAACATTTGGGTCTTGGCTTTTTTTTGCTACACTGTTTGTGGCTTTCCATTTGCTTTGGGGGGGTTGCCATTTCGTCGCACGCAGTTGCCTTTAAAAGAGACACAGAGAGAGAGGGAGACAGACAGAGGAGAGAGCCTTAGATGCGAGCAAGTACCATTGAACGATGAATAAACGGGAGAGTTTATATGTTTTTTTGTTCTAAAAGGTGTTACATTGGCTGCCAATGCTGCAGCAAATGTCGGTTTTTGTTGGCAGGGCAACCCACAGCCGAGATGTGGGCACGACTGTACGGGCGTAGAGAGTGGTGGGATGATTTCTATTGCGGCTTGCCAGTTTCTGGTCGTGTCACCTGGGGCATGCCACCACTAAACTGTGCTGTGGGCCACCATTTGTTGGCTGATCATCGAGTCTGTCGTGCGATGATGCTCGCTTTCGCGAATTCTGGACATTTGACTCTGAAGATGTTTGTATGGTGGAGGAATCCGATGAGCTGTAAAGCGCTTTTATTCTCACAGACCTGCTGCCTCGATGCATATACGTGGGAACAAAACCATGAATTCTAATACCATACCGCACGCACAGTATACAGAACTGCACCACGTGTTAATTCATGTTGCTGCTGCTGCTGCTGACCTCTTACATTCGCTGGAGGAATGTTGGTTTATAAAGTGGACTCTGCTCAAAGGCCATAGTCAAATACACGAATGTGGTGTTGTTTCTAACTGTCCGTCTTATAGAGGCGACATGATAGATCAAGTTAATTGATGGAAAATCGATTTTAAAAAATGTGGACGCTTTCGATGCATGTTGAGTATTAGATTTCAATTGCGATGTATGGTATTTAGTGTTCTGTAATTTGACCCATGCCGCCACTAGAGGCTCTAACATCATTCCGAGCCACATTGTATCCCAACTACTGTCATGGCTTAACGCCGCCAAGATTCGGCGCTTTGTATTTTTGTCCGCATATGAACTAAAACTCTTATTTTAAATCCCTCTGTAGCAGTGCCGGATTATCCGAGGAGCAAAAGTAGCTACATATGCTACGTGCCACGCACTTGCTTTCAAGCTGTCAATTCCGGTTGAGTGATTCTGCACTTGCTCTATTTCTATAGTACTATACTGTCTTCAACTTTTATGAACAACTGGGTGTTTAAGGTTAGCGATTTGTCGTATTATCTAGCTGTATAGCAAATAAAAAAATCCAATTACTTTACTATGCGAGTTAAAACATTGTGTTTTAATATTTGTGTTTTTATATTTAGGGCCCCTTTATAACATATTCTACAGGCACCAGCTGAATCGTTGACCATTCTTACACGTCTGATTTCCTTTGGTTTCTTTAAAAGTACACTGACTGAGCAGCTTGAGTAATTCATCTTTTAGGATCTCAGACTTTGCTACCTGGGTGCTGATCAGACGTTATTCTCAATCCACACTTTATATAGCTGTTCCTATCTCGAGGGAGTAAAGGTCTTGTCCTGTGACACAGTACCCCCAACTAACTCCCCAATGCAAACAGAGGGGCCTCCTTTTATCAGTGAGAATATCTACCCCACGCTCTTCCCTGCCAGCCAGGTGAGGTGGAGCAGAAGTCTAACCACAGTACTTGCGCCGTGAGTGGCGAGTTGTTAACTACCCCACCTGGTATACAGGAGATCGTGGGTTCGATCCCGACCCTGACACCTGCTGTATATTTGGAATTTGCACGTTCTCCCCCGTGGTCTCGTGGATTCATGTCCGGGCTCTCCGTTTTTTCTCTCTTCATTTAGAATCAACATACATTTAGAGTGAGTGGCTGCTATATATTTTGCACGTGATAAGCCACTTCGTTGGGCAATCATTTGTGGCCAGGTCACATTCTGAAAAAGATCTACATAGCTCAGTGAGCCTTACCTGGTAAAATGATAAATAGATTTTTTGTGTTTTCCCTAACCCTTGTTGCCATTGCAGTAGAATTACCCACGCTTTATTCCCCTGACGTGTCAATAGGGTTTTTTCACATTCCAGCATCAAGCAACACACTCATTTAAAATCCGAGAATTCGGAAGCTGTCGTATGTATATGGTAAAGTTGCATCACCTTGTGGAGCTTGAGTATAGCAACGTCGGCCTCCGAAGAGGATGTTATGCTGACTGTGTGTGGAGATTGCTTTGGCGTCTTTTGATACCCCATCCTCATGAGTGGTTGCGCCATTTAAGCATCCGTCCGCTGTGAGCAAGTCTTACCAAGTGTAAAGTGGGCGTGCCTCATGCATTCTGCTTGTAAACAATCTGCGTGCCACTTAATCGATCTGTCCACGTATTAAGGCGTCGTGATTAAAAAAGAATGTCCGTGTTTCGTTGGAAAACAATGCAGGAGTAAGGATGAGAGGCGGTGGTTAACCCACTGCTATGAACTGGGCAAGTTGAGTTCAGTTCCTGGGGCTTAATAATGTTGGTAGCAAGTAATATATATCTGAACCGGTCCTAGATCACCCCCCTCCTCCCATCTTTGGTAATCCACACTAACCAAAATATGGACAAACAATCCCAATGAATGACACGGGGCAGGCCATTTGTCATCATGGGATTGACAAAGATGGATCATTGCATCGCTGTATCTTGAAAGATGGCGACACTCTTGTGGAGGCTTTAATCAAGAATTCCATTGATAATTTCGGATAAAATTGAAATACATTTGAATGGTGTTTTGTTTGCATTATACAATTCTTAGAATGGATCCTGATGATGATGCATATAGATAGTACACCTTTCCCAAAAACATCTGCTAGTCACGACTAAAATATTAAAACTGAAGTATGCAAATGCACGTAATACAGAAATTATATGTAAAAAATTTGAAGTGAATGAAAAAATAAAATAATCTTGGATTTACAGTATTGCAATTTGTTGGCTGCGTTTTAGAAAGTATCATCTGATTAATACAATTGATTTGTGTGCTGTAATAGGGTACAGCCATGCTGTCATATACGCCCACAAGATACTATTGATTTGCCAATCACGTGGACATGGCTGCATGCAATTTATCGCACAGCCAAAGTGGGTACATTTTGATCGCACTGGTCTCGCGGGATCCGTTCGATTCACCTTACGTAGGGTGCACAAAACGGGTCACTCACCGATTTACAGAATACTGCATTGTTTAAAGGTCCAGGCATAGTGACATTTTCCGGTGACATTCTGCCAGTGTGTAATGATTAACACCTCCCCAGCACCCTTCACAATATATTTTTTTATAAATTGTCACGATTTGCAAGTCGCAATGTGATATCAACATCAGATTCTTTGTTTGGTCTGGCTTTTACAGTCACGTGGGGGTTGTTCCTCTTTTTTCCCCGTCTCATTTTTACAGTTTTCTTCGCTCCATTTAACTGAGTTTTGGTGTGAGAAAGCTTTACTGACGGCCGATTACCTGTGGTGCTAGCACACATCTTAGCAGTATCCAACAATAAAACACACTTCGGGCTCTCCTTTACTGCCGTGACAGCAATGACTAAACTTGCTCAATTTAGAAAGAGCGTTTGCTGGATTAAACATTATTTCCTTCTAATATCCCATTCGTGTAGCTAAGCTGCTTGCAGTGCTGGATAAATATAGTTTGGCAGGCATTTTCCAAGTGATAAGCCTCGTGTAGCCATGGGCCACATGAAATTAATTTGCAAGTCAGATGTGGCCCATTGACTATTGTTCTCCCACACTTAGCCGAACACAACAGCACATGTTAATATTTCCATAAACTCTTTCTGAGTGGAGATCTATGTTTGTGCTTGTTCTGCACGGGTTTCATCTGGGTGCTCTGGTTTCCTCCCATACCTAAAGAAAGCATACACTGTATACAACTGGTATTGGTCAAAAACCATCTCGGTGCTGAAAAATGATCCCGCAAACCACTCAATTGGTATTAGGCAGCAGGACCATTGCTCAATACTATGAAAACTTGGCAGGACCCCCTTGAAGAAGAGTCTTGAGACTCAGTGATGTTTTCCTGGGTACACAAGCAAAATCATAATACTGTTTACATAATTTATTTTAAAGCGTACAATTCGACAGATGGATCATCAACATGAGAATCAATTTAAATTGATGCTTCATTACAGCACCTAATGCTCTTGCCATAGATGACCAGTTTGCATTTGAAATATATTTAAATGATCACAGAATTACAGCTTTACATGTAAGTTGCCTTTAGGGTGTCGTTAGTTATACTGTGTGCGCACAAAACACGAATATAAAGTGTCTCCATTGGATATGTGTTTGGGATGAGTTGACCCTTTGCTAGGATTTTCTTCTTGTTAAAAGGTGGCAGTGTTCTTTTGACGGAGGTACAGTTTTGTGCTGAATTCAACATTTCATTGGTCAAATTAAGGTCTGTCTATCTACATTGTTAAAAAATATAATTATTTGTCCATCTGTGATTCACACTTTGAGTCGCAGCACTTGAGTAACTTTTGTCAAACAGAGTAAGTATTATACCAGGAGGAACCAGGTTATGGCCATGAGCTATGTATGGGATTGGTTTTATTACCTCGGTCAAAAAAATCTATTGCTGAAACCCTTCACCACACTGTTGGGTTTTAGACATGTTTAGAGTTGCTTCCCTTTTGCAGTTTTAGTGAGGATTGCACTTAAGAAAAAGTATCGTGCCATCTATAGGTTGGGCTGCCACCAGCTTGTTTTTATTTCATTTACACGCCGGACAAATTTCTTCTTCATATGGCTGATGTTGATGTAGGGAAACAACTATAAATATACATTGATGTTGTTGAGCTGGATAATTGCGTGTGCGTGTGTGAATGATGTTAAATTGCTCCTAACAATGTGTTTGTGTGAGTTCCATTGCATATGAAATTGCATGGTAATGTCATTCAATTACATGATATTCTTAAATGCTTCTTCCGAGTCCACTCAAAAATACTCTGTGGGTCGATTATGTCTAAAAATTTACCGTGGTTTAAAACACACTCTTTAGAGGGTGGGATAGAATATCTTGGAGATGGGCGTGATTAAAAATCCTGAAAACTACGCTGTCTTGTGTTGTTAATATTGTCACCGGAACTAATCAATAAAGTAATTCACAAATGCACTGCAATACCTTAGCTATGAATTGTCAAGTGAAGAATGCATGTAGCACAAACATTTGCCCACATTTGGTCAAAAGCCAACACTTTTGCTGAGTTAACAATTAAAATAACTTGGTGCAGTGTTTGTGCAAGAAATGGATACTTGTTTACATGTTTTTTTTGTATTGTTTTTTCAGATCTCATGGAATACAGCTTGTGAAGGTATGTAAAATAGTCAACACGCTTCCTTTTCACCTCACAAAATTGATTTACTTCATCCCTTTGTTTTCATTTTGTAATCTGTTGTTTGTTAAGTTATATAGGACATCAATTTTACACTATTTGCTGCCAAACATTCCTGGACAACTCCACATTGTCGCTATTTTTCAAACGCGAAATGTTTATTCCTCTTGTGACATTTTAAAGAGGTCTTTGTGTATACAACAGATTTTTTGTATTTCTATAAGCTGGGAATTAATTCATAACAGACTTAAAATTGAGAGGATGTTTAGCATGACCGAATCAATCATCTTTCATATTGTCCTGCATAGGAGTCTGCAGTAGCCACAATTATTCCTGTGATTGAGTTCCCCTTAAGGCTATGTGTAAACAAAACCTATTATTTGTAGTGGCATGGTTGCCTAGTAAAGAGGAGCCCAGGTGTTACATCACTTTGCTGTAAGCAAGACTGCGTTCTGTGGGCGTAAAAGTTATTTGGGCCGACTGACCACTTTAAAAATGAGACAAACTATAAACCGGCCTCATATTTGCCAATGGCACAGTCATTATAACAAACAATGGGAATGCACTACAGGCGGTAGTGGAGCACTGCGGGGCGAGGGAGGGTTGGGGGATCGTAAAAATGCAAGTGTATATTGTGAAACTTCCTTCCTGTGGGCATCGATGAGGAGGTGCCGTAACCCTGGCTTGTACAGCAAATGTGGGTGGACTCCCATCTCTTTCGTTTATGTGGGATAAAATGTTGACCCCCCCCCTCCTCCTCCCCATGCGTGGGTTTTCTCGAGGCGCTCCGGTTTCCTGCCGCATATAAACACTGATTTATTGGCCGATAAAACTCTACTATTAGAGGACTGCAGAGCTTGGGTAGGGAGCGGGGTGGAATTTGGTACATACTTACCGCCTGGCGGCCTTTCTCATTTGTCTGTGATTCCTTGCACCTCTCTCAGTCATTCTCTCTTTTCGAGAGCGAGCGAATACTGTGCGATGTTCTACAATTTGAAGTTACTTATCAAGAACTTAATCAAATAAAGCTACGAAGTGGGGGCTGAAGATAAATGTGATCCAAAGAAAAGTCACAGACAATATGTTTGCAAACAATTTGACGATATCTGCCAGAGGCACACAATTAGAAAACACATCAGAGTATTATACCGAGGACAGTTATTTAAGGTGGGCTGGGATCAAAATGATTCAATGATGAGGTAGGCGAGGGCAGATTGGAGGCATTTTGATAAACTCAACTTGCTCATAGAAGGCAACGTTCCATTGTACTGACATCAGACAGTTTGTTAATCAGTACATATTAGCTGCTACGACCGTTGCACCTTCGATTAGCGTGGTTGGCTACCTACGGTGAAAAAGAAGTTCAAAACACAGATCAAAAACAAGGATAATGGCAATGGAATAAAAGCTGTAAAGTGTGCAAATGATTATGAAAAGGGGGATTCTTGTTATTATACTGAGAAACAAAAAGGCGAACATGTGGATTAGAGAACATTCGCACCACAATGGTTTCCTGTGATAGCAAAGCACGCAAAACGTTAGTGTAGCTCGTGAACTTTATATGGTTGGCACTTCTGCAGCAATGTACAATTCATTGGTGTATGGGCTGCATTTCAATCTTGACTTGTTTTGAGATTCATAGGGAGGGAGGTGGTGCCAGTCAGACCCAAGTTGTCAGTTTTTTTTAGTTTTTATTTAATTTATTTGGTATAGCCCTGTGAGTCATTCAGCTCTTGAATCGGGTGCAACCGCAACAAACAAAAACATGAACAAGAAACATCTTAAAGTGACTACGCGCAAACAGAAAAATGCAGGAAAAAACAGCAAAGTCTTCCAGAAAAATCACCGCATATCAATGCTGTGTGCAAAATACCCAGTGGGATACAAGTCAAACAATAACAACCATAAGACAATTTAGATTAAAGTTATCAGTCTAACTCTGTACTACAACAAACAAATATGGCTAAACCAAAGCGTTTTCGAAATCACCAAAATAAAGCTATAAAAACAATGTAACAGTGATCATAGGAACTGTGATTCAAATTTAACAATAAACGAAATACATAACATGTACGACCAAACTTTGCAGCCATAGCTGGTTCCCAATACTACGCGTGTGTTTCTGCCTATGCACCACAACTGATGTGTGCAATGTTAATTATGCAATTTATTAACGAGGCTAAGTTGTTTGGCCATTCTGGAGAGGCGACTGTTTTTTTCAGCGCATTTTTAAAAATGTCAGACTGCCCCCCCCTTTGTAACCCCATGCGTTTGCCCAATTTATTGTCACGGCCAACGTTGTTCTCAATTTCGATTCACATCACTTTGATCTGTTTATTGATAGTCGTGTATAGATAATGCATATTCCGAGCACACAAAGACCAGGGTTTTGAGGACCACTTTCATCCTCCTGCTGAAAGGCAAGTGACATTAACGTTCGAGCCCACTCTTTGGACCCCAGTTGTCAGACCACTTTGCGTTTTTTTTTTTACAAAAAGACTTATGTGACCCAGACATGTTTAAAGTCCAGTTGAGTTGAAAGTTCCTCCTTGTGCATTGTACCCACTATCAATGTGTGCTGCTTGGATGGGTGGTTTTGCACTGTGGAATTTCCGATAAATCAAACTCTCCTCCTCCATTCCTCACTGGGCACCAACTGAACACGGTGGTGAGATGTTAATTACTTTGCCTGGTATGCAGGAGGTTGTGGGTTTGATCCCGGCCCTGATGCCTGCATATTTGGAGTTTGCATGTCCTCCCTGTGGTCGTGTGGATTTTTCTCCGGGTCCACCGTTATGGCTGCAATAAATTGCCACATGATAAGCCACTTCGTTGAGCTATCATTAGGCCAGGTCGCTTACGAAAAATAGCTATATAGCTCAGTGGGCCTTACCTGGTAAAATATAATAGTTTACTTTCAATAGTTAAACTTCAGTATTATTCCTGATGATGTGTCAGTATTATTAATACATTGCAAGAAACAGCTTTGAAAATATTCTTGGTTCTTTCGGTAAAGTAACTTTACCGAAAGAACCAAGAATATGAACCCTGCAGTCACCAAAGCTTTAAATCAAAAGCTTTGAAAATGTTTGTATAAACAATAATGTTCAGGCCTCCATCATTCCACTGCTGAATGTAGGCCTCCTCATGGCATGTTATTTCACCGTACTTTACCACACCTGTCTTTGCATGCTCGCTGAAGGAGTGGAGGCTTGGGACCAGTTTATTTAGCACCCAGCACTTTTGGTAGCTGTGGCCAGGAATTGAAATTAGGTCGTTAGGCTCTTGCACAGTGTGGAAACCACTCTTGTCACCGCTCCACCCCGATCTGTTATAACATGGGATTAGAGAAGCCTTATTTCTCATTTCATGTCCGTGCTGTTTCCAGTGTTATTATCATGTGCGTCGCATTGTCTCATTTTAGTGTACTTACAGTGGTGATGGTATTTGTTATGAAACTGGGTGAACATTTGCATACGGTTAATTAATGTTGAAGCAAAAAATAACCTCGACACCGTTCGGTATTTACTCACCAAATCTTCTCTTGTCCCTTCCACTCAGTTTCCTTCCTTTCTTGAATGTTCATCCTCTCTTCGCTGAATTAGGCATGTGGCTGCAGGATTGGTAATTGACCAAATAGTGAATGTTGTCCCCAATCAGGGGTGTTCTCAAAGCTAATTTGTACTCTCTGCAGGATATTCCTTGTAGACTCCAGACCGTCTTGTCTAAGCCTGCCTCTTTCTTTTTATAGCTGTTCGAGCATGAAGCAAATGTAAATCGCATACATGACGCATAATATTTTTATTGTAAAACATGTTTATTCCAAATAAAATTCCCAATACAGTATTACTTTTAATACTTACATATGCTGCCCGTTTTGTCAATCCACTGCTGTATTAGGGCCTCGCCCCCCGCCGACCCACATCTTGTGGGTCGTGAGAGATATTTGACCATACTTCACCGCGCTTGTCAGTGCAGGTTCGTGAAGGTGCGTGGAGTACAGATCAATAGTAGCATTTGCCACACTCGCTTCGACTGCCCACAACGTATTTGTGTACACGCTGGTCAACCCATCCAAGCACTATTGAGGCTCAAGCCAACTTAACTTCCGAGATCTGACGATCGGGCACATTTGGGATGGTTTTGTCAAAGGATAATTTAAAATGGATATTTTTTTGCTCTTAAAGTTATATTTCAAGAAAGTCACACATCCAAGATGCAAAAAAATAATGAAGAAACATTGTTTTCCATAAAATTCTTATGACCGTGAGTCTGCTTCTTACATTTTTCACAATGAAGATAACAAGCTTGATTTGAAGCTTTCGTGACTGCAGGAATCCATACTTTTTGGTTCTTTCAAGCGACCGTCTTCACCTGAAGACGGTCGCTTGTGTTGCGATCGAAACGTCGTGATCTATTATTATTTTTTCAACCTACGTCACTTTACCGAAGGAACCAAAGAGTAATAAAGATAACAGTCTGGCACTTGAAAAACTGTGTGTCAATTAGACGGAGGCATAGTTTCCTGTGCTCCACTCGCTCCAGCCAACTGACTCCTTCTTGTTGAAAAGTCACAAGGTGTAATTATTGACATATCCTCCTGGAGGTTATCAATCTACTCTGCTATGCAGTTCTGCATTGGTGGATTAATGAATGACTTTGAGAAGCAGCAACCTGTACAAACAGGTATGAGCTGGTACTGCATGTTTGGGTCTGTTCGTGTCTGGTGTTTGCATGTATGAAATGTTTTTGCACTTTGAATCACTGAGGTCATTGCTCCGAGTTACTGGAGTGCATTGTAAGTCATTGACAAGTCGCAGAAAACCCAGCGCTTTAATAATGATAATCATTAGTAGCCATGGTCTATCCACTACTGGATGAAGACCTCCCTGCAATGTCAGCATCTCTCACAATCCCGCAGCACCTATTAATTGAATCGCACCTCCGATTAGCACGGTTTGACATTTCCTTACGAGTCTTGTTTATAACCTGTCATCCCTCTCAGCGAGTGATAAGTCACCTTACTTCTTAAACAGCGACTGAGGTTTATGATACGTTATTGATTTGTTTTGGGTAAAGCCAACTTATATTTGGTCACGTGGCCTAAATCCAAAACATTAATTGTGTATCATAATACTGTCTGCGAATGATCTACATGCTCAGTTAACTAAGATGTTTAATTTTCATGAGTTTTCTTATTCGTGTATTCCCTGTGTCTTAATTCCGGAGATGCCTCTCTTCGTGCTTCTTTGCGGAGTTTTCAGCCTTTGTTCCATTTTACTTATAATTCCCTGTTTATGATGCATTTGCCATAGTCGGTAATATACACATTAACACTATTTAATCATGTTGCTATGTTGGATTTTCATATTCAAATTCAAGTTTCTCAAGGCTCTCCATCCTGTTATGGCTCCGCACCTCTGATTAGCACGGTTGACTACGTACGTCGTAATTGGGTTTCCGGCCTGCTTTTATTTATTCTGGCTAGCTATGCAAACACCGGTATTTTTGTGTGTGTCATGTGTGGCATGCAAATTCAAAAAATGCAATACAGGTTTTCCTCGCTCTGTGCGGGTTTTGTTTGTGTGATTTTTGCTTATATGTGCCTAACCAGTTTCTACCGAAAATGAGCTTCATGCGGTTTTAATTCACTCCAATGCGGCAAATCGGACGAACGTTGGACCGTTGTTCGTGTACTTTGTGCGCTACTCAGGCAGGCAGCCGACTCTTGCGGTATTGCTTTGTGCCCCCCTTTTTTTGGAACGCATCCACTGCCGCGTAAAGCGAGGGAACCCTGTGTATTGATGTGAAACGAAGTATCTTTTATCTTTAGAAGTGTTGTGCTTTATATCGTATTAAAGAGGACTCTTCGGTATGCATTCACGACGGTCGCTGAGCTAGTGAATGTAAACACACGTCTCTTACAAACCGAGTGTGCCTCGTAGATATTTCAGTGTAAACCACTTTTTTGTTATTTATCCGCAAGGTTGGATCCTTAACTTAATGGCGATGGCTGAGATGCTTTACACCGAGGTTTCGGGCTAACTCCTGCTGCCTGACGTTCAAAGAGGGTTTTATTTTTTTAGTGTGATGTTGAACAGGCGGCTACACTGGCAGTGCTAATGGCCTTGTGCTCTTCTCAGTGTTTGAAAGAGACTCGGAGATATGGGGCGGTTGTGTCGCAAATCCTTAAACCCCGGGTCCCGCGTATAATGCGGCGTTCAGCAATTCCTCCTTGTGTTGTATACCTTGCTGACAACACTTCCAGACATTTCTTATTAAACTTCCATTAAGGGCTCCGTATATTCTAGAGTTATCATTGCCTGGAAAATTGGCAAGTAAATCAGGGCTTGTAAACACGGATCGCAATGCGCAATTATCCATTCTGACTGGAATAGCAGCCCATTAAGCCGTCGCGTTCTTTTTTTAAGCATTGTCTCAAAATAGCTTCTAATAAGAAAGAGCCGTCAGGTTTTTATTTTTCTAGAGCAAAAAATATTCGGCGAATGTCTGGTGAGCATTTAATCCTTGAGTGTGTGTTCATGGCGTTCCTTATGTGCAAAGGTGTAGTAATCACTCTCTGCGGAGCAAAGTAATGTGGCTGCGAGTCGACGAATCTCTCGAAGGAAGAGTCCGCAGAGACTCGAGCACATTACAAGACGTTGAGTCGGCAGCGCGACTCCTCCCGATGTTTTGCTCGTGGGAATACCAGACTGCTTTTGTTTCAGCTTGCTGAAAGCGGTTCTCTTCACTGCTCATCAACCTGCTTCCCCCCCCCCCCCCGCTGCAGCAGTTGCAACATTTTCAAACGAGGACTGCAAAAATGTGTCTTGCCAAGTATCTTAATTAAACTTGCAACGAGAAGCACGGACCGGTTGCGAGCACCCTGTTTTTGTTTGATCCGGCCATAGCACACGTGCCCTAACCCACGTGACCTTGCATCGTTAATGCAAGTGATGCAAAGTCTTATCTGTTTGACCCTTTCCTCTCTCCTCCACGCCTGTTACATGACCCTCTTCTCTCTTCCTCTCCTCTCTCCTGGAATCGTAATGGATTTTTTTTGTTCGTGTTGCCCGGACAAATGCCCGTTTTAACATGCTCGGGGTGTGCTCAACTCTCCGTAAGTCTGCATTTATCCTTGAGAAGTGAGGGGGAATAGAGCAAGGGTTACGCGGGGAGGGGAGAGGTTTTCGAGAGCGAGGGTACCCAAAACATCCATAGTGTCGGGTTTATGCATTTGGCTTGAAGAATACATTCACCGCGTTGTTTGGCCCACTCGCAACATGTGGTCGACAATGTGGTGGTGTTTCGATTTAAAGCTTTCGTGACTGCAGGGATTCATATCCTTGGTTCTTTCGGTAAAGTCACGTAGAAGGGAAATAATAAAATAATAAAAATAAAACATAATGAAATTCTCACGATGTTTCGGCCACAACGCAAGCAGCTGTCATCAGGTGAAGAAACAGAGCTGTCAGAAAGACAGCATCTTTGAGAATGTTATTTTATTATGTTTTATTTTTGCTATTTTATTATTTCCCTTCTACGTGACTTTACCGAAAAAACCAAGAAAATGTGGTGGTAGTAGTGGTGGTGGTAGTGGTGGTGGTGGCTTGGGACCTGCATGCGTTAACAGACCGGACAAACGAGAGCATGTTTTTCATATGAAAATAAACTAATAAGGAAGCTTCGAGGTTAAAAACAGCAACAGTTTGGCGAACCATGTGTTAGCTTTCCATAGAGCTTATGTTTTCAGTTGTTTGTATTGTCCCTGAAGAGCATTTTGATTGCACTCTTGTGCACTGCTCACTCCGGTCCAACCAAACAAAGGTCTCTTTTCTGCACACGTTCAACTTTTCTGATAATTCATCTTTGACATCGCCACATGCGCATCCAGGCGTGCACACACGCATGCATGCACACACACGCATGCGCGGGCACACACACGCATGCGCGGGCGCACACACGGTCGGAACAAAACAAAGCTCTTCTACAGCCTTAGCACCAGTCACCCACAACTGCAGCACATCTTGCAGTCAGGTCACACTTGGTTTCCCTGCTAAAATGTATGGACGGAGTGAAAAAGGGCAGGGTTTGGCATCGAGAGAAACATTTTTAAATACGGTTGTGGTCGCTCGAAATCCACGAACTTTTCAACTGCGTCGCAGCCCATCACTCACATTGGCAATACTCGTGAGAATGCCACAGTTCTAAACCTCGCCTTCTTGTACGGCTTATGAATCGTGGTGTGATTTAATTCGCTGGAGAAATGAAAATATTGTTTTTCGGAGAGCTGGCGCTTTCACTGATTTTTTTTGTTGGTCCTAAAAGTGAGGAATTAAACAAACATTGCGATATGAATGGTCAGTAAGCCCCCCCCCCCCCAACAGATAGACGATGTCTTCGTGTCCTTTCAGGTTTCAGATTTCAGCGCTTCTAAACCTTACACCTCCATTACAGCTCTGTTGGTAAACATAATATAAGTAAGCCTTTCAAACAACGGGGAGACGAGACAATGGTTTGGGTCAGGGAGTGTTAGCAGTTTACATCGGGGGATCATTGTTGTGTTCCCGGGGCAAACAAAAACAGGTGCTTTGCATTTCAGAGAACTGAAATTGATCAAAAGACAACCAAATAGTGCCTAAATAAAAACTAAAACTTTTCGCAATGCATACTTATGAAAAACTGACATTTGAATGGTAAGCATGGATTGAAAATAAAAATGGAACAACAGCAGAAGGTGCACAAAATAAGCGTGAGTAGATGCATGCCTGGAATTAAACTGAGAAACGGAAAGACAAAACGTGGATTGGAGAATAAATTGGAGACCGTGACATATTTGCTGTCAGGAAAATAATGTGGGCTTGGGCGCAATACATTGCTCGAAGGGAAAACGGCCGATGGATAAGGATGGGGGTGATAGAATGGCAGTCAAAGTTGGGAACTTTCCCAAGAGGAAGACCTCCTCAAAGCTGGAGCAATTGGGAACAACTCGTGTGCAGCCGTATGAGATGGATTATGATGTGTGATCAATTCGAGATGGATACGTTGATGGGACGTCATCTTCCATCAGTGGATAGAATGTGGCTGATGATGAGTAACAAAAAATACTGATGTGCAGTAACGTGCAAGTGTCACCCCAGGGCTTGCATTCCACTGGCAGTGTCATGAATGCAGAGAAAAGCAATGCGATACAGGGTCAGGAACTTGCGTGGGCCCTACAATGCATGTAGGTAGATACCATAGTCCATGGTTCTTTCGGTAAAGTCGCGTAGATAGAAAAAGAAAGTGATTAAAAATATCACGACGTTTCGATCGCAACACAAGCGGTCGTCATCAGGAACCGGGAGGTTAGCCTCTGAAGGCGGCAAGCTGTTTGTAAAGGTTTAGAGTTGGGGGTGGGCGGCAGCTAATGTTCATGTAGGAGAAAGCCCCTACACCGGCAGTAGGTCGACACCAATAAAAGCATTGCACCTCGCTCCACACACCCACAATGCTGACTTGATTTGTGCTTTCTTTTCAACCTCCACCGTCAGCAGTGTGTGGGTGTGTGGAGTGAGGTGCAATGCTTGATTGGTGGAGACCTACTGCCGGTGTCGGGGCTTTCTCCTATTTTAACATCAGCTGCCCTGCCCATCTCTAAACCTTTATTAACCGCTTGCCTTCAGAGGCGAACCTCCTTGTTCCTGATGACGACCGCGTGTGTTGCGATCGAAACGTCGTGATGTTTTTAATCACTTTATTTTTTAGAATTTTTTCTATCTACGTGACTTTACCGAAAGAACCACAGGAATATGAATTCCTGCAGTCACGAAAGTTTTAAGTCCAAATTTAGGTAGATACTGCACGATGTAACGTTGGTAAATACATTTACATTTGTACCATTACACGTGGCTTGGTGGGACAGTACCCCAGTGTATATACCCATTGGGACCACTCGTAGAGTTTCAACTCACCAGTCTTTGTTCACTAGGGGTGGCACGAGAGGGGTGGGTGTAACAATATATCAATTCTTTTATTGACATAGATTATTTAGAGCATGTTGACAACTTCCATTGCATCGGTTGTGCAGTAATCATTGTTTTTATATTTATGGAAATGGTATTTATGCGAATGATATGAACAAAGTTGCACATGAGACCGAAAAAAGTTTGAGAACACAAACGGAACGGTAATTATATAAAAAAAATAGATTCCGATTCTTGAATGGAATCGCAACTCTTGAGTTACAAGATTTATTGAGTGGCCAGTGGTAAATAATTACACCCCAGGCTCTTGTTAACTGGGGACTTTGTGCTCTAATCACGGTTCAGTTGTTGCACGTTGAACTTGTTCTCCGCTCTATTGCAAGCAATGTTATATTATCCTAAAGACCTAAACTAAAAAAACTGACACAAACACACAAAAACTCACTTCACCCGCTGCCATCCAAGCTGTTGACTAACCCTGCCCTTGTTAGAGCCCAGACTGAAAAAAACATTTTTTTCTCTTCTGTGCACAACTTGACTCCTGTCAAATGAACATGCCCCGTTTCTTTACAGCGTCTTGAAATCCGATCGCATTTTAAACGCCATGAAAATCGACCTTACGTCGTGTTGTATGGTAATGCGCACACGTGACGGGCATCGGGGAAAAATGTCGCTTGTCACTCACTGTCAACTTTCTGTACGGACGTTGAGCCTCTTTCATCACACCGTACGTAGCCAACCGTGCTCATCGGAGGTCCTCCATGGATATGTAGAGCATGCGCTCACAAAGGGTTGTCAAATCTACCGGCGTTTAAAAATGAAAATAAATTCGCGCAACATCAACACGCAGACGTACGTAGTTCGTTGTCCTGCTCCCCCTGCACCTTGCGATTAGCACGGTTGGTTACGTACGTGCGAAATAAGATCAACATCTACACATACGTGGATGTACGTACAAAAGGTCGGATGCTTTAAGCGTGCATTTATAAACAAGAAACAAAACAAAGATACCCGTATGGCTTCCGCCTCTACGGACTTTTGGGGCAAGTGCTGTTCACGAGCACCTATTAAGGCCAGCACGGTACACGAGAGGGGTGGGTGGCCAGCACCACGCCCGGCCGCCTTTGTCTCCCTTAGTGACGATGTTTACACCCTGCACCATGTACTCATTTGAGGCCGAGTCAACCTAGAGAAGGCCCGGGACCGGTTCAGATAATTGTCACTGGTGTTGGCCGTGAGTGGAAATCGAACTCTGGCCACCAGGTTTGTAGCACAGTTCTAGATTTGAAGCTTTCGTGACTGCAAGGATTCATATTCTTAGGATTTTTCGGTAAAGTCACGTAGGTAAAACATTAAAATTAATAAAAGTAAAATAAAATAAAAATCACGACGTTTCGAGGCAACACAAGCTTCCGTCTTCAGGTGGAACCGTCACAGCCACGACAGCTGTATCAAGTAAATGAGAGATTGCAGGAGCTACCACTCCGTTTATATAATGGTTTTGTAGCACAGTGCGCTAACTGCTCCTCCACCGCTCCTCTCTCTGTGTGTGTGTACACCCGTACACATACATTATAACACGCCCAACAACAATTACACACGAAAATAACATTTTAAATATAAAGCTTTGTATAAAATATATTTCCCGTGCGAATTTTACTCAAACAAATTTCACAGATCTGGGAATGGAATTGGTCAGCTTTGGTATGATTCAGAGCAACTGCTTTCGGGAGTTTGGGAGTTTTCCTGAAATCCGTTCAGGAGACGCTTCACGTGATATTACACCAAGCCTACAGCCCGTCCAAGGACGGGTGGATATTGCAGTTCATCTGAAATTTTCAATCGAAAATAATGACCTGCTCATGATTAAAATTTGACTTAGAACTTTCGTGACTCCAGGAATTAATATTATTTGGTTCTTTCTGTAAGTCACGTAGATAGAAAAATAAAAATAAAGGTAATAAAAAAAAACTAATGTAGACTGTAGCCTGGTTATTAACCTCGATGAGCGTACTGGCAGTTTATTAAATTTATTTTTTTATTAAGTGACGTCATTAGCTCATGATTATTGATGAGGGGGGGAGCTCAATGTGGAGTGACGTCACTTGCTAATGATTATTAATGCGGGGGGGGAGGGGGGAGGTCCATGTGGAGGACCCCCACCTGTTCATGATTATTAATGAGGGGGGCTGGTCGACGTGGAGTGACGTCACGCGCATTACACAGACATTCTTGGCTCATTATATAAGCGACTTCCCAGGCTTCTCAGTAAGTTGCCCAAGCAACTCTTAAAACGTGAACAAGGACTCGCATTTAGTACCCAAGGCACACCTCGTGCCAAGCTGGCGGCAGCCTTTAGGCACGTAACGGTACATCGAGTCAGAAGTTTGAAAAGATTATTACGCTCTACCTGTCAAATCGCGTGTGTGCAAGAGTGGGGAGGAGGAAGTGCACAGGGGTTAGTGCGCTGCGCTACGAACCTGGCCACCCGAGTTCGATTTCTCGCTCACGGCCAACACCATCAGTGACGATTCTCTTAACTGGTCCTGGGCCTCCCCTAGGTCGACTCAGCCTCCAAACGAGTACCTGCTGCAATGTGTAAAAGTCCCCACAAGGGGGATAAAGGCGGCCCGGGCGTAGTTGTGGTCACACACATACCAGCGTGTGGTCTGTTAAAGCATTTTTCGTAATAGTGGGTTACATAAGGTGTCCGTGATATATTGAGGCTAACGGAGCAGACTAAACTGCGAATGAAGGGGAACATTTTTGTTAAAATATATAAATGAGAAATTATCTTCAAGGTTCCTTTTTCATGGTGGCTGCGGTGAGCCCTGCCTGCTCCATTGTCCTTCGTGATGTTTCTCGAATGTAGCAATCACCACAAATGCAACTCAATTTGTAGACTCCAGGCTACTGTAAGTCAGGAACGACATCCTTCACAGATGGAATCAGATCACGGATTGTATGCACTGTACTGAATCGGACTTGGATCTTATGTTTGTTTAGAATTTTGGAGATATTTTTGGTCACGCCTGCTATGTATGGTAACCGTTGCCGATCATTGTGTAGAGAGGCGCCGACACGAGATTGCAGGGGTCTCGTCCTTTATTCCTTTCCTTCCATTCACACCTGTCGCCAGCCGTCCCAATCCCGTTCCCGCCAAAGGCCCCTCTTTCCCGCCCGTTCTCCCCTTATATCACCTCGATCACCCCTCCCCCTAACCCATCTATTGGTGGGAATCCTTCCCCTGACACCCCTACATCACCCCCCCCCCCCGGAGAAAAAATAACCGTCCTCGGTTCTGCCTCCCCCATGGACCATTTAAGTCTCCCCATGCCTCCCACCACTGACAGTGACGACAGCCCTTACCCCCCCCCACAACCCTACAATGCAATATAACACAACAAATCAATTGCGCGGCCTGCCCAGGTCTCCAGCCAGCATCCCGTAACAGCCCGGACATCCACAGGCAGCAGATGACCGTGGCGGCCCCCTCCTTCGAAGGCCCTCTCGTCGCGGTCCCTGGTTCGGTGGTGCCGGTGTCGCCTTGCCTAGCGCCGCTGTCTCTCCGGCCCCCGCTCGTGCCGCCGCTCCGTCAGGCCTCACATGGGGTGCTGTAGGTGACAAGGGAACACAGGGCACCGAACCCCCTGCCGGTCGGCGCGTGGTGGTCGGCGACCTTGGCCTGGGTAGGGATGATGATGATGTTGGCAGTGATGTTGGTGGTGATGTTGGTGAAGATGACGGTGGAGAGATGTATGGCTTAAGGCGGGTGGGGTGTACAAACCATCGTCGCTTACCCAGTTGGACCTGGACGCACTGCGGTCGGAGTGCTTTGATGACCTCGACCGGCCCTTTCCAGGGTCGGTGCAGCTTTGGTGAGAGGCCAACCGGCACCTGAGGACAGTGTAGCCATGCCTGGTCCCCAACTTTAAAGGGCTTGGCTGTCACTGTCCTCTCCCGTATCCGTACATTACTCTCTTGGCTCGCGGCCGATGCGGCCTCGGCTGCTTGGCGGGCCTCTCTCAAATAAATGAGGGAGGTCTTTAGTGCCTTCGGCCATGCGTCGGCTCTTGCCGGAATGTCCGTCAGCTGCACCTCAATAGGCGGAACGGGATCCCGTCCGTACATCAGGAAAAACGGCGAGAACCCCGTCGCCGCGTGTGGGGCCACCCTGTACGCCGCTAAGACCGATGGAATGTGGAGGTCCCAGTCGGAATGGTTTTCGTCCACCACTTGGGACAGCATGGCCGCTATGGTGCGGTTAAGCCGCTCTACCATCCCATCGGTCTGGGGATGATATGGAGATGTTCGGACCTTTTTAGTGCCCAGGATAGAGCAGACGTCCTTCAATAGCTGTGAGGAGAAATTCCTGCCCTGATCCGTGAGCAACCGCTCCGGTGCCCCCTTATCAAGGACATAGCCTCCCACGAAGGCATCGGCGATGGTCTGTGCCGTTTGGTCCGGGAGGGCCCACGCCATCGGCCACCTCGTGCAGTACTCGACTCCGACCAACAGGTATTTATTTCCCCGTGGCGTGACCGGCAGCGGTCCCAAGATGTCCAACGCAACCAATTCGTTGACCCTGGTCACCGTGATGGGCTGTAGGGGCGCCCGGCTTACCCGGGGTGGCGGCTTTCGCCGCGCACATTCGACGCAGGTAGCGACCCATCGATGCACGTCAGCGGTCATACCTGGCCAAAAGTACCGACCCTGTAATGTGTGCAGTGTCTTCCGCCCTGCCAGGTGCAGCAGCTGGCGGCCGTGTACGTCCATAACCAATTGTTGACGCAGCGACTCCGGAACTACCAGGCATCGCCGGCGCCCTGTCGGGTCCCATCGCATGAGGAGATCCTCCCATACGATGTACTCCTCCCCCCCTGCCTCTGCTGAGGCGCGTAGTGTTCGCAGTGGGGCTTCCTCCAGCTGTAGCCGTCTCCAATCGTCCAAGGTCAGCCCCAGGTCGTGGTCGGTCAGCTGGACCTCACCCTGTGCGCCCTCCGCCGTGCGTACAGGAGCGATGACCGTCCCCTCCGGCCTCGCCTCCTTGCAGCGTGCCCCGCCTGTGGTGCATGCACAAGGGCCCTGGGGCACCAGTCGGGACAATGCGTCTGCGTTGGCATGTCTGGTCCCTTTGCGATGCACTACTTGGTACCTGTACTCCTGCAGGCGTTCTATCCATCTGGCCAGCTGGCCCGAAGGCTGGTCGATGCGGAGCGAATACTGCAAGGCCGCGTGGTCAGTGCGGACCGTAAATTTGCGACCATACAGGTAGGGTCGGAATTGCTGCACAAAGTGAACGACTGCCAGGAGTTCCCTACGTGTGACGCAGTAGCGCTGCTCCGCTGATGAAAGCACGCGACTACCATAGGCGATAACCACCTCCCGACCCTGCTGGACTTGCGACAAAACACTGCCGATGCCCACATCGCTGGCGTCCGTGTCCAGGATAAAGGGGAGGCCAAAATCCGGAAAGGCCAATGGTGGTGCATCTGTCAGACGTGAGCGCAGCTGCTGGAATGCCTCTTCCTCCAGAGGGCCCCAATAAAACCTCTGGTTCTTCGCCGTCAACACGTGCAAGGGCTTGGCAATGGTTGCGAAGTTGGGCACAAACCGGCGGTAGTAAGAAACGAAACCCACAAACCGGCGTACCTCCGGAACCGTTGTGGGAACAGCCCAGGCCCTCACGCAGGCCGTCTTTTCCGGGTCTGTAGCCACTCCCGACTCACTGACGACGTGGCCCAAGTAGCGTACCGACGACTGCATAAGGTGGCACTTCGACGGCTTGAGCTTCAAGTTCGCGTTCCGGAACCGCAGGAACACCTGACGCAATCGGTCAATGTGTTCCTCGAATGATCGGCTGAAAACAATGACGTCGTCCAGGTAGATGAGGCACGTTTCCCATTGGAGGCCTGCCAAGGCCAACTCCATTATGCGTTGGAACGTTGCCGGCGCCGTCTGGAGGCCCATAGGCAGGCAGTTGAACTCGAACAGGCCCTGTGGTGTCCGGAATGCTGTTTTAGGCCGGGAGTCCGCGTCTAGTGGGACCTGCCAGAACCCGGACAACAAATCCAGCGTACTGAAAAATTTTGCTCCCGCCAGTGCATCCAATGAGTCGTCGATACGTGGTAGGGGATATGCGTCGGCCAGCGTGACGGCATTGAGGCGTCGGAAGTCCACACAGAATCTCAGTGACCCATCTGACTTCTTGACTAGGACCACCGGTGCCCCCCAGGGACTCGAGGATGGAGAAATTATGTCGGCCCGCAGCATCTCCTGCACCGCTTGTTGAATGTGCCCTTTTTCCATTGGGCTCATTCTATATGTGTTTTGGCGCAGGGGTGCGGCATCTCCCGTGTTGATGTGGTGCTGTGACAGATTTGTGCGCCCTAGGTCGAACGGTCCCCGGCTGAACACGTCCGAGAACTCCTGCAATAACGAGTGCAGCTGCTGTTTCTGGTCGGGCGGCAATCCCGGCTCAGGCCCCGCCAGCTGGTCCATCCACGATTTGGCCCCTCTGTCCTCGGACTGGCTGATGCTGCCTACAAGCTCGGGCTCTGTCCCTGGGGCTCCTAGTGACAAGGGACTAACGTGGGCCAGAACTGTTCCCTCCTGCACCGTCGCTGTTCTATCGGAGGTGTTCAGCACCTGAATGAACAGATGCTGGTTCCTCTGTACAATAGTTTCGGCCCCCACCAGCGCATGACGATCCATGGCCGCTGACGCCGGAGACACCAGGATGGGTGAGTCTGGTCGGGCTGTCACGAGGGGGGACCGATATTGCAGCGGAACCAGTATCTGGGCTGCCGGGGGAATGGAGACAGACTTACTGACCAGAGCCTGCACGTAGGGTACACCCCGGCTGGCCCCCTCCGCCTTTAGGAAATGGAGATGCGTTCCCTGGACTTCCACCCGCCCATTGGCCAGATCGATTTTCATTGGCATCCGCCTCAGAAAGTCCGTCCCCAACAGGCAGGGTACGGGCAACGTTGCGGAGACAAGGATGGGTCCTGCTACCGAAAGCTGCCCAATCTGTATCGGGGCTTCAACCTGGCCCAGGAAGCCCATGCTGCCTCCATTTGCTGCAATGAACGTTGTCTTGACGGGGACTAAAGGTCGGATTTTATCCGGCAGCATCTCATGCATGGTGCTCGAGATGATCGTGGCTGATGCCCCCGTATCGACCAAGATACGTGCCGACACTCCCGCGATTTCACCGACCAGGACCGAGGTTCCTGACGTGGCCGCTACCACCCGCCTTGCCAGCTTCCTCCATTGTGTGGCTGAGTCCGGCCACTGACCAGGCGGCGTCTCGTTATCCTGTGGTGCATGGTGAAATGATGGGGGATGGGTGTGGATGGACTGAAGATGGGGTTCCTCCCTTTGGAGTGCGTCCCAGCAGGGTGAACGCGCCCTTGTTACATAGTGTGGGCTTACCCCTGGGTTGCGGGCTGGGCTCTCTATGTAGTGCAAATTGCCCCCCCTAGGTGACGTAGGATGGGCCCCCCTTGTGGTGTGGGGGGGCCCCCCCATTGCAGGGGGCGGTGGGGACTGGGGGGTGGGCCTTCCCGTGAGCCCCTCTCTTTCCTTTGTCACGGGGGCGTGGTCCCCCTGGTTCCGTCTCGCTCTGTCGCAAAGCGGTGGTGAGGCGGGTCGTGGAATTGCTCCAGGGCGCAATGTCAATCGTGTGGGCTGCCTCCGCCCCCGGGCCGTTGCCCCTGGCAACTCGCCGGCGTTGCAGGTAACTGGTGACGTCACGCCCGCCGGTGACGTCACGCCCGCCCGCGAACCCACGCCCGCCCGCGAAACCACGCCCACCCGCGACGTCACGCCCGCCCGCGAAACCCCGCCCGCCCGCGAAACCACGCCCACCCGCGACGTCACGCCCGCCCGCGAACCCACGCCCGCCCGCGAAACCCCGCCCGCGCGCAACGTCACGCCCGGCATCGACGTCGCTGCCGGCCGCGACGTCACTTCCGCCCGCGACGTCACCTCCGCCCGCGACGTCACCTCCGTCCGCGACGTCCCTCCCGGCGTCGGCGCGACTCCCGGCGCGGTCCCCGGCCTCGGCGCGATCCCCGACGCGGTCCCTGGCCCCGGCGCGATTCCAGGCGCGGTCCACGGCCCCGGCGCAATTCCCGGCGCGATCCGCGACACCACTTCCGACCGCGACGTCACTTCCGGACGCAACGTCACGTCCGTTCGCGACGCCACTCCGGGTCGCGATGCGACCACAGGCCCCGGCGCTATCCCCTTCCCCCGACCAGAACAGCGGGGACCGGGAAACGACACCACCGGCGCCCACCCCGAGGAGACTCCCGGTGAGTTCGCGGCGTCGGAATTGTAATTATCCGGCCCGACCGAGAGGCCGGGTGGGACGGCGTCACTCGCCTGGCTCCTGTCGGCGTTCGGCCCCGGCAGGTTCCAGGTGACGTTGGCGGCCTCCGGCTCCGTGCGGCACCCCCTCGCCACATGCCCCTCGCGACCACAACGGTGGCAGACCCACGGGGCGTTGCGTCGGGGGGGCTCGGCGCGATGTTGTAGAGGCGGCTGCCAGCGACGCGGCGGTTGGTCCCTCTGCTCCGCCAGTCCCCGGATCGCCGCGTACACCTCCCGCAGCGATGGCTCCGTCTCAGACGTCGGCGGTCCGTCCCCAGATGCCCCACCGGCAGCCTGTGGTGACGGTGCAGGTTCGGCGGTTAGTGTCGCTGGACCAAGTAGCGCCGCGGCAACGGCTGGGCTGTTCCCCCCCGCCGCGCCAGCCACCGGGCCCACGGGTGGCGCCCGGCCCATGACCTGCTCGTGGGCTTGGATGGTCCGGGCAGCCCACAGCGAGGTGCGTTCTTCCGGCGTCACTACGGGCATTACAACGCCGGCGCGGCAAGCGTAGGCGATGAGGTGCTCGACCACGAGGTCCTCGAGCGCTTCTTCAGCCAGGCGAGGGAAAGCTCTCCTCGCCAACACGAGCAGCGCCCCCCTGTAGGCTAAAGGGGATTCTTTAGCCCCTCGCTGGCGATCCTGGAACCGTTTAAAGGCTCCTTCCGCCGGGCAATAGATCTCCCCCAAAGCCTCGTAGGCCGCCTGTAGCGTGGACTTGCTGTGCGAGGGAAGGGAGGTGTAAGAGGAGAGTGCTTCTTTGCCCAGAACAGATGGCAGCGCTCGTAGGGCCTCTTCGTCTGTCCACTCGAGAGCGTGGAAGGCAGCCTCGAATCGGCGGACAAACTCCTCCCAATCTTCTTCCTCAGCCACAAACTTGTCGACGGGCCCCAGCCGACGCGGCCGTCCGGCCACCTGCTCTCCGTGTTGGGTGTTTAGCCCTGGGGGTTTTGGCGGGAGCGGCGGCGGCTGGCGTGACGAGGTTGGTTGCGGCTCCTGCCCGGCCGGCTGGTCGGCGTCCGGTTCCCGTGGCCTCTCCTCCCGTAGTACGCGTGGGGGTGGGGGTCCCGGTGCCGGCGGGCCCCCCATAGGGAGCCTCTGCAAGAGCTCCTGGAGCGCCCTCTCCACGCGGGCCATGCGGTCCTCCATGCGATCCTCCAGGCGATCCGGGCCCCCTTCTGCTGCTTCTGACAGCAGGCCCCCTTGTTGCCCAGGATGTGAAGGATCCCCGGCCCCTGCTTCCTCCTCCCTCGGCTCCCTCCCGCGAGGATTCTTCTTTGTAGCCATTAGGATCCCACCGCTGCCACCAAATGTAGAGAGGCGCCGACACGAGATTGCAGGGGTCTCGTCCTTTATTCCTTTCCTTCCATTCACACCTGTCGCCAGCCGTCCCAATCCCGTTCCCGCCAAAGGCCCCTCTTTCCCGCCCGTTCTCCCCTTATATCACCTCGATCACCCCTCCCCCTAACCCATCTATTGGTGGGAATCCTTCCCCTGACACCCCTACAATTGCTACAACTCGGTGGGCTCTCATGAAATTGTCTTTTCCGAGACCAAGGTTCTCTGTAAACCTCCCGGCTACCATCAAAGGTTTGTACACGAAGCCATACAAATATACAAACACAGACATAATTTCAACCGTGATGATGGGTACAAACTTAGTAATCATTGGAAAGATCTTATCAACCACGCAAAAAAGACTTAATTACACTTTTTTGGACCATCTTATCTGACAGGCACTATTTTACTTTACTTTTCCGAGTGTTAACATCCCCAGTTATTTTTTGGCAGTGCTCTCTTCATTGTTCAGCCAGCATTGGTATAAACATGGGCATTTTCGTTCTTTTGTCTATCATGTGTATCAGACCTCCCCTCCCCCCTCTCTGTCCATTGTGTTGGCGTGTGCAGCAGCAACCGCGTCCAAGCCGTCGTCCATTGTTTTGGCCCCGCTCCCTCCCCCTCCCGATGCGTTGTACTTAGCACTCCGTGCTGTCTTTGAGCCCCGCCCCCCTCCCTCCCGATACGTTCCATTCATTGGCTACCACATTCTGATGAGCTCCCCCCCCCCCTCTCCTCCCCCCTTCAACTTGCTTATAAGGGATTACTTCTTGAATCGTTGCCTCACTTGATGCAGCTAATTCGGCTGTGACGGTCCCACCTGATGACGGAGACTTGTGTTGCCTCCGAAACGTCGTGATTTTTGTTTTTATTTTATTTTCATTAATTTTGATGTTTTACCTACGTGACTTTACCGAAAAAACCTAAGAATATGATTCCTTGCAGTCACGAAAGCTTCAAATCTAGAATTGCCTACCTCTGACACGAACACACTGATGGTGATGAATGGGGAAACATCAAGGACAGTGACCAACACAGTTGCACCAACCAATGTTGGACTCCCGGTTTGAAGCACTGCCATAAAGTTGTTGTTGTTGTAAGTTCTTAATATATATAGAGACAAATGTCTGGGAATAAGAACGAGAGAGTGGAACTTCAGCGTACATGTCAAGTCTCGTGGATCACACTACAGACTTATTTTTTTTGACAATTTCGATTGTCTTATGGCCATGCTCTGGATCCTCACGTTTTTTTATTGTTGTTGTTGTTTACCTCTATAATACGCTGAATAATTCAATATTCTTTACGTACCAAACTGCCGCCCACTGGTACAATGTTTAGAATAACATTGGAAATGTGGGCAACTATACAGACTTGGGAAATAGTTTTTTTTTTACCAATGTACAAAACATTGTTTATTGGATTTCCCCCAAGGTTTTTTCAGTCGGGGCCTCGCTGATTTGCACCCTTTGTGATTAACATGCATGTGTTTAGTACTCTCTTCTCAAAGAATAAGTGGCTCTCCTGTCTATTATGTAGTGAGTGCACAGAGATCTGGTTTACAATTAGACCACCTAAGATTTGCATGTCAGCTGCCTGGTCAGATGATAAAAATGAGGGCACGGATGTGGGAGAGGACGGATGTTTCTCCTGCGTCCTTGGTGATGCGGTAACGTCACAGGTCTCCCACACGTAACCGTTCCCTTACCCAATGTCCCGGAGGTTGTGTGGTTGGGCTAGTATTTGACACAATTCCATGTTGACCGTTGCACATTGCACACAACCAACACCACTGTGTATTATCTCTAGATTTGAAGCTTTCGTGACTGCAAGGATTCATACTCTTTGGTTTTTTCGGTAAAGTCGGGTAGGTAAAAAATAAAAGAAATGAAAACAACTAAATTAAATCACGACGTTTTGGAAGACGGAGGCTTGTGTTGCTTCCGAAACGTCGTGATTAAATTTAGTTTTAATTAATTTAATAAAAAAAATTACCTACGTGACTTTACCGAAAAAACCAAAGAGTATGTGTATTATCTGTCATCAATTTTTTTTTACTTTTCCCCCTATAAAGTGAAAATATTTATTTGGTGATGCTATTAATCTTGTGGGCACTCTTCAATGCAAAGAGGGGGGTGGCATTCTCATTGGCTAAAGAGTGTCACGAGATATTATCCGGCAGATCACATGACACGGGGATTTGTATTTTTGTTTTTATCGGGCAAGCACAGCAATTTACAACAAGATGCAAGGCGAGGTCATCTTTTGTGACCCTTATATGTTTTGACCCTGAAACGAAATTATGCCCTCTGGAAATTTTGAGCTGAAACATCGTTGTTAGAATTGTGAGCCTGTAATTGGAAAAGGAGACATTGTGTGTGCTCGTAGAGGCGTATTATGCACCGAACAAACGCAGTGACTGCATCCAGAATGGGCATTTGTGTAGCAGATAAATGCATTGCATCTGTTATTCATTTTGAGCAGGATCAAGCACTCTTTGACTTCAGCCTCTATTTTTCTGTATCTGTATGCATCTTAGTCGTGACCCAGCGTGACGGTGTGTCTGCTATAATCAAGTATTCATGCCATCTGAGCTTAGCATTCTGTTATTGTACCTGTAAAATGACTCGACTACTTCGACTAGTATTTCTGAGTAGAGTAATAATAGCGGTCTATCAGTAGTAACGATGCCTTATAAAGGCGTGCTGTTTTTAATTTGGTAATGTGTGTTTATCAGACGTCATAAGGCCCGTGACCACTAAATATGGAGATTCTACAAATGTGCTTTTCTACTTTATTCGCCTGAGCTCATTGCAGGTCTGCCAACGCATTTTGAAACGAGGCTCCGCTTCGCACAACCGTGAATATCAATGAGATTGGGATCGTCGATTTTCCAGGACCAGTTGGCGCAGGTTCCGATGCTTGACTTTTTTGTTGTTGTACATTTGTATATTTTTGTAAAGAAGGAAAAAAATGTGTTAACCGAGCTTTTGGAAGCCGTCGTTAAGGATGCTGAAGATGGATCGCGGTGACTCGAGTATATTTTGTCAGGGAAGAACAAAAAACTATCTGCGCAATGCATGAACATCAATCCTCTCCCCACAAAAAGTTAATTGAACATACTGCTTCAATAGCGCAAAGTGTGTTGAATGATTTATATTAGGTGTAGGGTTGGGCATATGCGGTTATCCAAGTAATTGATTACTGTACCTATCATCAGTTCGATTGACTTCATGATTTGGATACCACAAAAATTGTTAGGGAACAAAAAAGTCTTAGCTCTTTTCCCACGTGTGTTGTTGGACAGGGGTTGATGGGCGGAGCATGTTGACGTCATCGGCCTGTAGCAAGCTGAAGCACCGATATTCATCAATTAATTGGTCAATTAATTCATCCATTAATTGATGCACATCACGCCTACCCAGTCCGTTGAATTTAATTCTAATTTAACGTAGGTGGCATGGGTTAAATGTATCTTACGGTTTACGTAACTGCCTGCCGTGTTATTTAGGACTATTACTCGAGCTGCAGTTCTAACTTGTTCGTCTATGTGGAAGGCGGGGGAAAGAATCCAAATTTAATCAGGCACATAGCCATCCTTTGTGATGCTGAATGCCTAAGTCTGCTCTTGCCAATTGATTTAATGGGATGAACAGTGAATAAAAGCCTGATGAGGTATTACCTGGCAAGGCCGCCAACCTGTGTGGACTGTCCTGCCAAGTGCTGGCGTTATTTTGTCCACATTTATACATCATCATGCGAAATCGTAAACATTGGTTGCCCAGGAATGCAGTTATATGACAACACAATCGGGCACGTGCGTGCATGGTTAATAAATAAATGTATACTTTTCACAAGACGTGTCTATCTGCTTGTGTGGTCATCCGGAACGCTCTTCATTCCGATACAGGGAAGTCACTTGAGCTATGCGCTTTGAAATCTAGATTGAAAACTGATTTATTTTGTTAGAACTACTTTTCGTGTTTAGTTGTCCTTCCCCCGCACCTCCGATTAGCACGGTTGGCTACATACGTTTCGGAAAAAGTTCAACATACGTACTTACATATGGCCTCAAGAAAGTTTGGTGGTTTGAGCAGGTGCAGGTTGTACCTGAACGCCCACAGCGCACGGCTAAGATGCAAAGTGCGGTTATAAAAAGGGGTGCAGTTTAAACTGAACGAGTAAAGGTTGCCTAGTGGCCCAGCAAATATCCTGCACCTCTGTGAGTGAACCAGGGTTCTCCAGTGCAGTGAGTTCAATGCTCTCATTAAAAAAAAACTAGTAATACTGTACATTTGAGTTATCACCAGATGTGTCTATATTCTAGCTCCTGAATGTTGGATATATCAGTTTCACTGCTATGCGACAGATGCTTCATCGTATCCGGGTGTGTGGAATAGTGCACCACCTTGTGTGTGGGTAACAAAGGTCAGTTTGAAATTGTTTCAGAAATAAGTTCTGCATTATCCGCTTCCACGGCCCATTCTCCAGCGATACTGGGTTGAAAGAGTTACAAATGGGCACTTTGTCTCGTGGCAATGCTGCCAGTGGGAATACATTTGTAAAACAAAATAGGACAAAGACAAAAGTATAACATGAAACAACTAACGAATACTCAGGTAATAAACGTATTAACTTATTCTTCTGAACTTTTTACATGTAGATACCATTAATACCTAGCAGACTTCTCTTTGCTCCCTGCAGATAAATGGTCATAAGACAATTCTCACATACTATTTGGTTGCACTTGGCTGATGAAGGAGGGTTTTGGTTTCCTTTGGGAGAGAAGAGAGGTGATGAGCTGGCCCCTTGAGTCCCGGGAGCTGCTTTGACCTACGGCGGTCGCGTCAATCCTTCTCCATGTTGCATTGCTCCATTGCGCAGATCGATCTGCAGCGTGACCTCGATCAGCAGGGCCCATTCCGAGTGATCTTACACAAGCTCACTGACCTGCTGCTGGAGGCCGACCAAGGCAACGCCACCTCCACCAACCTCGTGCAGAGGTTCCAGGTCAGAGCGCGACCCCACACACCTCTGGCTGCATAGCGGAAGCTGGAAAAAAAACACAACCGGCTGGGTGGTTCAGTGGTCTCATCTCCTGAGGTCCTCGACTCAAAGCCTAAAGATTGTTAAGGTTCTATGTAAAGGTTTCTAAGTATTTGAGATTTGTATGGTGGTCCCATGCCAATCACCACAGATTGTGGAAAATATCTGTCATTAACACAGTGATGTAACTTCATTCTGGCTGCATCCCACAGTGAGAGTTCAACATTGGCAGGATAAATTAAGTGAATCAAAGGCAATTGATAAAATTGTGAATGAACTTTGAATCCGATGAAAACAAAAATTGTTGTGGTTCTCTTTATCGCTCATGACTTTCCGTCTGAAAGTATTACGAATGAAATTGTGTACGACTCAAACATTGTCTTCATTGTACAGTTTCCATTGGGACCAAAGTTTAAGCTATCGATAGAAACCTTCCAAAAAGCCTTATCAAATATATTTTTCACTGTTGATATTGAATTTTCATACTTGGCAAGGTGGCTGTGAAGTAGCCAGGAGATGGCAGGAGAGTCATGGATTCAAGAATCTATCTGTACCCCTCATGCTTGGGCTTTGTCTGAGTAGTCTGGATTCCTCTCTAAACACTCATGAATGGAATTAGTCCAAGGTCACAGTGCAGGAACCTCCTGAAAGAGATACTCGTGAGGCTGTCTTGGTTACGCAAAGGAACATTGTTTGCAGATTTTAATTTGCAAAATTCTTCATTGCATATTTACAAAGTTTATGATGTAGTTGGATCCTGGCAACCGAAATCTTGTTTGTCTTCTTTAATCACTTGCTAAGCACAGACCTGAATTTGTCTAATGCAAAGCGGCCAGTAACAAAAAGCACTAACTATAGCCAAGCAGATATGAACAAATACATTCCTCGAGTTTCGTAAGGTTACAGGAAATTTGGAAAGGGCTGCACACGTTAATGAGAGCGGAAATAGCCAATCGGGCAATTAGAGTCTTTGACAAGGGTGGCAGTATGAGGGCATGACATTCAAATTCAACGTGGAAGTAGCGCTAACAGAGCGACAATAAAGCAGCTGAACGAGTGAGTGATTGTGACGATTCGGATTTCTTACTCCGTGCAATAACAGCCACGTTGAGTTCTCAACGTAACCCAGGTCGCCCTTGAAAATAAAAAAATAAATTCACGTGCCCCAGTGGTTTTATTTCATCTGCTGGTTAAATAAAGGATTCAATGCATCATGCATTACTCGCCGGGTGTGCGTGTGTTTTGTTTCTCTTTGCCTTTTAAACTAAACCACATTCAGAGCTACGTGGACAGTCACCCGGAGACGATGCTGCTCGACCCACTGCATGCCGTGCGGAAGCTGCTTGACAGATGCCGGTCTTACGACCTCATTCAGGAGCTTGAAATATGCCGGCTGGGTAAGCTCTCTGTTGAAATGGCGTGGGGGAGGTGGGGGGGGGGCAGTGGTAGGAGGGGGTGGGGGGGGGAGTCAAGCTTTCATCTGCTGAAGGCGACGGACGGGTCACTGCCAGGTTATCGCGCGAAGAATTTCACGTAGGCCTCTTCTTGCATGTCATTTCGTTCTCTACCAAGAGTGTCCAAACACACGTGTCAAACATTCTGGTACCCAGATGCCTGATTGAAAATACAAATTCCCCTCGTGTGTTTTTTTGTTTGGCCCGGACATTACATATTATGATATAATCGCTATGTTTCACCGATGACTAAATCACCCAGTATGCGCCCGATCTTATCAGATCTCGGAAGGTAAGCGGGGTTGAGCCAGTACAGTGCTTGGTAGGGTGACCACCCTACCAAACACACGGGTTATTAATAGTGCACAGAGTGATGACATCATGGCGGTCATGTTGCATGAGTAACTTCATGGCGGCCATATTGCTTGAGGTTGTCTTCCTGGTAGTTGATTGGCTGGTGCATTGGGAGCAAAGGTGTAATCCCTATCACCCGGAGCCACACGCATTCGTTTACAATCTGACTAGGACTTGCACTTCAAAATACGATCTTTTGCTTTACGGAATTTCGGTACCTACTACAGTCGCTGCCTGCCCAGGGTTATTTAGGCTGTTGTGTCTTTATCATCACAAGAACACGGTGGCCTGCATTTTATTCCCTCTCATGGCCAATATTAGTGACAAATATATGGGCCTACCTAAGGTCGACTTAACCTTAACTGAGTACCTGATGCGATGTGTAATCTCAGCACTGGGGAAACAAAGACGGCCAGGCATGGTTTAGGTCCCACCATCCCTCTTGTGCAACATGCAGCTCGCTCACAGCAATTGCCCGCCGACCATTCCGCTAAAGGCTACACGGGGGAATCTTTGTTTCTGTTGTCAGAGAGAGCGATCAGCACGCCAGCTTTTGTGCGACTCAACACGTCGGACCCGGAAGAAATGCTGGCCCTGATGCGGGAGCGCAACGTCACCTTCCCGTTCGGTGAGGCTCGTGCGCACCGGGACCCAGAACGTGCTCGGCATCTCTTTGGCCGGCTGCACTCTCGTCCACGACATGACCGCCCAGTGTGGAGAATGAACGTAGACGCTTTGCGTGATTGCTATAGGGCAGGGTTCTTACATTTGGCGGCTTGTGGGCCAGACGGGGCCCACGGAGACGCAAATAGATGCAGAATAGTGTGATGAGATGTAAGCAAGACGTAACAATTTTATTTTGTATTCGCTAAATTCTCGAATTAAATCTCACAACTTTGAATATTGTGAACCTCATTCGCATGAACAAAACCAGTGAGAACCCCGCAGAGGAAATTAATGAGATCAAGGGTGCGGGGGTAAACACCTAGACATACCACGAGCTAGGCAGGGCGATAGTAAACTTCTAACCGCCCGACGTCACAGACAGTCCAGGGAACGACCGCAAGGGTGTCCAGCGCACCAACCCTGGAGGGATTCCTCAACTCCTGACCCGAGCCAACAGTCCCCTTCCGAGAGGCATCCACAACACGTGGATCCTACTTGTTCCACGGTCCTGCCAGACCAGCACACGAGACAGATACCCCTCCAAGCACCTCACACACTTGCTGAGAGGGATATAAAAGATGTGGAGGAATTAGGTAGAGATTAGTTGTCACATGGGCAGACGTCATGACGTCTTGACTCCATGTGACATCGTGACACGTAATGTCAAGTGTCCCACCAGCACAAGATGATTCAAGTATCTGGCCCGATAAAAAATTTAGTTGAAGAACCCTGCGATAAAACTTATTTTCAAACGTGAGTCCTCAGAGACGTTTTGATAAGTTGTAACAGACATGTAGAGAATACAACTTGTGAACTTCAAATGCTGTTTTGTTACATGAACAGGAGGCATGTAGTGATTGTCCCAGACCTCGGAGATTCGTTGAATTGTCACAATTCGAGGTTGAGATTCGGTTGAAGAAATGGCTTCTCTGTTGTCGAAATGAAAGAATCTCACTTGTATACCTACCATAATCACCCAGGAATATATGTCCTTAACGCTCGTGACGTCACTCCACATCGACCAGTCCCCCTCATTAATATTCATCAGCAGGTGACGTCCTCCAAATGGACACCCCCCCACGCCTCATTAATAATCATGACCGGGTGACATCACTCAATATGGAGTACTCCCCCCCCCCCCTCACTAATAATCATGGGCAAGTGACTTCACTCCACATCGAACAGCCCCCCTCATTCATAATCATGAGCAGGTGACGTCCTCCAAATGGACACCCCCCCCCATTCATAATAATTAGCGGCTGACGTCACTCCACATGGGGGGGCGAGGCGCCTCCTCCCCCCTCCTCGGCGTCAACTTACAGCCCTCACTACAAAGGCAGAACCCTCACGTCACGTGATCTCCGTCACGCTGTTGAGACATCGAAGTAAAAAGGATGTCATGACAAACAAGGGATTATAACCTTTAAACGAAATAAATCTGTGTCACCGCGGCCTTACAAATTGCACACGAATTTATGCAATGAATATATCACGTCGCAGTTTGCTTTTCGCTTGCAAATTTAAAATTTACTGCAATACACCCGTCCTTGGACGGGAAAAAGGCTATTTGTTTCATATTTATTCAATTTTGCTCTACTTTGTTTGCATCATTAGTGTTAATGTAATATTAAAATAAAATTTGCATCTTTTGTAAATAATGCATTCTCGCCTGTGTGGCTTCATGCAGGTGGTCGGAGGATAATTAATCGGTTTCTGCAGATCAATGCATGGTTATATGCCTAATGACCAGGGCACGAATTTCTGCAGATATTTAAAATCAACCTAACTATGGGTTGGTGCAAATTTTCTGGTTCCACAATCGCTATAATTTTCGGCCACCTGTCACACATATTGCACTCGTGTATATGTTTGGATGCTACCGTATTGTAATGATAAGTACATTGGACTTATAATATGGAGTTCGCCAGTTCGATCTCCTGGCAAGGCAATTGAAACAATGGTCCGAGTTTCTGAAATACCCCAAACCCGTCCATCCTGCAGTGTAAATGAGTACACCGCAGTTTGCCGATTGACGTCTGGCCAGCGTGGAAGAGTAGGCCAAAGACCCTCCAGGTGCCCTCTAGTGGAAGACCTTCTGCCAGCAGACGCTTGAGCAAGCAGTTGCAGGGCCGCACATTTAACGTAATCTATGCATCTACGCGTTTATATTGTGTACACCATGCTATGTTTAACTGAAGGTTGTTTTCAGTTCATTTTTATTATGATATTTTTTTCTGCACCTGCTTTAATTACTCCTGTGTATTTTGTTTCGCTTGCAGTGTGTAAGAATATTGTAGCCCATGGCTCAGCGTCTCACGAGGTACGTTACCGTTATTGTTTGTTGTTGTTTACTGCGTGAGTTGATGCAAGTGCACGTTTCTTTTCTGTGTTTTTTTCCAGTTAGATTTTCTTTTTTTTCTTGGCCAAAGACAGCTGTTTGGGTTTTTATATTGTGTGCATTTCTAAATCCCCGTTGCACGTGCCAGATTAATGTTTAATCAGTGCGGCGAGCAGATCCGCAGTAAAGCGTTGCCACCTTTCCCACATTAAAATTGATGTGTGGCTGGTTCACTGTGTAACTTACCCGTGTGTCGATAGTTCAATGTTAATCTGCCATTTTATTGAATGACTGTGTTATCTTGGCGTGGTCTTGGACTCTTTTTTTTGTGCTGCCTTGGTCAAGCTAGATAAATTGGACTTTTCGAAGAAATGTATTTATGAATATTTAGTACCTTGCTTACCATTTTCTAAATTTTTCACTCCGATCGTTTTCTTTTGTATTTTTCGATTTAAAGCTGTATTGTTTGCTATTGTCACTTGCTGACCCAACAATACTGGACATCTGTGAAAAAGAGCTTCACAGCTCATCGGATTCCTCCTCCAGTCTAAGCAAAGATTCTGATTCTGAACTCACGGCTCCATCAGAGCCCTTGTAAAGTGCAGACGATGATGCTGCACCCTCCTTTCGCCCTCTCGAACAAATGAACACTTAAAAATAATAGGTTTTCCCGGTGCCGTCCCTTATTGCCTGGCAAAAGCCGTAAACCGCAACACACACACACACGTCGGTTTTTTTTCTCCCACCGGGACAGTGTTGCCAGTGTTGCGTGCGGTGCAAACGGCGTGGCTGCCAAGCAAGGTAACAGAGCGCACCGCGCTTTTTGGCCCAGACACCCTTCATACGTTTAAAACACTTCCTCCGTAACTGGATATCAAGTCCTCATGAAAAAAAACATCCTTTTAACCAAATAATTTGGTGATGCTGCATTGGCGGTAGTGCACAAGCACAATTAACAACAACACAAACCCTCAATATATTCACTGCCTTACAAGGAACAGTATATAATAGGCGACGTTTTGGGCATTGTCCTTTAAACACTTGCATTGCCAATTTGTGTTAATGTACAATATGATGTCTTTAGACCCTGTAGAGTGATGAAAGATAAATATTTGGTGTTGTGCAAGATCAAGGTTACAAAATAACGCATCATTGCAAATATGGAAAGGGGATGGAAATTCGGGAAGTGGGAGCAGCAAAGGAGATTGGGCGATGTCCTGTCACATGATGACTAATGGCTGGTTGATTTAAAAAATAGAAAGTGTTTGCTGAATGTGATGGAGCAGGAAAATTAAAACATTATTGTCGTGATGTAATTGGTATACACACATAGCAGAGCAATTGCAGCATGACAATTGCAACGGTTTATTTTTAGGAGCACTTTCATCCTTAGGAAAAATATGTAAAGCATGGGTAGAGAATGCCATGGCTGTATCAACATCATTTTGCTTATCAGTGTAAATGCCATCTTGTCGCCTTGATTATTATATTCTTTAACCCAGGTCACCCTTGTGCTAAAATATAGGTGATGATAGTTTCAAGTACTGCACCGGTCATTAATTTCGGGCAAATGCTTCTCTTGGATTTTCTCAGTTCAACATTGGAACCTAATGCTCAAAATCTCTCCATGTTCACTGCACAAACATTCCAACAGTTCACACGACAATCTGATATCGTGGAATATTAAACGACTTGAAAATTGGGCCCTTGAAACAAATGCAAAAATGCATTTTAAGGCATACGGAAATAGTTCACCTGCAATTTTGGTCACCGATAACACCCGATTAGGACATTTGCAACGTACATGGAGCCGTCCGTGTAACAGTACGGTGAATTATTACCAGAGAATGTTAATCTTGAATAAAGTTAATAACCATTTCAGCCCTTTATAAATCCACTGGATGAAGCGCTCCCCTATGCCATGTAAGTGACGGGGTTTTTTTTCTTTTTTGTTATTCATCCGTCACCACGCTGGCTAGTGCAGTGTGGTGAGGTGGGGGAGCGGCTAGGACTGGTTCAGGTATCACCACTCACGCAAGCAGCCATGGCAGGGAACGGGTGAGATTGGCAGATTCATTATGGCGCATGCTAACCACTTTGCCACTGCTTCCCCAACTCCTGTATACGCGTTGAAAATTGGAGGATTCAATGAAACAGGAATCAAAACTTTTTTACATTTGACTTCATGCCATAGGTAAATGAAGTTCATTTGATAAGAGGTTTTTTTTCTGCTGTAGGAAGAAGCTGTAGACATTGATTTGTAATTGGTTTACAGGAAGAATTCTCCTGCTTTAAACAGATCATGAAATGACAAGACCATAACAAGCTCTTCATATCCTTGAGACCGGACCAGGGCAAGGAATGCATCTCTCGTTAACAAAAGCACCCTTTCCGCATGCATTGGCACTCGGCCAATCCGTTCTATGTAACTTCTTCTCAAGCGGGTCGTTTGTCTGTCCGCGGCTGGCTGTCGCGTGGGCTGAGTGGGCCCACGTTGCTTGTCACTCAGCTCGCTGGCGATCGCCACTTGGGCTGTCGACATTCTCTCCCTAGCCTGGCGTCGGCAGGACACTGTGTGGCTCTACAGCGGCGTTTTTCGGTCTGTACAGTGTGATGTTCGGCACGATGTCCGACGTTTCGCTGCACGTGCTGAAATAAATCTTCAGGAGATGCATCGAAGCTCGCAGCACTTGGTGGTCACGCCGAACTTGGACATCGTGCTGAACAACACGCTTAGAAAGCACATGTGACAGCCGTAGAGTGCGACTGAGAAATCATGCAGTATATGTGTCACTGTTAGAGGACTAATACACCTAACCAGGATATTGGTCATGGCCAAACACTTAGCAGTTAGCAATGACCTGCAAGTTGTCCTGCAGCGTGTATTGTATTGGAGGCTGCCCTGGCAACAGCTGCTTCTGTTCAGCAAACCGCATTTGCGCGTGTGTTTTTTTTATTTTGTTGTTTTGGTTTTGGCTAATGACTGCTGCCAGTATGTTTGGGAGCTCGTAGAACACAGAAGCAAACTGAGGTCTGGAATTTTTAACGCCTTCCAGTCGTGTGAACTGTAAGCTTTTTCCTCCCGTAAAGTTTGTATTCACCTGCAGCTGGTTTGAGTGGCGCTGCCAGATCTTGTCTGAACAACGACGGCGTGAATTGCTTGCGTTTAACGAGCTGGGGAAACGGGCCATTGACTGGCTTGTTCGTTTAATTTGGCCCTTCATTCGGGAATGTTCTAATTTGGAATCTGTTCAGCGTGGTGCGGCGAGTGGTATTTGTAACGCCCGTATGAGTAACCTTGAGAGCAATGCCGTAGCAGGTTAGCAGGCTGCCCTGTGAACTTGGATACTTGAGTGAAATTTCTGGCTGTGGCTAATATCAGTGGCGAGTGATACCTGCACCGGTCCAGGTACCCCATCACCCGTGACCATGGTAAAGTATAATGAAGCTACTCGCACGCCGCCATGGGGGTCCCTTCATCCAGCAGTGGATTGACAAAAGGCTGTAGAGTAAAACATTTAGGTTATCAAGTCAGGATTGAATACTGCTCCGTCTAACTGTAATTGTGCACTCTTGTGCACTTTTCACATTCTATGCACTGCAGCACAATTTCAATTGAATCAATGTTACTGCGTGGACACTTATTCCACCATTGAGCGTGCCCAGTTGAACAAACCGTGGAATGATAATGAAACCTATTCCCCGTCAAGCTGTGGTCTTTGAAGTACAGCTCTTGCAAATCAAAAATTTCAGATTGAAGCTGCTCAGACAGATATGAGATGTATATATTTGACTAAATTACCCTGAATGTGCCCAATTTCATCAGACGTTGGACACTTTAATCGTATTTAGTATGAGGAAGGCGCCACTGATGTTGGCCACATCAATGGGTTCTGGCCACGGTGCACAAAACCAGTCCCATCATTAACACCATATAGCAGATGTTATTGTCAGTTTTAGCTGTTGAAGCCATTTGGAGTTGGCACCTTTGATAACAGTGTTTTGTCGTTATCCTTCAACGAGGATAAAAGCGCTTATTGTGTCATGAGATTAACTTTCGTTGTCCTTCCCCCACACCTCCGAGTCGCACGGTTGGCTACGTATGGTGCGAAAAAGAAGCTCAACATACAATGACTTAAAAAAAATAAGAAACTCGGGATTATCATGGAATGGCGTGGGCATGCACACAGTTGTCTAGTTGCGTCCAAGGTGTGTTGTACCGATTTGCCATTCAGCGTACAAACTATAAAACTAGAAACTATTTTTATTTTACGGGGTAAGGGCCACTGAGATCAATAGCTGTTTTTCAGAGGCGACCTGGCCACAAATGATAGCTCAACAAAGCGGCTTATCACGTGGAAATTTATAGCCGCCAAATACTCTGAACGCATGTTTCTACATTTAGAGGGTAACCCCCGAGAAAAATCCACGGGAGCACGGGTAGAACACGCAAACTCCAAATATGCACGCGTCAGGGTCGGGATCGAACCCACGACCTGTATACCAGGCGAGGTAGTTAACATCTCGCGGCCGTGGTGCCCAGCAACGTCTCAAGGGGTCTACGGTCTTGCACTAGGCCGAGGCAGCTGCACCAGGTTAATCCGCTGTCATGGCTTCCTTCCTTCCTTCACAGCGGAGTTAGATAACTGTTCAAAAACTGGTGGAACGACTCTTATCTGATAAAGCACACACACACACAGCGCTTGTGAGCCAGTCAGTGGCCAGCCCTGTGCAGTCTCTGTGCTGCTTGTCGAGTGTAATGTTCTGGCTTTGCAGGGCACTTAGCTGCATACTTTAACATCACAAGAAAATAGCTTCGCAATGGAATCTTTAACCCCGATATTCGGTTAAACGGCAGATACAGTCGCTGTTTCTTTGAAAATGTAACGTAGATACTGATCACTGAGTTGTGAAAATGTGGTTACATCCCACTGGCTTAACTTCCTTTGATACTTAAAGGAACTAGGGTATTCATTATTTCAATTGCATACATAATATGAGAATAGGGTTTCCCCTTTTTTCTGGCAACCAAACAGGTGTTAAGATGTTAAAACACCAAACTGAAACCTTTTACAGGGAATCATGTCTGCATTATCCACAATACTTGGGGTCATACTGCAAACAAAAACCATACTCTGATAATATATGCATTGTCTTTGAAACTGATTGGTCCACACCAGAGACAGCTATCTTTTGAGCCTAGTCTCAAACGGTGTTAGACCAGAGGACGCCAAAAGGCGTACAGCACAAAGACAATGCTGCACTATCAGAGTGATGAGAGCTCGGGGTGAGCAGCTACATCATGGGACCTCCTTTGCCAATACCAAAATATGAGAATAGGTATGGTTTTTGTTTGCATTCTGACCACAAGTATTGTGGTTAATGCAGACATGATTCCTTGTAAAAGGTTTCAGTTTGGTGTTTTAACATCTTAACACCTGTTTTGTTGCCAGAAAAAAGGGGAAAACCTATTCTCATATTTTGGTCCTGGCAAAGGAGGTCCCATGATGCATACATAAGTTTAGTACGGTAGTTAATGTCAACGCATTTGGACTTATTTTGGACCAGTGTAACCGAGTAGGGATGTGGTGACTCACTGATTAATATTAATTATCGTGCTCCCTATACTCTCATCGAACTGTGCGTGTGGGAATCTTATTTTTGTATAATACTTAAAATGAAATTGCATGCTAAATGTTACCTTCAGTGAACAGGGCAGTACAAACAAGACAGGACGGATATTCGAAGAACAAAAAAAAAAGTGTACAGAAGGCAGTAAAGACAAGACGAAGCATCGATTTGCTTAGTCAAATCGCAATCCCAAAATCCTGGCAATTCATTGCGTAGCTGGGGTCGAAATGGGAGAGATTTCTACTTGGTAACCGAGTATGTTCGTCCCAAACGTGTGCTATTTGCAAATGTTGATAAAGGTATCTGAAAGTAGACTGTTGCTGTGGTGACATGTCACAAGCCGGAATACGTACAAAACCGTTTGGCTAATAAGTAAACTATTAAGCACCGATCTTGGTAGCTTCGCGTAAAATGTGGCCAGCCTTGTGTGCGCAGTTCAATGCCAGGTGGCGGGATTGATGTTTCACTTGGGAATCAAGTCGCGTGCGTCTTGGTAGAGTTCCCTTCTTGAATCTCTCTCGTGTGTGAACGGGTATTGATCAACTTCAGCAAATGAGGGGGAGCCCCAAAAAACTGCGCGAGAGTCCAAAGTGTGCAGCTGTATGGTTTCCGTTAGCGCGTACAGTGGTCCAGCGGCACGTGTTCGCATTTGCAGAAGTGAGCGCGTGACCCCAAACAGGAAAACACACTTGTAAGAGGGGGGCGTTAAAATTATGCCAGCTTTAAAATCTATCTTTTTTTTTCAAGCAAAAGCCAATAAAAACATGCGACCGCAAACGCGTTAATTTAAATGGCCCGCGATATATGCGCTCTAAAAAAACAATTTAAAAACACCACAATCCCAGTCATCTTGCTGCTGTAACTTCCAAGCTATTTATCGTATTAAACGCGAGCGATTAGCACCGGTCGGTATATTTTGATGACAATGCAGCAATTTTGACCGCGAGTCTCGGGTAGTTTTTTTTTGCCACACTGCGGCGTGATGACGCACCCCGTGGCGGCCACTTCGGGGTCGTCCATAAATGACGTCACGCACCTAGAGTGGGGGGGGGGGGGGTTTGAGAAATATGACGTCACATCAAAATGCACAACTTCAAATATAGAAAACACATTCTACTTAATTAAATAGACTTTTTCATAAATGTTTTCTCCTACAACATCAGAGTGCAGCGTCACATAAAATACGCACTACAATGACAATAGTTTAAAGCGATTTGAAGCATGTTTTTTTTGGGGGGGTGGGGGCAGAGCTTTGTGACGTCATATTTGAGGGGGGGGTCAAAAATCGTCCAAAATCTCGTGACGTCATTTATGGACGGCCACTTATATCCCTACATGTAGGCGTTTTTTTTCCAATTAAATGACGGTCACGTGCCACGCGGTTTTTCCTCCACGGCGATTAGTCGGTTTGGGTTGATGGCCAAACAAGGTTTTATCTGTCACCGTTACATGTGGCCCACCGTTAAGCCAATTGCGCTGTCATCCTTGCCTGCGTGGGATCTCCTTAGCCCCCTTGCTGCTGTACGAGGAGCTCCGCTTGTGTCAAGACACACACGACCAAGCAACCTGGAATGTGCCAAATGGAGACCCAGCGAAACGGGGCTTTGCAATAGCCGTCGATGGTAAACGTGATCGGCTGGGTCATTTACGGGGGTCATTTACGATGCCACCCACCCAACCCACCCACTCCCGAATGCGTCGAAAACGTCGGTACCGCCGATAAATTTAATCACGTGCCGAGCAATTTGTGAGTGTCTCCGGGCATCCGTGAAGTGCGCAGAGGCATCACAAGATGGACGAATGGGGGGCCCCTACCTCGCCACCGCTTTGGATCGTGCCGCACTGTATCGCCTACAGTTTATAATATTTATAAGCCGTTTAGAAGCGCTAAGCTTGTGAAATTGCATTAGCTCAGGCGAAAAGGTCGGATGACACCGCACTTGTTAGCGTCCCCCGCCCCACGCGCGGTGATTAAACATGATCAACAAAGGCGAGCCTCCCCAACAAATACTTGAAAGCCTTAACTAATATACTATAATAACAACAGATGACTCGTCCGTCCCTTCAACCTCCCTTCGACCGAGACGGCGGTGTTTTACTGCCGAGGCTGTGCGATCTTGCCCCCTTTTGCCTCGGCAAAAGCCCGTGCGTGCTGGTGATTTTGCTACGTGCCCCCGGTTTTCACGACCGCGTCGATTGTGCGCGCGTGTGCGCGTGCGCGCGCGTGTGCGCGTGCGTGCGCGTGCGTGCCTGCGTGTGCCCCACCAAGGGCAGTGGTGCAGGGGTTGGCGCGCTGCGCTGCGAACCTGGAGGACCCGGGTTCGATTCCCGCTCACGGCCACCGACACCGGTGGCCTTTAAATGAGTACCTGGTGTAGCGGTGTCAACATCGCCGCCGCTGGGGAGACAAAGGCGGCCGGGCGTGGTTGCTGGCCACCCACCCCCCTCGTGTGCTGTGCCGGCCTTCATAGGTGCTCGTTAACAGCACTTGCCCCAACAGTTTGTTTAGGCTATACGGGTGATCTTTGTCTTGTGCCCCACTAGCAGGTCGCGCTCAGCTGCGCTACAAACCCAGCGACCCGAGTTTCGATTCCCGCTCACGGTGGCGATTATCTAAACCGGTCCTGGTGCCTCCTCCTAGGTTGACTCAGCCTCAAATGAGTACCTGTTGCGGTGTGTAAACATCGCCACCGGGGAGACAAAAGCGGCCACCCACCCCCCTCGTGTGCCGTGACGGCACTTGCCCCAACAGTCTGTTGAGGCTATACGGGGGATCTTTATGCTTGGGCCCCACAGTCAGAGTTACCCGTGTCCTGATGTTTCAGCAGGGGTCTCTCCCGTCAACAGGACGTTTTACGTCAGTGAGTGAAGAGGGGGCAGTGGCGGAGTGGATGGGGACATATTTTATAGGCAACCTTTTAATAAACAATTCGATAATATTTTTCAATATGTCAAAGTTAAAGTATCCCCCTGTTTGCATGTGAGACGGTGCTCCTCTCACTCTCTCCTTCGGCCCTGAGCCAGTGACGGAAATTCCACATTCCTATTCCACATTGCAACGAGGAACATTCTAGGAATAACCGCGAGTCAACATCACTGTCATCGTTAAGCATTCTGTCCGTAGACAGGTCTGAGGAGCGATTCTGTTCTCCACACGGCTCCATCCCCGCTTATTCCTGAGTTTGACTTATCGCAAATTGATACAATCACAAAAAGATCATGACTCTGAACTTATGAATTTACGATTGTGAATGAAGGACGACCATGTGCACAGTGCCAATCCCCCTATCGTACGTTGGAAATAAGCCAAAGCAAACTTTTGGATGAATAAATCAAACAGAAATCCAGATGTATATTGGGGAAACAAGAGAGATGACATCGTGACGCCTGTACTGCTGCAATGAACTGCGTTGTACTTGCACAGGGCCAGTTGCAACGGGGCCAACTTTGAACGGGGTGACCTGAGTTAAACGATGGATGCAGAAAGGTTGATTATGACACAAATATTCAACGCCAAGGGACCGTCCATAAATGACGTCACGCACCTCGGGGGGGGGGGAGGGGGTCAGACATTTGTGACGATGTGTGTCGAGGGGGGGTGGGGTTTGATAAATGTGACGTCACATCAAAATGCGCAACTTTAAATAAATATGGACAACACGTTTTACTTAATTAAATAGACTAATAAATGTTTTCTCCTACAACATCAGAGTGCAGCAGCACCTTAAATACGCACTACAATGACAATAGTTTAAAGCGATTTGAAGCATGTTTTTTTTGGGGGGGGGGCAGAGCTTTGTGACGTCATATTTGAGGGGGGTCTGACTTTTTGTGACGATGGGGGGATGGGGGGTCAAAAATCGTCCAAAATCGCGTAACGTCATTTATGGACGGCCCCCAACCCGTATAATGTATTTCCCCTGATTAAGCGATTAAAACTCTGCAAACTATCCCTCGTTACTTTACGTAAAGGAAAAACAAAAACTCCACTTAAAATACAATCCACTAAAAGTGTTGTATATTTGTTGCCCCAAGTGCTTAGAAAGGTCGGATGTAAGGCACTCATTTACATAACCAAATAGCGCAATCTGTACACTTGCCAAGTCCCCGGGCAGCCATTCACCCGGATGGATGTAAGTGGATTATTCGCAGTGAAATATGAACATGATTAATCTCACCCAGGTTACTCTCCTGTAAGCCATCCCCGGCCATTCGCAGTGCTGACGTGACTAGAGTTGGCCTCGGATGCATGGGTAGGACCTGCACTGACGTTGCCATTTTAAGTCGCCGTACGAGAAGTCCTGCCCAGCACTTGCGATCAATCCCTGATTGGTGTGCGATCCATTAGTGCCCAGATAAGTCGATCCATTAATTAAGTTTTGTGTGTAAGCAAGCGTTTCCTCTGACTGCCTGGGGCCCACATCCTGGCTCGCTGCTTCGGTGTGTTGTTCGTCGCAGATCAGACGATGTGGAGGATGACGCCAGCCGGTGTGAGTTGGCACCACCGAGTTGACCGAGCACAATTGGGAATCCAACTTGACAGTTGTTCATTCGCTTGGTACGGTGCTAAAACGCGATGCTCACGAAAGAGTCGGAATTGCGGGGGTCCGGCCCGAACGGGAGTCACGCCGATATTTGTCGGGGATGTAGCGCCGGTGCACGGTCAACCACTGCACCGCCACTCCTCACCAGGATAAACTCATACTCAGACATGTGCGGCCTCTGTATGTTACGAATACCTAGGCATGTAACGATGCGGCGATTCGATCATCGAAGTTGATTCTGACGCTTGTGGTACATGCATTGAATTGCATGTTTAAACATCGATGATACACAAATTGTCTGCAATATGGTATGCTAATGTTACAATTAGAATGATAGAACAAAAGCTGTGCACCTGGAATGGGGGGGGGGATAAGAAAAGTAGTGTGAAAGCGACTGTATAAACAATGCAATTTGAATCTCATTATTGAATGGAATTGCAACCCTGTACCATGATGGTTCAGTGAGCTGCTTTGTAGGTGAGGCATTACAAGCCTGCCTGTAACCCTTTCCTGCACACAGTGGGGTGTGTGTGTGTATGGCTAGGTCGAGGAAGCGCATTGGTGTGCGCTTTGCAAACGAGACAATTTTTACAACTTGTGCAAGCCATATTGTATATGTGTGTGTGTATAAAGCATCGCACGGCATTCAAAAAAAATATCTCGGGGCTGGCGTAGGCGTGCATTGTACACCGAGATCGAGGAGTAATGACCTGCACGTGTTTAGCAGGTTATCCGACATGACATAACCCTCGTCAAGACGTTCAGAAAGATGCTTCGTCTCCCAAGGGCTTGTATGATTTCATCGCCGGTCCACCCAGGTTTCAGGGCATTTCCTTTATAGAGCCTCAAATTAGGTGGCCTTTTGTGACGTTTTTAAAATCACTCGTTGAATTCCAATTGTGCTGTCGGTAGTCGAAGAGCAAGGTGAGCGAGTGTACACTGCTGCGTCTCCCTGCTGAGGAGGGGCCGTGGAACATGACACTACTTAGCCATTGCCAAAAGGAGTTGTTCATCGTGCATCTGACCTTCGATGTAGCATTTCCTTACAAACAGTACATTTGTAGGTACGGTATTTGAACCATTCTCAGTGAACAAGGCTACCATGAATGTGCTCGTATATCGCGGGCGGGTATTGTCTGCTCTCTCGTTTTACCCAATTAAGCAATTCAGAGGTGATTTGTCAAATTATCACTGTGATGCCAGCACATATGGCCTACTCTTTTTTTCACGAAACATCACGAGATTATTTGGCATCCTTTATGTCCACTGTGAAAGCGTGCAAACGTGCTTTTGTTTTAATACACGTGCAGTATTAATCATTAACGGTTGCAAACCTCATGCCTCCAAAGCTTGCTTGGCCATGTCACCACCCTCAAGGCTGGACTTGGCTTAATTTGTCAAGAGTGCAAATCATTGCCGGGATCGTCAGCTGACTTCACGTGAGAGCCTTCGAGGGGGGCTCGTCAAGATCTCTGTAGCGTAGGTACTGAGCAGCTGAGAATGCTCGTAGTGGCGTTGCAACATTGTGAGGCTGCACACCCGCAACACAGCCTTTCACACGTGTCTGTTGTCGCTAAAGCACACGTTGACATCTCGAATTGGTCACATTCTTTCAGTTGATAATAATAATAACGTAGGAAATGCATTTAAGGTATTGGTATGCAAGTTGTGAACTATTTTTCAGAAACAACGGAAATTCAAGGTTTTCCTGTATTGCTCTCTCCCCGGAGATAAAAAAAACATGACTTCCCACAGTGTGGATATTTATCTTGTGCCAATCTGGTGTTAGTAATGTGAATAGTGTGCTAACGTTTCAGCTATTGCTATGTTAAGGACACGAGGTGTGTGTTGCAGGCAGTTTACCAAAGTGTGATAATGCCATATGTTATATTTCCCGTACAGCCATTTGTCAATCCACAAAATGCCATTTTGGGTATTCGACAAATAATATACGTTATGGGAAATATAGGGTTGCATTTCTGGGTTTGAAATAATCACCCCTTCCCTCTTTGTTTAACTTATAATTCTACGTGATTTCCCCCATTGGCTTTCACACAAAGAACATACTCATAACATACATGGTAAAATAAAAAACAAATATTTCGTAGTAAAACTAACAACAAAAAGGTTAAACTTAAAATGTTTCTTTTTTTTTACGTACGACAAATGATGATGATGGTGGGATGAAGGTGAAGATGATGCTGGTGGGGGTGTTGGAGGAGGCTTATGCGTGGAGTGAGACCGCATGAGAGTTTTGGGGAGCGGAACATGGTGACGAGATAGTCATCGGCAACGTCTGCTGTACTGTACATGCAAACCGCGCGCTACTTACGGCAAGGAGATGAGCATATTAGCAGCGTCAAACCGTGTGTAGCCGAAACGTCATACCTGTCTGCCGGAAAATCTACCTCGATCAGTAAACCGCGTGTAGCCGAAACATGCATTCGACAAATCAGCGTTGGGGAAGTTATGACTACTGTGAACCAACTCGCCTGCAGTGCCAAATTAAGTGCATCCAAAAGTTGCCGTCCACACTTTGCGCGTGTGGAGCAAGATCATAGTGCTCAGCACTCTGCGCTACGAAACTGGCGACCCGAGTTCGATTCCCGGCCATGACAAACATCAGTGGTGATTATCTGAACCAGTTCTGGTCCTCCCCTAGGTCAACTCCAAGCATGGTGTGTAAACATCATCACTGGGGGTGGAGGGGGGGATCCAAGGCGGTTGGGCAGGAGGAGTTTCTGCTCACACCACCTTCTCGTCTGCTGTGCCAGCCTTAAGAGATGCTCGTTGGCATCAATTGGCCCAACAGCCTACGGAGTTTCTGCAGGGGGCTTGGAAGGGTGGGTGGTGGATCTTCGTTTGTGCACGCACAAGCATTGGTAATGTGCCGCAGTTCCCGTGCGGGGCATTTGACTTGTAAAATTCTCAACAGTGTTTTCCAACGGGTAGGTGCCACATGGACCAACGCCGAAGAATTGTGTTTTCAATTCTCGACTAGCTCCTTGAGGATTTCTGTGCTAGCGTTAAACTGCACTCGTATTGATCGGTGACCATGGGCCACTTGCTCAAAAAGTGCCACTCTCACACAATGCAGCAAGGATTAAAGAAAAAAAGTCCCAAGCACGAGGCCACGTTTGAGACCAATGTAATTGTATCGAGTTCAGCTGAGACGGCTGCAAGAACTCTGACACGGGCAGACCGAAATTATTACTCCGCCGCTGTACCTCAGAGAATGAACCTTGCTGTGCAAAGGCTGGGAAAGAATGTGCTGGCTGACCTATAAGAAATATGACGGTCCCTGTGTTGAAGGCTGCGGAGAGCTGCTCTGATAGGAAACATTGCCGCGCCGTGGCTCGGCAGCTTCTGCCCAGGATAGCTTCTGTGGCAGATGTTAATGACCTCGCCTGGTATACAGGAGGTAGTGAGTTTGATCTCGACTCTGGCACCTGCTGTATATTTGGAGTTTGCATGTTATCCTTGTGGTCGTGTGGATTTTTTTCCAGGTCATCCGGTTTTTCCCCTCTACATTAAAAAAGCGTGCGTTTAGAGTATTTGGCTGCGATAAATGTCCACGTGATGAACCACTTTGTTGAGCTATCGTTTGTGGCCGGGTCTCTTCTGAAAAAGAGCTGTACATCTCAGTGGGCCTTACCTGGTAATAACACAAATAGTTTATAGCTACCGTAGTAGAATGGGTGCTCGTTAAATGCAAACCTGAAAACCAAGATGTGCATAATTGTCTGCGGATATATGTACAGTGGCACCATAAATGATCACGGTCTTTTTCGCAAAGCAATTATTTGTTTAGTAGTGCGTCATGTATTTAATAGTTGTCCGTTTGTCACAGCGCGATGGACTTTGCCCACCGCCCATAGTTTGTAAAGGCAATCTAAAATAAGTAACACAAGCAAAACAAGTCGGCACTGCCCTGTTATTAACATTACACTGTAGAGTATACCACATTGAATGTAAATACAGCACACATTGAATGTAAATACAGCACACAATTCCCATGCAGTAGAAATTGTCACGTAATAGGTTGTCATGATGTGTTTTTTTTAATCTTAACAATTAATGAGTGCATCAGTTGTTTAAAGAACCATCGATTCATTGATATACATTTTCAAGCACATGATACGTACATTGAATTGTATGCGTATGTAATCAATGTTGCACGTTATTGGATCAAGTGACCCTTGCATCCACTGGAGGTGCTACCATTCATCGCAACGATTTGTGATGTTTGTGTATGTTGAACTAGACCCTGCATCTTGAGAATTTATCGAATCACGGGGGGGTTAATTGCCCCTATAATAATTGTATTATTGGGAAAGATAATGAATACAGTTGTCAATCCACTTCTGGATGAAGGCTTCCCCACACTGCCAATCACGGGGATTGTTTGAACATAGGTCCCCATACTGGCGATTGTGGATCTCTGAAGGGGTTTTCCAGGACTAATATCTCTCCGATTGTGAATAAAAGTAAATTGGGCTTGGAAAAGATACATAACCAGAAGGGATGACAGCTGGTGGATGAGACTGGCGATGGCATGGCAGCCAAGGAAGAGATCGCATTCAAGAGGACAACCACCTGGGAGATGGAAAACAAAGATTATCTCGTGTCTGGCAGCAAGGTGTCTCGCAATGTCGTGGGATCGTGAGGAGTGACAACGACACGGGAGGCTGTTATCCAGCAGTGGATGGAGCATGGCTGCTGATGATCGTGATGCTGACGATAATGAAATACGTTTATGGGTAGACGTGTAGGCAAATGCATAATGCCGCCTCACTCATTTTACACCGGGTGAAATCTCATGGCTGTTACCAGGATGGACACCTTTGTAAAATCAAACCATGGCCACCCTGATGCGGTTACATTTGCACACAGGCTGCTGACTTGGTCAGTAATTGCTTTGTGAATGATGACCTGCCGAAAGGGACTTCCTGTGGATTATCCACACATGACAGGCATTCTGGATTTTTGGCTCAGAGCTGTATTTTAGGGGAATCAAATTTGCCCTTCTGTACTGTGGGAACAGTGTGGCAGGATCAGTGTACTGTTTAATGTAGCCAGTAATCATTTACGAGTTTGGCTGTCAGCCACACGCACAAATAACAGGTTTAGTAAAATAAAATATATTTGCGGTTACACACAGTACTTTTTTTAAAAATGTGTAATGTTGACTTTTGTAACTTTAGAGTGTGCAGTTTTAAAATGTATTTCTGTCTCTTTGCCACAATGTGGTCAGCGTAGCAGTGCTGGTGATTACTTGCTACTCCCAGGCACGGCTGGAATGTCCCTTCTCCTCGCTGCTTATGCAATCAACAACGTAGGCGTTTGGACAGCCACACACAAAGACAAAGATCCCATTTTGCGCTCAAGGACTGTTTGGAGCAAACGTCGCTATTTGGGATGCAATGTGCATTGCGGCGTTTGTCCTGCCACGGTTACCAGCCCTGGTTATGATCATCACCATGCACCCACTTCAGGCTGAGTCGATCTATGAGAGGTCCAAGCTAGGCTGGGCCATACCATGCTGGTATGCGTCATGGTCAGACATTGAACCCATGGACCAGTGAACCGATGTTGCTACAATTGTATCGATCGCCCTACTACCACGAACGTACAATTTTGATGCACTCTCACAGCCTCGCGTACATGTACGGCCAATTCCGCCTGTGCGGAGCTACGCTTGTGCATGCACACCAACATGCGAAAAGCGTGCTTAATGACGAGTGTGTCTTTACACGCGTGTGTGCTCTCGTAGTAGCGCTGTGCTGCAAACCCAGTGACCCGAGTTTGATTCCCAGCCACGGCTGACATTGGTGGTGAGCGATATCAGAACTGGTCCCAGGCTTCCCCCTAGGTCGACTCGGCCTCAAAGGTGTACCTGGTGTGGTGTGTAAACATCAGTACTGGGGAGACAATGGTGGCCAGACCAGCTGGGGTGTGGTGGAGCCAGCACCACCCCCAACATGGCACATTTGAGGTGCTTAGTGCACGTGCCTGCCTTAATAGGTGCTTGCTAACAGCACTTGCCCCAATAGTTTGTTAAATGCTGCATTTGCATCTTTGTCTCTGTGCACACACAAACAAAATTCAGTGCACACTGCAGCGGCTTGAAAGGCTATTTAATGAGGTAATGTTTTTATCTTTCGTTTTGGTACCCTTTGAAAAGGCCAGGGGATAATCTTGGGTTTTCCAGCTCCATGAATAATTAATGAAATGTGATCAAAGAGCGCTTGTGTTTGTAGCCATCGCAATGGGGCAGGGAATGAAAATCAGGTTTAACGACCCATTGTGCTTCAACTATTACTGCCGTTGCAACTGAAGGTGTGTAACTGTAAACATGTTGTGTAACTGTTTCGAAATTTCACCGAACAAAGTTTCGAATGATAATGGTGTTTTTTTTCTCTCTCATCATCATCACCATCGTTAGCCATTGTCTATCCACTGCTAGATGAAGGCCTCTCCCCACGCTGTTGTCATCATCTCTCGCGGTCCCGCCTATGACACGATCTATCTCACCTCTGCCCGTAAACTGATGTAGTCGCTCCCTCCATCTCCATGGGGTCGTCCTCCTCTGTCATGCGTTCTCTTAATTCCGTATAGCATCGTGTTTGCCTGTGCCCGCCCGCTTACTTCCCTTCATTGTCATCGATGTATCCGATTTGCGTTTGTTCCCTGATACGCTCATTCTTCTTTCTGTGTCTCTTGTTTCCAGGCATTCATCTCCTTCATGCTTACTCTTAGGTTTTTTCGGTAAAAGTCACGTAGGTAAAAATAAATAATCAAATATAAATAATAGAAATAAAATTATAAATCAAGTACACTAAATCTAGCTGTGACGGTCCCACCTGATGACGGAGACTTGTGTTGCCTCCGAAACGTCGTGATTCATAATTTTATTTCTATTATTATTTATATAATTTTTTTTTATTTTTACCTACGTGACTTTACCGAAAAAACCTAAGAGTATGAATTCTTGCAGTCATGAAAGCTTCAAATCTAGAATCCTTCATGCTTCTTTGTGCACTTTTCATCGATTCGGGGGTTTTTTTTTTAGCCCAATATCTTTGTTTCTTCTCCATATGTAAGAGGCAGGTATTGTGCACAGATTGAAAAATGTCTTCCCGAGGTGTTTTGGTATGTCGCTTTTCTGAAAGCACTCAATGTCCCTATTATTCGCCTCCGTTTCGTTGCTCTCGGAGTATATTTCAATATTCTCCAGTTTTTTTCCCCCACTTGAAAGTTGGCCTTGATGAATATGAGCAAGAGGAAAGTCACATTTAAATGCGTTGGGTTAGCAAAATAGTTGTTTCGAGTTACACAACTGGTGTTCTGCTTAGAAACACACAAATGAAACGTACAACACTCCCAACGCCATGAAACCACCGTGTAATTGCATTAGTGTTGCCTAGACCGCATGTTGGCTGGCATTGTGTTGTGACTTTGCTCTGGGCTTGAGTTTGTGAAATATGTCCCATTCGAGTTGGCAGGTTAATTTTTTGGGGTGATTCCTGTGTTAAAATCTCCGTTCATCAGAATAGGATTCTGACCAGGATTACGCCATGAAAGATGCCGGATGTCGACCAGAATCGCCATTAAAATGCGTCGCATATTCATAGGCGGTACACGTCAATGGTAATTCCACCGCTGTTAAAACTCTGGCTAGGCCTCATGAGACCTCAACTTGTTGCCTAAATGCCAAAGCCGGCCTCCACACAACCGGTTTCCCACCATGGCTCTAAATTTCCTACAATCCCGCGATATCCATTAGGAATCATTTCATGCTTAGACTTTGTTTTTATCATTCCAGGCTGTAATGCACAATAACTTTTAACGTGCAAGAGGCTTTTTTTCACAGGAACAAAAACATTGCCAAGTTATCCGCAAAATTTGAATGAATTAAAATAATCTTACAATATTATAAAATGTATTGCATAGAACAATGTGGTAAGAATGTAGACAAAACTTTACAGATGTTTGTCTAAAACATGCTGGTGGTTACTTGGTTGCAGTGTGCTTTGAGTAAAGTAAAACAAATTGTGTATATTTACATAACTGTATTTCCTTATGTCATCTCGTTTCAACATACTTCCACACCTCTAACCTGACGCAGCAACGAATGGCAACCACAATTATATTCGTCCAAAGACCATTAACCCGTTAAATAATTTACAAATGGCCGCCGGTGTTGGTGGGTTTATTATCTCGTCTTGCATGCCACAATGGAAAAGAAAGCGTTTATAAACAACTGATGGGATGTTGCCGCACTTGGAAACGTCTGCAGAGTGCCGATGCAGACTGCACCATCATTCGCCTGCCGCCCTCCGCACTGACAAAGCCCCAGTCAGACAGATCGTTCATTATTCATGTTATACCCCTCGACGATTTCAAAGAAAAACAATGGCAGCATCTTTCACCTTCCCTTTGCCGAGCGGATGCCTCCTCCACACGCCATTAAATTTTTGTGCATTTTAAAAGCGGTCTGTGGTGTACGTATCGAAAATGTAACTCGTGTGGAGTCGGACTGTCGTCGCGTGGTCTCGCAGTGCGAGGGCGATTATTACGTGCGAAAGTCTGTCTGTCTGTCAAAAACAATGTATTCGGCGGGAACAAGGGTTTTGTGCGAAGTGCTTGATGGTTAGATGTTCATGAAAATGAGTTGTGTGTAAAGGTATCATACTTTCCATTGTAAGTAATATGCTTATAAAATTCAAAACAAAGAGCAGAAAAAAATCTAGTTATTGTAAATTTATTAACAAGGCCTCATTTCACTTTTTTCTAATGATTTCAAAAATGTATTATGTGAATCTGTCTTAAACGATTGTGTTAAACGTTTCTCTTTATCTACTACCTTTAACACGTCCTCCACTCCAGCAAGTCTTCTGTCAAAACCCCCCGGTGTTACTTTCTTGAACGTAAAGGGTGCCCTTGCTTTGCTGCTGCTGCTCCGAGTGTCTGGAATTACCTTCCTCTGGATGTCTGCGCAACTGAGGACCCTTCTCCTTCTCTAGTCCACCCTCAAAACCTTTGTCTTTTTTTTCTGCCTATGACCGACTTTCCCTGCGAAATGTCTTCATTTGAACTTCTACCATAATGACATCTCAAAAGCCCTTGCTGGCCTGTCACACTCTACCACTCATTTGCTGCTCTGAAATTAACAAATGAACAAAACAAAAACGAATTCTTCAAACTCTATAAATACACATATCCCCCCCCCATATAAATGCGATAACATGTAAATGCTTTATAATTCGGTATTGAGTTTAAGATAGAGAACAGCCATGGCTACAGTAATAGCCATGAGGGCTTTGAGATGCTCTCCTTAGTGGTATCGTCCTCCCTGGTGTGGCCTGCAGTGGTGCCGAGGAACTGTGTCTGCCTTGACAGCAGCTGGCACCGAGTCACCCGCTGTGGCCTCCGACGATGGAAGTCGGAACTCTAGCTACATCCACGAGGTCTCCAGTGCCACCCGCCGCCCCTCCCCTCCGCCCACCGTGACGCTCACAAGACTTTTGGTTGCTCCCTCTCTCCAGACGTGCCTGCGCTCGTCTGTCCGAGGTGCTCACGGTTTGCGCGGTCTCGCCGCAGATGGCCATCGTGTTCGGCGAGGCCGGGTTGAGGGACATCCGCCCGCCGTGCGTGGCGCAGAGCTTCATAAACCACGACGGCGTTTTGCACAAGGTGTTTGTCATTGGGGACACCTTTCACGTGGTGGAGAGGCCCTCTCTCAAAAACTTTCCCGCTGGGAAATCGGGTGAGTCATTTGGCTGTTCAGCAATACATGATTAGTCCAAGCGATTATGCGCGAAAGCTCTGTGTGTGTGCATATATTTGTATAATTTGTGACCGTGACATTTGAATATCTCATCTCTTGTCTGGCAGATCAGAAAACTATCTTTTTCAACAGTCACGATGTCTCCAAGGCTGAATCTGCATCGCACTTAAATGCAGTAAGTACGAATAATATACATTTTAAATAATGTGTCAGTATGGCATTTCGTTCATTCCATCTTGGGATTTCATTTCATGATCTTAAGTGCTTTCTTGGCATTCCACCCGTTGAGCCACGCAGCCACCACAGCGTAATTTTAATCTTAGTTGTCGTTTCCCACCGTCCCCTCGCCGTTTGCATGCACAGCGAGACGAGAGCCAGACGGCCGAGCAGCGGAAGCAGCTGTCCTTGCAGGTGGTGCGGCGCCTTGTGGAGGGCCTGCGCGAGACGCTCGAGATGTCGCTGTTCGGCATCGACATCATCGTGGACCGGGAGAGCGGCCACCACGCCGTCATCGACATCAATGCCTTCCCAGGTGAGCCGCCGCCGCAAGCCGCTACTGCCACCAACGCCGCTGCTACCGCCACCGCCACTCCCACCACCACCACCATAACAACCGCCCATACACATGCACGCTTGCAGCGAGAAAATTCCTCTGCAAAAGCCTCGTTCCCCCGAGTTGAAGCCCCACGGGATGTTAAAATGCAAAGTTATTAATGAGTTATGTGCGGGTTGTGACGTGCTTTTGCCAGGATGGAATTGGTAACGTTTAAAAATAGATTAATATGCGTATTGGTTGGATTCCGTTTGTGGTGTGGTTGAGAATTAAATTGTGGCATTTGATCAATATAGTGTTGTTGGTTCCTGATTGGGCATCCGTGTGATTACCATTATTTGGACCACCTCCTTTCCGTACACAATGCCCGCTGGGATATACGAATAGTATATGAGATGACGCTCAAGGGAGAAGGGCATGCTGTACGAGTGCATATCATCATCAGTGGTGATTTCTGCGGTTAATGTCAAGAGGTATTTTCAATTAATGTAAGTGCTCTCCCTTCTCAATGTAAAGCAGCTACAGAAGGCTGTGTGCTACACATGTGGAGTTGCATTACTCTGCAGGAACACAACTTCACTCTGCAGTGGTTGTGCTGCATAGCTCTGAAGAGTTTTATGGCTGTGTCCCTCGTTGTTCGGCCTGATGGTCTGACCATTTCACTTCACGTACCGTGAGCTCCTCCAGGAGCTTCTTCGAGACACGGCCAGCGCGTGCAGGGGACTGTCAGACACACCGTGCCGTACAATGCGCGGTTACAACCCCTTTGCAAGCGTGTATGCCAGAGCTGCTATTGCGTAGCGTTTCCTAAACCGGGTGCGCCGTGACTCTGGCTAATCTGCTCCCCAATCTCGATGTGGCAAACTCTTTTGGAGCTGATGCAAGTCGGTTTACTTTTTGTGTGAAATAAATAGACCAACGAAGCGTGGGAAGAATAATAAAGCAACAATGTAACAAAATGCCCAAAAGTACAATTATGCCGTTTCGTAATTGCTTTAATTGACTTGGAAAAATTCAGACGATGCGACGAGATGGGTTTGTTTGTAAACGTCCGTGGACAGAAAATTGCAAACAAAACATTGTTGGCGCAAGCCCCCAGTGCTTTCTGAAGAAACTCGTTCATTTCGGAAGTCAAATGGGAGCCAGGCCGAGTTTGGGCATACTCGGTTTGTTTAACCTCAGGTAGCGCTTAAATCAAAATTCTCACGACCACATGCCGTTTGGGATTTAGTCTTTACGTCGCCCGCGCAAAAGAAAGTGATTTATGGTTGAAAAGAATTCCTTCCCGAACACGAATACACCGTGAGAAAAAAAAATGCCCCTCTGCGTTTACAATGTCGTGGGTGATAGGCGATGCTTCTACGTTATACAGTGGCTGAAAAATATATAGAGGAATTAAAATAGTTTTCTCAAGAAAGGCTGACAGCGAGGCCTAAGAGGGCTCCTGCCAGTTGAAAAGTTATTTTAATTGTACCTTTCTTAGCAGATATCTCCATGAAAAGTAATAACATAATATATAACATTCCCTAAAAAAGAATTGTTCAACCATTTTTTTCCTTAAAAAGTAATCGCACACGGACGGCCATCCGCTTAAGAAAATACAAGCGTATGGGGGGAAAACAGTGATAATTCAGGTGGCTTTGTATAAACAAGTGGGAATACATATGTCAAAATACACCACGGGCTCGTAATTTTACATAGAGAAAACTGAGAAGATTGCTGTGGATGCTGGAAATGCGTTCGGTCCTCTGTTTAAACCATGCAGCAGCGTCATAAACCGTGGATCATTGTTGACGAGCAGTACCTTTTTTAGTTGCTGTGCCACATGTGGTGTTTACTGCATTTTACGGGTGCCTATTAATGTCCGCTGCTTTATAAGCAGCTGCACATTTTCCTGTTGAACGGTGATGTGGTGAACACCAAGCGGCGATGGCAATGTTTTTCCCGTTGCCAAATTACGCTTTGCCACCTAGCCGGGTTTCCTTTACACCATGGCATGATTAGGCTGCATCAGCTGGTTAACCGGTTTATTTTTATTTACTTGAGTTTGGACTCCACTTATTGTGCCCCAGACTTGGTGAGATATAAATCATAGTAACCGTTGTGTATTTTTGTATGTTTTAACGGGCTGTATAAATTTGTCAGGATGTTACAACAGTACATGCTCAAATGAGTAAACTCCCTTTTAAGTACAAAGTTAAACGTGTGCAACCGTCGTTAATTTTTGCGTAAATATTGGGGCAATGAATTGTGAATTATTCTCGGGTGTTTGGACGTACGTTTTGATAACGCGCGCCGCGTGTTGTCGTGCGTGTCCACCCAGGCTACGATGGCGTCGCCGACTTTTTCCCAGCGCTGCTCATGCACGTGCAGGGCCTTCTGCAGGCCCACAAGCCCAGCGACGGCGTCTTGACAAACCAGCGCCTGCAGACACCTAACGGACAGCTCGAGCCACCCACCACAGGCGAGCTGATCCAGCATCATCAAGCCCAACCGCAGCAGCTTCAGCAGCAGCAGCAGCAGCAGGCTGCTGCCTGCAGGGACCAGGATTCCGCAAGCGCGGCGGGGCTGTCGGCCTTGCAGCTGCCTCGGCTTTCCCTGCCGAGCCGCCCACACGGCCGATGCGGGTGCACGGCCTCCCGGAGTTCGTGGCCCGTGGAGAACGGCGTTGGCAGCGGCGCATCGCACTTGGTGCCCACCAAACGGAGGGTGCACTCGGTGTCTGTGTCACCGGCGGCGGCGGCGGACATTGGCATGGTGTGCCACCGCGTATCGCTCGTGGGAAAGGGCAGCAACGGTCGCTGAGCCCACTGCCGGGGGCATCACAGATGTCACGCTTTCCTTTGTGATCGCCCAACAATCCATCCCTCCAACAGTCGTCTGCGATCATTGGTGTGTAGCTTCTGTCGTTAGGACAGCGGTGCCCAGTCTGACCGAATTGAAACAAGAAATCCAGTCATTCCAGCTGCGCGACCGTGCATATTGGTGGCTTTGGTACAGACGCTTCGTCACGTGTGTGCACATTTAATTATAGTGGTTGGGAAGAAAAAAAATAGCAGGATATCTTCTGTGTGTTCATATTAAATGACTTAATTTGACTTATTAATCGCAGCCACCCCACCCTCCATCCAGATGCATATGTAGAGGTGATCATGTGCTCTGAGAATTGTGGTGGTAAAGCCTCCGTCCAAACACGCTCCATTATGTGCGCGCATTGCATTTGCCGAAGTCATGTTAATGTCAGGATTAATTCATTCCATGTGAGGTTGACAGCACCATAGCTATAAGCATTTATTTTTGGAAATAATAAGTTCCTTAAATTTATTAAATTTGTCAATCCAAATTTGCAGCTTGTTAGAGGTCTTTAAAGGGTGATGTAATTTTCAGAGTATGCCACTGACGATGTGGCTTTAAATTCCTTTGCAGAGGCAGGCAGGTGTCCATCTGATGAGTGCCCTGTCACTCATTGATACGAGTCGGAGACGTACGGAGGGCCGGTGGTTAATGGGTAGCATTAATTAAATGATTTAATTTACAGTAATTTAGTATTAATATATTTTGTAATAAAAATCAACTGTGAATATTATTGTGGTGAACCTTTGTAAATTTTTGTTTGAAATGCAACGTTTGTTCCACTTCTAGAAATTAAAAAATAGTTTTTTAGATTTTTTTTTAACAACTTCCATATTTAATTTCTGATCAACTTTAATGTTTTGCCAAATGATATCCTTTCGCAAAATTGTAAATAAGTGTTGAAATCTGATTGAAACGCTGACTAAAAAAAATGTTATTTAGTTTATAAAAAAAAACAGCCCAGATGAACTTTAAAACAAATTGAAACACAGGCATCACACTCTTGTGCCGCCTGTTTAGCGATGTACAACAGGAACCAAGAGTCTTGAATTTTATCATTTCTGTTGTAAAATATATTGGCACGTAAAAAAAAGAGGTTTTAAACGAGCTCTGGCCTAGCAATTCCTGATACCTCTTTGTAGGGGTATGCTTGTTGATTTTTAATTAAACAAAAATCAAGATAAATTGCACTTGTGTGATCCTAATGTAATCATTGCTGTTCTTGAAAAGCGCGTCATTCTGTCGCGAGCCGTCTCGTTGAATCGTGCACTCTCCGTGCATCCAGGGAATGTACGTGCAGGTGGAGATCACGCTGGTGTGTGGCTTCAGTGGTAAGGCGGATGTCCAGTTTGAGGAGACTGCTGTCCGCTCCATGTGCTATCAAGGAAAAATACCGGTGGCTCATATCTCTTTTTTCCACTGGCACATTCGAGCCGTGCTAGCGCGGGGCCCTTACTGTGTATGGGTGGTTTTCTACGAGCTATTTGCCAAGCTGAGCCAGGATCAAACGGTGAACCTCTGGCTTCAGAAGAAGACATCTGAATCTGGCTCGGAAGCAAGCAGGGCTAGGGGCGGGATTAATTCTAAATTGAAAACCATTTCTTTAGAACTGATTTTTTTGTTTTATGTTTGTTGTCCTAATCTCCGCACCTTCGATTATCACGGTTGGCTACGTACGGTGCGAAAGAAGTTCAACATGCATACATACAAACACATTTTTTTGTTATACACTGACGCAACGTACGTTCATTATTACGTATGATGTCGGTGGCACAGCCCGGGTTTTTGCAGTGGAAAATTAAACCTGGCTGGCTTGGCATGCCAACAGCGTGGCTCGGCTGTATCGTGGAAAGGAGGTATAAATTGAACCCAGGTGACTGTTTACAAGTTTCTGTCTTCGCACCCATCACCTGACTCACTTGAAGGTAATACCCCTCACCAGACACACACTTGGTGTCGGTCGTAGATAAACGGCGCTGTCTCTCCGATGTAGACGTGGTCAATTTCACTGCCGGATGAAGGTCTCCCCAAGTCTGCCGCTGCTGTGTTAACCTGTTGTCAGTGCGCTTGGTGCAGTGCGTGCAGTGTTCTACGGCAGCGGTGGCTGCTTCTGAGTCTCGTGTCTATGTCGATGGACTTGCGTGTAACCGTATTTTCGTTTTCACCGCTCTTCTCAGCTTTTCCCGATGGTCTTTCTGCTTGCAAATATGAGATTTTATTTTGGGTGAAAGGGAAACTGTGGCCTAAGTGACATGACCACCAGTGAAAATACTTGTCGGTAATTATGGCGATAAGAGGGGTTTTTGTTCGCTTGGTTTAACTTAAACCGCTCTGTTCGTGTTCATTATAATTACTTGCACAGTTTATTTTAAGAACACATCGATGACGCTATAGTTTACAAAATCTGGGCGCTATGTACTACGTCGTCTTCTGTTCATACAGCACAGATTATTTTTGTAACAATTGTATTCTTTTCTTGTAATTGTGATTCCATTGAATAGAAAACGCTGCATCTTTTGGTGCGATGTCGTGCTCGCTTAATTACAGCTGCATAGCACCGTAATGCAAATGATTTGTTGGCTACTCCATTCAATGTCCATTGCAGAGGTTTAAAAAAAATCAGAAATGATCTACGATCCAGTAAAACTGGGTGCTGGATTCACACGTGTGCTTGCGAGGCTGTGGTTCATTGTCAATTACTTATAGCAGTGTCTCAAGCACCAGCGTGAAGTGAACTAATAACCAAAGTGTTCACCCATCGTTGGGTGATATCTTGTCGCAAGGCTCTTTTATGTACCACTTCTTGTTTGTGAGTGACCCCAACCACTTGGTTAATACGATTTAAAAAAGCTGTAGTTTTAACACACAGGCAAGAACGTATCCATGTTGAATGTTTAATGAACGTTATCAATGTGTCGGCAGAGGAGAAAAGTGCTTTCGATCGGCTTTTGCTCAGCTTTATCTCGCAGTCTGGCTTCACGCATCTGTCCATAGCCCGGGATGATCTTGTTGCCGTCTTTTCGATGGAGAGTCGAGCTCATGGGGGGCCATGGAGGCATTATTCACGTCTGTAAACAGGACACTCATTACCACGTGGGCAAGATTACTGCCGATAACAGTGGGCTCAGTTTTATTTTTCTGCCATGCCGTGTAAACGCGGAAGAGACTGCCCAGGCTTCCTCTTGAGAAGTCCAGCGTCTGTGATGATGCATAGAAGGCAGCGGAACGAGGTTGTTTTGCGCGAGGTACTTGCATGAAGAAGGCTGCGCTGCAGATGTGATGCGTGGATTGGCTTGGCAGTGCTGGCGTAGCGAGACTGTTGCTGCTTATTTCTCTTGATAACATGTCCTGTTGCTGTGCTTTTGCAACTACGACTACCTCCTTGCATTCGATTACAATTCTCTATGTTTGTGTGTGATTGGAAACGTTCTCTAATCTGCAGAATGGAGGGTGCGGGGAGGGAGGAACGTTGTTCTGTGCTATTGAGAGGTCATTCATGTGGCTGATATATATCAGTGGCTTCCACTCTTGCACCTGTCGTCAGCTGAGCCCCCCACCAACTTATTCATTCGTCAGCGCCCTTCCAGTTGAGGCAGAGGAAGCGATCGTCATTTTCTGGGCCGCGTAAGGGAGCGGGTGACAGCAACAGTCTGGAGGGCGATTTTTGCCACATTCACAGCAGGATTTGCAACGTGATGCTGAAGTTGTCCAAGCTTTTGCTTAATTATCAATTGTGTAATCCTATACGGTATATCTCCTATTTAATTTGGAACTCTGGACGTAAAGATGATATGGTTTTTGTTATTTTTTAAATGCTACCGTTTGTTTCGTTCGATCTAAGTGTGCAAAGCTAACTGGCAGACAACTGGAAAAAAGGCCCGTATTTGCAACAGTTTTGTCCAAAAGTCTGTCACTTTACTCTTATTCTGACCAAACCGCATCACTTTTGAATGCTATTTCACCCTTAACGCGTGATGGTGGTGGTCGTGGTGTGATCGCTTTTCATGTCATTGACACCGTTTCTGGGTTTTCATTGTCATTCGTTTCACAAACATTTCCAAGCACCCAACGAACCAAAAATCGTACTTGCGATTAAAAAAAATTCCAACGTTTTTGGGCAAAGAAATGTCAAAAGTAGCTGCTTTGCATGTTTAATAAAAAACAAAATCATCCGGTTTGATTTCTGCTCGTGTGCACAATTGCACATCATCACATTCCATTGGTTGCTTTTTATTTTGAGCGTCAAGCTTCTGGGATGTCTGGACTGTTAAGACCGCCGCCTTTCTACTTTTCAGATGACAGGACGTCTATTTCCGAGGGCTTTGGGAGTGAGATGAGAATGTACTTGTTAAGTCAATTGTTGCACTTTCCCTTGAACCAAGATTTCCCCCACCCTCGCTTTAGGCGTTTGCTAAAGCCCCCCTCCCTCCCCCTACAATTGTACTTTAAAGAATTTACAAAATTCCGAATGTTTGAAAAATATTGTTTCATCGTTTGGCTCTATAATTGTGGTGTTCACTTCTAATACCGGTCAACGTATTGCGATGATGTTAAGGCTTGACCGAGACTTTGTAATGTATTCCCGCCATGTGCCTTTTCCAGTACCACCACCGAGCAGTGTGCGTGTCCCTCTGGCATAAGATGTGTGATGCTGTTAATTTTACATGTATATTTATTAAAGTTCATCTGAATTAAACAAAGGCCATTTATAGTTGTCGGATGAGCTAATAAATGTAAAATATACGGAGGCCGCCTGTGTCTTTATTTTTCCCATTTCCTCGCCCCCCTTTACATGACACGCGCTTAAACGTAGCCAAACAATACTGCGAAACAATGCCCGCTGTAAATGTGTAGGGTCATGGTTTTTAAAAAGGATATTTTTCTTTAATAGAGACTTCACCTAAAATGCACCGCTATTGACTGCAGTGCTATTCTCTTTGCACATAAAATCGGCGTATAGTCCAAGCGTATAGGTGGTTTTTTTTGTTTTGTTTAACGCGAACTTGCTGTAATCACGTTTTAAAATGCTGTATACTGCAAAAGAAAACTTTCGCCGCACTGCCTGTGAAATGGATGCTAAGCTGCTATCCTGAAGAGCTGACGACCATGCATTTGCAAACCACGCTAACTCTCTTGCTGCTGTATGTCTGCTGACGATGTCGCCGCATTGCCCCGTCTACGGCACCGCGTCTCAAGCCACCTTTGCTCAAGTTTAATTGGAGGGAAGCTTTCGGTCACAACGGGAAATCAAACCGCCGTAAAGTGTATTTATTGTCTTTTGAGAGAATTTAAACCTGGAGGTGACGCCTTCATACAGCAGCGGATTGATCAAGTCCGATGACGACAATGTCGAAAACTCAAACCCCCGATTCGATTGCAGCACACACGTAACAATACGTGTGTCTACAGTAAAATATCAACAATGTACAATGAATGTGGTGGAGCGGTGGCGCAGTTGTTAGCACTGCGCTGTGAACTCGGCCACGTGAGTTCCATTTCCTTGGCCACGACTTAACAGTGGCGAGCGATATCTGAAGGTGCTCTGGCCCATATATACAAACAAGACAAAGATACCCCGTATAGCCTTAACAGACTGTTCGGGCAAGTGCTGTTAGTGAGCACCTACGAAGGCCGGAACGGCACACGAAGGGGGTGGGCGGCCCAGCAACCACACTCGGCCGCCTTTGTCTCTCCAGTGGCGATGTTTACACAACGCACCAGGTACTCATTTGAGGCTGAGTCGACCTAGGCGAAGCCCATGGCGGAATCGGATAATCGTCACCGGTGTTGGCCGTGAGCGGGAATCGAACTCGGGTCGCCGGGTTCGTAGCGCAGCGTAGCGTTAACCACGACACTACCGCTCCCTGCTGGCCCATATACACACGACAAAGATACCCCGTTTAGCCTTAACAGACTGTCGGGGCAAGTGCCTTTAGCGAGCACCTATAAAGGCCTGCACGGCACACGAGGGGGTGGCCATCACCACTCCCGGCCGCCTTTGTCTCCCTAGTGACGTTTGCACATCGAACCAGGTACTCATTTGAGGCTGAGTCGACATAGGGGAGGCCCTGGACCGGTTCAGATAATCGTCACCGGTGTTGGCCGTGAGCGGGAATTGAACCCGGTCGCCAGGTTCATAGCGCAGCGCGCTAACTGCTACACTACCTTTCCCCACTATATATACAAAGATAGACAAAGATCCCCCGTATAGCCTTAACAGACTAGGGGCAAGTGCTGTTAGCGAGCACCTATGAAGGCCAGAACGGTACACTATATATATACACACACACCCACACTGATCAGCGAGGTGAAGTATAGTCAAACAACCCCATAGCTGAACGGCATGGGATCGAGAAAGGCGTGGGATTATTCTCGTAAACACAACACATTAGGAATGCAAACATTGCCATCAAGGACGTCGTTACCGCGCATGCAGCCCAGTGAATTGTAAAGCAAAAGTTGGTGCGGGAGGGGTGGGGGAGTTGGTGGCGCTTTCTATAATCCGGTGGGATTTTGTGGCGCGTCGTTCCATGACCTCATTCAGTCACCGTGAGCGGACTCGTTAGCTCTGCCACGTGGGCGTAAATCTGTCCCCGTTGATTTGATTGCGCGCGTGCGTGCGCGTGCATGTGCATGCGCGTGCGCGCGTGCGTTTCCAACCCCTCCCACCGCTTCTGGGTGTCTCGCCGCCCGAGACGCGAACGCATCGGCTCGGTCACCCTTTTTACAAACGCCAAGACATCGCCAAAGTATCTGCGCGACGCCACCGCACCAAACTTGGCAATGTTGACCCGTACGTAAGGCAAATAATATAACAAATAGCCTCTACTATTCGGGGTGTGGGGGGGGGGACAAAGCCCCGATATCCAATACAATGTTTGGTATTTATATAGAGTAGCGTCTGTGTGCAACCGACTCTTCAAGACGTGAACAACTGTGGTGCCGTGGTTGTCTTGGGCTGAGGCTTTTAAGGTGATATTCATCCAAGGAGGTATTCATTCCAAGGAGGTATTATTCAAACGAGGTATTATATTCAAGAAGCTCTCCTCTATGACCCAATTGAATGGAAACGAATTCTATACAATTTGCATTATTGCCACGAGGAGCGTAAATTAAATACAACACCCACTAAATAATCCAAGTGGCGGGGGGGGGAAACATCAACGCGGGTAACGTCATCAAGCAATGTAGCAGATGAATATTTCTCTGAGCTTCGCGGTGACACAATGTGCACCGCTCGTGCCAGAGAAGTTTCGTCATCACAGGCAACCGGGGTGGGTGGGTGGGAGGGGAGGCTTATTGATTTAAAGCTTTCGTGACTGCAGGGATTCATCTTCTTGGTTCTTTCGGTAAAGTCACGTAGAAGGGAAGTAATAAAATAATAAAAATAAAAATAAAACATAATAAAATAAATTATTATGTTTTATTTTTATTATTTTATTACTTCCCTTCTACGTGACTTTACCGAAAGAACCAAGAAGAGGCTTATTGAGTTTAAAAAAAAATGTATTTGAAGTTTCCGCAGCCTTGCTGCCCTCCTTCCACCCGGGACACGTCCACCCACAGAAGGCAACCTGCGAATTAGGCAGCGACAAGAGATTGGCCAGTCTGAAAATATAAGAATAGATTTGACCCTTTCTGGCGATAAAAGAAGCGCTAGAATGTTACAACATCAAACAGAATCCTTTATCAAGGAATCCTGTCTGCATTAAACCCCACGCGTTTGTGGTGAACATGCAAACATAAACACATGCCCTGCTAGTATACAATGCATTGTCTTTGAAACTGATTGGTGCACACCAGAGACAGCTTTCTTTTGAGCCTCGTCTAAACGTGTTAGACCAGATGACGCTGTTCGCCTTTTGAACGCTGGTTTGCTTTTGATCTAGATTTGAAGTTTTAGTGACCGCAGGGAATCCATCCTCTTTGGTTCTTTCGGTAAAGTTTTCCTTTTGGTTTGTTGAGAGCGGGGAACACAGACAGGACTCGAAGCAAAGTAGAACTTCAGGTTGAACCTGCCTCATGGAGGAAACCACTCAACCTCCAGGCTATCATTTCGTTTCAAAGGGCCCCAAGTTGGAAAATGTTGCGTTTTCTGATTTGTGTTGTTACATCGCTGTATGTGTGCTAAATTTCCGATTTTTTTTTACATCAGAGTTTAAGCTAAACATTAATGTTACTGCCCTTGTAGTAAAAAATAATTATACAATCGGTTATGTTTTTGGCCAATGGACATTCCTCACGGCAGAGAGAACAGGAGAAATAATTTAAATGGACATCAATGTCACGTGGTATACGTAATGTTTGTTTCAGTGTGTGACCATCACAGGACACATCATGGTTATAATATACATGGGACCGGTTATAATAATAATGATAATTTCCGGCCAATCCACCGATAGATGAAGTCCTCACTACCCCCCATGCTCCCTCCCCCACACTTATGGGGGTTGTTTGACCATACTTCCCCATGATGGTCAGTGTTTAGGGGGGGAGGGACCCTCAGGAATGGTTCAGATATGACTCACCACTGATGTTACCCATGGCCTGGAATCGAAGCTTCGTTCATTAACCACAGCAACCACAACTTCCGTCTCACAGTTACAGAACTGTACGCAGGATATCAAACATAATACTCGGAACTTGTTTTTAGATTAACACGTAGGCTTTCGCGACCAATATCATCCATAATAGAAGGTTTTTGGGGGTTAGATTGCGTAAATATATAAATGTGTCGTTAAACCCGCCACCACTTGACACAGCCAACTAGTAAGGGTTGTCACGTGAACAGAACAGTTGTAATTATTGGCGAAACGTCGTGCTCAGATTGTAAATGTTGTGGCTTGGCTCTCCAACACACCGGTTAGTGCTGTACTAGTGACGAATTGGCCACGTTCCGTTTACGTGACAACCCTTCCTAGTTGGCCGTGTCGGGTGGTGGCGGATTTAACGACACGTTTATATATTTACGCGACCTAACCCAAAAAACCCTCCAATATTATTGTTTTCAGAGGCAGTTTTCTCTCTTTTTTTCATTCGCATGGGCCGTTTCACATAGACAGCTGGGATAATCTGGCACAGACAAAGGAGGGCATCGCCAGTGAAAGAGAGCCACCACCGCCCCAACACGTTGTTTGGGTAGACAAACCGGACTCCTGCCGTTAACGTGTACTGCTAATAGAACAGAGGGACAATTGTGAAATCCATCTCAGACTTGAGGCGCCACCACCCCCTCACATGGCAAGGTGCGGCCTTGTGTTTGAGACCAATAAACACTCGGCAGATCCGTTTGTGTTTCTTCTTTCTAAAGTCCAACCTCCGAGCATTTGTAGCACCATCACCCCGGAGACTTGGTAGTGGTGGTGGGGGTCCTGATTGATTATTAACGCAAAGAGGGCTTGAGTGAGTGTGCGTGTTTGCTCGTTCTCTGCACTTGGTAGCTGCTGTTGTTGCCCAACCGTGCGTCGTGTGTGTTGTAGTTATGGATGACTGCCGCACACATTGTCACATTTGAGGTCACCCTTTTAAGGTACCTGCACCGGGGCTAGGAATCAAGCGTATACAACACAAAAAATTGACAAAAAAAACTGGGCACAGCATTCGCGATAATTTCTGTGCAGTGTTTGTGCGAGGTGTGTCCACAGGATGAATGACTGTGCGGGTGAGAGCTATTGACATGCAAGTGTCCCCTTACGAAAGCAACTGGACTCATTCGGAGGGCATAAGGTGTATACTTTACAGTTACTCCATTGCCTTTAAACGCAACGCAACCCCCCAATGCGTACCCACGGACACCAGCGTTGGCAAACAGTGCCCTTTGCCTAGGAATGCCTCAATGGAGTGGAACCCTTTTTCTTATCAAGACCCTTTTTTGTTCCTTGTCAGCGTGGGTCGGTGAACGGGTGACCAAGGACGAGTTCAGATATCGCTCGCCACCGACGTTTGCCCCGGACTGGGAACACTGCCGGATGACCCTAGTGGCACAAGTAGCTACACATGTAGCTACGGGCCCCGCACTTTCAAGGGCACCTGCGGTAAATGCTCTCAAGCTATCAACTCCGGGTCTTGCTCTATTACTATAGTACTATACCGCCTTTAACTTTTATGAACGACTGGGTGTTTAAGGTTAGCGATTTGTCATATTATCTGGCTGTGTAGCAAATGAAAAAATACAATTACTTTACTATACAAGTTTACATTTTTTTTTTTATATTTACGTGATTTTATTTCGGGCCCCTTTCTAACATATGCAACAGCTTCACCCGGCATTGACTGGGAATGAAACTTTGCTCGATTGCCGGGTTCCGTACGGTTGCACCACCGCTCCCAACGAATGCGATAATAAAATTTGGCAATCTGTCGCGCGTGCAATAGTTTCATGGACATCAACTGACCGTGACTCTTGAAGGCCAGACTCGGCGTCGCTGGAAAGTCAGGGGAAAGATGTGGGGGGGGGGGTGGCCTTTAAGAAAGCGGCGTCCCTTTGTAACGTGCGATGTTTATCGAACGCCACTGCGAACGTGCAGTGAGTGGGATGACGACCGCGTTTCAGATGGTTTAGGGGGCCGCCACTGAGAATCGACGCCCGGCGGTGACGGTCCTGGTTCCATGGCGTAATAAGAGACGAGGATGCTTGTGAGTGTCGCTATCGCCAGGGTCGGTCTACTGGGTGGATGAAACGAGGGTAAACGGAGGCGCGCCCCACAGTAAAGCAGTGAGTCGCACGGCTGGGTGTTTTTTAAATCCTTTATATTAAGTTCGCTTGCTTGCTTATGACCGTGCAAATCTTTCGGTCGTTTTTTAACCCACTTCCCGTGATCCAATCGAGCTGACATTTTCCACACAGACTCGTTGTGCGTGACAATTAATGTTCGTGAAAAAATTTTCCCAAAATTTTACACTTTTTAGGACAAAAATATATTTAATTACCAATTGCTTAATGGTGCAATGCAATCATCTGACCCATAGGTGGCAGCCATTTCAAGCCAGAGGACGAGAGGACTCTAGCCGCCACGCATATAAATGATTTATAGTGAAAAACTTTGTTTTTACGGGTTAAATTTTTTCCCTTCCAGAAGGGGGTCCCAACATTGGCATGTTCTGACCACTTTCAGTAATGTAATTGAGTAAATGAGTGAGCATCCAATTCTTTGGCTGTAATTTGAGTGTTTTGTTTTTCTGAAAAAATAATCATTGATCCACGATTATGAGCGGAGAAAGCGCACACATCTAGCACGGCCTGTAGGGGGACACCGAGTGGTGGAGGCCAGTCAGTTTAAAGTCAGTTTAAAGTCAGTTTCCCGTCAATTTCAAATCGGTTTAAAGTCAGTTTCCCGTCAGTTTCAACTCAGTTTCAAGTCAGTTTCAAATCGGTTTAAAGTCAGTTTAAAGTCAGTTTCAACTCAGTTTAAAGTCAGGTTTCCCGTCAGTTTCAAATCAGTTTAAAGTCAAAGTCAGTTTAAAGTCAGTTTTAACTCAGTTTTAACTCGGTTTCAACTCAGTTTCCCGTCAGTTTCAAATCAGTTTAAAGTGAGTTTCAACTCAGTTTAAAGTCAGGTTTCCCGTCAGTTTCAAATCAGTTTAAAGTCAAAGTCAGTTTAAAGTCAGTTTAAAGTCAAAGTCAGTTTAAAGTCAGTTTCAACTCAGTTTTAACTCGGTTTCAACTCAGTTTCCCGTCAGTTTCAACTCAGTTTCCCGTCAGTTTCAACTCAGTTTCAGCTCAGTTTCAAAAACAATGCATATATCGTCAGTGCGTGTACGTGTGCATTTTCACCACGTGTACGTGTGCTTAATGCAGACTCGACGCCTTGCAAAAAGGTTTCTGTTGGGGGTTTGAACATCTTAACACGTGTTTTATTGCCAGACAGGATACAATCTATTCTTATTTTTCATACGTTGATACTTGCAAAAAGGTCCCACGTTGCAGGTTTATCTCAGTTGCCTCGCGGTCTCCCAACAAAGAGTCCGCCGTGACCGACCGTAAACCGACCACGCGGTTTTCCGTGTTGCTCTCAGTAATTTCCGTCCAGATACATTTTAAGTTGTCACGCGTCGCACGCGCGTAATGAATTGCTACACAGGTACCGCGTGACTTGTCGGGAGGGCTGATTGAAATCGATGGAGATCTTGCCTATTACGTGCGGACAAATGTCGCCAATCCTAATCCCTCGTTTCGCTGCGCTAACAGGTTTCGAATAGCGCATCGTAGGTGTGTGTGTACTGATGCGAGATTGATATTTTATTATTATACAAGCACGGCCTTTTGTGTCAGCCCCGCTGCTTGCTGAACGAGGGAGGGCCTCCAGATGCCTTGAGTTGTTTGACCGGACTTCACCACGCTGGTCAGTGTGATTGCAAGGCGGGTGTGCAGATGTACAGTACAACAATTAAGCAATTGTGCTGTACTGGAACAAGTTATTTGGAAAATTGATAGGACGTGTAAATACGCGTCTTGCAGAACGACTCCTGCTCGCAAATCCGATGACTATACACACACACGCCTTTTCTAGCATATTTTAAATTACATGCATTAAGAAGACAGTGATTTTTTAATTCATAAATAAGGAAGAAGTCACTTTGTATATTCTATTAGTTTTTAAAAAACATTGCGTAATCGCTCCACGCGACGCCAGTATGATATTGGAAAATGGTAAAGGAACTTTAGTCGACATATTCCAATAACTTTGATTGTATTCAACTTAGTTGTACATTGTATTTGGCAACGCAGTACATAACAAATAAACTCAGCACATACGTCAATAACAGTGTCCTTAAAAAAATATATATATATAGCGATGTTTCTGCCGATAGCTGTTCTTTACAACCAATTCGATTCCAGGGTATGAATGTAATTGCGCTTTGAATTCGACCCTACATGTGCACAGCCCTTTTGTCAGTCCACTGCTGGATGAAGGCCTCCACTATAGCATGCGGAGCGTGGGGTTTATGTTTGACCATACTTCACCACGCTGGTTAGTGCGGTTTCGCGTGAAGGTGGGTACCGTACGCCCAAAGTACAATAAATGCCCTACATATCCTGCATAGAAACAGCTAAACATTTCCCTGTAAGCGTCTTACTTTTCGTTATTGTAAATGTAACACGTGAACATGTGTGATGCGTGGTCGCTTTCAACTTCAAACTTTGTCGGTTCGTGCCCTTTACCCCCTGATCAGCCTCGGATAAATATTGAACATTGACTGTTTTGGGTGAAAATAATCAGAAACTTTGTGCAATGGTTATAAACTTATATGGAGAGCGACGCCTGATACGCAGTGGAGGTGTGTACAGGTGTTCGTTTGGTGTTTAGGACACGTGTCTGCGTGTAAATCCAGAGTGGGGAGCGGTGGTGTAGCGGTTAGCTACACCCGGCGACCCGAGTTCGATTCCCGCTCGCGGCCAACACCGGCAACGATTATCTGAACCGATCCTGGGCTATCTCCTAGGTCGACTCAGTCTTAAATGAGATCCTGGTGCGATGTCTAAAACCATCGCCACTGGGGAGACAAAGGTGGCCGGGCATGGTGCTGGGAACCCACCCTCTCGTGTGCCGTAGCAGGCTTTCAGAGGTGCTCGTTATAACAGCACTTGCCCCAACAGTCTGTTAAGGCTATACGGGGGATCTTTGTCTTTGTAAATCCACCCTGAAACCTGTGCCCAGGTGTCAGTCAATGTATGCAAATCTGATCACACAAGCACTGGTAGCAGTTGTCGTTCTTTCCGTACGCAGGTGCAAATGTCACAATGCCGACAATCGATTTATTTAGCACCGTGTGGTGAAAATAGGGGACTCGAGTTGGCTGCAGGGGTCACGGCGCACCTTTTAGACGTAACATCAAATACGAATCTAAAAAAACATTGATTCATACCCACACCATCATCTGTCGCTCATGCGATGTACCGATGCGTCATCCCGCCACCATCAGGTGGCCATGGATTCAGGGCCAACTGCTTTGGGGCCGTCCATAAATGACGTCACGCACCTCGGGGGGATGGAGGGTGGTGTCAGACATTTGTTACGATGTGTGACGAGGGGGGGGGGTGAGAAATGTGACGTGACATAAAAATGCGCAACTTGAAATAAATATAGATAACACGTTCTACTAAATTAAATAGACTTTTTCATAAATGTTTTCTCCTACAATATCAGAGTGCAGCGCCACATTAAATACTCACTACAATGACAATAGTTTAAAGCGATTTGAAGCATGTTTTTTTTTTTGGGGGGGGGGGGGGGGCAGAGAGATGGTCTGACTTTTTGTCCCCCATATGTCTTTGTCGCGACTGCCACTTTCACCACTCCACACTCCTCCTCCCTGAGCTCGGGCAGTCTTTGACTCCGTCAACGCAGAGATGTCGCCGTCGTCTGGCACGAATCGATCAGTTATTATTATGATTATTGCCTTTACCGCCCTCGTGTGTTTTGACACATTCCTCTGTAATCTAAGTTGAGGGCACCATAACGCGAAGTTACTCTCGTGACGCGTTACGCCCATCCGTGCCAGGCTGCGCCCTCCAGTGATTCAATTGTCCGTCACGGCGGAAGGAAAACGTCGCATGACAGCAGACGCTCCCTCATCCTGCCAGGATTGTCAATCGGTGTTTCCGAGTAGAAACTGTAAACTCAACTATCTTTTTTTATTTCACCAGGTAAGGCTCACTTGTGAGCCTACATAGCTCATTTTCAGAAGCGACCTGTCCACAAATGATAGCTCAACGAAGTGCCTTATCACGTGGAAATTGTTTAGCAGTTGCCAAATACTCTAAACGCGTGATGTTGATTCTAACTGTGTAGGGAAACCCCGGAGGATCCGGAGAACAATCCACGCGACAATGGGGGGAGAGACAGAGACTCGGGAACTCCGAATATACAGCAGCAGGCGTCAGGGTCGGGATCGAACCCACGCCCTCCTCCTGCATACCAGGCCAGGGAGTTAACATCTCGCCACAGGAATGTTGAATTTCTACCAATGGCCCAGGGCTGGAAACAGGAGATGAGCACCGACTAAATTATCATTTTGAGTCGTAAAAAAACTTTGGAGTGTGATACATCGGCATTTGTGAAGGATGCGATGATGGATTTGTGCACCTCCTGAACCGGTTTCTATGCCACCGCAGCACGCTTTGCCCGTGTCTTGTGTGAGCCGAGATGTTTATATACAGTATGTTAAACTTCTTTCGCACCGTACGTAGCCAACCGTGCTAATGGGAGGGGCGGGGGAAGGACAAAAAAACTAAACACAAAAGGCAGTTCTAAAGCAATGAGTTTTCAATCTACATGATTTATAAGTGCATAGCTCCAGTGGTTTCCTCATATCGGAAGAGCGTTCCAGACGGCCGCAGAAGTGCATCTGAAAGCGCGCGATGATGCAGTGGCCGTGCTTGTTTGATGGCCATCCAATACGTCGCATTTCAACCCGAAATGTCACGCAAATGTGTGTATGTTGAACTTCTTTCGCACCGTACGTAGCCAACCGTGCTGATCGAAGGTGCGGGGGAAGGACAACAAACTAAACACACAAAACAATTCTAAAGAATAATCGCCCCGCGAGCAATGCTCTGTCTCTATATTCAGCGGTTTCCAACCTTTTCGAGTGTGCTGACCCCTTTTCAACCTCGAAACATTTCCCGGACCACCACCTGCTTCGAGTAATTGAAATCGTACGTTTCCTTGGTGAAGATGTTGTTCTTTTTCATCTTCTTCTCCTCGGCGGACCACCCCCTGCAGTGGCCTCGTAGACCAGCAGTGGTCCGTGGACAACAGGAAAATACATCGCAGGGACTCCTCTACTTACGAACATCCGACTTACGAACGTTCCGAGTTACGAACAAATCTGTTCGTATGTTACGAAACAAATCTGTTCGGACCGAGAGTCGTAAGTTCAACCGCCGCGCAATAGATGTCGGTGGTGGCATCTACATCGGCAGAACATGAAGAACCAGTGACATCAACATCTACAGGAGGTTATGCAACTTTTAAAGCCATTCCCCGTGTTTAGTGTACATGCTATGCAACATGTTTAAAATCGACAGGAGTAAAGTTGGACTTACGAACAATTCGACTTATGGACAGACCACTGGAACCTCAGTAGAGGAGTCCGTGTACTGTTTTTACGAGAGAAAAAAACATTTAAGAATAATTTATGCATCAACGGCTTGTCAAAACGTCGTCTTGCACCACTGGCATAATACTAATTATAACACTGCCAAAAATATTTAACAGGAAATCTGAACCGCTCAATTTGATTGCACCTTCATATGTTCAATGACAAAATTCTAACAATGTTTTACTTTGTATAACATGTCTGTACTTTTGGACGTCATAGAAATGTTTCCATATAAATGGTAACGCAAGTTTTACTTGAATTGATTTCCCCGACACATTCAATGATGAACTCTCCTGTTGAAGATTCTCAATATTATGACACCATACTCTTTGGTTCTTTCGGTAAAGTCACGTGGGTATAAAATAAAATAAATCACGACTTTTCGATCGCAACACAAGCAACCATCATCAGGTGGGAAAACCACAGCAAGAATTTTTGTTTGCTGAAGTGGGAGAGAGATGCCGTGGTAAGAGGTTATATAAGTGATTCTAGATTTGAAGCTTTCGTGACTGCAAGGAATCATATTCTTAGGTTTTTTCGGTAAAGTCACGTAGGTAAAACATCAAAATTAATGAAAATAAAATAAAACAAAAATCACGACGTTTCGGAGGCAACACAAGTCTCTGTCATCAGGTGGGACCGTCACAGCCGAATCAGCTGCATCAAGTGAGGAAATGTTATATAAGTGGTTTTCACATCTGATGATGGTTGCATGTGTTGCGATCGAAACGTCGTGATTTATTTTATATTATATCTACGTGACTTTACCGAAAGAACCAAAGAGTATGGATTCCTGCAGTTCACGAAAGCTTCAAATCTAGATTATGACACCATTCATACGTTGTCTGACCATAAACACAGGACAGTTCTATATTAGCCATGGATCATTCTGCCTTGGTGTATTGGTCTGCGCCACATTGAACCGACAACCCAGAGCCCGCTGGTCCGATCTCCCGGCACGGGAGTTGAAGAGTCTATCCACCCAGCAGAGTAAATGGTTACACCACATCCCAGTAGCGTAGTCACTACATCATCAGTGGCGTAGTCACTACATTATCACTTCAGGGGGTGCGGCAATCAATACTTGATGTATACTCTCAGTTCTTTCGGTAAAGTCACGTAGGTAAAAAATTGAATTAAAATTAATAAAGTGATGCATCAAATCTGGCTGTGACGGTCCCACCTGATGACGGAGACTTGTGTTGCCTCCGAAACGTCGTGTTTTTATTATTATTTTTTATTAATTTTAATTTCATTTTTTACCTACGTGACTTTACCGAAGCAACTGAGAGTATGAATCCTTGCAGTCACGAAAGCTTCAAATCTAGAATAGTTGATGTATCTCTGCACGGTCGCACCTAGGCTTATTTATAACGCTGCTGCTCTTGCCTAATCACATCGTTACGCTCACGTTCTCGAACATTTAACGTTGTAGGGGGCGCGCTCCGTCTTCGCAAAATAAGTGTTGTTCTTTTACACTGTTGTTGAAAACAGATCTCATGGTTTGTCGTCAAAGGGGGCTCCAACTCGTGGCCACCCCTGGTACCACGCTCGTTATGCGACTGCCACAGTCGATTGGTAGGTAGGTCGTCTGTGGTGGGGTCAAGTGTGGGTATTCTCACTTCTTCTAAGACGTTTGGCATGCGTGCAAGCGTAAACCAAATGACCCTTTAACAGTGGCTCCCTACAGCACCATCTTGTGTAGGAATGTTGAACTCCTTTCACGCCGTACGCAGCCAACCGTACACATCGACTCAGTGGTTCGTTCAAGATGCATTGACCGAATCAGGTCTGTGAGAATAGTTTATTGGCGAAGTATGCAAATTGTATGAACGACAGTGTCAAATAATGTACATTCTAGTCGCATTAAATACATTCGGCAAGCGATACGAACGACACTTAACAGGCGACGGGGCAATGTCATAATAAATAGACAAACAAAAAAAATAACACTGGTCAACAAAAAAACAATTCTGGCCTGGACTTTTGCAGCTGTTTTAGACTAATATCAGGGTGCTGATTCCAAATCTGTTCTCAGATTTGCTCTATCACATCATTTTTATGCTATTGGCATACCCCATTTTCATTGATTTTACCCGAAATTAACTCTGTCACTTATGATTGCAAGTTGTTGCGAGTCAGTGACTGCTTTAGTGTTAAAATATGGTGCTGTATTTTTAGGATAGTGTGTTTATAATATCATTTTATGTAGATATCCACATTTATTTAATATTTTTCTTCTGCAGTTTTTATTGAAAATGCAATATTTGATATCTCAAAAACCTGATGTGATAGACAAACACTGATGCCAGATTTGGAATCAGCACCCCAAAATTACCTTAATACCGTTGAGATACCTTATGCCAGAAAAAGTGTGTTGACCAGTGTAATTGACGATTGAATCGAATGTCTGGGCAAAGATGCAGCGTTATATTCCTCATACACATGCAACGACAGGGCTTTAGTGAGAATCTAATTAGATCTAATTAGACCTTGTTATCGAGCGTTATTTACATAACGAGCGAAATTGCGTTAATTCAAATGCACGGGTTTCACGGTTGCGCATGCACGGCTCAATTGAAATCTACAAAGCAATCATCGCCCCCAACTGCGAATTCGTTAAAACTCATTTACGAGTCGCAGTGACGCCTCTAAACCTCACTCACTGCGTTGTGTTTGACCAGGTGAGGCCCACTGAGCTATATCGCTTTTTTTTTTCAGAAGCGATCTCTGGATTGCACGCCCAGTATGCGAACCATTAAACCACGGCAGCATCCCAATTCCTCAACGCCAGCACCGATACATCGAAATTGGTACTAAACATTGCTTTTCATCACGAGGCCTCCTTTGCCAGTACCAAATATAGTAATAGGAGTTTTCCCCTTTTTTCATTAACCACAATACTTGCAGTGAAATGCAAACGAAAAAAAAAATACTCTGATAATTTATGCATTGTCCTTTTGGCGTCATCTGGTCGAAAAGCTGTCTCTGGTGTGGACCAATCAGTCTCAAGGACAATGTATAACTTATCAGAGTATTGTTTTTTTGTTTGCATTTGACTGCAAGTATTGTGGTTAATGTAAACATGATTCCTTGCAAAAGGTTTCAGTTTTGTTGCCATAAAAAGGGGGAAAACCCCTATTAGTATTGCTTTTAATTTTACCCGGTAAGGCCATATTGAGCTCCGTAGTAGCTCTTTTAAAGAAGCGACCTGAACACAAACGACAGCTCAACGAAGTGGCTTATCATGCAGACGTTTATATCAGGCGAGGTAATTCACATCTTGCCAACGTGTCAGCCCAGTCACGAGTCACAGTGAGTCTTTCCCTGGGTAAACACGCGTCATCATTGCAGACATTATGAAAATTATTTCCATAAACAGGGCGTCATTGCCTCGTATTCCGTGCAGCAGTCTGCGTCACCGCCACCATCAAACGGGCAGCAACGACGCGTCTCACCCGAATTACTTCGCACCCGCGATCGAATTGGCGTAGGGACCAGAGTGTGTGTGTGTGTGCAGGTGGGGTGCGGTGGCGTGATGCAGTACAGGACAATACCATCGGAAACCCGAGGAAATCACCAATCAGAGGATCGAACGAAATCGAACGAAGTAGGCAAGCGTGGCGTTGCCGGGACCCGGCCACCCGAGTTCGACTCCCGCTCGCGGTCAACTTCAGCGACGATAATCTGGACAGCTCCGGGGCCTCCTCCCCTAGGTCGACTCGGCCTCAAATGACTACCACCCAGTGCGGTGTCGAATCATCGCCACTCGGGTGGACAAAGGCGCCGTTGGCTCGAGCGAGTTTGACCATGCCGATGAGACACTGCGTGTCGAAACTGGCCCAGCGTTTGCGTGTCACTGCGCCGCATTGCTGACGAAATGACGCAGGCCCCGCCAGGAAGGAATTGTGGGAGAGATTTCTTGTCCGCTTATTTGTGTGTGTGTCGCGGCAATGTTCCACTTGTATCGGTTGCGATGGACGATTTGTTCTTAGTGACACGCACAACTTGACAGTCGCACGGTGACAGCTCAAAGCCGCACACACACATACATACACACACATACACGCACACTCACACACACATACACACACACTCACACACACATACAAGCACGCACACACACACACATGCACACACACATACACACACACACATACACACACACACATACACGCACTCACACACACATACAAGCACGCACACACACATACACACACACTCACACACACGCACGCACACACACACACATGCACACACACACACTCACACACGCACACACACACATACATACACGCACTCACACGCACACATACACGCACACACACACATATACACGCACACACACTCACACGCACACATACATACACACTCACACACACACACATACACACTCACACACACACATACACGCGTGTTTGCGTGTGGCATTGTTCCTCAAGGAGTCCACGAGCTGTTTGTCTTAGACCCCCTGCTGCTTCAGGAGGAGAAAAACGAAGAAGCGAATAAAATATTGAAAACGGCCAGGAGCAGGGAGGGCTGGAGTGACCGGCTGGTTGGTTCGTCACCGTCAGCCATTGTTTATCCACTGCTGGATGAAGACCTGCCCGTGCCGTCGCCATCCCTCGTGGTCCAGTGCTACTACCGTCCATCTCGACACCGATGTCATCGCTCCATCTCCGCGGCGGTCGTTCCTCTTGGAGTTTGGTTGTCTCCTGTAGCTGCCACTCCGTCACCAGTAGTAACGTGTAGAAGTACAACCATGGACCTCTCGACTTGTCAGACCAGTATTATTAAGCAGCATTTGCACCAAATCTGCTGGCCCAGTTTTAAACCTCTGGGGTCTCATCATCAGCTCAAGTTGGGCAACCATATCGGGAGCACTAACTTCAGTGCTTCCAATTTCTGTTGTGGCCAACAACAGCGGAATTATGCCATAACCGTTGGAACTGAGTGGGGTTATCAAATGCATATTTTTTTGGCCGCATAAATCCATCGGTACGACTAAAGTTTTGCTAATTTTAGGTGGTACCACTTTGTGCTCTGATCCAAGGACTACCCCGTGTTCAGTTTCTTTTTTGCCAGGACTTCGTTGCTGGATGATCAGCAAGGGGGCGGTTTTTAATTTTATTTCATCTGTGGGTTTAAAGTGGCCTGGTAACAATAGGGCCCGTTGCGATCGTCAATTCATAGGCTGGTCAAAAAAGTTAGGGGATATGGGCTTTGATGAAACGTTGCGCGTAAGGATGTAAAATACTGTGTTCATCATCTGAAGAGCCATGCTGACGTTGTTATTGCCGTTTGTAGCTTTGTGCAAACGTCCTTCATCGCCACCTCGTGGTGGCGGGGGAGGTTTGCTCAAGATTTGTGTATCGCCATCATCAGCCACGATCTGTCTACAATGAAACATTTTTATCCGGAAATACCGGTGACTTTTTAACTTTTTTCGAGTCCGAATATTATATACACAACGTGCATATTTAATCATCATCAGCCATGATCCGATCCATTGCTGGATGTAGAATTTCAACCTCCTACCTTTGCTGTTGTAAAAAAAAACCCGAAAATATCTTCAGAACTGTACGCAACAAAAGCTGTTTTGTGTTGCCTGGCTACTTTACAACGGCATTGGGACGGACTTAAGTCTCGTCCTCAAACTGAAAGGGCATTCACAACATTATTTATCATTTCGATTTAAAGCTTTCGTGACTTTACCGAAATAACCAAGAAGATTATTTATCATGTTTTATGAAGACCCCATATGCGGAGTTTGACTTCTATATTTGTGGGTGGGGAAGGGGGGCAGGGGTTCGATTTGTCCTTCACATTAGGAATCGCGGGTGCATATAATTAATTCGTTTAAACATCTTAATTGTAAACTACTGAAAATACATTAATAAAGGTGCTCCGTTCGAGCGGGGCGTTGCCTCCTCCCCCCCGCAAACTCGGCCCATGGAAGTCCCTTGTTGTTTGTGGAAATATAATACTTGATAATACTTCATGTGGGTGGCTCTATGCACGCATGTAAGTAATCCATCAAGCGCGATGGAGGCGAGGGTTGGTGCAATGCACGGACGTTGTGACACCACTCCCCCTTCTGGTGAATGTCGAGGAGGTGCCAAAACCCTGGATCGCCAAAGTAACCAGAACTCATTCTAGCTTTGAAGTTTTCGTGACGGCAAGGGTCCATACTCTTTGGTTTTTTCGGTAAAGTCACGTGGGTGAAAAAGAAAACAGCAATTTTGCTGTGACGGTGCCACCTGAAGACGGAAGCTTGTGTTGCCTCCGAAACGTCGTGATTTAATTTATTTTTTATAACCAAAACTCATTACGCACAAAGCGCTTGTCACAAATGCACCACAAGACCTTGCCGATGTCGTCAAGGAACTTAAACCTTCAGTCGAACTCTGGTCAACTTCGCAGCAGCAGCAGCAACAGCAGCTGCTTTTGGTTTGGCTGGCCACAAATGCGGCCGTCTGGAACGCTCTACCTTCCGATATTCGGAAAGCAACCGGAGCTATGCATTTTTACATCATCTATATTGGCAAACTAATTTCTTTAGAAGTAGTTTTTGGGATTGTCGCACGTATCAAATCATGCGTGCGATAATCTATGAACGTTTACACGTGAACTGTTGCCAACTTCTTAACTTTCGAGACATAAATAAATACGAAACAATACGAATAAAACGGCGTTAAAGTATTATTAAGCAAGCTATGCTGACACAGAAAAGGGAAGAGAGTTAATTGCTTAATCATTACCTCGAGAGATAAGTTATGCACACACAAAGTTCACTGCTTTCACACGGTTTGCAGTTATTTTTGTTCAAGGAAAATGTGTGATTCAAGGTAGCGTTTATCTCTGTTTACACAATGAGTAGCCTCCAGTGTGTAAATAATTACAGTTACCTTTATATGCCAGGGCGCACCCTGCCTTCGCCAACCCTCCACTACTGACCAGCCTGGTGAAGTATGGTCAAACAATCCCCAATTACTCTAAACTATTATTAAAACTTTAAAAAACTATCAATTTTTTCACCAGATAAGGCCCACTGGGACATAGAGTACAGCTCATTTTCAGAAGCGACCTGACCATCACAAATGATCGTTCGACCAAGTGGCTCATCATCATGTGGTCATTTATAGCAGCCAAATGCTAGAATCGCACTTTATTCTAAATGTGGAGGGAAACACCGCAGGACCCGGAGAAAAATCCACGCGACCACGGGGAGAGAGAGCTTCGTCCACCAGTGTATTGACAGTGGCTGGAAGCAGAGGTGTGGACTCGAGTCATGCGACTTGGACTCGAGTCATGATTTTGATGACTTCAGACTCGACTTGGACTTGCCTCATCTTTGACTCGACTTGACTCGGGACTCGAGAGCAAAGACTTGAGACTTACTTGTGACTTGCACAACAATGACTTTGTCCCACCTCAGAGGTGTGGACTCGAGTCATGCGACTTGGACTCGAGTCAGACTCGAGTCATGATTTTGATGACTTCAGACTCGACTTGGACTTGCCTCATCTTTGACTCGACTTGACTCGGGACTCGAGAGCAAAGACTTGAGACTTACTTGTGACTTGCATAACAATGACTTTGTCCCACCTCTGGCTGGAAGTGATGATTTTATCGTCGTTTTTATGATGACTCACTGACTTGGTATGACTGTAGTGACGGCATTGCTCCATGGCTCTGCCAGACTGGGCCTTTCGCCCAATAGTGGCGTCTTTGTTTCATAACATTCACTGGTTGTGCGGAGCTTCGTTAAATATTTGGGGCAACTTTACACTTTTCTTGGAAAGCTGCAAAGTTGCATGTTTACGGTTCAGTTTAAGGAGAGGAGTGTTTAATTGAAGGGCTGTTTTAGGATATTAAACGTGGTCCTTCATTTATACGTTTTATTCCGTTTATATACAGTTCGTTTATTGAATGACATGTTATTTGATTCAAATCAGTTCATGATTCATGTCTTACTAATTAGAGCGGTATTTTTTGTCATAAACCTCGTGTTAATTTCACCAGCCATAGTCGACTTAACTGCACCAGCCATAGTCGACTTATGAACTGATACTGCAGTTACCCTGCCCGTCCAGGTGATGGCACGAGAAGCAAGTTGAATGCGGCGATCGCCTCTTCATTGACAAGCACATGCAGAGTTGATCGCACACCAATGTCCCATAAGAAATCATGTAATTCCATGTTATTTTCTGGTGGGGAAAATAATTCGCATCCTTACGTTCGGGTTTTCAAGAACGCGACTCAACCGTGAATCTCAACGTGCAGAGAGAATCGCAGAGCTTGGGCGCTGCGGTCCTCTATACATTGATGCGTTATCGGCCACGAGGAGTTATTACGCGTGGGAGGGAAGCGGAGCACCTGGAGAAAATACAACGCATGCGAGAGGGAAACACTCTCGTCTATCCCACACAGACGGAACAGGCGGGGACCACATCTGTATGCGTGCATGTATGTTGAACTTATTTCGTACCAGGTACGTAGCCAACCATGCTGATCACGTGCCGGGGAAAAGGACAGATTTTATGGTGTTCTTCCGTCTCAAGTGGGCAAGGTTTCAGAAGAGTCACTGTGATTTTGAGATACAGAAGTAGGCAGAGACAGATGTGTCACATGCTACGTAGAGGTACAGGACAATGTTCACGCGCGGGTGAACACGATGCCAGCGATTGAATCGTTCTGCCGTGGTCGGATGCAGGCCCTGGTTCCACGTTCGCACAAATGCACGGTGGAGTAATGCGAATAACTGTACGTTGAAACACGGCCAAATGGTACACGACATTCACACGCGAATTCTACAGATGTTCCCTACTTGTTGTCATCCCTGGTGCATTGGGGGGCGGGGGGGGGGAGTTGAACCTCTTTCCCTGCTGAAGCCACAGCCCCCCCCCCCGCATTTTTACTGTTTGCTAGCCAATAAAAAAAAATATTCGTACAATATTTAACACCTTTCGTAATATACACTGGCGGGGGGGGGGGGATGACAGAGCAGAATTCATGCTAGATACAAACAGATCGAATCGTTCCATATTCTGCTTATTTATAATCTATTTAACATTGACATTCTATACTCTTTGGTTCTTTCGGTAAAGTCACGTAGGTATAAAATAAAATAAATCACGACGTTTTATTGACATTCTAGTCCCAACGTGCTACCGCTCGCTGCAAGGACCTCCCTCCACACTTGAGATTTAACCAACAAAAAATTCCGCGGCAATTCAAACTTTTAACGGAGTAGCCCCGTTTACGCCATTTAACTAAAGCCGTAATTTCTGAAGCATACCACGCGTGGCAAATAAATACATTAAAAAACCTGGACCACTCGCCTCGGCACGTTTAGCTGAAAATTGTGCTTTCGAAAGCCCAGCGGCCATGAAGAGGACACGCATATCGGCGTTGAATCAGCTCCCTATACAGCAACAACAATAAAAAAAGTCGTAATATTTTAAATGTCGACTTCAATTAAAATGTACACGACAGGATTGTGTGATAGCGTCATGTTGCAAGGGCAAGTTGGAGGCCTGCAATTGCCACTGCTGGCGGAAGGGTCTCTTAACTCGGGGGAGTTCTTAAAAGGCCCATCTCGAGGGGAGGCTTGTGTCCTACTTGTTGGCATGCTGACCAGACTGCTGGGATCGAGGTGGGAGCACTCGAAATTCACCACACGATGCCTCCAGATCGACTCACTCCGGTACCCATTTGTATTAAAATAACGAAACAAATATCATTTGGGTCTTTCGGTAAAGTCACGTAGATAGGTTCAAAGAAAACAACGAAATCGTCATCTGGAGGTAAAAATTGAGAGAAAGAGATCTACATCATGGGACCTCCTTTGCCAGGACCAAAATATGAGAAGAGGTTTTCCCCTTTTTTCTGGCAACAAAACAGGTGTTCAGATGTTAAAGCACCAAACTGAAACTTTTTACAAGGAATCATGTCTGCATTAACCACAATACGTGTGGTCAGAATGCAAACCATAAAACACACTCTGATAATATATGCATTGTCTTTGAAACTGATTGGTCCACACCAGAGACAGCTTTCTTTTGAGCCTAGTCTCAAACTGTGTTAGACCAGAGGACGCCGTTTTTTTTGTTGCCAGAAAAAAGGGGAAAACCCATTCTCAGAAAGAGATCTATTTTTTCCTCCTGATGACGATCGCTTTTGTTGTGATCGAAACGTCGTAGTTTTTTATATGATTTTTTATTTTCTTTGAACCTATCTACGTGACTTTACCGAAAGACCCCTAAAATATGATTTCCTGCAGTCACGAAAGCTTTAAGTCAAAACGAAACAAATGTTTTTTTGTATTTTAGCAGATAAGGCCCACTTGAGCTATATATCTCTTTTTAAATAAGTGACCTGGCCACAAATGATAGCCCAACGAAGTGGCTTATCTTGTGGACATTTATAGCAGCCAAATTGTGTAAACGCACGTTGATTGTAAACGTGGAGGGGAAAACCGGAGGACCCGGAGAAAAATTCCACGCGACCACGGAGAGAGAGAGACACGCAAACTCCAAACCTACAAGTCCAGGATTGAACCCACAACCTCCTGTATACCAGGCGAGGCAGATAACATCTCGCCACCACGTCTAGCTGGGTATACAGAGGCGGGATCAACTTCCAAAACCTGTTTATTATTCACCGGCCACGCCAAGAGATGGAATCGAAGCAGCGACCTCTGGATTGCAAGTTATTTTTGATAACCGTCCCACCATGGCAGCAGGCGTCCCATGATTGATTATAACTGCAATTGGATATAACGAGGCTCTGCACCACCACATGTTGGAAACTTCCTTTAAAATGTCACCACTGTTGGAAGCTTTTGCAGGTGCAGCAGCAAATTGCTCGTACATCCACTGATCTCCACATCAAACCTCCACATCAATGCGTGCAATGGCAAGACTGTAGTAAACATCAAAACCTTGCCTACCCCAGCACCCAGCAGCAGAACAACAACAGTTCCTTATCGGCAGCACCGACTCCGCAGAGAGCTTCAACTCTTGCCACTTCATAAAGGCAGTCGTTTCCAGTGGGTTCTTATTACAACCGACACGAGATGGAAAGAAACAAGCCAAGATAAAAACATGTGCTGCCAGGATGCAGTGGTTAACGCACTGGATATCAGAGGTCGCAAACGGGTTTTGATTCCTTACCCGTACCCGGTCGCACCAGGGTCGCAAACGGGTACCCGTACCCTACCCGTACCCGGCCGGGTACGGGTAGGGTACGGGTATCGGGTACCTGATTGCGACCTCTGGGATGAAGCCATGTTGCAGGCGCGGGTGGGTTGAATCTAGGAACTTGAATTGTGAGAAGAGACAAGACGTTGGGAAATGAGTGACAAACGGTGACTCACCAGTGACTCACGGCCTACCCGTACCCGGCCGCACCAGGGTCGCAAACGGCTACCCGTACCCGGCCGGGTACGGGTAGCCGGGTATCGGGTAGGGTACGGGTATCGGGTACCCGGTTGCGACCTCTGCTGGATATGCATTCCTAGAGGTGGGTCAGTCTCACGATTTTAGTACAGCAGTAATACGTGACACAAAGAATAATTACGAATGCAAAGGTGAAGACAATTGTAAACGATTAAACATCTCGCCTATACCTCTGCTGAAAATGTCACATCATGCTTTACTAAGAACAGCACCGAGTCAGCTGTTGTCAAAGGCTGCTGTGGGGGGAGGTGTGGCAGACTTGCTGGTTGTTGATTTAAAAAAAAAGTGGTTTACGTTTTGTAGCTGAGTAGGCATTGTATAGGAAATTGACTCATGTCTGTGCTTTAAATGTTGGAAGTTAACGCTACCTTCAAACTGACCACAATGTTTTTTTTTGGTGACTCACAAGGCCAAGTTGAAATTCCCGCGGTGTGAGAGAACGTTTGCTGTTAGAATGTATACGAAACAAATAATTGTCTGATCGTTGAAATAATGCTTGAATAAAAACGACGTTAAACACTTACCCATTACGGCTTGTTACAAGTGAAGCTCAATTGACACATTCTTATTACCACCATGCAGGTTGCACATATATATATGAAATAATGTAAGTCGCACAATTAATGGCGTACGCATTAGGGGCCGTCCATAAATGACGTCACGCGATTTTGGACGATATTTGACCCCCCCCCCTTCGTTACACGGCGTCACAAAAAGTCAGACCCCCCTCAAATATGACGTCACAAAGCTCTGCCCCCCCCCCTCCAAAAAATAAAACATGCTTCAAATCGCTTTAAACTATTGTCATTGTAGTGCGTGTTTAATGTGGCGCTGCACTCTGATGTTGTAGGAGAAAACATTTATTAAAAAGTCGATTTAATTAAGTAGAACGTGTTGTCTATATTTATTTAAAGTTGCGCATTTTGATGTGACGTCACATTTCTCAACCACTCCCCCATCCATCGTCACACATCGTCACAAATATCTGACCCCACCCCTCCCCTAGGTGCGTGACGTCATTTATGTACGTCCCCTTATATAAAATATCCAGCACAGCCACACCTTTTTGCCTTTCCAGAAACACTTTCTGTCAATGTTTTTGGTAACAAAAAAAAAGACGTGCATGAAAAGCAATTAATATTTAATGGAATGCTTACACAAATTAATCACCGTACACGAAGCTACGTCACGTCGTCACAGCGTTAACAGAGCAAATGGGTGCACGGACACTTTACATTTAGCATCCCTTGTTAGTGGCGCGCACACAAGCCGCAGAGCGCGAGCTGAGAATTCGATGCAAGTTTCAGCGAATACCTCTAGCAAGTCGAAAATGAACCCGCACGTCAATACCATTATTTGTGTGGCCTCATCCGATAATTCTGTGGACAACGGACTTCTCCATTGTCAGGCGGCAGTGGAGCATCTGCTGTAATCCAGCACCGTAGAGGCGAGCGTTGGTGGATCACGCAAACTTTGTGAAACTCTCTCGTATGTATGTGCAGTATCATTGGTACCTCAATGGTGTAAATGCTTTACCCCGAGCTCTCATACTCTGATGGTGCATTGTCTTTGAGTTGTGCGCCTTTTGGCGTCATCTGGTCCAACGCCATGTGAGACTAGGCTCTAAGGAAAGCTGTCTCGGGTGTGGACCAATCAACTTCAAGGACAGTGCATACATTATCAGAGTTGTGTGTTTTGTTTGCATTATGACTGCAGGTATTGCGGTCTATGCAAACATGACTCCTCGGAAAAAAGGTGTCAGTTTTGTTGCCAGATTAAAGGGTTAAAAACCAATGATCATATGTGCAGTATGTTGAACTTCTTTCGCACCGTACCTAGCCAACCGTGCTAATCGGAGGTGTCGAGGAGATGCCATACCCTCGGCTCGCCAGTAAAAGGCAGTAGAGCAACTGGACTAATCACCATCTGTTTCCATCTGTACGTACGGGGATAGAGTGTTGCCTCGCTCGCGTATCAATTTCTCTTGGTGCTCTGGTTTCCTGCCAATTGTATAAACGCTCATGGATTGGCTGAAAACATCTTAAAATGTAAAAAATGCAGGCCTCTACTGAAAAAGGCTGCTTAGACTCAATATGGCTATGCTGAATAAATAAGTACATTATTATTATTTTATTATTATCTTCAGCCTTTCCTAAACTGGGTGTGCCTGATTGTGTGTTCATTAAAGATAGACACGTATGTCACGCGTTTTAAGCAAAGATCATTTGTCCTGAGTGTGGGAAGTTAAACAAAGGCATATTTCCAAGAGAGACTCGCGGCGTGTCAATGATTGGCCTTGGCCACATGTGTGAAACGACCATGACTGCATTTGCTGTTATTGTTGTTATTCAAACCGACAAAGACAAGGGCATGTTGGTATCTGGGAAAGACTCGGGGCATACTTGGAAATAAAAAAAATCTCCACTCGGTGAAGTGACTTCGCAGCGAACAATGCAATTACTGCTCGGATGAGTAGTCGGTTAAATAGATTCATGAAAATAGATTTATGAAAATAAAATATTTACGTTGCAATTTTTTTCCGTGGCCGATTATTCTCGCCCATTTTCTAAATGAAATGGCGGTTTGCCTCCTACACGTGGCCACAGAACTGAGCCTTTTTTCCACCTCCCCCCCCCACCCCCAACTATTTTTGTCGTGTTGTCAGATAATTATTCAAAGCATCACTTCACCGACAATAAATCGGTCGATGGAATATGGCAAAGAAACGGAGAAGCCCAGCTCGACTTTCACGACGTACAACGTGGCACAGGCAGCCAGTGCGCCGATGTGGATGGTCTCTCTCTCGAGCGACAACGTTTTTCGGGGTTATGGTTGCGGATTCTCGCGGTGGGGAGACGGAGCTTCCTGCCTCGATCACAAAACCCTGACTCGGCCGTCTCTGTTAAACTGCAAGAGCTGTGTGGGCGGCATATGGCGCAGCGAGGATGGATTTTAATTTGGCACTGTACTGGCGCAATCGGATGCTTGCTGGGGAGGGGAATGCCATGGCAGACGTGGGTGTACAATGTTTGCTATTGTGCTTCCTAAGTTGCCAGAAGTAAACTGCTGGTGGGTAGAGTTTTTTTTTGTTCAAGTCTGCCGTTGTGTAAGGGCGTAACACAATGAATGCCTTTCACGAACATGTTGTAATCATCCTCGATGTTTTCTCGTAAATTCAGTCATGGGGCCCAATTTGTTTTTTTTTCTCATTTTCACGAGGCAGACCGATTGGTAAAAAAAAACATGCAAAGCGAATCTCCCTCTTTTTTTTACATGAACATTTTGTGAATTAAATTATTTGTTTTGTCGAATTGTGGTAATCGGCACAATGCCACCAGATGAAGACTACATTCAGAAACGTGATAGAGCGGCTCACTTTGCCGGAGAATCTCAGTGGAAGAGATATTGCACCGGATGTTATTCCCCCAAACAAATCCTTCAAGCGGTCGTTTCATTCTTTCGAGAGTAGGGGCGCTCTTTGACACGCAGACGGCAATTCCTGTGTATGTCTCGGCGCAGTCGAATTTATCATTATTATTATTATTTTAAATCGCTGTAACTTTACCATATTGAGTTCGAAACCAAAGTCAATGCGATGGATGTGTTGTGTAATCTACGGGGGATGGGCTACAATTTAGAACCCGGTTTTTTTTTAAATCACGGGCGGCGGAGACCCGGACTCGAACCCAGGTTGACAGCAGTGCTGGCTCATGTGTTCTCTGAGCCACTTGGCTACCTTCGTCAGTTGTTCGCCATCGTCTAATACATCGCACTTGAATCCAACACAGCTGTTAGGCAGACTATAAGAAGAGACGTTACAATTCCTACGCACGGCCAACACCAGTTACGAGTAATCTGAACCGGTCCTGGGCCTCCCAGAGGTCGATCCAGCCTCTAATGAGTACCTGGGAGACAAAAGTGCCCGGGCGTGGTGCTGGCCACCCACGACCTCGTGTGCCGTGCCAGCCTTTCTAGGTGTGTTCACCTAGAAAAGATCCAAACAAGCTTGTGCTCGTGAACGACGCTAATGGACAGTTGGAGGCAGTCGCCCTCCAATAATAGAGGGCAGGAGAGCGACGCTCACAACAACGAGCGGAGCACCGGGAGGCTAAAACACAGCAAGTTGGCAGTCATTTCAGTCAATCCACAGCACCTGGGTTTGTCCCGTGACCTATGGCCAGCGAGCCTTTGACACTTCATCTGGCCTGAAAGTGCACCTAGCCTGGCACAAGGCCTGTGGTGACGTCACCGATACTTCGTGGCGAATATCGGCCGTCGCTGTTTTCCCCATATACTGAGTGCATGCGCATCACATATGCAAATGTGAATGTCGTGCGATGACCCGCCAGGATTGAATGCAGGGGTCACGGCAAGGGGGTCAAGGGACCGAGTTGAGAAAAAATAATTAAAGAAAGGCGCCGGCAAGAAAGGCAAAAGAAAAGGGGATTGGAGGGGAAAAAACCCCCCAAAAGATACAATTTAGCGGGTGGAAGAAGGCGAGAGGGTTTATAAAGAGGCAAGGGGCTAAAGACTCGGGGCTCCGGGAAGATTTGGCTGAAGTGAACCACAGTGTCGGTGCGCTGCAAGCGTCCGTGCTGTGCCTGCCCTGCCCTACGAGTGTTTGGTGCTGATGTGAGCCGTGAAGTTCCATTGCCAGGACGACTCCCGTGGACTCCCCTTCACATGCACGCACACACAGCATTTCACAGAGGCACGCAGTGATTTGTAGTTCGGATACATGAGCTTTTTTTTTGCATATAACAAAGCATATCAACACGGGTGGAACCCCCATTTTACAAGTTGGTGGGGAGGGAGGGAGGGAGTGGATGCTTTCATAGCGGGGAAGGGGAGGAGCACCCCCCTCTGGAACTTGATGGCCAGGGAATTGGGCTAAGGTGAGGTGCGTTTCTCAACGATGTGAAGTACGAAAAGATGGAAAAACCTTCCTATTGAACTTGATTGGAACTTCATATCGAAATTTCACCCTTTTTAAATCCTTTATATTAAGTTCGCTTGCTTGCTTAGGACCGTGCAAATCTTTCGGTCGTTTTTTAACCCACTTCTCGTGATCCAATCGAGCTGACATTTTCCACACAGACTCGTTGTGCGTGACAATTAATGTTCGTGAACATTTTTTTCCAAAATTTTACACTTCTTAGGACAAAAATATTATATTTAATTACCAATTGCTTAATGGTGCAATGCAATCATCTGACCCATAGGTGGCAGCCATCTCAAGCCAGAGGACGAGAGGACTCTAGCCGCCACGCATATAAAGGATTTATAGTGAAAAACTTTGTTTTTACTGGTTATACTTATTATTTACCTCCCCCGGCTGGCACCGCTCGTACACGTCATTGCAATGCCATGTTGGTGGCCTGTTTAAATAAAAAAAGAAACGACAATTTTTTTTAATGGAATCCGTTTGTAGCTCGGCCATTTCATAATAAGCGGGCTCGTGAAGGCAATGGGGTGTGGGATCTCGGGGGTCAATTGGCTCTCTGCTTGACGCGTTGCGGTTGCTACTCTCCTAATGATTCTCCTACCGCTCACCCACGCACCAATCGGCAATAGGGACAAGCGGGGGGGGGGGGGGGGCGCTAATTTATCCTCGGCTTTCACAATTAATGCCACCAAAATCCACACGCACCCCCTGGCAATCCGGTCACCGTGTGGCCCTGCTCGACGGTAACTGTACGGCTGAGCTTGCAGTTTTCACCGGGTGATCGTGAGAACCGCGGGTTTCACATCAAAGACAAAGTTCCCCCGTATAGCCTTAATAGATTTTTGGGGCAAGTGTTGTTAGCCAGCACCTATGAAGGTCGGAATGGCACGCGAGGGGGATGGGTGGTCGGCACCACGCCCGGCCGCCTTTGTCTCCCCAGTGTCGAGGTTTTTACACACCGCACTAGGTACTAATTGGAGGCTGAGTCGACCTAGGTGAGGCCCAGGACCGGTTCAGATGATCGTCACCGGTGTTGGCCACGAGTGGGGGCCGGAGGGGAGGGAGGAGGGGGGGGCGGGAATTGAACTCGGGGCCGCCCGGTTCGCAGCGCAAGGCGGCGCTAAAACGCTGTCACGCCGCCGGCTCCCCATCGAGCGCAGGGGCCCACGTGCTCAGCACAGCCGCTTGATGGCCTCGATCCACTGCTGCCGCTCGGCGGATGTGCTGGCCTGCAGGTAGTAGTGCACGTCCTCCGGCGAGATGATGTGGATGAGGTTGCCCTGCACCTTGTCCCCGCCTGCGAGCAGAGAGGAACGTGAGCGCGTTCGAGGCGGGTGGGCGGGCAAGGGTTCGTCTGCCCGTTTCGCTTCTGCGCTGCGTAGCCGCCGCGGTGCGATGGCCGTGCCGAGCCAGTGCTGGGGGCTGGCTCGGCACGGCTTCGGGTTGCACAGTGGAAAAAGAGGTCTCAAGAGAAAAGGGTGTAATCGTGACCAGATCTGTTTAGCCTTATTGACACCGGCCACACATTTAGGGTGAATCTTACAATCCGGAGCGCCTTATAATCTGGAGAACACGCTTTTAGATTTATTATTATTAATAATACTATTATTTTAATACTAAAACCGGTGGTAAGATGTTAACTACCTCGCCTGCTATACAGGAGGTCGTGGGTTCGATCCCGATCCCGACCCTGACACCTGCTGTATATTTGTATTTTTCATGTTCTCCCCGTGGTCACGTGGATTTTTCTCCGGGTTCTCCGGGTTTTCCCTCCACATTTAGAATCAACGTGCATTTAAGAGTATGTGGCTGCTATACATTTTCACGTAATAAGCTACTTCGTTAGCATTTGTGATAGCCAGGTCACGTCTGAAAAAGAGCCATAGAGCTCAGTGGGCCTTACCTGGTCAAATAAAAACATAGTTTAGTAACAGTTTTGATTTTTCGAAACTTCCTTTAGAAATAGGAAAGTTGCCGTGGTTGAATGGTTATCACACTGGGCGTGCAATCCAGAGGTCGCTGGTTTGATCTGATCTCCCGGTGTGGCAGCGGAAACAACGTTGCAGGTTTTGTTTTAATTAATTCCACCCCCGCCTCGTCCACCCAGTGGTATAAACGGGTAGACGGAGGCCTGGCCTAGTTGTATGTATATATGCTGAACTTCTTTCACGCCGTACGTAGCCAACCATGCTCATCGGAGGTGCGGGAACCGTGAGAGACAAGTTGATGCTGTCTCTTACGTTTCTGCGATGTAACAATCCGCATATGACCTGTGTGTGTATATTTATACGCCTTTAAATGTCCGTAGAAATCATGCTTATAGTTTGTTATCGTTCTTTTAATATTATTTAACTGAATCGGGTCTTCCGCTCGCTTGTTTAAACGTTAATGTGTTTTAATGCAACTTCTTTGTCGAATGATGCTAGCAATGTTTTCTCTCAAACCGCCCCCTCCAGGGAAAGGCGTGCATGCCAAATTATAATTGCGGTAAATCAAGTTAATTTCGGTAGATACGGTAATTACATTTTATGTCGACATTTGTTTAAGCGCTCACAGTATCGTGGCGGTAGTCGTGCTTGTGGCATAGCGCGATTTCTTGTCGATTGGGGATGTAAACAGACATTTCATTGTTCTATGTTCTGCAGCTGACTCATACATATGGGAAGTCGAGAACATGTTTTTCCTGTGAGAAAAAACGAAACGTCTTTCGTACGTGGAGAAATGTGTGCAACGGTATTCGACGTTGTGACGTTCCTCTTCGAATACAAGCAAAAGAGAAAGAATCTGTTATTTTGTTTAACTAATCGTACATTTGAACAAGCAATGTTGGGTCTGTATCTGGAAGTTGTTGCTTTTCATTTCAGAATTAAGTTGTAGGTTTACTCTTGCAAGGTTCGTCTGCTTTGTTGTACTGTACAGTACTTGTTTGTACATGACTGTGGTCTACACTGTTTATCTTTGTAGTTGGTCTGGCAGCTGTTTCATTTCGAGATGAATCCTGTTATTTTTACACTCGTGTGCATTTTAGTTTCACTTTTAATTCACCAAACAACCGTTTTGCAAAAAAAACTGTCGAGTGCCACATTTTGTGGTAAGCAGATTACTGCTGCTTCTGCTGCTGCTGCAAAAAAAGTGTAATTTCGTGAAAAATCCAAACCAAATTTCAACTTTACATCTTGCGTCAAATTTGGAAAACGTTTTTTTTTTGCTGGAAGGCCATGTGATCGAATGTCAAAGCTGGCCGGTTCCATGTTTTTCGCTGGCCTGGCTGGCGGGCCTGCAGGCCAGCGGCCCCTTGGAGGTCGACCACGTGCCGTGCACGTGTGTGTGTGTTGGCTCTCCGTGGGGAGCGGTGGTGTAGCGGTTAGCGCGCTGCACTACGAACCCGGAAACCCGAATTCGAATCCCGCTCACGACCAACACCAGTGACGATTATCTGAACCGGTCCTGGGCCTCCCCTAGGTCGATTCAGCCTCAAGTTAGTACCTGGTGCGGCGTGTAAACATTGCCACTGGGGAGACAAAGGTGGCCGGGCACGGTGCAGGCCACCCACCCCCCTCGTGAGCTGTGTCAGCCTTCATAGGTGCCCGCTAACAGCACTTGCCCCAACAGTCTGTTAAGGCTATACGGGGGATCTTTGTGTCCGTACCGGGGGGAAGGCCGTCCTCTCCCATGGCCGAGACGATGCTGTTTTTGAGTGCGAAGCCTCCAAGGGGGTAACGCGAATCCTCCTGTCGCCGCAGACAACAACACTGGGTCAGCCCTGCATCTGTGCAAAAGTTCACAGATTGTGAAACACCGTTTTTTGTTGCCCAAGAGTGACTCGCAAATTTCCTGCACGGAGAGCCTAATGAGACGTGTGTTTAGGCACGGGTTTGCATATCGGTGTCCTACTCACAAATGCACGACTCACACACACCTTGTTCATCATTTTATTGCACTATTATTTTTGACCGTTCCGAGTCCATGCCTGTTGGATTTTCAGTTTCATTCGGCTCGGCCAACAGCTGAACGTATCTTTGGTTTCGCGAGGGAGGAAACTCATTCGCTGTCCTCTCTCTTCACAGGCGCCCTGCTAACCGGGCAGGTGGGTGCCTCAAGCACATGACGATGTCAGCATCTTCTTGGTTCCTTCGGTAAAGTCACGTAGAAGGGAAGTAATAAAATAATAAAAATAAAACATTATAAAATAATTCTCACGACGTTTCGGCCGCAACGCAAGCAGCCGTCCTCAGGTGAAGAATGAAACACCACCAAGCTTGGAGTGTATATTTAAGCTGGGTTGGAGGGGGGAAGAAGAGCGCCTTGACAAAAGAATTTGCATATCAAGAGGAATTTAGCATATTTATGGAAATGCGTTTAGCATATTTATGGGAAATGCGTTTCCCATAAATATGCTAAATTCCTCTTTTGTCAAGGCGCTAATTCTTCCCCCCTCCAACCCAGCTTAAATATATGCTCCAAGCTTGGTGGTGTTTCATTCTTCACCTGAGGACGGCTGCTTGCGTTGTGACCGAAACATCGTGAGAATTATTTTATAATGTTTTATTTTTATTATTTTATTACTTCCCTTCTACGTGACTTTACCGAAAGAACCAAGAAGATGAATTCCTGCAGTCACGAAGGCTTTAAATCGAGATGTCAGCATCATCCACGACTAACTCAATGCACTGGATTGCTGGAGTGTGGTGCAATCCCACCTGGAATTATTTTATTCTCTCAACGTGTTAGCAACTTAGCCATTGGCATCACGACTTGAGACAAAGTATCACTTTGGAACTCTGGCAGCAAGCAGTGTATGGACGCTGTGTGTCGGAAAATGGCACAGGGAAGAACACTTAAATGTAAATTTTTGTCATCATATACACACGCACACACTCGGGGCTTGCTGCACTTTTTCACACGCCCTACCAAACGGAAATGTTCCACGCATGGCAGTCAAACTGATATGTTCAGAGCTGGAATTTAGCCAACATAAGTTAAAACTACATTTCTTACATACAAGTCTCTGATGACTCGCTACACTTGAGAACCACGTTTTAATCACAGCTGACTAACATCCGGGTTCCAACCCAGGATCTCAGCGCTCTGCCAGCTCAGTGACCCCGATCACCTGGCCATCACTACGTTAACTAAATCAAAATGTTGCCGAAACGCACGGCATTGCAGAGGTCGCAAACGGGGTTTGATTCCTTACCTGTACCCGGCCGCACCAGGGTCGTAAATGGGTACCCGTACCCGGCCGTACCCGTACCCTACCCATACCCGGCTGGGTACGGGTAGGGTACGGGTTTCGGGTACCCGATCGCGACCTCTGGGATGAAGCCATGTTGCAGGCGCGGGTGGGTTGATTCTAGGAACTTGAATTGTGAGAAGAGACAAGACGTTGGGAAATGAGGGACAAACAGTTACTCACCAGTGACTCACGGCCTACCCGTACCCGGCCGCACCAGGGTCGCAAACGGGTACCCGTACCCGGCCGGGTACGGGTAGCCGGGTATCGGGTAGGGTACGGATATCGGGTACCCGGTTGCGACCTCTGCGGCATTGTCGATACGATTCTTGGAAAAAGATTGCGGCTCTAAAGTTAGGACACTCTATGTCACCGCCGCAGTGGTGTTCACTGGATAGAGGCCATCAACCCCCTTCGCGTGCCCGGTCAAAGTTTGCCATTTGATCGCCCACACGCCTGTGCCTTGATAAAGAACGCGCCTGGCTCACAGCCCACTAAGCCGTTGACATTAATGATGCCACGAATCTCTCCGCCCGGAGCGACGTTTCAACATTCTCCATCTCTCCCATCCCTGAATAATGACTGACGAAAAGGCAAGCGGCTTAAGTCCGAACTGAACGGAGATGCCTCGCGTGTAAACAATACCCATGGAGCTCAAATGGGGACCTTTGCGTAACAATGTTGTTGACGTCCGAGAGAGAGAGAGCCTTGAGTAAAAAACGTGGGGTGGCTCAATCACGGCGTCGGCAGCGTTCGCAGCTGTCGGTTTGTTCCCTTCCCCGGTGATGAATGACCATCCCCACCCCTTCTCTTTGGCGTGTCCAAACCTGCAACTGTTGCCACGGTGCTTTGCTCAACGTCTATTGCGGTGAGGCAGTAGCCGGGTGCCTACCGAGACGTTCCTCGTCCAGCACAACCACCCAATTCAACGTTGTTTACCTCGCTCTGCCCGGTCAGGTCACGTCCTCTCGAATATAATTGCGTTTTGAAAAAAAAAGGCGATGTCTGTTGTTGGGTTTTTTTTCATCATCTTTGAGCTGCTTTGGGTTTCTTGAGTTGTACGTTTCATGGGCGAAGAAACGCCGCATTTTACTCGTTGGTTCATGCAGCAAATGGCACATCGTTTGAAAATATAATGAGGGAAAATTTATATATTCAGTTTTTTGTATCGTCATCGTTTATGCAAATCGAATCCTTTAATTGCTGAGAAACCACAGACAAGCTGGAATTCAGACGGACATTGAGTCAGTGCCAAAAACTGGCCAAGCTCTGCAGTCCTATATATATTAAGATTTTAAAAAATATTTGTTTAAATTATATTTTAGAAAAATCTACTATTGTGCACCGTGTACGGCTTGTTTTGTGCGTTGGCTTTAGGTTGCACAAAATCAACTCGAGGACATCAGCGAACGTTTGCCCAACGTTGGCCCAACGTTGGTCCAATGGTCCAACGTTGCATTTAGGAATTAGCTTTTTTGCCCGTCCAAGGGTGTATATTGCAGTAAATCTGAAATATTCAATAGAAAATTGTATTATTCATGAGGGGGGTTGCCCTATGTGGAGTGACGTCACCCGCTCATGATTATTAATGAGCGGAAGGGTGCGGCATGTGGAGTGACGTCACCCGCTCATGATTATTAATGAGGGGAGGGGTGGCGGCATGTGGAGTGACGTCACCCGCTCATGATTATTAATGAGGGGAGGGGTGGCGGCATGTGGAGTGCTTGACCTTCTTGTGCGTTAGTGTGAATTGCCACGCGGGCATGAATATTAATGAAAGGGGGGGAGGGCCTTTTTTCAGTGACGTCACGCACGGATGTAGTACTGTGAAGCGTAGATTTATTTTTTGCCGTCACTTTCTGTAAAGAAACGCAATATTTTGCGTAATAAATAGTTAAATTCAGCTCGACTTTCCTCTGCGTCAGTGTAAAAATCCACCCACTCATGAATATTAATGAGGGAGGGTGAGCCTCATATGGAGTGACGTCACGCGGGGGGGTGGGCCTCATGTGGAGTGACGTCACGCGGGGGGGGGGGGCCTCATGTGGAGTGACGTCACGCGGGGGGGCCTCATGTGGAGTGACGTCACTCGCGGGACGGACAGACATTTCTGGGTGATTATAGTCGGTAATATTCCTTTGCCCAGATATGTTGGGAAGGCATCGGCTGCTATTGTGATATTCTTGGCTCTTTCGGTAAAGTCACGTAGAAGGGAAATAATAATTAATAATATTACTAATATTACCGAAAGAGCCAAGAATATGAATCCCTGCAGTCACGAAAGATTTAAATTGCTATTGTGATGTTTGCGTCTCTACCTTCTCACCTTTGTTGGGTCGTAATAATGCAGGTATGCAGGCTCCTCTCTGAGCACAAACTTTCTTATCTTCCAGTTCAACCTCTTGTGGCCCTAAGCAAAAAGAATGAAATGACATTTCAATGTGTTGACTTTTTTTTCCACCTCCATTGTCAACTGTGTTCTTTTATGTTCTACGATAAGCATCTGCTATCGCTTTCGGCTGCTTTAGCTCGATGATTAATGCCTTTCTGGCGTCCGCCCGGCGCGTTCTGGATCGTAGCCACAATCGCGACTGTGCCTGCAGTCTACAGGAGGCTCAAATCGCCGTCATAAATCCGCGATGCCACGCAGAGCAAGCAGTGTCGGTAAAAGCAAATCATGTCAACGCAATTGAAAATATATCATGGTTTGCGAGCGTCGCGTATTTAAACCGCATTGCTTGCACCGTTAATTACCCGCGGCACGGCCAGTGCTTATGAATGCAGGAAGAAAACACAAATTGTCCTAACGCAGACAAATTGCCGGCAGTATCAGTGCACGCGGGCGGGTGGGGGTCGCATTAACAGCACCACCGCAGGCAACCGTCGGTTCTGCTCATTAATCCGAAGGTACTTCACGTAGCCTGGGCGATCGGGCGTCTGGGTTCATTGGTCAGGTCTTGGGAGATGCCCTGCGAAATGTCTGTCGGTGATGGGCTGGTAATTGGGTTGGAGATCCCGGTGATTACGAGCGCTGCTGGCTCTTGTAGCCTGTTGGGAGGCGTGAGAGGCCGCGCGGTCACCTGCTTGAGCAGGCAGCCCTGCTTGATGATGCGACCCCTGAACTCTTCCCGCAGGATGGAGCACTCGTCATCGCTGTCTGTGTCCTGCGCGCCGTGCCTGCTGTCGATCTGCAAACGGGGGAACTCGGGCGTCAGCGCGCGGCCTTTCGGCGAGGCGTCTTCTTGGAATAATGTGGCTCCAAAAGCATGGCGAAGTCAATCAGGGACATGTTGTTAATTGTTTTTTTTACCCTTCTATCTGGCAACAAAACTGACACCTTTTTTTTACAAGGAGTCATGTTTGCATAGACCACAATACCTGCAGCCATAATGCAAACAAAAAACATAACTCTGATAATATATGCACTGTCCTTGAAGTTGATTGATCCACACCCAAGACAGCTTTCCTTAGAGCCTAGTCTCACATGAGTTGGACCAGATGGCGTCATCTGGTCCAACTCATGGCGTCATCTGGTCCAACACCATGTGAGACTAGGCTCTAAGGAAAGCTGTCTTGGGTGTGGATCAATCAACTTCAAGGACAGTGCATATATTATCAGAGTTATGTTTTTTGTTTGCATTATGGCTGCAGCTATTGTGGTCTATGCAAACATGACTCCTTGTAAAAAAAAGGTGTCAGTTTTGTTGCCAGATAGAAGGGTAAAAAAAACAATTATCATATTTTTTACTGGCAAATGAGGTTCCAATGGTGTACAGGGACATGTTGTTAAAGTCGTATTTTGGATGCTCAAGGGATCGCTTCTCGTAACGAGCAAAGATATTGGAACACAATGCAGATGCCTCGTCATCGAAGTTAAATGCAAGACATTTGTAGCGCTGCTCAGGTTTGCGGCTGTTGAAAAAGACATTTGCATGAACTTTCTCGCTTTTTAAGGTGACACAATCGATAGACACATTCACAAGCAGACACTTGGCGTTGATTCAGCATCGACATGCAAATTTTAAATCGCTTTCAAGATACATCTTCTTCTCAGCAAATTTAGTTGAACGCATCCTTTCGACTGGAATACATTTCAGATGGCTCATTCTTGGAGATTTACTTTGCAATGTAGAATGCGATGTGTTAATTGGATCCACGTGCATTCGCGGGTCTCCCCACGTCGACTTGGTCTGGCGTTGGGCTACACGGAACCGAAGCTCCCAGCAGGCGTGGAGCGAAACATCGGATACCGTGGCGAACAACGTGTGGTACAACCCGAAAACAAGCCGGAGAGCTGTACGGCACAACCGCAAACAGGTCCCTGCGGGGTGGGCTGGTAGGAACGAACAAATACGATACGAAGGGAGAGTTTGATGCCTAGTTCTAGGCTTTAGGCCTTGCTGTAGGCTTTAGGCCGCTGTGAGTTAATTTTTAATTTAAATGTTTTAATTAAAAACTATCTCAGGGAATTATAAGGGAATGTTACACTTGTTTAGCCAGGAAAGCCTCACTGAGTCTAAAGGTTTTTTTTAGGGTCCTGTCAAGTGTTTGCAGTAGGGGGCGATGCTGCTACACCTAATCGGACATCGGACGGACGGACGGACGATATAATCTATTGTAGGCTGGTTCACTTCGTTCCTACCAGTAAAAAATATATACTGTATTCACACGTGTTGCGACTGTGTGGTGTGTAGCGGAGGGTAGTGCTGCAACATTTATCGGCATGCTGTACTTATATGATTCACACCATCACCTGTCCACACCGACCAGCACGGTGAAGTATGGTGAAATAACCACAATGACTGGCATGATGTGGAAAGGTCTTCATCCAGCAGTGGGTTGAAAAAGGGCTGAACATCGTTATATAAACTGTCAGAATATTTTGTGACTGTGTATTGCAGATACACTCCTGCATTCATGTTTTCTTCAATACTTATTTTACCATGAAGTAAAAGCATCTCTGCAAAATGAAAGTACAATAATTGAGTAATGAGCCTCAGTCCTTATCGCTCGTCAGATGTCACTGAGAGGACAATTGATTAAGTTTCCCATTTTCTTCCATCCAAAGGTAAACCAGGGTTAAACTGCTCACGAGATTCCACATTCCCAAGGTGATCTAGGGCGAATTCTACCCACACGCACCTTGGTATGTCTCTGCATAATGTGTAACTTATGTAATGTACAGCGATGCGTCTGTAAAGTCATTGAGTGCTGATGGTTTGCAGAGCGTAAGAAGCTGCCAAGACAGACCGTAACGGAAGCCTCCATCCTGTTTACAAATCTCTCCATGGCCTTGCCCCACCTTATCTCGCGTCTCTCATCTCCCATGTCCCCTTCCGTCCGCGTCTTTCCCAATCTTCTCTCTGCCTCTCTCTCTGCCCCTACTTCTCCCTGTGCCCAATCAGCAGCACTGCTACCCATAGACTCAGTACTGTCCATAGACTCATCACTGCCCATAGACTCAACACTGCCCCATAGACAACACTGTACCATAGACAACACTGTACCATAGACAACACTGTACCACAGACAACACTGCACCATAGAGTCAACACTGCCTATAGACTCTACACTGCTCATAGCCTCAACATTGCACCATAGAATCAACACTACACCATAGACTCAACACTGCACCATAGACTCAACACTGCCCATAGACTCAACATTGCCACTGTACACTAAGCAGTCTACCTCCTTAACCTCCCTTCGTTCCTCGCTTAAAGCCTCACCACATCTTCTCTATCATCGCCCATTCCCTTCCTCTTCCCTCCCCTCGCCCCTCCACTCCTTCCCGTCCCTCCCCTGCCCCTTCGTGATCCCCCTAAGAGCCCTCTATCTGCAGGTCACTCATTCCTCAATCCTGGCGCCCTCTGGCCATCTAAACCATTCCATTCTGTCACCGTTTACTCTAAAACTCTGTCACAGTGCCTTGACTGAAGGCGCTCTATAAATATGCAACTGCAAGGTAAGATATCATCGTCTCCGCGGGTGGCCCCCCCATTGGACACGGCTCGGATGTGCCGGTGGTGGAACAGGAACGGCGTGGGGTTAGCGACCTCCTGGACATACATATCGCTTCCCTAATCGTCAGAAGTATTTCACGGTCTATATACTTTTGCAATATGTCCTTATATACTTGCTTTTTTAGTGACTTTTCCCCCCTAAATTTTGCACTCCCAGCGGTGATTTGCATTGCTGCTGTAACTTTCTGACCCACCACCCCACCACCCCCCGCCACGCTTAGGACATCTGTAGAAAAAAAGAGCTTTGTGGAGCTCATCGGATTCCCTCCAGTATATATAGAATAAAAAAAGTAGTGCTGTTGATCCTGCATAATGCATGGGCATAATATGCCTTTGAAACCCCCCCCCCCGCCCACCTCCTACGCATTTTCCATGAATATGCTAAATTCCTCTTCATATGCACAGTCTTTTTTGTTAAGGCGCTCTTCCACCTCCAACCCAGTTTATATTTAAGCTCCTAGCTTGGTAGTGTCTCATTCTTCACCTGAAGACGGCTGCTTGCGTTGTAGCCGAAACGTCGTGAGAATTATTTCATTTTATTATGTTTTATTTTTATTATTTTATTACTTCCCTTCTACGTGACTTTACCGAAAGAACCAAGAAGATGAATCCCTGCAGTCACGAAAGCTTTAAATCGAAAAAAAGAAAAAAAACCTCACGGATCCGACGATTCCCCCCCCTCCCCCATCCTTGGCCGACTCGACCGCTCGGCGGCGCGAGCGCGTCGGTTGAAACATCAAAAAGAAGAAACTCACGAAACAGTAGAGGGCCTCCGTGTCGTCGAGGAACTGCGAGTTCGAGTGTGCGGCGGACTTGGCTCTATCGCCCGTCGGGCGGACGTAGCCGTCGTCCAGTAGCGCGAGGCACGCGAGGAGTCCCTCGGCGCGGGTTCGCACAACCTCCGAAGACACGAGCCAGTTGACCACGCACGCGCCTGCACGCGGACGCGCAGAGTCACGCACGGTCGATCGCTCGCGCGTGGCGAGGTCGGGAACACTCCGATCGTGCCACACTAGGTACTAATTTAAGGCTGAGTCGACTTAGGGGAGGCCCAGCACCGTTCAGGTGCTTGCTACTTAAATAAGCCGTGGTCAGCAAGCGAATTTAGGTTGCCGTGTTCGCGGTGCAGTGCACTAAGCTCTACCACTCCACAAAGACAAACAAAGACAAAGATCCCCGGTGTAGCCTTGACAGACTGTTGGGGCAAGTGCTGTTAGCGAGCACTTCTGAAAGCCTGCTACAGCACCCGAGGGTGTGGATGCCCAGCACCATGCCCGGCCACTTTTGTCTCCCCAGCGGTGATGTTTTTACACAAGGCACCAGGTACTCATTGGAGGCTGAGTCGATCTAGGGGAGGTCCAGGACCGGTTCAGATAATCGTCACTGGCGTTGGTGGCCGTGAGCGGGAATCGAACTCGGGTCGCCGGGTTCATAGCGCAGCGCGCTAACCGCTACACCACCGCTCCACAAAAACGAAGTATACACGCACAAATGCGCACACAAACCTTTTTCATGCCGATGATGTGACAAATTACACGAATCACCTCATTAATGTTGAATTGACAGAGCAGGCATGTGGTCTGTTTTCTGTATATTAGTGTTTGGCAGAGCCCAGAGCGAGTTGAGCTAGAATCGATCTCAGTGTGGAAAACATGTGGTGCTCCATTACTTTTTCGTGACAAGGTCATTTCAGTCCTCGTGCTCGCTGCAGCTCACGCGTTTTAAGAAACATTGCCGCCTATTCGTCGTTGATTCATATTGAAGAACACTGCACTGGCAGTCATCAGGAATCTCATCACGGTGTGTGTGGTGTGTTAACGTCCCGTCGTTGGGAGGGCGGGGGAGCAACCCTCGTAACAACGAACGCGGCACCGAATGGGCCCAAACAACGGCAAGTTTTGCACAGCGGGCAGCACCAGGCAGTCATCTCAACGAACCCCACAGCACCTGGCTGTGTCTCGTGACCTCCTCCTGCCAGCGAGCCCCCATCACTTCACCCGCCCTCATCAGGGCGCGTAGGTAAAAATTTCAAATTAATGATTTTTATTTTATTTTTATTTTACTTTTATTAATTTTATTTTTTTACCTACGTGACTTTACCGAAAAAACCTAAGAATATGAATCCCTGCAGTCACGAAAGCTTCAAATCTAGAATTAGCCATGTGTGTTTGTTGTAGTACAGATTTAGACTGATGGCCTTAATCTAAGTTGTCTTGTGGTTGTTGTTGGTTGTTTAACTTGCATCCCACTGAGATTGTTGCACGCAGCGTTGGTGTAAGGTGATTTTTTTCTGCAATATTTTGCTGTCTTTTCTTGGATTTCTGTTTGCACTTAGTCACATATTCACTTTAAGATGTGTTTTGTTCATGTTTTTGTTTTTTGTTTGTTGCGGTTGCACCCGATTCAAGAGCCGAATGGCTCACAGGGCTATACCTAATAAATGAACTTGAACTTCGTTCCGAATGGCGGCGTCGGCTGCTGTTTTTTCGCAGCGCAGTGAGAAGTAGGCAGCCGTTTAGTCGCCGGCGCCACCACGGAGCTCTTGTGCGCAACGGAGGATGGGCGTTCGCACGTCTCTTCAAATGCCACTCTTCCCAAAGCGCACGTTGATCACGGGACCGCTGCGCGTGGACAGGTGTTCACTCGGCAGCGAGGGACTAGTGCCATGAACTCCGGCACACGTCAACAGAGTAAAGGGTACACGTGTGTGTTACTCGCAGGCAAAAGCAAGATGCCAAAATGTAAACACAAAATAACAACCCGAAGATAACGTACGTGCGAATATTGCAATGGGCTTCTTTAAATCCGTGCGTTATTCGCTCCGGGATTTTTATTCCGACTGTGGCTTGTTGAACATTGCAGCCGAGCGTGACGGGTGGAGAGTTAAAATGGGCAGGCAAGGTCCAATATCGCCGCTTTATAAAAAAAAACAAGCACGTGCCACTGAAGACGAGCTTGGGGGGGCTGGGGGGAGAATGTGATCCGATATAGACACATAAACAAATCGTGAGATTGTGACTCTCAGATGAAATGAGGCTTATTGGTGTGTGGACGAAGGCTGCGTGATGAGCCAGGAGCGGCCTGGGCAGTTAAGGGTTTCACAACCTCACACCTCAACAGATAATCCTGAAAAAAGGTAACAGTTAACTCTTTAAAATTGTCACACGTAAAAAATAAACAAAAATCGAAGTCAATATGTTGAACAGCAAAAAAACAGATCTGAAATGTACAGTGCTTGCACATTTCCACTTATTCGTTCATATAAACAGCCCCACATTAATATTAAATGAAGAAATGTGTTAATGCAGCAAAGTAGTTCAGTAGATCAAGAGAGGGCGGAGTGGTACCACAGTGGCCGGTGCATTTAGCTGTGAACCAAGTCACCTGGGCTTAACTTCTGGCCACAGCCAACATCAGCGGATGAGGAGGGCTGCCACCCCCCCCGCCCCCCGAGGCACAAAAACTTGGACGTCTCATGGCAAGAAGAAGAAATCTTAATTTTGGAGCTTTCGTGATTGCAGGAATTATTCTTTGGTTCTGTCGGTAAAGTCACGTATAAAGATACAATAATAAATGAAATAATAGCATACGACGTTTCGATTGCAACACAAGCAATCATCATCAGGTATAAATGAAATCGATTTTTTGTTGCTATTTCATTTATACCTGATGATGATTGCTTGTGTTGCAATCGAAACGTCGTATGCTATTATTTCATTTATTATTGTATCTTTATACGTGACTTTACCGAAAGAACCAAAGAAGAAGAAATCTCTCACGACACCAGAAGAGGCGAAGACCACATGCAAATGCATTTCCTTGAGCGCTGTACAACAGTATTACTAAGCAGCTGGCAGAAACTGCATTTTTAATGTCCCGGGGAATACTTCAGATTTCCCAGGACAGCTGCCTGACAAAAAAAAATAACGGACGATCCTGGGAAAACTATGACAGGTGGAAACCCAGAGTGGTGAGCGATGTCTGTATTTGTCCCCGGGTGGCTCTTTCATGAATCCTCACGGATGAGGAGAGGCCTTCATCTAGCGGTCGATTGACAAAGGGCTGCAGAATCAGGATGAGAATGTTTATTTAGACTGGAGGGGGAGGAATCCGATTAGCTACGAAGCTCCTTCGGCACAGGTGTCCAGTAAGGGGCACGAGGTCAGAAAGTTACAACAAACGACACAAACAAAACGATAGGAGTGCAGAGTATAGGGAAGGTAAGCAAGTCACGCGAAAAATACACAAGTACACGTTGAAAAAAGTATATAGATCGTGACATACATCTGACAATTAGGGAAGTGGGCATCTATTTTTGTACCCCATTTTCAAAAACTGACTGGTCCTTTGCACCGCACTTTGCTCGTAAAATTACTTTTTTGAATTTATAAAAACAAGAACCGACAGCGCTGTTCGCGCTTCAACACGGCGCATTGTCTTCGGTGGGGGGCGGGGGGTTGGAGGATTTACGTGGGAGAAGCGTTTTGATCGCATGGGGTCCTGAGGATGGGCGAAGAGAATAAGAAGAGGGGGGGGGGTGTAAAAACATCGCCACTGGGGAGACAAAGGCGGTCGGGCGTGGCGCCGGCCACCCACCCCCTCGTGTGCAATGCCGGCATTCGTAGGTGCTCACTAACAGCACTTGCCCCTACAGTCTGTTAAGGCTATGCGGGGGATCTTTGTCTCTATGGTTATGCGTGGAATTTAAAGCCTATTAGTAGAGGGTCCATACCAACCGGCACCGACCAGCAGAGCCATCCATGAGGTATGGCGAATCGGGGTGACTGCCCCGGGCCCCGCGCTTTGGGGGGACCCGTTCTTTTCAATGTAACGGTGTCAGATCTAATACTTCCGGTTTAGTTTGAAGGCGTTGTCGGGGCAGCGGGGGAGGGTGGGCCCACACGGTATGATTTTCCGCGGGCCCTGCACCCCCTGCTGACCAGCATGGTGAAGTATGGTCAAAAAGCCCCATGATACGCATGGTCGTGGCGAGAATCTCGTTCAGCAGTGGATTGTCAAAAGGGACTCTGTCGATGTCCACGCTCACGGAGGATGTACCTGTGAAGCAGTCTTTGTAGAGCTTGTTGCTGCTGTTGCAACTCTCCGACTTGATTCCACTCTCGGGGTCTTTCATTCTCGTCAAGATCTCTCTACGCAAGCAAGGAAATGTACAATTTGTCAAAAGGAGAATTTCAGTTTTTTTGTCGAACGGCAATGCGTGGACTTGTACGTGTGGCAGTGTAGTTTTTGCGGCGTGACAATCATTGCATTGGAGGATGCTGTTGACAAAGTGGGGCGTGAAAGTCACCCGCGAGCACGCGGTGACATCGTAACGCCCCCGGTGCAGAATCTTAACATCCACTCGGGGTGGAGCGGTGGCACTGTGGTTTGCGCGTGGCGCCATGCACAAGTTCGATTCAAGCGCCATGGGCTACCATCGATGGAAAAGTGATGTCAGAGCTGGTCCCGTGACTAATGCGTGATCGGGTGGAGTTTTACACTCACGCAGAAGATGGTGGGGCATGAAAACAAAATTCTCGCAAATTCGTTTGAAGTTTCAAGCCACTTTATTGAAACTCTCCTCCTCCTATCTTAATTTTAGAACTTTCGTGACTGTAGGAATTATTATTTGGTTCTTTCGGTTAAGTCACGTCTAAAGATAAAATAATAAATTAAATTAAATAATAGAATACGACGTTTCGATTGCAACACAAGCAATCATCATCAGGTATAATGAAATAGCGACATAATATCTAACCAGAAAACTATAGACAGACATATTAGCAGACAGATATCACAAGATACATACATAGCGAGAGCAACACAGGTGACAGAGAGGGGTGATCGTCTCTGTGGGGTGGCCTTAAATAGACAGAGGGGAGGGCGGAGGCGTAATTGACCACGCGTCGTCGCACTCATTGACATGTTAATTTTTTCTCTAACCCCTCCCTCTCTCCGCCCCCGCCCCCCTCTGTCTATTTAAGGCCTCGCCACAGAGACGATCTCCCTCTCTGTGCCTGTGTGCTACTCTCTCTATGTATCTTGGTGATATCTGTCTGCTTATATGTCTGTCTATAGTTTTCTGGTTAGATTTTTGTTGCTATTTCATTTATACCTGATGACGATTGCTTGTGTTGCAATCGAAACGTCGTATGCTATTATTTAATGTATTATTTTATCTTTATACGTGACTTTACCGAAAGAACCAAAGAGTAATTCCTGCAGTCACGAAAGCTCCAAATTTAAGATCATACTTTATTGAAAGTTAATCTAATAATTAATTATACGCAGCAACAAAGTGTATTGGGTGTCGTTATTTATTTCTTCAGCACTTGAGAAATAAAGGTAAGTCTAATTTATTATTCTACATTATAGTAAAATAGACATCTCTCGGTGGTTTTCCAAATATTGTATCGATTTCCAATTTATTTCAACCCCAGCGACCGAAAACAGAAGAGAATAAAGTATCAGAGCAGTGAATTTGAACAAATTGAAGGTCAGTTATATATATAGTGCTACAGTGACATGAAGTGAGGTGTTTTATGACGTAGATTTGTGCAAGAATCACCGCCATTAATACAGTGCTACAGTGAACTGCAGTGAAGTGTTTGATGACATACTTTAATACAAGCTTCACTGCCATTCAATTTCCACAAGATACAATGATACTCTGCTCAATTTCTTTCGTAAATATTACAGCTTCCGTCCTAGGACGGTCAAACAAGCTTGTGTTTAATATCAATCCCTGGCCCTGCTTGGACACTGCCCCCCCCGCCCCCCCGAGTCGAATTCCGATGTCTCGCGAAAACCCAGCGTAGTTACGGTTTCAGTGCCGGCCCGAGCCTCTTGGGGGCCCTAAGCAGAATTTGATTTGGGGGCCCCCCTCCCACCACGCAGACTCATCTGTGCTAGAAGGTGGCCAGGGGGCCCCAAGCAGCCGCTTAGTTCGCTTATGCCTCGGGCCGGCCCTGTACGGTTTGTATACAGCTCGGCTCGACAGCGAAAAGCCACTGGGAGCAAAACGCCTCTCTCCACGAGGGCCATCCGTGCTGGCTCGGCTCGCAAGCGCCAGTGGAAAATGGGTGCCAGGGCAGCCGTCGTCCGCCGGAGAGGAACGCTACCGGAGGTTGAGTGAGTGCTCCAGGCGGATGGACTGGCGCAGTGAGGAGCGAGTGAAGGGTCGCCCTTCCTGGAGGCAACGGGCAGCGGAGCGCAGGTCCAGCACCCAGGCGTCACGCTCCTCGAGAGACGAGGCCTGCATCACCAGCTCCTGCTTCTTGTTGACCACCTTGAAGACCGTCTTGGAGTGCGCACGACACGGTTAGGAACCACACCGGCCCCCCGCCCGCCCGCCCCCGAACTCCCCACCCCGGATTAGAACTGCCTCAAAAAACGACGACGCACGCTGAGCCGACTAAACCAAAGCACCCGCGTCCGTGTGGAGAAAATCAGAGAAATCCCAGCGGCATGCGACTGTGGAAATTCTGGCCAGAGCGTAGTGAACCGCATTGTAAATCTGTTCACTACGGCATTGACGACATCCACTCCCGAGGCTGTGTGGTGAGCTATCAGAGCTAGACACGGAGTTATGGGTTATTATGCAAAACCATACGCATGGAGAAGAAGCCACATGCTACGGAGTTTATTCAGCATTATTTTCTGTAGATGACGATAGATACGATCTTTTTGAAGCCGGATGACAGCTCAACCTTCTCAACTCTTCTTCCATGGTTATGACTCGGGCACCCTGGCACAGAGTGTGGTTCTTTCGGTAAAGTCACGTAGGTATACAAACAAAATAAAATAAATCACGACGTTTCGGGCGCAACACAAGCGTCCGTCATCAGGTGGGAAAGCGTGGCCTGCTGCTGATGCAGACTGTTTTTTAAACAGTTTTTTTAAACAGTCTGCATCAGCAGCAGGCCATGCTTTACCACCTGATGACGGACGCTTGTGTTGCGCACGAAACGTCGTGATTTTTATTTTATTTTTTATACCTACGTGACTTTACCGAAAGAACCAAAGAGTATGGATTCCTGCAGTCACGAAAGCTTCAAATCAAGACAGAGTGTGGTGTTGCAAAGCGAATAGAGGGAGTGGGTTGGATGGGAATGGAGGGAGCTTGAAACATGGACCTGCCCTTGTGCAAGTGCTCTCAAAAGAGAACGAGAGAGAGCACAGACCAAGAGTTTAGTCCATGCTTGGGGGTCTTTAGTCACGACTAGGGAAGGACGTTTAAGATGTTTCTCCCCCACTTGCAATTCCTCAGTGGTGTTTTTCGATGACATCTTTGCTGGGTGCAGGTTAATGGCAAGCACAGGAGACTGATGTTCCCATTTTCAACGGAATTGTGGGTAACACAAAGCAAAAGGCCAATAACAACGTTGTAAGAAACCTTGAATCAAATGATGACAACATGAAGCAATAATGAACAATATTTAACAATAACTCTCATTTTAACTTAACATTTCAGTGAGATGATCTACAGCGGTCTCCGTGGGAAGTGGTCCGTGGTGCTGTTGCAGATACGATTTTCTCACGAAACACCAGATTATAATCACTTGAATTATGTTTCACAGACCAGCGGTGCACGGTTGGGAACGATTGATTGTCCAACAGCGCTCACCTTTATCGAGTCAGTTTTGGATACGCAACGAGTGCAATTGCCTATTCCAAAAAAACCGAATTGAAAGTAGGCAAAGTATTTCAGTGAAAACAAGTATAACCCTTAAAAACAAAGTTTTTCACTATAAATCCTTTATATGCGTGGCGGCTAGAGTCCTCTCGTCCTCTGGCTTGAGATGGCTGCCACCTATGGGTCAGATGATTGCATGGCAGCATTAAGCAATTGGTAATTAAATATAATATTTTTTGTCCTAAAAAGTGTAAAATTTTGGAATTTTTTTTCACGAACATGCTTTGTCACGCACAACGAGTCTGTGTGCAAAATGTCAGCTCGATTGGATTACGGGAAGTGGGTTAAAAAACGACCGAAAGATTTGGACGGTCGTAAGCAAGCAAGTGAACTTAATATAATTTAAAAGAGACGTGGCGTTTAATCCGTGCGGTAGGAACATCACGATTCATTTTCACGGAACGGTAGTTGCCATCTGCGCCTGTTAATCGGAGCAATAGGAATGAGCAGCGGCAATGTCCTCCATCGTAACTGCCTGCACAAATTCCGCTAAAAAAAAAACCCGCGGTGAACGCATTAGAATGGGAAATTTGGTTCAGTTGAAACGTTTGATTTAATCGTATTCATTGTGTTCAATGCGTGCTCCACTGATACTGGATCTCAGTGGCAATAAGTAGCATTATTGCCAGTATTCAATCATATCCTGTATTGCTTTGGATGCTAATGTTTAATTTCCACAGAATTCTTTATCGGACAATTATATTGTTTTAGATTAATGCAATGCCATGAATAATTCATGAAAATATATGAATGTGCTGTTTTGTTATTGGGTTAAGAATATCATAATAATTTATGGTTCGAATATAATGCAGCACAATTACACAGCTATTTCTTGTAATTGTTTGTCAATATATTATTGTACATAATGTATGAAATATCATTATACGCGCTAATATAATCAGTTTGCAATGCTTTACTGTACTGCAAATTATTGTGGAATAAAATGCAACTTCAATTTATTGGGAATGACAGTTTGCTGAAATGTGGTTAAATTTGCAACGTTAATAAGAAGAACATTGATGATTACAGCTAACAGCAAATTAAGATAGAACGCGACGGCATTATCGAGTGCGGTACCTGCGAATGTGGTTCTCGTGAGTCATGGACCCACGAAGAATGACCTCCCCCAAAGCTGATTGAGGTAACCCGTGGGTTGCTTAGAGGGCCAGAGCAATGACCTGGAACTCCCGAGGCCCTGGGTTCGAATCTGGGTTTTAGCCACCTGTGACCAAGTGTAATGAGATGATGGTCTCGGCCCAGCAACAAAAGGGCTGCACACAAAAAAAGTATTACATTTCTTTCGTCACTGAATTTGGCAAACGTCCAGCTCTGAGAATGTCACAAAACGTTTGGCGTCACTGATATGCGACGTAGCAGGGCGTGTGGGCGTGAGCGGAGCGTCTTCAAGCGCGTGGATAAAAGAGGACACCTCAAAGATTAGACGCAGCTCTGTGATATCTCCTTCCGCGGGCCGTTCTCTAACGCGGAGTGATGCGCACCGCTCAACGCCCCCTCCCTCCCGCTCCCACATTGCCGCTGCAGACAGTAGGAACGGACGACTCACAGGGCGCTTGCTGTAGTCCAGGCACGGGCTGACGACCTGGCAGTCCTTCAGAGGGATGGAGCCCTTGGAGGAAACCTCGCCCTTGCACGTGTAGTAGGTCAGGCTCTCTCCATCCAACATGAACCAGCGCGCCTTCCAGTTGTGCACAACGTGGCCCTGCGGATTCGCACAGCAATGACCGAGCAGCCCCGGAATGCACGCGCGCCCCTATCTCGTCGCATCTCGGTGGCTAGGCGGGGCTCGTGCCTGGATAGCGCTCTGCCATGGGTTGAGCACCATGTGCGGAGGGATGCAGGCGTGGTGGTCGTTATGGGAATAGGAGAGGGCATTTCGGCAAACTCCACTCTTCATCGGCACCCCGCGGCACCTTCACCAACCGCGAACTGGCCAGCGTGGTTGAAGCACGGACGTCCTTGCAAGTAGATCGACACGGCGGGCTGTACGCGCGCACGTGAAATGCGTGCGCGCAGACCGAGTGCCGAGTGGTGTTTAGAGTGGCCAGCACTTTTTTTTCTCGAAATTTGCGTCATTTATTCTAAGGCTTGCTTAGTCTGTTGATTTCCTTGCGTGATTCTGTGAGTGCCGTCGATTAAAGCGGTCGCGTTTAAGTCGGGGCACTCTCTCCTGGTCGTTCGATGTCGGCGTGAGGGATGGTCAATTTCCCCTTCCATTGTTAATGATCGGGTCAGTCTGCCTGGAGGCTGAGGTTTGGGCCACTCACGAAGTTCGGTCCTCCTCAGCGAGTCGCAGTCTCGAACGAGGCCACCCTCCTTGTTCCGAGTCTGCGTCTTCATTCAGATCGAGTCAAACGTCGTCCCAGTCGCACGCTTTGGCCTCTGGTGAGCAACGATGGTCATGGCTTGATGGTGATGATGATGATCGAGCGATGATGATGGTGACGGTGGTGTTGGGCAGCAGTCGTAGTTGTCGTCGTCATGTTGTCATCACTTGCTGAAGTAGTAACGATATTGGCAAGTTCTGTTTACGTGACAAACCGTACTAATTTACTGTGTCGGGTGGTGGCGGGTTTAACGACACATTTATATTTTAGCGATCTAACCACCCCCCCAAAAAACCCTTTATTCAAGTTATCAATTCGTTGAGTTGGTCACAATTAGATGCTGTATATATTTGCATTGTATTGTGTGCTCACCCACAGGCAAGAACAATAGCCCCCCCTCCCTGTCCACCCTTAAGTGGTGATGACATCACCACAGCACTTGTGCCAGGCTAAGTGCACTTTGAGACCACGTGCAGTGTCGGAGTCTCGCTGGCAGGAGGTGCAGGCGTGACTCGTTAAATGACAATGACAAAGATTACCCCCCCCCCCCATAGTCTCAACAGATTGGTGGGGCAAGTGCTGTTAGCGGCACACGAGGGGGTGAGTGGACAGCACCACGTGCGGCCGCCTTTATTTCCCTCGTGGCGATGTTTTCCCACTGCACCAGGTCCTCGTTTGAGGCTGAGTCTACCTAGGGGAGGCCCAGAACAGGTTTAGATAAATCGTCACTGGTGTTGGTGGATCCGCGAGCGGGAATCGAACTCGTGGCGCCGGGTTCTTAGCGCAGCGCGCTGACCGCTGCACCAACCGATTTGTTAAATGAAATGACTCGTCCACAGACACTATCACAGCATTCGCTGTGATGCAAAAGGAAATAAAAAAGATCCCCCGTGTCACAGTCGAACATAGACAGCTGGGGCAAGTAATACACGAAGGCTGGTTTTGTTTGTGACCAGAACCGCGCCCGGCCGTCTTTGTCTCTCCCCAGTGCTGATGCTTACACATCGCACCATGCAGGCACTGTACTCGTTTCCGGATGACTTGATCCACTAATGTGCACCCACAGATGTGCGCGCACACGCACGCGCACGCACGACCCACGCCAAATTTCAAAGTGTTGACTCTTAAGTCACCTCTTGCGGCGTCGCCGCCGCCGCGTTTATTTTCATCAACGAACCTGAAACTGCAAACTCTGTTCAGATATGGACAATTGCCAGATTCCTCTCCAGAAAAGGTTAGTCGGCACGGCAATCACAGCTGCAGCGGCCGCCGTGTGCGATATCACTTCTGAAGATCCGGGGGCTCTGCCCCTGCCGTTAATTTAAAATGAGATCCTCCGGCAAAAAAAAAATGAAATGATGCAGCTGGTGTTCCCCACCCGCTCTTCGGGAGCTCCGGCCGATGATTATATTTGCGATATATCGCCTGTGCCCATGCAGGGAGGAAATCAATTTCCTTTCTTGTGAGACCTCAATGGAAGTAATAAAAGCCATCACAAACACTGATTAATTATCAGTCGTGCGAGTGTGTCGCCCGCGATTCACGGTGCATGCTAACACACGAGGCAAACCTCGAAAGATGATTTTGTTTCCGATAGGTGGTGTTGATTTTGCAACAGACTGGCTGGTTCGACAAGTTTCCCTCGCTTTGTGCGGGTTCTGTTTGTGCGATTTCCTGTGAATGCGGCTCACCCAGACCTGGCAATCAAAATAATATCGTATTTTTTTCGGTAAAAAAAAGACCTATACTAATAGGGGTTTTCCCCTTTTTTCTGGCAACAAAACTGACACCTTTTTGCAAAGAATCATGTTTACATTAACCACAATACTTGCAGTCAAATGCAAAAAAACCCAATACTCTGATAATTTATGTATTGTCCTTGAAACGGATTGGTCCACACCAGACAGCTTTCTTTAGAGCCTAGTCTCATATGGTGTTCGACCAGATGACGCAAAAAGGCGCACAGTTCAAAGACAACGCACTACCAGAGTAATGAGAGCTCGGGGTGATCAGCTACATCATGAGACCTCCTTTGCCAGTACCAACATCTACTAATAAATATTTCAAGGACCACAATGCAATGTGAATACGAGCCGGCGACTCCTGAATAGATGAACGTCACGAAGAGTTCCTTAAAGAGTCACGTGCGAATTCGGAGCAACAAGTCGCCGACCTCCGGGCTCACCGATTTCTACCCAGAATTCGTTCTACAGCATGCGGTGTGAATCTCACTCGATTGTAGCTTTGCAGTCGGACGTGGGACAACGTTGTGCGTGTATTGTGTGTACTGTGTGTGTGTACTGTGTGTGTATTGTGTGTACTGTGTGTGTGTGCTGTGTGTGTGTATTGTGTGTGTATTGTGTGTGTATTGTGTGTACTGTGTGTACTGTGTGTGTATTGCGTGTACTGTGTGTGTGTGTACTGTGTGTGTACTGTGTGTGTATTGTGTGTACTGTGTGTGTGTACTGTGTGTGTATTGTGTGTACTGTGTGTGTGTACTGTGTGTGTATTGTGTGTACTGTGTGTGTGTACTGTGTGTGTATTGTGTGTACTGTGTGTGTGTGTACTGTGTGTACTGTGTGTGTGTGTACTGTTTGCGCTACTTGGCAGGCAGATGTCTCCTCGAGCAGTTTCGCTTTGTGCGCCCTTTTTTTTTACGGATCTATTACTACCACTACTACTTTCGCGTAAAGCGAGTAAAACCTGTACGCGTTTCTGAGAGTCAGGGCTTCTGGCAAGTTGAATACGGTGAACGGTAAAAGTGTTTCATTTTATTTTGCGCCTCCCTGCACATTTGCAATTTTCACGAATGATGCACCTATTAAAACATACACTTGATTGTTATTACACATTTTCCATCAACAGATTTAGATGTAACACATTATTTGGCGATGCTTGCTGCTGCAACAAATAACAAATTCAACACGCTTGTCAATAACACCGTGGCTTTAAAATAAAAAAAAACAACAATCTATAATGTGCGACGTTTCGGGCGACGGTTCTTCAAAGCACCAGATTATTGCCGATCGTGATTTGGTGCTGTGAAGCAGGGCCATCGGCTGGAACGTCTCCTGTCACATACATTTAAATATAGTTGTAAAAGAGTTGAATGGACACGTATACATTTACACACATCATTTCAAAACACGAGCATCAACATGACGACCAAGTGAAGAATAGCACGCCGGACACGACGAACCATTGTGGAGACGGAGTGCGATTTGATCAGCTCGTGTGCAAGAGCGATATTGGTTGTGGCATTGACGAGTGCCAATGATGATCCATGACCACCATGTAAACGTATGAAGCCAAACAGAACACCTAAATACGAGTGGCTATTCAATTTACACTCCGCAACGGTTGACTTTGGGAAACTCGGCCTCGGCTGCTTGACACGGAAAATGTTTTCATTGGTGTCTCGTGGCTCTATGACAAGCGCCGTGAACACGTGTATCACACCATCCATGGCATTTAATTGTGATGTTCCCAATAATTCCTCGCTATTCTCCAGACTTTCGCCGATGTCAGGAGCTTAATTTAGTGTCGATTTATCCGATTCGTGTTACGTTCACTTTCGTACCTCATATCGCGTCTTGTGCTTTGTCTCTGTAGGATTTTAGATGTAAACGCGGCTTGCGATGTTCGCAATTAGCATCGATGTCGCTCTATAAAATAATCAATTTGATCCATCAAATGGCCTCCTGACAGAAGAAGCATTAACCACTCAGCTCAGCATCAGTGACACAGACAGTAGGCTAATCATAAAATATTAACAACGGGTAAAATCATTATAATTTTCAGCTCTTTGCCAATCCACTGCCGGATGAAGGCCTCTCCACATTTGACCGATCGTGGAGGCTTCTTTGGTCAAGCTTCACCGCTGGCTGCTTAGAGCGCACTTGGGAAGGATATTGACCACTGGCGTTAGCCGTGGCCGTTTACGCAAAACTCTGTTACGTGCTCCCAAATATAAATACATGTTTCTGCTTATTGGATTTTCAGACAGAGAGTGTCAAGCAAACCCTAGACCGGTTCCGACGGTTTGAGTCTCATCAGCGGAGACAGGCTTGTTGAACGAATGCAGCTGGATTATGAAATGCTCTTGGAAAAGAGGCACTCCATATAAGCCGTTGTGCTTTCCCGTCCAACGGCGAGCTTCATTAGCGCAGTGCACGAGCGAACGAAGCACTGGGTCACATAACAAAAGCAATGTCACCCATCACAAGTAAAACACGTCAACAAGCCAACACCACGCATACAAGCACTCTCTTACCCTTTTCACCAAATATCCTTGCTTAATGATCTCCATGTGGACTCTTCGATTTGTCCACAGTTTTATTTTTCTTACCCACCCCGCTTTAAGCAATAATCTTGCACGTCTCGCGGTGCCTTTGTCGCATCAGGCAAGCTCGACCACAACAGAATCGAGCTCTAACGGCTCACCCCCCCACCCCCCACTCCTAAAGAAGGAAGTTTCTAAAGTGGCCGTGCCCACCGCGTCGCTTCCTGTCTGCATAGGCTCCTAAGCCATTGTTTTTATAATGTTGAGTTTTGTTTCTATCTTGTTCCATTTCTGGGAAATTCTTGCAAAATTAACCGGCAAATTTCGGCCACGCCACTGCGGCTCTCGGAGCTGCGGTGACTCACGGGATGGAAGGGCAGAGACCAAAGGCAGCCGGAGGGGAGAGAGAACGTGAACTAAAGTGAAATCTGCAGAAGACCGCTTCAATCCCATATACGAGAAGAAAAAAACGTTCCTCCCTTGACGCTGCCAACGATAACACGCAGAGAATAGGCGACGTTTTGCTCCGTGCAATGACCCCTTCTTCGGGTCAAAGGTAACTTGCTGACCCGCCCCTACTGGACGCCTGTGGAAAAGAGCTTCGCTGCTCACCGGATTTCTCCGGTATAAATAAAGATTCGGATTCTAGTCTGACTGATATCAATAGCAAAGAAACCAAAGAAAACCGATAAGAAACATGCCATTTACAGAAAAGTCGGATACGTGTACTTTTTTCTTCACCTCGGGAAAAAAAGTTATTGGCAAATGCGCAAGTTATTTATGCTTGTGGACCACTGCCATCGCGGTCTCGCAAAAATAATAATATTACGGCAATGGGCGAGTTTCCTGCATGCCGTGTGTACGTGTCCCCACAGCAGTAGAATAATACTGGTAGGAACCTCCTGGTTACACCAGCTCACAGGGGATTATTGTGTCCGTCCGTCCATCATGCATCCAAAAATGGGACGGGTGGGGCTGCGTGGAGAGGGGAGGGTGGGGAGGGGCTGGGTGGGGAGGGTGGGGAGGGGCTGGGTGGGGAGGGGAGGGGAGGGGAGGGGTGGGGCTGGGTGGGGAGGGGCTGGGTGGGGAGGGTGGGGAGGGGCTGGGTGGGGAGGGGAGGGTGGGGAGGGGCTGGGTGGGGGAGGGGAGGGGAGGGAGGGGCTGGGTGGGGAGGGGCTGGTCACCCCGTGGTGCTCTTATAAAACTCAACGTTTAACCTACTCACGCCGGCTTGTGCCCGCCCTCACAGTCGGGCATATTTGCGGAATACACCACGCCGCCGTTGACCCTGGCCATTGACCGAGCAACCCAACGTTCCTACCAGCTCCCTCCGCAGGAATGTGTTTAGGTAACGCCACGGTGTGAGCACTCCTCCACCTCGTTCCAAGATGTCTAGCCGGCGTGGAAGAGTAGACCAAATACCCTCCAGAAGGGGCTCTCTGGAGCAGTGTTTATCAACCTGCGTGCACCCCCTAGGGTTGCGAGATGCCCTTTCTGGGTGTGCAGGACATGGCCAGATATTTTTTCGAAGGTAACTCATCAAAACACAAATTAAGCACGGGCACTGAAGTACAACTACTTTGTTTCATCAAACCCTTTGTATTTTTTTAACATTCAGACTCTGTCTTCTCGACAGACCGGTTCTTCACCTGAGGACGGCTGCTTGCGTTGTGGTCGAAACGTCGTGAGAATTATTTTTATTATTTTATTATTTCCATTCTACGTGACTTTACCGAAAGAACCAAGAAGATGAATCCCTGCAGTCACGAAAGCTTTAAATCGAAATTTATTAACATTATTTACAATTTTTTACGATCGAGAACCAACGGTGCACAAAGGCTACAGTAAAGGTTAAGACACCATGGGCTCTAGAGGTACCTCTAGCGGAGAGGCCCTCCTGTCCGCTTGGCGTGCGCAAGCAATTGCAGGCCTGCGCCTTTGCTCGTCCCTTCAGAACACGTGACGACGACGCACGCGCGGTGCATTTTACACGAATGTGGATCGTGCCCCGCGAGCGTGTTGACACAGCCTATTGCTCAGAGTAAAGAAGGGCGGACGCTAATGCACTCACAAGAGTGCGTTGAGTTCTGCGCCGGTTACGCAGAAGAGAGATTATGTATTATTAATGCCGTAGTCTAATAATGTGAGCCTGTAAAAAAAAAAACCTGAACGAGATCGTGGATCATAATTTTGTCACGTGGTGCCAGACATTGCTCTTGCACTGATGGCGCTATTGTGTGAGCAGATGTTTTTTTTCTTTTATCTCTCATACGAATGAAATCCTCATTCCCTCTTTGTCAGGAGCTGGTTTAACGTGGCCCAGCGGTAGTGCGTTTGCAACTTGTTCCAGAGTTTTGCGGTGGATTCCTGTAGGTCGCCCCGGTTAATACTGCGGGGTTTTATTAACCGTAACATATGATTCATAATAAAGGTTTTTGGGTTAGATCGCGTAAGTATCAATGTGTCGTAACCCTCCACGACCCGACACAGCCAGCAATTGGCGCGTTGTGTTACGTGACAAACCTTACTGGCTCTGTCGGGTGGTGGAGGGTTACGACACATTTATACTTACGCGATTTAATCCAAAAACCTTTATGATGAATAATATCGGTCGCGAAAGCCTGCTACGTGTTAAACGTAACATGAGTCGGCTGCTTCACAGCACATCGATGATAAAATATCTCCTTACGTCATTCTAATAGGCAATCATCTGCCAGCATCATGATCCAAATTGTTACAAATTTCCAAAATTACCCACAAAGTACTTAATTAGGAAACGCAATCGCAATCGGCTTTCCTGCGTAACAAGCAAAACAAAAATAATCGCTAAATCGTTGATCTTTCCCATGTCGCAATCGGCTTTCCTGCGTAACAAGCAAAACAAAAATAACCGCAAAATCGTTGATCTTTCCCATGTAGTTTCGGTCATTCATACCCCACAATCCTTGGCTATTAGTGTACCATTTTTGTAATCAGTGTAATTTATTACAAAAGCTGAACGGGCACGTGTGTGTGTGTGTTTTTTAATGGAACGTGCTTTGTGTCTTTATGCTGTTGGGTTAAGACGAAAAAAACCACAAGCAGTTTGTTTTGTTGCACTAATAGTGGCAGCTGCTAATCTGTGTTTTCATATCTCTCCAAACTTCCCCTATCCCCTGAGGCTTGTTTATTGCGTCCCATCCGCTTAGCCCCTGCAGAGTCGTTTTTTGTACAGAGTAACAAAGTCAGTGGTTCTTAACCTTCTCTGCAATCCTAAAAATGTGCATCGTTAATACGTGAAACAAAGTCGTTCTACTTACTGTACGTGCCCGTGTTTAATTTGTATTTTCGATTATTTACCTTCGAAACAAATCTGGCAATGTCTCACACCCCCAGAAAGGGCATCTCATGACCCCAGGGCCTGCGTGCACCCCCCCCCCCCTAGGTTAAGAACTACTGCTCCACGTTGCGCTGTGTGACGTTAAGGAAACCGTGAACGTGTGGTGTAAGTTCACGGTCGAAATGTTGGAAGCGTTACTTCACCGATGCTCTGCTTTATCGAGCCGACTGAGAAAACAGAAATAGAAGAGCGTTGCGTGAACATCATAACGCAGCACAATTTTCTGTACTTCAATATCTGATTTAAGACAGCAAACAGCGGATGGATACCACCTCAATGCTCATTTGACAAGGAAATCGCTCGCTTTGACTTGATCTTAAATGATCATCCAGGTATTGTTATTTATGCTGCGAGAACGATCACTGGAAATATTGCTACATTGATGCGTGACAATGCTTTGTTCACTCTAGTGCGCCACCTGAGCTCGATTCCCAACCACGGATAACATCCTTAACATTGACCAGTGTGGTGAAGTATGGCCAGACAACCCCCACGACTGAAATGTCGTCTGGGAAGCCCTTCAACGGATAGTTGATTTTGAAAGGGCCTGGACATATATTTATAAAAAAAAATTACACTGTGGAGGAAACGTCTGTAATGTATAAAAATAGAATGAACAGTTCGTATGGCTGCTGAGCTAATGCAACTCTGAAGAACCCTTTGTATAAGCATTTGGGAAATCCAATATATTGTGCAGCACATTTGCATAAGAAGGCATTTCCTTCCCCATGCCGCCTGAGTGATTGTGAAGCCACCGAGTGCGAGGGTTTGCCCATCTTGGACCTCATCTAATTCCCCGTTGTAGTCCTCAACCACCCACTCTCGCAAGCCAACAGCCATCTCCGATACGAACTTAGGCTTTAGCCTTTCTAGCGGTAAAACAGGTGTTACGATGTTCAACCACCAAATAGATACCTATTGCAAGGCATCAAGTATGTATTAGCCACACATACTTGTATCAAAACATGCAAATGTGCTCTGATAATTAATGTATGCATTGTCTTTGAAACTGATAGGCCTACACCAGACAGTCTTGCTTATGGAATTGTCTCACCAGGGTTAGACCAGAGAACGCCAAAAGGGGATCATTATATAAGCAATGCAAGTGTGTAAGCATGAATACGCCCGGGATGAGCAGTTACAGCATATCTACGGGACCTTTTTGATACTGGCAAAAAGAACCCATAAATCTTGTTTTTGTGTCCCTCTCATCAGCTTAAGAGTGACGGTGGGACCACGTGAACTCTTCTAGCTGCGTTGCTTCAGCCATTCTTTATTGCAGTGCTAGAGTTGTATCATTTCTATCGTTATCTCCAAAACATATTAGTCTCTTCGCATTTGGACTGTGGATTTCTTCTAGCTGTGTAAATATGGAATTGCACAGGAGCAGGGGTGGATGCATAAGCCTCTGAGAGCAAATGCCTTTTGCAAAAGTTGATGTTTTTTTTGTGTGCGAATAACTGTCAAGTATTTTTAAACTCTCGCGTCTTTACATTTGTCTGTGCAATGTAGCGTCACGCGGATAATTCACGCACGACTCTTCCCTGTGATTGTGCGCGTGACTTTTCAGATCTTTGGGACGTGGTCGCTGTGCAGAATCGTTCTTCCTGCTCGTGTGTCGTATCGGGCTGTGCGGCGCCGGGCCTGATTCACGACGTCCACGTTGGTGAATGCATATTCTGTGTCGGGGCCATGACAAGTGGAGCCTACATTTAAGGCTGAACGACGCGTCGAACACCATTGGAACCTCATTTGCCAGTAAAAAAATATATAATTGGTTTTTTACCTTTCTATCTGGCAACAAAACTGATACCTTTTTTTACAAGGAGTCATGTTTGCATAGACCACAATACCTGCAGTCATAATGCAAACAAAAACATAACTCTGATAATGTGCACTGTCCTTGAAGTTGATTGGTCCACACCCGAGACAACAACTTTCCTTAGAGCCTAGTCTCACATGGGTTGGACCAGATGACGTCAGGAATATAACATCAGACAACAAACTGGTATGCTTGCAATTAATACGTTTTATTTGCATTACGGCAAAACGACAAAACACTCGGGCGAGACTGTGATTAGAACGAACGGGTAAACCAACACTCTCTGTGCGCTTTCGGGTTCAGCTTTTTCAGTCTGCAATCAATGCGTCTCGTCTGCTCATCAACACACGGCAACTAAACAAATAATAAAACACCGCTTACACAAATCATGCACGGTTTCATATAATTATATATTCATCTCACGACCGCCACTGGTTTATTGTTGTTGTTGTTACCGCAGGCTAACAAACACCCACGTGCACCGGTGAGTGTGTGTGGGGGTAGGGGAGGGGGGTGACATTTAGCAGCCACGACAACGCTGGCCCATCACAAACACAGCGGAAATAAACGGCACGGGATATAGAGATATCATAGATGTTGTGTGTTGTGTGTGGAGCGGGGGCTGGCTGCCGATGAAAGTGCTGCGCTGGGGGAGCGGGTGGTGGTGGTGGAGGTGGTGGTGGTGGAGGTGGTGGTGGTGGAGGTGGTGGTGGTGGAGGTGGTGGTGGTGGAGGTGGTGGTGGTGGAGGTGGTCGTTGCAGCTCCCCCGGTACGGGGCCACGCTAACTCTTAGCTGCACTCAACCTTTGAACAATTTTCTCCAGCTCGGCTTCCATCGTGGCCAACTTCGTGAGTTCTTTCACCTGCAAACGAAAGGGCAACGCAAACGACTATGAGCGGATCGCGTCGTCTCTCCGACGAGGCGTCGAGTCGACCGTGCCAGGGGACACTGGCTGATCGCCTGCTGACTACGGTGTGGTGGTGTGTGGTGGTGTAGGCTCGTGAAGGACGCTGCTGCTGCTGCTGCTACTGGAAGGCAAATCGCCCTCCCAACAACAACTGGCAGGCAGAGGAGCGACGCTCACAAAAACGAGCAGAGCGCCGGGCGGATAAAATACAGCAAGCTGGCACGGTAGGGGGCACAGGTGGTGCGTTATCTCAGCCAGCTGACCCATGGAACCTGCTGGGTCTGTCTCGTGACCTGCTGCTGCCAGCGAGCCTTTGACACTTCACGTGGCTTCAAAGTGCACCTGGCCTGGCACAGGCGCCGTGGTTACGTCGCCGTCCCTTAGTGCCGATTGGTGGGTTATTGGCCCAAGTTCAATTCCCGCTCACGGCCAACACCGGTGACGATTATCTGAACCGGTCCTGGGCATCTTCCCCTAGGTCGACTCAGAGATCAAACGAGTGCCCGGTGCGATGTGCAAACATCGCCACTAGGTAGACAAAGGCGGCCGGGCGTGGTGCTGGCCACCCACCCACCCCCTCGTGTGCCGTGACGGCCTTCATAGGTGCTGCTCGCTAACAACACTTGCCCCCACAGTCTGTCACAGGCTACACAGCGGGGGGGGGGGGGGGGGATATTCGTCTTTTCTCTTTGTTGAACTTCTTTCGCACCGTACGTAGCCAACCGTGTAACACCCCTGTTAGCACGCCCGCCACTACGGTCTGTGTCAGCTCTCGCGTGACTCGGCCAGGCCCCTGATTTATTACACAGCCGCTTCGATTGTCGTCATTCGCATGTCTCTCTCTCGTCTTCTCCGTCCACTGGATGTCTTTGGGTCGTTCAGTCAACGACGTCATCGTGATCGTGACGAGACCATTTTGGCGTGACCCAGGTGTTCCACGCGCTGACAATATCACACCTGCACGCGATACTGAAAGACTGCGTCGGTAACTCTGGCACGGGTCAAAGGGTCAAGGGTGCACGTGCGCGCGCGTGCGTGTGCATGTTTGTGTGTGTGGGGAGCGGTGGTGTAGCGGTTAGCGCGCTGCACTACGAACCTGGCGACCCGGGTTCGATTCCCGTTCACGGCCCACACCAGTGACGATTATCTGAACCTGTCCCGGGCCTCTCCTAGGTCGACTCAGCCTAAAATGAGTACCCGGCGCGGTGTGTAAACATCGCCACTGGGGAGACAAAGGCGGTCCGGCGTGGTGCTAGCCACCCACCCCTTCGTGTACCGTTCTCGCCTTCATAGGTGCTCACTAATAGCACTTGCCCCTACAGTCTGTTAAGGCTATACGGGGGATCTTTATCTTTGTGTATGTGTGTGGGGAGCGGTAGTTGTAGCGGTTAGCGCGCTGCGCTACGAACCTGGCGACCCGGGTTCGATTCACGCTCACGGCCAACACCGGTGACGATTATCTGAACCGGTACCTGGGCATCCTCCCCTAGGTCGACTCAGCCTCAAACGAGTACCCGGTGCGGTGTGTAAACATCGCCACTGGGGAGACAAAGGCGGCCCGGCGTGGTGCTGGCCACCCATCCCCTCGTCTACCGTTCCGGCCTTCATAGGTGCTGCTCGCTAACAGCATGCCCCTGCAGTCTGTTAAGACTATAGGGGGATCTTTGTCTTTGTTCTCACAAGCAAAGCAAGAAGCCAAACATTAAAACCACCCCAGAGATTACGATCGTGCAAATATTATGAACATCAATCTTGGTTTTAAACTTTCGTGACTGCAGGAATCCATACTCCTTGGTTTTTTCGGTAAAGTCACGTGGGTTTTATTTTATACCTACGTGACTTTATCGAAAGAACCAAATAATATTATAAACATCATCCATCAGCCATGACCAATCCACTGCTGGATGATGGCCTGCCAAAGCGGTTGCCATCCCTCACGATCCTGCGATGTAACGATCACAAATCTGTCAAACCACCGCTAATAGTAACAACAACGGACATTAAATGAACAAATACATAAGCGTCACGCCGGAATTCCATTTTGAACTTAGAAAAAAACAACAAAAACAACAACGGAATAGTCTCCGATGACTCCAAGCAAGGGGGGCTTTGCCCTGGCCACACGTACCTCCGAATCTTTACCTTCGTTTTCCTCCGACTCGCCCTTCTTGTGAACCTTGAACTGGTTCGTCTCCTCGTCGCTGGCCGACTCCGTCGTGCGCTTGTCGGCGTCCACCACGGGGCCCGGTCGCTCGACCGCCGGCGGCGTGGCGTGACGCCTCTCCTCCGCGCTGCTGCCCCCCCCATGCTCCTCGCTCTTCTCCTCCTCCTCAACCTCCACCTCGTCCTCCTCCTCCTCCTCGTCGTCGTCGCCGGGCAATTTCTCGGGGCTCTGTGCGTCTTTGGCCCCGGCGTGAGCGAGGAGCCGGTGGGGCCTCTTCTCCTCCGTGCTCGCCGCGTCCCCCTCGTCGCTGCCGCTGCGCTTCTCCCTGAGCCGCTTCTCCTCCGAGCTGCGGCCCTCTTCCTCCGAGCCGCGTGCTTGGCCACGCTGCCGCCGCTCGCTCTCCTCGCTCCGTCGCTCCTCTTCCCTGGAGCGTTTGTCCTGGTGGCGGTGACTGCGCTGACGACGATGATGGTGACGATCGTCGTCGTCGTCGTCGCGTTTCGTGTCCTTCTCTCCGTCACCTTCACTCTCCCACTCCTCGTCCCGTGCCCTCTTTTCTTCTCGGTGACGCTTCTCCTCGCGACGACGCTCGTCCTCGTCATCCTCAGCGTCGTCGTCCTCGCTCACGCTGCCGCTGTGGCGCTTGTCATCTCCGTGTTGATGCATTTTGTCCTCCTCCTCCTCATCGCTCTGGCCTTCTCCACGGCGTCGCTTCTCATCCTCCTCGCTTTCTATGTCGGTGCTGCGATGCCTTGTCTCTTCGCGGTGGCGGTGTTTCTTTTCCTCTTCCTCATCTTCCTCCTCGTTGCGCCTCGCCTCTCCGTGGCGACGCTTCTTCCTTTCGCCGTCTTCCTCCTCCTCGGCCTCTTCGTCGCTCGCTCTCTCGTCGTGGTGACGCTTTTGCTCGCCGGGACCCTCAAGGTAGCGCTCGCTGCTCCGCCTGTCGTCATGGTGATGCTTTTTATCTAAGTGGTGATGTCCGTTGTGCTCTTCCGTCCCCTCGCTGCGCGTGCCTTCTTCAGACTCTCCGTCCTCTTCACTCCGTTTGTCGCCGTGGTGACGCTCGACGTCTTCCCCTTCCTCGCCGTGTTCGTAGCCATGGTGACGCTTCTCGACCTCCTCTTCGCTTATTCTGTCGCCATGGTGATGCTTGTCGTCTTCGTCGCTGTCCTCTTCCTCGCTTCTCTTGTCGCCATGGTGACGCTTCTCTTCCTCTGTATTGTGCCTGTCTCCATGGTGATGCACAGGGCCCTGCTCTTCCTCGCTTCTCTTGTCGCCATGGTGACGCTTCTCTTCCTCTGTGTTGTGCCTGTCTCCATGGTGATGCACAGGGCCCTGCTCTTCCTCGCTTCTCTTGTCGCTATGGTGACGCTTTTCTTCCTCTGTGTTGCGCCTGTCTCCATGGTGATGCACAGGGCTCTGCTCTTCCTCGCTTCTCTTGTCGCCATGGTGACGCTTCTCTTCCTCTGTGTTGTGCCTGTCGCCATGGTGATGCACAGGGCCCTGCTCTTCCTCGCTTCTCTTGTCGCCATGGTGACGCTTCTCTTCCTCTGTGTTGTGCCTGTCGCCATGGTGATGCACAGGGCCCTGCTCTTCCTCGCTTCTCTTGTCGCCATGGTGATGCTTCTCACGCTCCTCCACGCTTCTTCGTTTGTCGTCACGGTGGCGTTTGTTCTCCTCTTCCTCTTCACTTTGCCGGTCACCGAGGTGGCGTTTCTCTTCCACCTCCTCTTCGTCGTCGTCGTCGTCGCTGTGCTTGTCGTCATGGTGCCGCTTTGGATGGTGACGTTCCCTGTCCTCCTCTTCCTCCTCCTCCTCGTCCTCCTCTTCTTCTTCCACGCCCCGTCTGTCCGCACGATGGCGCGGGTCATCGCCCCCCTCTTCGCCGTGCCGGTCCGCGTGTCGCTTCGTGACCTCCGCGCTGTGCCTGCCGTCGTGATGACGCTTTTCCTCTACGCCGCCGTCTTTCTCATCCTCTTCGTCCTCATCCTTCTCCTCCGGCTCACTGCGATCATCCTCGCGGTGCCGTTTCTTCTCATCATCATCATCATCAGCATCCTCCTCCTCGTGGTGTCGCCTCGTTTCTTCCATGGGCTGCTTCCCGTGCCCTTTGGCCTCCTCCTCCACGTCCTCCTCTACCGACGGCCAGAACCGCCACAGTCGCTTGTCGTCCACGTGGTGGCCACGTGGCTCGGCGTGCTCTTTGCCAGGGAACCGAACATCTTCCTCTAGACGCGGGCACATTGGGCACAACCACACGACTCATTCTCGCCCAAGAGTTCATGCTCTCAGAGCAGTGGTTGTCAACCTTTGTTTTGGCTACTGTGTTACTCCCCTTGTTTGATTGGTTTTCAACCGAGTCCCGCCCTTGGCTGACACAATATGGCTCTGATTGATAAATATATGAATAATGAACGGCAATATTTGATTAATTAATTGCCCATTTTGTGAGGTATCCCAACTAGCTGGTAACTGCACGCATGACGTGATTTGTTCACCCTCATGAGTTACTCTTGCAAATCACATCGCTAACGATCGTTCTATGCTACCAAATGGATGAAACATTTTATCCTAGATATTTTATCCTAGATATTTTATCCTAGATATTTTATCCTAGACATTTTATCCTAGATATTTTATCCTAGACATTTTATCCTAGACATTTTATCCTAGATATTTTATCCTAGATATTTTATCCTAGACATTTTATCCTAGATATTTTATCCTAGACATTTTATCCTAGATATTTTATCCTAGATATTTTATCCTAGATATTTTATCCTAGATATTTTATCCTAGATATTTTATCCTAGATATTTTATCCTAGACATTTTATCCTAGATATTTTATTCTAGACATTTTATCCTAGATATTTTATCCTAGATATTTTATCCTAGATATTTTATCCTAGATATTTTATCCTAGATATTTTATCCTAGATATTTTATCCTAGATATTTATTACATTGGCAAATTCATGCGTGATTATTCACCAGCGACTCTCACGTACGATATAATTTCACAAATCTATAAACGGCCTCACGACGCACCCCGCTGGGACATTGCCACGCACCCACAGGGCTCCGCGTGCCTCCGGTCGGGAACCCGCGGCTCTTCACGAGGACGCGGGAAGAAGCGACTGTTGCAGCTACTTAAGATTTCAGTTTTTACATCAAACTACATTTTTTTGTTGCAACCCATTGCACTATCTACACGAATCAATGGCAAAGAAGAGTTAATCGTTCGTATGCATTTATTTAAACTCATAACTGACAGCACTTTTAGAATAGTCTTCATTATCTTTTTAAAAATATGTTTCTATTTTTCATGGGGGCGTGGTGATCCGCCATTTTGTTTGTTTGTGCATCACAGCGGCCGTGGGTCGAGAGAGGTCACCAACCACAACTCTCGCCAAATGCCGAGTTGCTTTACCTCCATCTGCAGTTGCATGAAAAGGGGGGCAAATTTACAGCGTGGGGTGTTCCTCACCCAGCAGCGGATTGACAAAACCGGCTGCGCATGTGCAAGTCCCCATGGAATGTCGCCTACTGGTCTAGCAGTGGAGTTTGGTTATTGCCGCAGCGCCGTGCAGCTCCCACAGACGCTGCGGCTGCACGGGTCAAAGAGGGGAGGCTATTATTGTACCTTCGCTGGGCTCCGTGAATCGCTTCTCCCAGTGCCTGCGAAAGTCATCCCAGAGGTAATCCCTGCTGTCACCTCGTCGGCTCGGTGTCAGTTTTACACCTGGGGGGGAAGAATACGAGCAACGAATATTACACTCCGAGAATGTCGGTTGCGACAGGCACACAAGCACGCGGCACATTGCCAATGCAAAGTCATTTGATGTCACCATTTACACGCGTTCCTTTAAAAAAGAAAATTCAGAGCTGTGAAATCGAATGTGTTGTAAAAAAAGATGTATCACTTAAAATGTCATTACTGTGTAATATAATGTATAAATCGTCATCATCACTAGCCATGATCAATTCACTGAGGGATGTAGGTCTCACCATGCTGCCTCCATCTCTCAGGATCCTGCGATGCACTAAAATATGTGTGTCTTTTTAACTTGCTGCCGTCTGTATCTTGGTCTGGAGACTGCACACACGATCAACTTTTCTGCACTTGTGTTCATTATCTCTCTCGTGATGACTAATACACTGCTCTCTCAAGATGCTACCGTCCAGGTTGAATCATAAATGCCACTTATTTAGCCTGGGAAGTCTCAAATGAGTGTCAATAACTATTTTTATGGAGGGTCCAACATGAGGATTCGTGGCGATTACACTGGTCAACACACTTTTTTCTGGCATCAGGTATTCCAACGGGTTTAAGGTAATTTTGGGGTGCTGATTCCAAATCTGGCATCAGTTTTTGTCTATCACATCAGGTTTTTGAGATATCAAATATTGCATTTTCAATAAAACCTGCAGAAGAAAAATGTTAAATAAATGTGGATATCTACATAAAATTATATTATAAACACACTATCCTAAAAATACAGCACCATATTTTAACACTAAAGCAGTCACTGACTCGCAACAACTTGCAATCATAAGTGACAGAGCTAATTTCGGGTAAAATCAATGAAAATGGGGTATGCCGATAGCATAAAAATGAGATGTGATAGAGCAAATCTGAGATCAGATTTGGAATTAGCACCCTGAAATTAGTCTAAAACAGCTGCAAAAGTCCAGGCCAGAAATTTGTTTTTGTTTTTTGTTGACCAGCGTTATTGATCTTTTTTTAGCACGTGGGAGAGAACTTGGATAAGCCCCATGCATGCGAGTCTGCACATGTCCAAGTTCCACCGCTAATTCCCAGCCATCCTGTTGCCCCATGCCTACAACGCCTCGCCAGACATAGTTGGTCAACCAATTCAAGAACCAGGCTCATCCCTGCTTATATTCCGAGCTCCGATGAGATTGGGCGTATTCAGGGTGATTTGGTTTACGGTGCAATAATTTATATATATTTTTTTAAATATCATTTTTTGTTATATTGAACAAGTTTTGCTTTAGTTTAACTGATGCTGAATAAATACGGCGATCGAATTTCAGACCCAGATGCGAGAGACTTGTGTTTGACTTGGCCTGGAAAAACGTGATGAATTATTGGTTGGAATGCCCTTGGTTTATTTATCGCTAAGTGAGAAAGGATGGATTACCCTGGGTGGGAGGTTAATAATGAATGCCCTGCACACTTGTGTTGAATGCTTACCTTGAAGCGCTACAGAACTTATTACTCAATGACTGAAACACTTATTTCAAAAAGGATGTAATGAATCATCGTCGTAATTACATGTCTTTACGCCTAACGCACTAACCAGCAAAATGATTAGCTTCATTAGTATTTTTTTAAATTGTCTATTGAAGACTGGCAATTACCAATTTGTGCCATTCTAAATGAAAGGAGATTATACAGTTTAGATCTTGTCCATAACGGGAATCTCTCTGCATTGTCTGTCTGTATTTTAATCGCCAATAAATTGTATCTCATTCATATGTATCTCATTCACCAATACAAAGACAAAGATCCCCCTTATAGCCTTAACAGACTGTTGAGGCAAGTGCTGTTAGCCAGCACCTATGAAGGCCGGCACGGCACACGAGGGGGTGGGTGGCCAACACCACTCCCGGCCGCCTTTGTCTCCCTAGTGGCGATATTTACGCATCGCACCACGTACTCATTTGAAGCTGAGTCTACCTAGGAGAGGATGCCCAGGACCGGTTCAGATAATCGTCACTGGTGTTGGCCGTGAGCGAGAATCGAACACGGGTCGCCAGGTTCGTAGCGCAGCGCGTTAACAGCTATACCACCGCTCCCCACTCATGTATGTGCTCTGAAGTAGGTTTCACAAATACACGCACGCGCACACACGCCCATGAATTATTGTGTATGTAATTAAGAGGATATAGTTGCATTCAATTCCATAGCACATTTCATAAACAATTACTATCCGAATGCGGAAGCGCCGCTTCTAAAAGACCAGTCAAATGCATTATTTGTCTAAAAAACACATTGCAATGGTGCTGGCATAACAATGTCAACAACTCACTGTTGTTACGCGACCCATTCGCGTCTCTGCCTGCACTCGCCTCGATGGTGGAGTGCTCGGCTTTCGCCTGCTTGAGTGCTGCTTTTTTTAATTTCTGGTGGCTTTTCACGTGGGAGACAAGTCCAAATCCTAGACATGCAAATGTGGCTACAGTACGTCCCTTATCAGTGCGATCGTTGACAGCGGATGGGCTTGAAGCATCAGCCTTGAGGTTACAATCCTTCAACGTGTCCTCATATCTGACCCATAACATGGATCTGCTGTCGCATTAATATGGAGTGTGTACACTTGGCAAGAAAATACAACTCCCCTATGTGTAACGAAATAAAAGTCAACACATTTGTCAATGGCACCGTTTTAAAAGGGAAAAATATATAATAGGCGACGTTTCGGAAAATAACCCTTCTCCATAGCACAAAAATGAGCACGGAATTTGTTGTATTATGTTGAACTTCTTTCGCACCGTCCGTACATTGACCGTGCTAATCGGTGGTGCTTGCCGCATCACTGCCAACGTAGCATCACCAAACACTTGTTTTCACATCTCCGATATGGCCACAAAGCTATGCGTGAAGTCAGCAGCAGGGCAGAGTGGCACACGAGGTCGTGTTTGTGTGCGGTGTCTCTCGACAACGTAAATAAGCACAGAATGTGTGCCTCTCGTATTGTGAAACGGGCTATAGAAAAAAACGTGGTCGCCTTGTTGCTAGAAGAACGACGCGAACACCGAATGGACTCGTGGTTTGATTGGCAGCGGAAGGTGATTCCTTACTTGGTGTCGCCAGTTCTTGAAGTCCATTAAAAACGCTGTCGTGTTGCAGCAAGTCATATATCCGCTGGTCTGCAAAAATGAATGAAAACATGCACTTACAATGAAAAAAAAAACATATTGTTTTTCTTCATCATCCATTACCTGTGTCCAATGTTGCATATGTTAAGCCCTTGAGTTGCCAATCCACTGTCGGACAAAGGCCTCCCCACGCCGTCACGGGTCGTGCGAGTTCATTGACCATACCTCACCACGCTGGTCAGTGCCAGTTAAAGGCAGGGAGCATAGAAATACGATACTACAGGACAGCACATGTTTTTTTCTCTCTGCACATTTTAGTCCTGCAGCCTTATCACAACCCTATTTGTGCATGGTGGGTGAGACACCGAGCCCGATCCAGGCTCGAGTTTGCTTACTCTTCCGAAATCTGACGGGATCGAGTGCCATTCACCTGTGGTTGGGTCATTGGCGCGGACTAATTTATGATTATAATTAGCCAAAGTAACTAACAATACACATGTTGATCGGCATATTATCTCCTAGTTTGTGTAACGATCATTCCTAAATTCGCCTTTTCTGAGCCACAAGGTCCACATTTTCTGCAAATCATCACAGTAGATTCTTTAGAAGCTATTGGCTTCATTGCCCGCACTGTTTCTTTTGTAAACGTTATTTTCTTTTGTCATCTCGGTGCCCCAGGTCACATTCTCGCAAATAAGCCCTCCGTGCTGGTCTCGTGACTTCTCACCGGGTTCAACAAAAATAAAACTTGAGACTCCGAGGCTGGATAGAAGTTACACGTTACGTAATGGCAGTTGTCATCGAAGCAACAACGCTCTTTAACATGCACCTCGTGGGAGAGGAAGGCGAAGGGAAACTTCTGATTCGCACAGCTGGCTCTATTACGCCCGAGGGGGTGTGCTGGTGTACGCAGCTTCTCCTGTCATTAAAATGCGAGTGCATACGAACCGCTCTTCAGTATCTCCACGCATTCCTTGGTTAGAGTTGAATCCTCCCTTCTGCTCAGGGTATCGGATAGCACCTCGATGATGCACTTTATTACCTACAAACGACAGCGCGCACACTCGCCGCTCACTCATCACGTACGCACTCGAAGGTCTGTAGCCTGCCCGTGCGGGCGGCTCGTTGTGCGGCCACATTGTCTTTCTGCGCATTTCTACATCGCAGTATTTTACTGTTGCATTGTAACGGAGCGTGCACGTTGCAAATCTATTACCGAAGCGTGTTGTATTCGACTCGATTAACCCTCCCTTCTCACGATGCTTGGGTAATTCAAAGCAAAACCAACATTTATTTTGATTGAGTGTGATTTTTTTTTAGGATTCATAGCAACACCCTGAAATGTTTTGAGAATTCTTCAAATACATTTCGCAGCAGTCTTATGAGTCGTAACAGGCCACCCACGGTGGTTCGTCGTGCACGAGAAGGTGACGTTAACTCAATGTTTACTACGAAACGGAGCGGGAGTATTTAATTAACCAACCGCTTCGTCTTCCTTGGACAGCTGCCCAGTCAAAGGTGCCAGCGAGGCTGTAAACAAAACAACGGGAAGGGGTCACAGGTCATCGCAATCATCAGCCATGGTAAATCCACCGCTGGATGAAGGCCTCCCCAAGCCACTGATATCTCCCACGATCTTGCAATGCGTGATCATCCACCTAGTCCGGTGGACTTACACGAGCAATAAATAAAAAATGATGAAAAAAACTAGTGGAAATGTTACACTTTCTGGCAATTAAAAAGGTGTTAAGATGTTCAAACACCAAATAGATCAATTTTGTAAGGCATCGAGTCTGCACTAACCACTCGTGCTTGGCAAAACATGCAAACAAACATGCTCTGATAATATATGCATTGTCTTTAAAATAGATTGGCTTAAAAGGTCCCAATTAATTTAAACACCGCAGAAGAGATGCTCGCTTGGAATGGCTGGAATATACACAAGAGGTAATGCAACAGAAACCATTAAAATAATTAATGAATTGGAAGGCCATGTTCTATTTACGTGACAAACCTTCATAATGGGCTGTGTCGGGTGGTGGCGGGTTTCACGACACATTTACATATTTACGCGATCTAACCTCTCAAAAAAAACCCGTATTATGGATGATATTGGTCGTGAAAGCCTACGTGTTGAACGGAAGGGATGTATGTTACAAAATGGAAAATGCCTGTCAGCATCAACACCAACATCAACATCCACGACACGAATCCCAACCAGCAGACGAGCAGAGACTCTTGCCCACACAGTTGCGGGCCGATGCTTCCACTCAAGGGCTGGCCTCTCATCCCACCAGCTACTACCAGCTGTTCTCCGCAGTCATCATCGTTTGCGATGGACGGCCGAAGAAGAAGACGAGACTACATAGATGTATCTACATTGTTGGCTGCATTGAAGCCGAGGAAGGAAATGCACGCGACGAGACGATCAAAGAGAGGTGGAGTGATTGGAGTGTGCCTATGAGTGAGATGGATCGCAGAGATAACAACTTCATTCGGTCGTGCAACGAGATTGGCGCAGTCGAGTAGCCGTCAGTGAGACAAACGCGATGCTGTACGCGAATTCGGAGACAGTGCGAGGATTTCACAAGCCACCACGAATCGACGTGCACATGCATGTGTCGAGGCCATTTGACGTGAAGCATTTCTCCGTTAATTTAACCAGTCGGCACACTTAACCTTCGGAAATTGACGTTACAGCCGTGCAATATTTAACGCACAGAGAAAATCGTATCGCTTTCGTGATCAACTATGCAATTGGATTTCCGACCAAGAGATGTATTTACCTTCAACACTTCCAGGCATGGCCTGCATGAGGTCGCATTTAAAATTGCCCGTTGGTCTCTTGCCGCTTGTGAAAGTCAATGAGATTGTAAATAAATGCATGGGCTTCACGCGCATTCTGACGGAAATCGTACGAGTGGGAGAAAGTCGAGGGCGAATAATTCATAAACTGGAAACTTCACTCGCAAAAAGGCGAGGAAATGCATCGCACGCATTCTATAGTCAACGACTCTATTGCATAGTCTAGCGTCTTAATTTAAATACTTACTTTCGGAGGCAACACAAGACGGAGGCTTGTGTTGCCTCCGAAACGTCGTGATTTAATTGATTTGTTTTCTTTCTTAACCTACGTGTCTTTACCGAAAAAAAAAAACAGTATGCATCCTTGCAGTCACGAAAGCTTCAAATCTAGAATGAATTTAAATACTATCAAACGTTCCGACTGGGCAATCGCCATCGGCAGAAGATCAATCGCCACCGGCATTATGTATTGATCGCTGTCCAGGGTGCTGAAGCGAACTTGCGTTTATCGCGCACCGGCACTACACAGACGGGGGCAGGGTATTCATTACTGCGCACCGCGCAGCGTGTTAAAGACGTATATTGTAAATCAAAATGACACGATATGTCTTCTTGGTTCTTTCGGTAAAGTCACGTAGAAGGGAAATAATAAAATCATAAACATTTTACATAATTAAATAATTCTCACGACGTTTCGGCCACAACGCAAGCAGCCGTCCTCAGGTGAAGAACAGGTCTGTCGGAAAGAAACGTCGTGAGAATTATTTTATTATGTTTCATTTTTATCATTTTATTATTTCCCTTCTACGTGACTTTACCGAAAGAACCAAGCAGATGAATCCCTGCAGTCACGAAAGCTTTAAATCGAAATTTGACACGATACGATTCATGTTTAGACGCTGAGACACCCTTTGAAAAAATTAGGCAATAACAATCACGACGACGTTCAACTCTGCGAAACCTACCTTGCGAGAGCAAACTGCAGAGCAGCAACAGCACAAAGAGTGGCGTCTGCCGGCTGCTCATGATGACAGAGAGCCCTTGAAGGCGGCGGGGGGCAGCGTGCGCGAGTCCTTGTATCACAGGCGGCACCATTAAAGTGTCCGCCGTCTGCTCGATCCTAGTGGCCAATGCGGCGACAGCTGCGGATTGCCTCTGTAACTGCACTGCGAAACCGAAAGTGGCTCTGGGTATATATATACGTGTATTCGTGATGTGAGAACCAAGGGGGTTGGGCTTGGATCGGCTTACCCCATCACGAGGCTTCGGTCGCAATAAATACGACGGTCACTCCCCATTCGCTTAACGAAAGCAATCTGATAACACCCCATCGATCAGTCGCAGCCCCTTTACTTTGTTTTCTGGCTAACCTCCATTCTGCAGAACCAGAAATTCATTCAGGGCAAGCGAACGCTCTGCCCTTTTCCGAGAACCCCCCTCCCCCCCCCCCTTATGCATATGGATAAGAAACACGGAGCGTGCACACGACTGCACACGAGCCCATGAACCTCATTTACTCCCCCCGAGGCAAATGCATTGCTGACAAAAAAACCACGATTCGCACGGTCACAGCGTCTGCAGACTCACACGAGTTCGATGAAGCGTGAACGTTTTTCATGCTCGGTGTTCCCACCCCCCCCCCCCCCCCCCCAATAATTTACGGTTGTGAAATTATGAGGCTAGACTTTTTTGTTGTCACATTTCACGTACAATGATGATATATCGACAGAGAGTGAATTGGGTTTTTTTGAAAGAAAAATAACGTGACGTCTTTGCAAGACGTTACGGTGATTGCATATTGGCACAGGGAAGTGTGTGCTAGGCAATAAAATGAGAAATTGTATCGAGAAGGGTCGCGCTTAATCTAAAATAAGCAATGGGCGGCGGTTGAATGCGAGATCGAGATGGTGAATTGCTCTGCAAACTGCAAAGAGCGAAACCACGAGCACCCGCGTCCCCTCGTGCACACATTAATTTTAAATTCAGAACTTTACAAATATTACTTATCCGATTATTACACAGACGACATCACTGTAGATTTAAGCGACGACGTTGCAAATCATAATAATTGTCGCGTGATGAAATTAACACACACTGTATACGCTTTAGCTAGGAAGCATAACGATTGTGACCCACACATTGAGCTGTGAAAATAATGCCGACATTGCACCGATTAATAACGTAATTTACACAATTGGAGGTGTAGCAATGCATCGATTAATATCGATTATTAAACGACACAAGAAAGGCAATATATGTCAAGGGTTCACGCGAACCGAGCGGCTATTAGTGGCCGCTGCAATTCACGGCAACGTGAAAAAGAAAAATCGATTCGTCACTTTGCGTTTTTTGACTCGCTGATGGTAGAGCGTGAAACATTGCAGTCCTTTTAATCCTCTATCGGATGAAGGCTTAGCCATGCCGTGTTGGAGTTTGTTTGTTTGACCATACTTCACCACGCTGGTCAGCGCAGGTTGGTGAAAGCGTTTGGGGCGTGCAGAGCCGCCAATAGTGCGGGGCGGGGAAAATCCCACGCCTTCAAACTTAACGGGGAAGTACTAAATCTGACACCGCGTGACGTCGAAGCCCGGGGACCCCCAAAGTGCGGGGCCCAGGGCGGTCGCCACGATTCTCCGTACCCCTTAGGGACGGCTCTGGGTGGAGGTGGGGGGGGGGCAAAGAATCGGTTCACATACCACTCGCCCAGTGATGTTAGGCTTTGGCCAAGGAATCGAACTCAGAGGGTTCATATCGCAGCACGCCAACCACTGCGTCACACCTCTGCTCCCCTCCCTACGACTCGACTGTGCTTTGTTTTTATATCACGGACGTGGCACTTTATGCAGCGACACCAGCCCAGGAGGCTAACAACAAAAGGGCCCTTAAGTGGAAGAGGAAACATTCTTGATGGAATGCGCTGATGAGGCAAGGGGTAGCATCGCATGGGGTCGGAGTTTTGTTATTGAGCGATTTTTTTTTCTCTGTCTCCCTTTGCCATGAAGACAACAGGTCGTCTCAGCTTGGCCGATGGGAGGAGAAAATACAAATATTTCCACATTAAGGTACGCAAAATAGCACGCTAATGGCTAAGATGCGAGTGCTTACTCCATCTCGCGAGCCCACGACGCCAATAAAGTATTTTGAAGGCTGGTTGGTGGTGGTGGTGGTGGAAAAGTGGCGTAGGGGGGCGGTGGGGGGGGGGGCGGGTTTGTTAACGTTCACGTGGGCGGGGGAGACTGCTCCAGCGCTCACATCAGCCACGGGTCATAAAGCTCAGCAAGGACAGTGTAACGCTCATCGGAGGGGGCTTTAGTGCCGAAGTTTGCGAGCCGCGGCATCCCGCCTTGTCCTCCGAGGGCAAACGGGCTTTTAGGATGCAGTGCATTATGCACGGAACGCCGCAGTGATGTAACGGTTAGCACATCGGACTTACAATGCAGGTAGTCGCTGGTTCGATTCGATCTGCCGGCGTTGCAGTTGAAACAGTGGGAGAGCTTATACACCCTCCCCACCTCGTCTCTGTCCACGCAGTGAGTCGATCGCCAGTGTGGTGGGGTAAACATTGGCTACCAGTCATATTCCGAGTAGATTTCAAGATACTGCTCAGCACTCCCAGGTCTAGGTTGCGCTTATTTGGTGATCAGGCTTTTGTTAGCATGGCGCCCAAGCTATGGAACGCCTTTCCACTCGAAACCAGGCAATCAGAGTCAGTAGATATATTGAAGTCTGTTTTGAAAACCCATCTATTTAAAGTGGCCTTCCCTCTTTAATTTGGACGGTTGCCCTGGGTCTGCTTTTGTTTCCTGCTTTTCACACATTGCACATTGGGATCCTAGTATGGAATGCGCATTATGCATTTGAATTATTATATTATATTTACTCCCACCTCTTCCAAAACGTCTGGCCATATACAGCACCCCCATCCCTGTAAGAGCGGCGCTCCTCGGGGTGGGGCTCCCTCGAGCGGGGGTCCTTCCGCAAGCAGTGGGGTTAGCCGGCAATTGCAGGGCTGCACCTTTGCCACCATCTGCACACACATACCGTTTGGCGCACAGGTTCGCAATGCAGTGATTGTGGTCTCCCCATGCTTTGTGGACTACATTATCAGACGGTAGCAAGGCATTACATTATTTTTTGTTCATTGTTTTGCTCGGTTTTGAATAGAGCAGCCTCATTTGCATCCGCCAGAGTGAATCCTTATTTCAATGGAAGGTCATTGTATGCATTGCCCGTGAAATCGGGAAGAGCAAGCCATTAACTGCAAATTGTTACGAAAAAATATCTTCCTTTTCTGAAATGTGCTTTCAGACAGTATTCAAAGTTCCACCGCTTCGTTCCTCAAGCTAAATATAGCTTGACGTGCGGAGCTGCGTTCACGCTTGCAGATGTTCGCAGTTACAATTCCCCCATGTTATTCTCAGCCTCGTTGTGTTAACAACGCGAACGTTGCATTGTTTTTACATTGTAGCTTTCCAACGCAAGTGTCAAATCATTGACGATTGCGAATTTACAGCTACAGGTTTCAAAGCGGCGGGGATGTGTGTAACGGTCAGCGCACTGGATTTGCAATCCAAAAGGGCCGGTGGTTGAGATATCATTCGCCGCTGAGTTTGAGCCATGGCCGGGAATCGAACTCAGATCACTGGGTTCGTAGCGCGTTAACTACTGTGGCGCTTATCCACTCTAATAGGAGTAAAAGCAACTGTAACACTGTAATATCTACGACACAGGAAGAAAAGCACGCGTCAAAGAGCCCATTAAGCTCTGAAACATCATGCTAAGTTAGCGGAAGTGCTGATATCTAGAAGAAATACAATTTCAGCCAAAGACCATCTGTGCAGAAGCAAGAATATTATATATATATTTAAACTATTCTTGGAGTTCCCAATTACAGCTCATAATCTCGGAAAAAGCAAAAGATTGAATTTAAATATATTGCATTAAACGGCACTGCTACATATAAACACCATGCACATCCATCATGGAACATCCACATCACCGACTTCTCTTTCGCTTCTCAAGCCCCGCATTAAAAATGCATTATGTTAAATCGATAGCTGTAGAAGGGCCCATTAGTGCGTTCGGACATCTGCTGGATCTTCACCACAGATTTGTCAGGATGCGGAGGAAGCCACTTCCAACTGGCGCGTCTCTTTGATGATGCAATAAATATTTTAAAACTGAGATTGCCCCCAATGGATTACAATTGCTCAATGCACCCACGGTATTGTAGAACTGGGAGGGGGGGCACGGGGGGCTGTGCTAGAGAAAGCTATGACCAGCACAAGCCGTTTCCCTTTAACTCTGAAGGGCAGTTGTAGCAGCACGCTGCTATCCATTCACAGCACCTTGCTCTGCAAACAAAACCCCTATAACGGCTTACAAACGATGTCCACGCTTCAATTAAGACTCCTTCGCTTGCGTGACAAGCTTCAGATATAAAATACCACTTACATTCATCGGTTTTATAGAATAAAATAAGTGAATACAAAATAATTGTTTTTTGTAGATGTTGATCGGTGGAAATCGATGCAGCCATTTAAATGCTCAGGACATTTTAAAAGATTGGACATCTACACTGAGATTACATTCACAGAGCGACAAAACCACAAATCAGAGAGGAGTCAGGCGATGAAATATAAACCCTCACTAAGGGTGTTTATCAGATATTTGCATCTTGGGAATTAAAACCGAGACACGGAAGAGGAAAACACTGAAACAGGGATTAGAGAACGAATATAGACGAAGCTTGCAGTCACTTTTTCTTCTTGGTTCTTTCGGTAAAGTCACGTAGAAGGGAAATAATAAACTAATAAAAATAAAACATAATAAAATAATTCCCACGACGTTTCGGCCACAACGCAAGCAGCCGTCATCAGGTGAAGACCAGGTCTGTCGGGGAGACAGCGTCTGAATGAAAGACAGCGTCTGAATGAAAGCGGTTAATAGATTACGGTTGGTGATAATGGTGATGCTGATGACGAAGACTGGATGCAATTTGGTGAAAGGTTACTAAATGATTATTAATGCTGAGCAGTCATCGATATATATTAATTATACTGCAGCTCAATAGCGTAGGCAAGAGGCTGATTAAAAATGTTAACAAAAGAGGCGGGTTCGTGTCGTTGATATAAATAAAACCCCTACTCGTGTGCCTTCCTTTCAGTTTTTTTTTATTCAAACAAACCTGCATGAATAAATCCCGCTTGATTAAAACTCCTTGATTCCCCCCCACCCCCCAAACATTTAAAGAATAAATTAGGCCGATTTGCATTTCGGAAATCATGAACACTGGCCACACTTCTTGTTGGCAGTGATGCTGAAGCGTTGAACAATGCCACCGTGTGCACTCACTCTGGACGGGTATGAATAACGCAGAAGTGGGGGGGTGGGGCGCTGAAACAACAAAGTCCGTCTCAGAGAACGTGGCGAGTGTCCCGACTCCCGCCGCCGTTCGCGCTTCCTGGACATCAACAACAGCGGTGGCATAGACAACAGCCGGAAGATTCGATTGGCGGATTGTCAAAAACACACACATTGTCAACAAAAAAACAAGGACATGATCTGGCATTTTCTAAACGATGAATGCGAACCGCGTGAATACGATTTCACGAATGCGGCGTGTTGTGTTTCGTTTTGTTTGTCGAAAAAGGCACGACAATTTCCACTTTTCAATTATAATTTACAATGTTATCATCGAGATGTGTCCCTTTTTCGACTCTTGAAATCAAAGGTTCGGAGAAACGTTTGCTTCAGATGATAATGCGCGCGCACGTGTGTGTGTGCGCGTGTGTGTGTGTGTCACACTGAAACGTGTTTCTCCTTCTTTTACATCTCATGCGCAATAGTCTAGGAGGCCATAATACAATACAATGTATACGAATAAACCAAGGGTGCCACAGTCGGGTTTTTTACAATCGGGTTTAATTGTCTTTTTTATATTAAATCCGATCATCTGAGATTGGGAGAAATCCGGTTTAATTGGCTCTAATTGCAGAACCGCACTTCGCCAACTTCTCAACGATGGGCTTCATCCATTCCAAGCCAAGGAACTCACTGGCGCCCACGATTGTGCAGGAGAAGCTCGTGTTCATCAAGACCAACCTGCCCGCCGCATTCTACGACTACCCCGTGCCCGACGCCCCCCCCCCCCCCCCCGAGTACGACAGCAGCACCGACGAGGAAGCAGCCTAAGCCTATCAGAGTTTCGTATTCATTAAACCAGGTTTTAATTCCCCGAAATTGGGTTTAATTGTATTAAAGAAAAAAACCCGATGCCTGCCGCTGGAAAAATTGGGTGTTTTCCACCCATGAAATAAACCATCCTCATAATGGATATCCACAACTCAGGGCGCACTATGACAAAGACAGTACAGCCCGTAATTGGTGGAGAAGTTATATGCTGCGCTATGAACCCCGCTCATCCGAGTTGAATTCCCACGCGTGGCTAAAATCTGTTGGCGAGCGACATCTGAAGCAGTCTTGGGACCGCCCTTAACTGAACCCGCACTGACCCGAACGGTTGGCTACGTACGGTGCAAAAGAAGTTCAACATACGTACTGTATATACAAGAACAACTTTCCACAGCCAACACGGCATGGGGCAGTCCTTAATCCAGCAGTGAACTGATAAAGCGGTGTACGTAATTATTTAATTCATTAACACATTCCTGCGGAGGGAGCTGGTAGGAACGTTGGGTTGCTCGGTCAATGGCCAGGGTCAACGGCGGCGTGGTGTATTCCGCAAATATGGCCGACTGTGAGGGCGGGCACAAGCCGGCGTGAGTAGGTTAAACGTTGAGTTTTATAAGGGCACCATGGGGTGACCAGCCCCTCCCCACCCAGCCCCTCCCCACCCTCCCCTCCCCACCCAGCCCCACCCTCCCCACCCAGCCCCTCCCCACCCTCCCCTCCCCACCCAGCCCCACCCTCCCCACCCAGCCCCTCTCCACCCTCCCCTCCCCACCCAGCCCCTCCCTGCACGACGGACGGACGGACACAATAATCCCCTGTGGGCTGGTGTAACCAGGAGGTTCCTACCAGTATTATTATTTACGATGTCTTTATGAGTGTTGATCCCTTCACCTCGCTGCCTGTGCCGAGCTTGGTGCACATTTCGAGGCCGCATGGAAAGACACACGTGCAAGAAGGCAGGCATGACTACCGCACATAGGTTTGCCTCGTCAAGAGTAGTGCTGATCACACCCCAGGAACGGTGATAATTAAAAAAAATCTATCCTTTGGATGACCCTGCAGTTAAGTACCACAAACCACCGGCACATCATTAGACACTGCCACACTCGTTCACACACACACACACTAGTCATTGTACCTCCAATTAGCACGATTGGCTACGTAAAGTGCGAAGTAAGTTCAACATACACATTGCAGTGGTGCGCGTAGATTCATGGTTTAAGGTGCCTTATAAATCTAAATTATAATTAATATAGTAGTTCCCTCTGCGTTTATCTTCCCTACATTGTCAACGCCGCATTGTCGAGAGCGAGCGAATACCGCGCGCATGATCGGTTTACGTTATTATAACGTAATTATGTAAGCATACATTTAGGTCCAGCAACCTCATTTGCTTTTTCTTGTGTGGAAATAATCCGTGCTGGTAACAAACGAAATCCAGGCGTTGTCTTCTAATGCAGTGTTTTGAAGGTTGGCAAACGCAGAATGTAATCGTATGGCGTTAATCAGCGGCATCAGCTCTGCAAGTGAACATTTTATTTGTGCACATCGGTCTGTTATTGCAATTTGCTGTGAACCGACGACTGATAGAATACGTGCTTGCTACTGATTTATGTGATTTTAATGGACTCGGTAGTGGTTATTAGTGCTCAGGGATGCCAATGTTCAAGGTTGCCGATGCAAACATCATTCATTGCGTGGGAACTTAGGGGCCCAGCGAGCTATTCTGCGCAAGAAGGAGACGTGGTGCTTCTGCGAGACGTATTTTATTGGCGCGCACACGATGCCAACATCGGCTGTTGACACCACGCAAAGAGTCGGATCGTCGGAAACGAGGTGCGTGGAACTCTGCGTTCAGATGCAATAAAAACAACAATAAAATACAAATTCCTCTCCGTGTTTCCGCTGGAATGGCTTTCGTGGTACGGATAGAATGTTTACTTCAAGAAAAACTGTGCAGAATAGTTTTTATTTTTTTGTCAGATGGGCATAATGCCGTCAAAAGAAATCAATGCAAACGCTGAAGGTGCAGGCCTCCACTGTGGTGCACCCATTCCCCGCCCCTTGCTGGACATCTGTGGGAAAATGTCTTTATAGCTCATCGGATTCCTCCGGTATAAATGAAGTTTCTGATTCTGATGTCGCTGGGTGGACAGAGGCAAAGGGAAAATAAGAAAAGTGACCATTTGTTCAAATGTCATAACAGGAGATCAAACCGGCGACCTTTTGATGACAAGTCCAGTGTGCTAACCATGGCACCACGGCAGCACCCCCAGCAAATCATAATGCTGGTTTTTAATGTCATGCATTGCCACTCCAGTGTAGTTAAATTAATCTGTACGATCCGAGCGATGCTCTGAGCAAAATTCTTTAATAATCAAAAGTTCCGAGTCATCACCACTTAAGATTGCATCTCTCTTACATTAAAACAAAACTATTACCCCCCCCCCCCCCGGTTACTTTTTAATGGAAATTTGTGATTTGTTGCTTAGTCTTTATGAAAGCAAATGATTCAGCTCCACGTCCTATTCAAAGCTAGAATGTGGCAACTGAGAAATGCTTAATATGTATTCATATAACGACGAACACTCTCACCACTGGATGGGAGAATTAAATGCGCACGTGTGAGTGGATACATATTTATTATCCCATGTTTGCTGATGTGTCTAACCGAAAAACAAATATGAATCAAGGACCATAATAACCAAATTAACGACGGGATATGAGAAGAATTTTTTTTTAATAAAGAACAAAACGAGGAATACAAATCACGCACAAATACGTGGCATTTTGACTGGGATGATGCGTAGATTTGTTTATCAATATTGATCTTCTGCTCACGGTAGTTGCACTCCTAATCACGTGTGTAAGAATCAATGTTTTCCGATGTTGTACACGTTGTATGTAACGGCTTACCTTGACCGCAGCCAAAAAGAAATATCAGCTGTATTGTACAAAATAAAGATTAAAATGCTGTGTTTGGGTGACGCGGTTTACTGCCAACACAAGCCTGCTACATTTGACCACAATCAATGGTGAGTTGAATATCTGAATTTCTTCCCCACCAACCCCACCCCTTGACCAAACAGCACTCTCATGTGAAGTATGGAAAAGCAAAATCAGCCCCACGACTCACTCACTCACACACGCGCGCGTGTTCATGTCTGGATGTAGAGATAACACACACGACACAACACTTGAAACACATTTCTTTTAAAGCACAGACTGGAAAGGTTTTAAAACATTATAATATGAATGCAGCGGGGGTCCATGTGACCTTCGTACGTGTCCACGTACCCTGCTTCTCATTTCTGGAGGAGCGTTGTTCTGTGGGGGTTGAAAGAGTGGCCACAAATGCAATGAGCAAGCACCGGATGACGCTAAAGTATGTGGGTGGCATTGCCACTTACTCGTTGTGAACCGAGAACACTTGCACATCAAAGCCGCATAAAAACAACAACCTTTAAACAGTTCATTGCAAGCGGTGTGTTTGAACGGGATACATTATACTGAAGCAATCAAAGGCTACCACGTCACCCGCAATTATGCTCTGCCAAATAAATATGGAGAGAGCGAAGGAACAAAAAGGCTTGGTCGGATTTTTGTGAAACATAAAAGCACCTTTCAAATGCGAGCCTTGCTTTTCAACCCTCATTAGACCGGGGGACAAACAAAGTCGTGGCATAATTAGGGCGGTCCACCTATTTCACATTTCCACAATGACAAAGATCCCGCGTGTAGCATGTTGGGGCAAGTGCTGTTAGCGAGCACCTACGAAGGCCGGCACGGCACACGAGGGGCTGGGTGGCCAGCACCACGCCCGACACACAAACAACGCATCCAACGGGCCAGCCAACAACACATGCTCCACTCAGACACACAACGGCAGAATATTAATCAGGAGGCATGCGGACAATAAACCTACGTGGTGCTAAAGGGTGCATCGGGTTCTGTGCTGTGCTTTGTTGCTTTTCGAATGAAAACATGTCGGTCATACACTGCCCTGTATATGGCCACTTTAATCCCTTGGCATCAGCTAAAAAAAATGTAAAGCTGTAAAAGCGCAGCCCTGCAATTTCTTGCGCACGCAACTGCTGGCAGAAGGGCATCCGCTAGAGGGGGGCCTCTAGAGGGCCCCCTCTAGAGGATACTTTGCCGACTAGACATACGTCTTGGAATAAGTGGAGGTACTCACACGTGACCCCACAACGTGCAACCTGCCCATCGAATAGCGGCGGTGTGTCAAATTACAAATTACCGCTCGCTCGACGATTGAATTAACTTGCACCGTCGTCTCAACTGCCACGCCGGGAGATCGAACCGGCGACCTCCGGATTGCAAGTCCGGCGTGCCAACCCTTCACACCTCGGCAGCATCACAGTTTACCGACACGATGCACTGGTCGCCCAGAGATGCAGAGTACATCCACGCACGGGGGAATGGAACGTTGAAATCAGCTCGCGGGCAGATAAATAATGGGTGTCTTTCAGGATCGTGGTAGCATCTTAAACTAAACTAAAACGTTTAACACGTAGGCTTTCGCGACCAATATTATTCATAATCAACGTTTTTGGGTTTAGATCGCGTTATTTATAAATGTGTCGTAACCCTCCACCACCCGACACGGCCAATCAGTAAAAAAAGTGTCATGTTGACAAAAGACAAATAGTTCACTGCTTTAGCAGTTGTCTTTTGTCAACGTGACACTTTTTTTACTGATTGGCCGTGTCGGGTGGTGGAGGGTTACGACACATTTATAAATAACGCGATCTAAACCCAAAAACATTGATTATGAATAAACTAAAACGAACGTTATGTTTTGATCAGGTAAGGCCCGCTCTTTTTTCAGTAGTTACCTGGCCACAAATGACAGTTCAACGAATTTGGTGGAGGCCTTCATCCAGCAGTGGATTGACCATGTCTGATGGCTACGGTGATGTGTATACGTCATGACGCATAGTATTCCAATGCTTACATTTGCATTTGTTCGCATGAGCACAGTAAGGAAGCCGGGGCATGCCACGTGGCGGGTCTGTATGGGGTGTTATGTGTGTGGTGCTTTTGATAGGTCTCTCTCTCCTGATAACTACAGAGAACCCATTCATGCCCACGTGGGCACACTATCCACTACTCCTCCACTCCCCCGCCCCGAGCCTGCCTCACAAAGTACACGTACCGTCTTTTTCAGGAACGCGTAAAACACGTTTGAAATTGCGTCTTAATTTGACTCGAGAAAATGTCCTGCAATTTATACAAATTGATTCAGATGTCATCATACACTCATGTTAAATACTGCATAATAAAGCATAGTCATAATAAAGCATAGTCATACTCTCTCTTTGTGCCGATGCGTGTCCTCTCTCTGTGTATCTTTGTGATATCTGTCTGCTTATATGTCTGTCTATAGTTTTCTGGTTAGATTTTTGTTGCTATTTCTTTTATACCTGATGATGATTGCTTGTGTTGCAATCGAAACGTCCGTAGTATGCTATTATTTAATTTATTATTTTATCTTTATACGTGACTTTACTGAAAGAACCAAAGAGTAATTCCTGCAGTCACGAAAGCTCCAAATTTAAGATAGTCATAGCTGTCAACCCATACGGTTGACCCGTTTCAAAAATGTTATATTTGTTTGTGTTTCTCCCTTGTCATGGGACTTAATATGATGGACGTTGAGATTTATAAGGGCACGGGGTGACCAATAAGGTCTGAATTTCTGTGTAATAAGGTAGGCACTGATAAGGGGTTGACAGGTGTGCATGGTTTCCACTTTTGTGAAACTTCAATGCAGATTCCCACTCAGCAGGTCATCCCCTGCTTACAAGCCTGAATCAGTGGTGGGAATTCCACTTTCTTATGGCAGGTGTGAGTCATTCCACGGGGCAACCACAACTAACTTTCCATCACAGTGGTCGTCGATTAATTGACTTCGGACATATGAAGCGCTGTGTTTACAAGCTTTCTTACTTACACATTTATTACGGGTAGAGCAGAACAGTATATATATGTGTAAAAAAAACATGATATACAAAGCCTGTTGAGCTCTTTGTTAATTGTCCTAGCGCATCACTGGCAACATGGCATGACAAAATTAACTATATACAATAATACCACAATTAACTTATCCCCCTTTTGTGTCGTTTCGCAAATATGTCATCACTTTATTATCACTATGTTACACAATTTTTGTTCCTGGGTAGTAAGTGTTATTTTTTAATTGCTTATGCCTGAAAAGTATCGAAAATGGCTATTATCCCCCAACAAACTTTGCTTTGTGTGACCAGGAATTTATGTGAACGGAAGAAACAAAATGCACACCACGTTTTCTCATTGAAAATAGGTACATAAAAAAAAATCACTGTCCTGGTCAAAAAATCATAGTTTGTGAGGAATAATAGTCATTTTTGTACTTTTGAGGCATAAGCAATTAGGAAATAACACTTACTACCCAGCCACCAAAATGTGTTTGTTACACAGTGAATTATTAACACCACCATCCGATTTGTGTCGCCTCAACCCCACACTTACGTCGCTGACAGCAGTATCGGCCGCCCGTCCTGTCTCATTATCCGTCGTCTCGCAGCCTCCACCGCCCACTACGACCCTGTACATCACTTTGATTCACGTCGTTCCGATATTCGTCTTCGCACCTTTCAGGAACGTATTATATTGGTGGCCGGATAGCATCATTGTTGGTAAAAAAAAATTGACAGAGCCAGCACATCCCATTATTATGTCCTTTATTTACTCAGGAAAGCCTAATTGAGCCTCGAGCCACGTTTTCAGGAGGGTCCTGCATTGGGATGTTTGGTCAGGTACATGAATGAGTGGCATGTGGGGGAAAACAACCCCGAGCAACCAGAGAAAAGCATTCATGTAGGAATAACAATTCTTAGCTCTGCACAGATTGATTCAAGAATCCGTCGCTGCATATGGCCATCGGCTGCCCCACCTTTCAATCCACGTGTACAACATCTGGTATTCCCAGGCAGTGTCCCATCCAAGTTTCAGACGAAGCAGGCTCCACGCTGCTTAGCTTCTGAATAATCGGCCTTCACGCACTCGACAGACCGGTTAGATGGCATCATGTGCGTGTCATTAAAAACAAATTGCATATCCCCTGGAGACCATAGCGTGCTGAAAATAGTAATTTTATGACTGTTGATATAAAATGATACCAAGTTAACGACACGCCATTACCCCTCCCCCACCACAGCTGTTGCTCTGAAACTTTTTCCAAAAATTTTGAGCAACACGTGACAAAAACGCTCTCAGTAGTTCCTGAAGCAGTGCATTGTGGCCCCTCCTGTCTTAGGTGACCATCACAGTAAATGTACACGTGACCGACTGACAGCTGCAGTGGTGCAGTGATAGACAACTGTTGACCGGTGTTGTACTCATCAGCACAGTACAGTTACCAACATTCACTGCTGCGAAAGTCTGCCTCCGGAAACCATGTACATGTGGAGTACCCAACTTCTCTCTCCAAGTTAGATGATCAAAGTCAGGACTAAATGTCATAACTCCATTAAAAACATGTTGTTTTCTTGTGTGTGTGGTCAATGCAACATTCTTCTGACAGTGAGCTACTTTTCTTATTTTTTTCTTGGCAGCCGAAGGCCAGCTAGGGAGGGCTTCGGCTCACATCCGTTTCCTCTTCAGGCCACAATTGAGGTTGGCAGCCAGGAGGAAGCCAGTTCCATAAATCCGAAAGAACAAATGGCAATTCCAAAATTTAAATGAGCAAACTCACCAAGAATATAAACTCACTGTTGTCTGCAAAAAAAAAACAATCTGTCTTCTTCATCACGCTGATGAATGCCTTTTCCTACAGTGTTGTCCTGCGTTTATGAAAAAAAAAATACTTTATATACGTAATCGGTGAAGTTGCTTAGTCACTTTGAGTTGCTTGGGGTATGCCAAATGATTTTTTGCTGCTAACCAAAATAACGGTATTTACTGAATTAAACAAACTCGGCATTCATTGCTAAAGTTCTATCCCACAGAATATCCTTAACGAATACGATTTAAACATGCAAACGGTGTTCATATTAGCTCTGCGGTCCTGGAATTAGATTGCTGGCTTTCTCCTCAACCTAGGGGCCGTCCATAAATGACGTCACACAATTTTGGCCGATTTTCTACCCCCCCCTCCCCCCCTCGTCAGACGGCGTCACAAAAAGTTAGACCCCCCTCAAATATGACGTCACAAAGCTCTGCCCCCCCCCCCAAACCATATTTCCATTTTAAAAAAAAAACATGCTTCAAATCACTTTAAACTATTATTATTGTAGTGCGTATTTAATGTGGCGCTGCACTCTGATGTTGTAGGAGAAAGCACGTATTAAAAAGGAGGCGTTGGAAAGCTGAAATTTAGCATAAAATTCACTTGAAAATATTCAACGTCTAACTAAAACTGCAGATGTTCAAAATATTATATTGAAATTCTCTTATAATTATAAAATATTAAAAGTAATTATAACTGTAAAAAAATACTTGAAACTTTGTAGTAGAACTAAGCAAAATGCAGAGTACAATTATAACAATCACATATTCATTCCACAGAATGAAAAGCCCTGGTAGAATCATTAGAATCAAAATGTTTAATAACAATCATTAAAAAAAATTCAAAATTTATGCTTCTTCATTCTCCCATGGAGAAGCAAAATGCTCCTTCATGGAATAAATAAAAAGTGACCTTAGTAAATTTAAATAATCAAATAATTAATCATTAAAATGTATCAAAATTAGTGTTGTTAAACAATTCGATATTTATTTAAAGTTGCACATTTTGATGTGACGTCACATTTCTCACCCCCCCCCCCCACTCGTCACACATCGTCACAAATGTCTGACCCCCCCTAGGTGCGTGACGTCATTTATGAACGGCCCCCGACTACAATTTTAATGTCATGTTACTAGCCTCGCATGCAAAGCATTGTTAAAAAAAAACATTTACAATTGTATAAAATGCATCCGATGAGTGCTATTTTGTGGTATGAAGGCATTTACTGTCGCTAAATTTCCATTTGGAACTCTGACAGCTCATGGTGCACCCCCATGTGGCAGAGAACGGTAAGTGACTACGTACGTGGCTTCACCGAAAGACCCAAAGAATATGAATTCCTTTCATAATAAAGGTTTTTGAGTTAGATCGCGTTATTTATAAATGTGTCGTAACCCTCCACCACCTGACACGGCCAAACAGTAAAACATGTGTCACGTTTGCAAAGGACAAAATAATTCACTTCTTTAGCCCACCGGTGTGTTGAAGAGCGGATCAACATCATTTAAAGTTTGAGTACGACGTTTCGCTGGTAATTACATCCAGCCTCATCAGGCGATTTGCCAGAATGGTGAAGCTCTCCTCCTGCTCCCGGTCTTAAATAGAGCAGCAGCAGGGTCACGTCATCATTTAATTCAATAAGGTGCAGTGATTTGGTGGGCTAAAGAAGTGAATTATTTTGTCCTTTGCAAACGTGACACATGTTTTACTGTTTGGCCGTGTCAGGTGGTGGAGGGTTACGACACATTTATAAATAACGCGATCTAACCAAAAAACCTTTATTATGAATAATATTGGTCGCGAAAGCCTACGTGTTAATATTAATTCCTGCAGTCACGAAAGCTTTAAGTCAAGATGTGGCTACAGGACGTCGTTACTAAATTACCAACGCGTGAGAACAACAACAACAACAAAACTCGTAAAAGCACAACGCCTCTGTGCGCACGCAAAACACTATCAGTGGTTCCCGGAGAAGTACATTGTGGGAAGCACAGTTATCTCTGAAGGGATTTCAATACGGAATTGTATCGACCCTTGGGCAGATCTTGGGTTCGACCTGGACGGCCTGGGAATCGGCATCTTGCAATTGGCATCTAAGTTCGGGTGGCAGGAATTGATTTGTATCTATATCTGGTGATGGTATTTTGTGGAACGTTTAATCCAGTCTACAGCTGCGCACGAGGACTGTAATAAGTTGAACAATTGTAAATATGTTTTTTACAATGCTTTGCATGCGAGAATTGAGAATCTTTATTTAGACCGAGGAATCCGATGAGCTCTCAAGCTCTTTTTCTCACAGACGTCCAATATATTGTATTCGGGTTTTAGTCTGTGGACAAGGTGGCAACCCTAGGCACACCTTTAATACGTCTTGTATGGAGTATTAATCACCCGTTAATGAGACCTACATTTAGTTTTACTCTCCGTGCAGGAATAAACCAAATTAAGTGACAACACGTAAGTGACAACCCTGATTTGTTATTTTTAAAATAAAAAATATGCTTTTGAAAAATTACGTGTTGTGGGGTCAGACGGGGTCGGGTGGAGGAACGCGCGAGGGGGTGACGCGTGGTGGAGTAACACCGACAAGCGAGTTGGGGTCCCTCACAGGGGGTGAGCGTTGTGAGTGGGAGAGACGCACTGGGGATGGGTGATGCTTCGAGGAGTATTCGCAACCCATATTTAACGTCACGGTTTTTTACATGGAGGAGTTGATTGGTCAACCAGGCTGAGATGGTTAACTCGGTGCACAACTTTTTAGATTTTAATTGAAGGTGGCTGACGGAGCCGGAGAAAACGAAAACTCCACCAGGAATGGACTCAGAACCGTCAGAAAAAAAACGACAATCGACTGTTGAAAACGACTCTATGTTTTGTCGTGTCAATCACCAACATGCAGGGGAGGGGGTGGTGGAAATAAAAAATTAACCCGTAAAAACAACGTTTTTCACTATAAATCCTTTATTTGCGTGGCATCGGTTTATTTTATTATTCATTTCTGTTTTTCTTGAGTAAGAGTTTCATTTTTTATCACATTGGTATTTTAAATAAAATATGAAATTTTTTTGTTCCTAAAAAGTGGAAAATTTTGGTAATTTTTTTCACGAAAATAAATTGTCACGCACAACGAGTCTGTGTGCAAAATGTCAGCTCGATTGGATCACCGGAAGTGGGTTAAAAAACGACCGAAAGATTTGCACGGTCGTAAGCGCGCAAGCAAGCAAGTGAACTTAATATAAAAGATTTAAAAATAACCATGCTCTGGGAAGTTTTTTGAACAGGTTTTTAAAGTTTATTTTCGCTTACGAGAGTGTCCCAGGTCACCAAACAACGACGAAAGCAATGTAAGTAAAGAAATCCAGCAATAAAAAAAAATCGAAATCCAGAATAAAAAAACAATCTGCGTCACGCAAGAGAAATCGAAAACATTGTAAACATAAATGCGTCAAGTAATACATTCCCCGTAGCTAGCCTAACATTGTCTTCATTTATAAACAGACGTTTGAAATATGCACGCCCATGCCTGCAGGCACGTCTAATTCTGCTCTGGGTCGCTGCCCAGATTTGAACCTATGACCTCAGCATCATCAGCGCCGCGCAGTCGCACTTTGCTAGGCTGCATATCCACCCAGTCACCTCGGTGTATTATCTCAGTACTCGGGGGTGATATATATATTTATTTGTTTCGTATTGAATTGCACCGTGCGTGCACATGCAAAGGTCACGTTGGTGTGAGATAATACCCTCGTGTCGTGTAAGAGAGAGCACGTGGCTTTCTCCCACAGCATTCCCACTTTAGCATCCACCTCATCATACGATCTGGGCACTTTGAGAAAGGCTCACAATATTTAGAATGCTCGCTTAATGTATGCATCGCAACGATTAACCAGCTGTGGCTGCCAATAACAAAAACATGAATATGCTTATTCAGATTTATAATAATCATTAAAATTGTACAATTGTTATACATTTACAGCCCCCCTGACAATCCACTGATTGAAGGTAGCGCCACGATGTGTCGATCGTCGGAGTGGTTTGACCATACTTCACCTCGCTGGTCAATTGGTGAGGGGTGGGAGGTCCAGGAGCAATTCGGATATCACTCCTGGCCACATCACTTTTGATACTCATTTTATATCATCCACTTTATATTTATTCACGAAATCATTGATTGATTGAAATACAACTGCCAGGATTTTTCTTAAAGAATGTCCTTCCCCGAGACATTGACTAATGATGATGAAGCCATGTACTGTGCTATGCGGGCTACAATGCGTGAGAAATCTACAGCCACCCCGTACATTTGGAACTGGACATAATGTTCTTGCCCAAGCGGTACTATTTTTAGTATCCAATCAATATACTTCATGAGAGCATCAATAGCTTTATGCACACCATCCAAAGGTCCATTGCCTCTGCTAACGACAGCCATTTTATTGGAACATTTATCTCATGTAATTTTAAAACAATTAAACGCAGTGACATCATGAATGGCTTCGCTTGTGCATGCACACGTGTGTCAACAGAGATGCGCGTTTGGCGTGTTGTGGCACACGCATGTACGTAGTTTGTTGAACTTCTTTCGCACTGTACGTCGCCAGCTGTGCTTATCGGAGGTGCGGGGGAAGGCCAAACTAAACACAAAACAAGCAGTGAGAGAAGGCAAATATTGCACTGCGTTGGCAGTGGTGCACATGCACCACAAATAAAGTCAACAACATTTTATTGAGAGGAGAATATATAATAGGCGACGTTTCGGGGAACGGCCCTTCACGGTGTCTGCTTATTCATTGTGCGACTTCCCTTATTTTTGTCGAGATGCTTTTATATGATTTCAGCGCGGCTCTTTAGTCAGCGTTTGTGCTGTCGTAAAGTCACAAGCCCTTTGCTGTGTCAATGAAACCTTTGGACCTGATAGCGTCACCCCACCTTCGACGAAACCCGAACGAGCAGCTCGCAGACGTCCGCTGTTCATTGGTACGTTTCAGTGAGTGAGAGAGAGAGAGCGAGACGTCGTTCAGGAACTGAAATAGGCGAAGTAATCAGTATAGTATTTTTTTCCATCTTTATTTATCGAGGTAAAAAAAACTTCGAGGTTAAAAACCTCTTTTTGCGAGGGGGACCTGGTAAGAAGTCAGCAAAAATAAATCCCCATACACACACAGACAATTCCAACATCCATGGGTTATCATAGGTAACGATGGGGTGTCTGAATATTTCCATTTATTTTAATTAATAAAACAACCGGAGCAAGTTTATTGGGCCCGTCGATGTACGGAAACAATATTAATTGGCGAGTTAAAAGCGTGTACAGTACATGTGGCAATTTCATCTGTTTGGCTGTGTCGGGTGGTGAAGGGTTCGTGACGACACAAAATTAATGGCCAGATAATTTAACGTGGGCCTAAACTCCGCCTAAAAAAAAAACCAAAGTGATGAATCGTAGTAGTGTATCGGAAATTGAGTAAAAGCACGGCTAAGCACGAAACAAGGTGCACTGATACACATCGATTCAGATCGATAGAACGCACGTGATACCGAACTGGTCGGAAAGTAAGACGCGCACCCGAAACGTTTGCCCGGCATGTCAATGAAGGTACATAGATGTCGTCTCTCACACACAACGCCGTAGCAATGGAGTCAACATTGGGGGGGGGGGGGCAAATCTTCCAAGGTGGTCTGGATGTCCCGCCCCCGAAAAAAAAAATCTAAATTTGAAAACGAAGTTCGTGCCATTTTCTGCCTAAAATATAAAAAAATCACTAACACACGGGATGGACTTTTTATTTATGTTTTTACAATAATGTCTAATAGTGTATTGTATTACATTGCTCTGTTTTTTTCTTTTTTACCTTTTATTGTTTCATTGTATGTAATGGCAGATATTAGGGATTAATAAAGTACAACCATAACCACAATCATATAAACGGAAATCTATTTTATAGCAATATATTGAGGGGGGACATTTTGAGCATATTTTAATATTGGGGGGGGGGATGTGTCCCCCCCCCGCCCCCCAATATATATTATAATTACGGCCTTGACACACACACAAAGATCCCCCGTATAGCCTGTAACAGACTGTTGGGGCAAGTGCTGTTAGCGAGCACCTGTGAAGGCCGACACGGCACACGAGGGGGTGGGTGGCCAGCACCACGCCCGGCCGCCTTTGTCTCCCCAGTGGCGATTTTCACACACCGCACCAGGTACTCATTTGAGTCGACCTCGGGGAGGATGCCCAGGACCGGTTCAGATAATAATCGTCACCGGTGTTGGCCGTGAGCGGGAATCCAACTCGGGTCGCTGGGTTCTTAGCGCACTAACCGCTACACTACCGCTCCCCATGCACACACACACACAGTGACCGGATTATAAGACGCATCCTCCCCAAACTTTTGCTATAAAGTAAGGGAAACAATCCCGATTTACGGTAATTGCAATATTTCCCATTCTATCTAGATTTGAACTTTTCGTGACTGCAGGGATCCATACTCTTTGGTTCTTTCGGTAAAGTCACGTAGGTATTCATTTATTTTATTTTATACCTACGTGACTTTACACCTCGAATCGCCATGATCAAATAATCGGCCACGCGGCCACTGTGCGTTCACAGGGCAAGGTTTCATCAGGTATGGCGGAAGAGTGGTGGGTAGCAGAGGACATTGCAGCCAAAGCTATTCGTGGAAGTGTACTTCTGTGCTCGCGTGTCTTTGCTTTCCACCTTCACCAACCCTGCACGTACCTGCGTGGTGAAGTATGGTCAATGGAACCCCCCAAGACCCGCAACGGCGTGCAGAGGAAGGCATCGTTCAGCAGTGGATTGACAAAACCGGCTCCGTGCATGCACTGCCCTCCCTGTACCAGAGGTCGCAAACGGGTTTTAATCCTTACCCGTACCTGGCCGCACCAGGGTCGCAAATGGGTATCCGTACCCGGCCGGGTACGGGTACCCGTACCCGGCCGGGTACGGGTACCCGTTCCCTACCCGTACCCTACCCGAAATGAGTGACAAACGGTGACTCACCAGTGACTCACGGTCTACCCGTACCCGTACCCGGCCGCACCAGGGTCGCAAACGGCTACCCGTACCCGTACCCGGCCGGGTACGGGTAGCCGGGTATCGGGTAGGGTAGGGGTATCGGGTACCCGGTTGCGACCTCTGCCCTGTACGCAACGGGTTCAAACGTGACTCTTGTGGCCACTAGAGGCCGCTACATTCTCCCGTACGGTGTCGCTGAATAAATAATTATTATTTTTAAAAATGTTATTGAATCTCAAACTGCAATTTGTGGCAATTCATCAAAATGAGAGTTGGCGGAGGCAATGAGTGGCGGCCTCAATCGTTTAGGGTCGAAAGGACAAGGACTTTAAAAATAATCATCCGTGAAATTCCTCACACGTGTTGTTCTGTGAAAGTTATCATTTTGTTCTCATGAGTTTGTTTGTTGAGAGTATTGCAATTCGCAACAATGTGGGAAATATTTATTGTCTAAAAGGTCATAACGGCTTTAAGTGATGTATGTTTATAGTCTTGCATGACATAAAAACAAACTTTGATACGTTATATAAACAAGAAAAATACCACATTTGAGTCGTGTTGGTTGTTACGCATTTGAACTTTGCATCTAAGAGCAATGTATATCATCGAATGTTATAATTTATGTAATCTCGGCCATATGTTTGTTTATACGATTGTGTAAATATGTACGTAAAATACTACACCACTGGACCTTAAATGCAAGGGTTGCCAATTCGATCTCCTGGCGCGGCAGTTAAAACAATGGGGCGAATATGTTCAGCAGCTGCCCCGTTTCAAGTTTCAAGTTCATGTATTAGGTATAGCCCTGTGAGCCATTCGGCTCTTGAATCGGGTGCAACCGCAACAAACAGAAAAAAAAACATGAACAAGAAAACATCTTAAAGTGACTATGTGCAAACAGAAAATCCAAGAAAAGACAGCAAAATATTGCAGAAAAAGCACCGTAGACCAACAATGTGTGCAAAAATCCCAGTGGGATGCAAGTCAAACAACAACAACAACCACAAGACAACTTAGATTAAGGCCATCAGTCTAACTCTGTACTACAACAAACAAACATGGCCAAACCAAAAAACTTTCGAAAATCACCAAAATAAAGCCATGAAAGCATTTACTACACCGAGCGGTGTCAACGGCAGGGTCACCTGTGGTGGGGTAAACTGTGGGTACTACCACCTCTTCCACAGACGTTAAGACCCTGGCCAGCATCGAAGTGTCGGCCGAACTCCCGATTAGAGGAATTCTCTGTAGCTGCCTCGAGTGGAGGCCCATCCACAAGCAGTGATGTGACCCAGTTATTGCAGGGCTGCGCCCTTACCTCCTGTGTCTAAAGATTAATTCGCAGCACGTGTAAGGTTTACCAATAGTTTTGAGCTGTTCAATAATTTCCCATAGTTGTTGTTGTTGCTGTAATGCCACGTTTAACTTTTTTTCATTGTATATACGCTAGATTACAATACGATTTGGCTTTTGTTGTCTAGATGATGTTTGGTACATGGGAAAACAACACAGTGCAAAGAAGTGTTTCAAACCGATGTCAGACATTTACACGTGATAAGCCACTTCGTTGAGATTTCATTTGTGGCCAGGTCGCTTCTGAAAAAGATATATATATAGCTCAGTGGGCCTTAACTGGCAAAATTTAAAAAGTTTAGGTTAGCTTAGAAATGGAATTTCAACACGGGGACAGATGGACGATTTTGTTTCAAATTGGTAACCTCCGACTTTCACGCTCGTCAACTTCTGGAACATGATTTATAATTGGTGCCACTTTCGACGTGCTTCGTTCTTAAAAGTGTTGGCTGTATCCAGAGACGGGCATAACCACATAATTTACGAGGCGGCAAGTACGCGTGCTGTATCAACTATCAACTTCAGCCAAAAGGCAAGTTGATGATTGATGAAACACAAATAGTAGCCCTGAGCAACCGCTTCCACAAATGGACATACTACACTGAGACGTGACACACAAGCTTGTGCGTAATTGTGTTTTTTTAGGTCAGATCGCATGAGTAAAGTGCCAATGTGCGTCCTACACACTCCTGTGTGTGTGTATGTTGAACTTCTTTCTTTGGGGAACGGTAGTGTAGCGGTTAGCGCTGCGCTATGAAACCGGCGACCCGGGTTCGATTCCCGCTCACGGCCAACACCGGTGACGATTGCCTGAACCGGTTCTTGGCCCTCCCCTAGGTCGACTCAGCCTCAAATTAGTACCTGGTGCGGTGTGTGAACATCGCCACTGGGGAGACAAAGGCGGTCGGGCATGGTGCTGACCACCCACCCCCTCGTGTACCGTTTCGGCCTTTATAAGTGCTTGCTAACAGCACTTGCCCGAACAGTCTGTTAAGGATATGGGGCCGTCCATAAATAACGTCACGCGATTTTGGACGATTTTTGACCCCCCCCCCCCATCGTCACACGGCGTCAGAAAAAGTCAGACCCCCTCTCAAATATGACGTCACAAAGCTCTGCCCCCCCCCCCCCTAAATACAACATTTGTCATTGTAGTGCGTATTTAATGTGCCGCTGCACTCTGATGTTGTAGGAGAAAACATTTATTGAAAAGTATATTTAATTAAGTAGAACGTGTTGTCTATATTGATTTAAAGTTGCGCATTTTTGATGTGACGTCACATTTCTCACCCCCCCCCCCCTCGTCACACATCGTCACAAATGTCTGACCCCTCCCACCCCCCGAGGTGCGTGACGTCATTTATGGACGGCCCCTATACGGGGGATCTTTGACTTTGTATGTATGTTGAACTTCTTTCGCACCGTACGTAGCCAACCGTCCTAATCTTTAAGGACTGCGTCTCCACTCGACACAGCCAAAGTAAATAGACGTGTCACGTGAACGAACGTGACGATTCATGCTTCAGCGCACCAATGCCACAGCACTTAACAATCCACGTTGAAACATAGACACAGCACACACCGAGAGACACAGAGAGCGACAGACACGGAGAGACACACACAGAGGTACAGAGGCAGATGTCGGTCTGGAGAAAGACAAACCCAGAAACACAAGCTGAGAGACATAAAAAGAGTAACTTTAATAATAGGGGTTTTCCCTTTTTTCTGGCAACAAAACTGAAACCTTTTTACAAGGAATCATGTCTGCATTAACCACAATACTTGCAGTCAAAATGCAAACAAAAAACATACTATGAAAATATATGCATTGTCCTTGCAACTGATTGGTCCACACCAAGGGACTTATTCTCTATGAGGAGATGAATGTTGTGATATTGTCAGTCTTGTCCTTACGCTACAAACACCAGAAGAAAACCGAATACAGTACAACACTACATCCAAAGACATCTGGGATTGTGTGGGTATTGCCGATTTAAAAGTGCATTCGCATTTGCCAGGACAGTGGGTTTCAATTCCGTTTCGCACGGTGACAAAATGTGTCCTAGCTTTACACACCAACAGAGGCGAGTCACATGGAATACACAAAATAAAATTACGCCGATTCCTCTCCTGCGTAGAAACCCGGTCCAAGGAATGATGTTGGGAGCGGAAAAGCCCGATCCAAGGAATGATTTGGGAGCGGAATGATGTTGGAATGATGTCAGAAGTGGAAAAACCCGACCAAAGGAATGATGTTGGGAGCGGAATGATGTTTGAATGATGTTGGGAGTGGAAAAACCCGGCCCAAGGAATGATATTGGAAGTGGAATATCTCGATCCAAGGAATTATATTGGGAGCGGAATGATGTTGGAATTCTTTTGGGAGCGGAAAAACCCGGCACAAAGAATGATGTTGGAAGTGGAATATCTCGATCCAAGGAATTATATTGGGAGCGGAATGATGTTGGAATTCTTTTGGGAGCGGAAAAACCCGGCACAAGGAATGATGTTGGGAGCGGGATGATGTTGGGAGTGGAATTTCCCGGTCGAAGGAATTATGTTGGAAGCGGAATGATGCTGGAATGATGTTGGAATCGAAAAAACCCGGTCCAAGGAATGATACTGGGAGGTGAAATTCGCCACGTGAACATACTGTACAATTCTCGACAGAGTGCACATTAAGATTGGAACTGAGCGATGTTGACTACGGCGTTTGAAAAAACTGAAAGTACATTCGGGGTGGGGGTGGGGGAGTGATGGAGAGTCTTAACTTTATTTGTGCCTTCTCAGTTACCTAACCACCGCAAATGTCTACGCGGCTTTCGGGCCCTGTATTCGCTTTCCGGGAACTTCGGAGGCAGCTTGATGTATGCCAATGTCAAAACAAAACGTTTAAAAAGTTCTGCCCGCGGTGCCGTTCAAGCCGCTCCTTCGCGAAAACTTTCAAGCGACGCTGTTTCTTGTTTGTGTGCCTCGAGCAGTTTTTAAGGAGCAATGATGCCAATGAAAATCAAGCGATGCTTTCCAACTCCAAACAAAGATCCCCTGTGTAGCCTTAACAGACTGTGCAAGTGCTGTTAGCGAGCACCTATGAAGGCCGGAACGGTACACGAGGGGATGGGTGGCCAGCACCACGCCCGACCGCCTTTGTCTCCCCATTGGCGATGTTTACACACCGCACCAGGTACTCATTTGAGGCTGAGTCGACCTAGGGGAGGCCCAGGACCGGTTCAGATAATCGTCTCCGGTGTTGGCCGTGAGCGGGAATCGAACCCGGATGGCCGGGTTCGTAGCGCAGCGTAGCGCTAACCGCTGCACCACCGCTCCCCAGTCACGCACGCGAACATGGAAAGTACTGAACTTGTATCATTACTTGCACTTATGCATATGTACACATTACTGTGCTGGACATTGTACTGATGCCTCCATTAATATGAACAGCCCAAGGACAGCTGCACATGCTGGACCGTCGCTGACTACCCCGTGGGTGTGCCTCTTTTCCTCCACTCCCAACTCCCACTCCCCTGTCATGTTGACATTGTTTAATGTAGATATAGGATAGGCTAGGATATCATAACCATCAGTGTTTTATCCAGCAGCAACAGCCGAGGGCAGAGGAGCGACGCTCACAACAACGCGCGCAGCGCCGGGCGGATAAAACACAGCAAGTTGGTACAGCTGGTTGATGCATCTGCCGGTCATCTCGGCCAGTCAACCCATGGCACTTGGGTCTGTCCCGTGACCTCCTGTGAGAGAGCCTTCGACACTTCACGTGGCCTTAAAGTGCACGTAGCCTGGCACAAGCGCCGTGGTGGCGTCACCGCTCCTTATTGGCGAAAGGCGGCTGTTGTTGTTCTTCTGTTTCTGTTTTATGGCTGTCACTCCATCGCTAGTGATGAATATTCACCATCATCCCTTGTGTCGACATGGCCTGCGCAAAGCAACTGACTTGTTTTTTTTTTAAGTCAATATGTTACTAACTTGATGTTCTCTAATCCACATTTTCAGTTTTTTCGTTCCATTTGCTCTGCAAACGTACATATTTCTGTTCCATAGTATGCACTGTCTGAAAGCCAGATTACAGTATTTTAAGTTGAACTCTTTTTTTTGGGTCATGTTGTTCCGAAGCTAATGCGGTGACGGGCGAATGAATTAATTGCATGAGACGACTGAACATGTATCTCATTTCTGTAGCGAGCCAATGACTTTACAATTATTTCTGTGTCGGGCAGACGTCTCTTAAGCAGGTTAGTAACACCGGCTGCCCGGTTCGGCGAGATGATTGTGATCGGTTTGGCTCGGAGTGCCCATGGGTCCTTTGTCTTAGCCGGCCTGGCCCGGTTCCAGCATTGTTCCCAGGGGCTGTTGCGCAAGCTGATGCAGCGAGCTGAGAACAACGTCCAATCGGAAAGAGGGGGGGGACCCTCACTCCAGTTATAAAAGAAAAGCTCTAAATTTCTAGGAATGTTTAACTCTGTTTTAGTTTATAACATAAAGACAAATGATTGCGTGGGGGGTTTCCTCTCTCCCGGTTGTACTGTATGGCCATCCGATGTGTTTCCGTGTTGTTATCGCTTGTTGTTCGGAAAAAAAATGACGATGTTTGGCTTCCACGTGCTTTTCCCCAAAAAAAGTCTCATTTCTGTGGAGCGAAAAGTCGGACACAATGTCGAACAAAGCTTGGTACGTCTTGAAAACACACCGGAGAACGAGGCAGATCATAGTTTCAGCGGCGACATCTAATACTCCTGTGTAAAGAATTGAGTGCATATTGTCACAGGATTGGTTCTCAACGATCGCATTGGAATGTGTTTTTCAATTGCTCACCGACCGTACCCTGGGCGCCCCTGCTCAAGTCCACTCCTACGAAGTCATCCAAGTAAACAAGGAAATGGTTCGGTGATTTTGCTGACTGTGAAGTTGACGAGTCTCGAGAATGAAACTTCGAAAAAAAAAACCCCCATCACATGCCTTCCTGCCTTGCGGGTTGTTTCCCCATATTTCATCGCTTTGATGAGTGTGGGTCAGGGGTCGGCAACCAAAATAGCAAGGCTCCTGAAGAAGGAACAGGTCACGAAGCAATCCTTAAAGAGCCGCAAGGGGCTCCGAAGCCGCAGATTGCCGACCCCTCGGCGGGGTCGAGGGGCTCAGGTGGCCAGGATTTGAGCACAGCTGGCTAGGTTCGTCGTGAAAGATGTCACTCACCGCCGTATTTGTTATTATCCGTGGAGATCGAACTCGGGGTTTTTTGGGGTCCGGTAAAAAGCCTGCGCTAATGTTCGTGCCGAAGCTCGACTGCCCCTTCATTAAGTACATTTAGTTTTTTTTTTTACGGGACATGAAATATTTACAATCTCTAACGGTTATTTGGTTCTTTCGGTTAAGTCACGTCTAAAGATAAAATAATAAATTAAATTAAATAATAGAATACGACGTTTCGATTGCAACACAAACGTCGTATTCTATTATTTAATTTAATTTATTATTTTATCTTTAGACGTGACTTAACCGAAAGAACCAAATAATAATTCCTGCAGTCACGAAAGTTCTAAAATTAAGATTGAATCTCTAACGGGTTTACAAAGAGAAACACGTGAGCAATCAGTCCAGTACAGCGTGTCCTGCTCCTCTGATGGCTATCTTCGAGAGCAGGTGGCGCAATCCTGTGATGGCACCCGTGTCAGCAGAACGGGGGTCGGCAAATGGCCCAGTGAGTTAAATTTGTTTTATTTTGTTTCTCGAGTGCACAGAGGATGCGTAAGCACTTTATGACATCGGAAGAATGACACTGTACTGTTAATCACGTCACCCTTGATAATCATTTCATGGGGTTTTTATTTTAAATCAGATCCAAAAAATGTATATATATATGTGTGTGGTTGTCTATTGGTGAATAGGATGGACTCAAGAATGAAGTTACATTCACAATTGGGAGAGCCGTGGCACAGTGGTTAGCACACTGCACTATGAAACTGGCGACCTGTGTTCGATGCTAAGCCACGGCTAACGTGAATGTCGAGTGATATCTGCACTGATCCAGCATGGTGAAGTATGGTCAAGCACCTTCCATGACTGGCTTTCACCCAGCAGTGGATTGAAGAGGGCTGTATATGCAATCATTGAGTGTTCAACCACAACTGTCGTGTTGTTGCATTTTAAAAGCGTGGGATACTACAGAATATAGGAGTTGAAGCGGTGAATAGTGTTCCACGAGAAGGCTAGATCTTGCGTTTTGTGTTTAGTTTGTTGTCCTTCCCCCGCACCTCCAATTATCACGGTTGGCTACGTACGGTACGAAAGAAGCTCAACGTACATGTAAAAGTCGTAGCCTATTTTCTCTGATGCTCCAAGCTTATGAAAAAAAACCCCACTTCAACGGAAAAGAAACGTGGCGTAGAGAACGCCTGCAAGTTGTTTTGAATGACAAACAACAGGTTCACCATTGGAACATTAACGCGGAGGTTGTCAAAAGATGACCGATGACCCTTCACCCCTAAGCCACGTCTCCCGCAACATCGCCGCCATGTGTTGCCACAACAAGGAGGGGGGGGGGAAGAAAACATCGGTTGCCTCATCCGGCCCTGGGAAAACGTCGACAACAAAGCACCGTACGGAACGTTTAGAACGCAGTGGGTCACTTTTTATTTGTTATCCGTGGCAATGTTTGGGATCAATGTCGCCGGGTCCTATTATATATCCGCGGGGTCATCTGGAGGTTATCCGTGAATTGTCTCCACTTATCAGTGGATCGTAGAGAGCACAGGGACGCGGATAATAGCCAACAGCTTCCGCGGATATTAGCAGCTGTGTGCAATAGAGTCTCAGATAGCAGATGTTCTGTGCAGTGTAGAGTCTCATCTGTTTGTCTAAAGTGTACAGTACGGTATTTTGTCACAAAAAATAGTGATGGGAAAAACGTGGGGGGGTTTTTTTCTTTCAGAAATAGCGAAAGTTGAAGATGTTACTTTAACAAAATTATTTTATGGAGTAAGCTCCAACGTGCACACTCATTCACTTCTTAGATATAAACATACAACGATGGCCTTTAACAGTTGTTGGTTATTATGTTGGCACCAAGTTGGTACTGTACTGATGGGCAATGCTTCAGAATGCCTGAGTCAGGATAATGGGCCATTTTACTCGGGTCACTTTAGTTCTTACCTTGCTCTCGCCCGGTTAAACAACAAACTTGAAACTTGATTCGCCACAGACATATACCATTGTATTCAATTAAATAACACCCATAATGGTGTCCTGTAAATGTCAGAAACGTCACAGCTCACGTGTTTTTGAGTGAAGTCCCCCGCTGTCCCCACGATTGTGGTGAATCAGGAAATGTTGAAAACACGGTCCCAGCTTTTTCCAATTGTAAGCACAGCTAGCAAGTTCGTTGCAGGCAAATGTGAATGTTTTACTGGTAGGAACCACCTGGTTCCACCAGCCCACAGGGGATTATTGTGTCCGTCCGTCCGTCGTGCATCCAAAATGGGGGGGGGGGGGTGGGGCTGGGTGGAGAGGCGAGGGTGGGGAGGGGTTGGGTGGGGAGGGGAGGGTGGGGAGAGGCTGGGTGGGGAGGGTGGGGCTGGGTGGGGGGGTGGGGCTGGGTGGGGAAGGGCTGGTCACCCCGTGGTGCCCTTATAAAACTCAACCTACTCACGCCGGCTTGTGCCCGCCCTCACAGTCGGGCATATTTGCGGAATACACCACGCCGCCGTTGACCCTGGCCATTGACCGAGCAACCCAACGTTCCTACCAGCTCCCTCCGCAGGAATGTGTTCTCATGTTTAACACGTAATTTGCTTCGACTGTACCGAGGCCATTAGCCTCGGAGCTGAAATTCTGAAACACACCCACCCAGCCACTTTGGCAGATCTACGGTAAGTCTGTTTCGTGTTCTTAAAATAAAATGAATCAGAATGTTGGCATACACGGTGGCTACATTTACTCTGTAAGAGTACTTTTATGTTGAGTTTTAACTTGATGTTTTGTGGTGCGCGATTATTTTTTGCCAAGCTTAATTCTTGTCACAAATCAGCCTCAAGAATGGCCTTATGTAGACTTATTTTCACATTCCTGACAAGAGCAACTATATTGTTTTGTTGGCTGTTCATTGAAATACCAATGGTCTCCACATTGCTATCCACACCTCGTATTAGCACGGTTGGTTACCTACGGTGTGAAAGGAGTTCAACATATGTGCATGCATCATCTTGCCGCTGTCACTTCGCCATTCTTTTAGACACAAATGCAGCCAGAGTTCATCCTAATACAATAACCACGCTAAAAGAGGGCGCTTCAAATAATACAAAGCAGCACAACAGATACTCGTTGGTGTCTATAGGCTTGTTGATGTCTATAGATATTGGTGGTTATATATCCCTCCGTCTCTCCACCGGGGTAGAGCAGTAGCACGGTAGTGCAGTTGTAAAGACACTGCCCTATGAACTCGGCGACCGACCTGAGATTGATTCCCAGCCGTGGCTACTATTCGTGGCATGTTACGCCAGAACCGGTCGTATACCTCTCCCTTAAAACAGCTCGCCCTGACCAGCGTGGTGAAGTATGGTAAAACGACCCTCAAGACTGAAACAGTGTGGGGGGAGGCCTTCATCCATCAGTTGATTGACAAGGAGCTATAGGTTATTTACTATTATTATATTGTATTAGTGCACTGCAATTGTTGGAGAGATTTCATATTCTTTATATGGTTGACGTGACCATGGTCGCGGTTCGTTGGAGGGTCTTGAATAGTAGTAATTTCTGGATCTTTGTAATTTCTAAACTGTACGAACTTGTAACTTTAATTATGGGAGGGAATTGGGATGAGCGGCAAGAGCCAAGAGGAACCCCATGCAAAACGGGGATAGAACATACAAACTCCACACACAAAGGCATCCGAATTGGGAATCAAACCCAGAAACTTGTTGTTGTGAAGTGCAGCTGTTGTCACTTTGCCATCCTGTCGCCAAATATGAAGTCAATTTGATTGGTGGAGGGAGCCTTTTCACACACCCCTTAATATGCAGAAAGATCAAATTGTTCGTGTTCTGACTTATAAAACAATTGGCTGACCTTGATGAAATGCTGCATTTTTTAAATGTGCAATGCAATTGGTACAATGCTTATACAACACATTGATCCCCACCAAGAAAAGCTCCTGGTCTTTTCCCAAGAGCACTCACAACTAAGAAACCAACATCGATGGCCGTGTGTGGACTTAATGCTCATATAAAAAGTACTGTGTGATGGAGAGGAAAGAGGGTGTACAGTTTGCATGTGTAGTGACATAGAATTGGTCACTAAGTAGCATAGCGCTGGCTACTGGCAGGGAAGGGGATCTGCAGCTTGTAGCAGCCCTGACAGCAGCAGGCCACGTGATACACCCGAGAGGGATCTAGGGTAAAGGTTACGGAAGGGACACGTCGAGGGCCGCTAGTAGGTTCTAGAGAGGAGGCGTGGCCAGTGCGGAGCGAGGCCACGCTAACAGGATAAAAGGGGACCCTGAGCGGGAGCTCGGGGCCATCGTTTGGAGTGGGATCCCTGTCGTCGTCCATCTGATATATTACGCTACTCGACGTAGTTGGCTGTCTTAGTTCAGCGCCGTCAGTGTCAGACGGCTAGCGTTGTGTGTGTAGGCTAGCAACCAGTGTAGAGTTGCGTATGAGCGAGAGACAGTGCGTACCAGTGTAGGGTATGTATTGTATAAAGTGTACAAAGTGTGCTCGGTGTTTAATAAAAAAAATAATTGCTTCCACGAGTTACGTCTCCAAGTCAGTCACTACACATGTGTAGTGACATAGAATGGTCACTACTGTGTCGGCCTGTACGAGGGCTGGGGGCCCCAAGGGGGTGCCTGGGGGGTCACGTGCTGGAGGGATCCGGACCTTCCCAGAGGTGGGGGAAGTGAGGCGTGTCCTGGGAAGGGAGGCGTGGCCTGGAGAGAGCCAGCCACGCCGGGGCGGAGCCAGCCACGCCAAACCAGATATAAGCGTGGTGTGAACGCAGAGCGAGGCTGTTGTACTGTACTCCAAAGTGAAGACATCATCGGTCGTCAAGTCCCGAGTCGTCGTCCTGGGCCAGGCAGGCCGTTGCCTGCCTGGTCCAGTCTGTGTCGTGTTCCAGAGTGTTAGTGAGTTGAGGAAGGTGGTCACCACCTTATGTACACTGTTATATTACTTACCGTTTAATAAATAGTGTTGCCTCCAAGCTGCGTGTGTGTGCACCTAATTCGGTCTTACTACACATGCAAGGCAATTTCCTTGCTGGAATGTAAACTTCAGCCACAAAGCCAAATGTTGTTTAGAAACGTATGCAGCAATACGTACATATTTAACAGCTCATGGGAGTGGAGCTGTCACTAACCACTATCTCTAGTACCTACCATCAAGTAATAGATGCAATATATTAAAATTATTCATCATTAAGCTGGAAAGTGCACATATTTCAATGGGTTTTATTTTATTGTAGTTTGCCACACTGCACATTCATGATTTATGTCACCCATATGGTGCATATACTGTATTTTTCCAATTTAAAATGGGATCTATTGCTGAGAGCCTAGATAAATAGGCAGATCCAATGTTTTTTTAATCGGTACGTGCTTTATTACAGGGATAGGGCACCTGTCAAACACGTAAATCAAATAGTGTAATGCAAATTATGACGACATTATTCTATGAAAAAAAGAAGGAAACAATATTTAATTTACTAAAGCAAACACAATCAGGGGAAATTTAAGTATGATCAATACAGACTCGGGCTTATAGTTCTCTGCTTACAATTTATTAGAGAAAAAAAGAGTAATTTATTAGAGCTACTACGTCTCCAAAGGAACTTGAGTTTCAGGAGTGAACAGAGGTTTCTCATGGTCGACAACGATTTAATCCCCACATCTAATGCGTTAGCATTCCAAAATGTACCAAAAACATTACATAATATCCGCACATTTCATATGGAAACCGTTATTTAAATATATAAATCCACTATCCTCTGCGAGCGCCATAAGACATGAGGGCGGGCACTTATTTTGGAAAGTATCCAGACCACGTTGCTCGCAGCACGAGGTTTAATTGGCAGGGAGTTAACAGCCCTTGAGTTAGGTCGTGTAACTTGCACGTGACATGGCAGCTGACTTGACCTTAATTCTATTCTTAGTCCCCCAGTCTTACCCTCTTATTCATTATACTCCTCGTGGACTTACATTCACGCTCACAAAGTACACGTGTTTCATCTTCTTGGTTCTTTCGGTAAAGTCACGTAGTGAGAATTATTTTTCTTCTTGGTTCTTTCGGTAAAGTCACGTAGAAGGGAAGTAATAATAAAAATAAAACATAATAAAATAATGTCGCCTCGACAGACCTGGTTTAGCCTGAGGACGGCTGCTTGCGTTGTGGCCGAAACGTCGTGAGAATTATTTAATTATGTTATATTTTTATTATTTTATTACTTCCCTTCTACGTGACTTTACCGAAATAACCAAGAAGATGAATCCCTGCAGTCACGAAAGCTTTAAATCGAGAATTATTTTATTATGTTGTATTTTAACTTTTATTATTTCCCTTCTACGTGACTTTGCCGAAAGAACCAAGAAGATGAATCCCTGCAGTCACGAAAGCTTTAAATCGAAATGTATATGTGTTTCATCTACTACTGAACTATTAAATGTTTGGCTGGCTATATACAACCACACTATTCACTCTGTGAATGTGTTTTTTTTGGGCCCAAAAAAAAAAATCCATAATCTGAAACAGAAGGGAGTTTGACTGGTCCAACACTGCCTGACACACGGCATGTGTATAAAGGCATTTTACAGGACTGTAGTTGGTGGATGTGACTAAATCATCCCATTATAAGGGGTTGTTAAAATGTGTACATAAACTAGTAGATAAGAAAATCTCAAGTTAAAAATTACATTAGTATCTATAGTACTCGATAGTTGGAGATACACTGTACTGTACAGTGCTGTGACATTAAGTAGTCTGCTCAAATTAGTATTTGGCTGTGCTCATTCCTGAGGAAGTGGTGGAATACATTTCCAGAATGGAACCATTTATTTGATACTAGCTTAACTACCCGGCTTCGCCCGAGACTTGAATTCACCACGCCCGGCCGCCTTTGTCTCCCCAGTGGCGATGTTCACACGCCACACCAGTTACTCGTTTGAGGCTGAGTCGACCTAAGGGAATCGAACTCGGGTCACAGGGTTCGTAGCGCAGCGCGCTAACCACTACACTACCGCTCCCCCCACACACACGTGCGCGCGTCTATAGGTACACATACACGCGCTTGCTGCAGACACACAACTTTCAGGGTGCGTACGGCAGTAAACGACTGAAATAATAAAGCAGCAATGCTGCGCGAAGAACGCCTTAGACCTGCAACACATTTGTATGGCACTGTACCCGCGGAGGGTTGGGGGGGGGGGCGGTGACATCGGCAGGCACACTGCGTAACGCTTCCGCATGCGGGTGACATCACAGATGTGACGTCACAGCTTACTTGCCGTGCAAAATATATCTATTATTGCACCCCCCCCCCCAAAAAATATACAAAAGTCTATTTTTATACTTTTTGCATGATGTACAGTCTGGAAACTACCCACATGCCAAATTTCAAGTTTGTTGCATGTCGGGAAGTATGCAAAACATTTCGAACAGACACATATTCACAAATTTCCCTTTTATATATAGATAGGATAGGATGGCTAATGCTGACTTTGCACTATGTGGACTTAACGGCTTTGAGCATGCTTTACCATAACACACGTAACACTCATTAAAAAGAGAGCCCAGCACCTGACATTGGCACTGTGTTTAGAGCGCTTCACTCCCAATTTCAGTATCTTATCATCAATAATGATGGATTTTCTGTTTGCACATAGTCACTTTAAGATGTTTTCTTGTTCATGTTTTTGTTTTTTGTTTGTTGCGGTTGCACCCGATTCAAGAGCCGAATGGCTCACAGGGCTATACCAAATACATGAACTTTGAACTTTGATGTATCCAGAGCTTCCTCCATTCCTCACATTGCCTCATGATGATATTGATGATGTTTCAACTGTAAGTATACATATCATCTGTACAAACATTTGTTCAGTTGGCTCAGAGGTCAGAGCTCTGAGCTTGGACACTGCTGGCATTCACTCCAGACACGTTGCCTGTATGTAAAGAGGGTTATCGGAGGTCGTGAGGTTGTGGTCTCAAGCCCGGTCACCTATGATTGGACGAAAACTCCGTTACATTCAATGTGGTTCTCCAGTAAATTTCGCTAAATTCCAGCTCTAGAAAATGTGAAATATTCATTTCATTTGTCGATTTAAAGCTTTCGTTACTGCAGGGTTTCATCTTCTTGGTTCTTTCGGTAAAGTCACGTAGAAGGGAAATAATAAAATAATACAAATAAAACATAATAAAACTAAAATTATGTTTTATTTTTATTCCCATGATGTAGCTGCTCACCCCGAGCTATCAATGCTCTGTGATACGTGTGGCATTGTCCTTGTGCTGTTCGCCATTTGGCGTTCTCTGGTCTGACACGGATGAGACTCGGCCATGAAGAAGGCTGTCTCTGCCGTAGGCCAATCAGTTTCAAAGACATTGCGCATATTATATCAGAACATGTTTGTTTGCATGTTCACCACAAGTACGTGTGGTTAACGTAGACTTCGATTCCTTGCAAAATGTATCTATTTGGTGTTTGAACATCTTGACACCTATATTATTGGCAGAAAGGTTCAAACCTATTTTTATCATTCATAATTAGTTTCACTGTCATGCAATGAACACTACTCGTCTTGGTCATTAGTGGAATTGCCGGGACATTGAAGGGAGAGAATATGCAAACCAAGAAAACGTAGAAACACACGCCGGAACTTACTGCAAACAGGAAAAACAAACGAACGTGCTTACATAAAAATAATAATCGGTGTTCAAACTTCCTTTCACAGACGTGTACACATAACACCGCCTCAGGCCTAATGGTACTTAAACAGTGGCGGTGATCCTAAAATGTACTCGGCCCGGCCATGTGAATGCGGAATGTCCACACCACCGACTCTGCGCTACGGAACGGTAAGATGCGGAGCAATGCCGTAATGCTCATTTGAACAGGGCACCACTTTTGGGCTTGTACGATGCTATCATTTGTGGCCAGGTCGCTTCTGAGAAATACGTTAATAGCTCACAGTAGGCTTTACCTGGTAATATTAAAAAATATATATCGTTTATCTTGACTTAAAGCTTTCGTGACTGCAGGAATTCATTTTCTTTGGGTCTTTCGGTAAAGCCATGTAGATAGAAAAATAAAAAATACTATTTTATTTATTTTCTTGCATCAGCAGCTCTCCCACTATATTTTTTCACCTGATGACGATTGCTTGTGTTGCGATCGAAACGTCGTGAATTTATTATTTTCTATCTACGTGGCTTTACCGAAAGACCCAAAGAATGTATATAGTTTATTTTTATTCGTATATATGTTTTTTTTTTAAGTTATGTGTTTACCTTTCCTATACTTACTCTTTAGTTCTTTCGGTTAAGTCACGGAGGTAGAAAAATTATTTCCTATACGTGCCACTCCTATTGTGTTTTTTGTATTTGTGTTGTCACGTTCTGACCCGCTGCCGACTGGAACATCCGTGAAAAAGAGCTTCATAGCTCATCGGATTTGAGGTGGTTCGGGCACCTTGTAAGGATTGCCCCTGGAACTCTACCGGGCAACACGTCCCACTGGGTGATGACCCCTGGGCCGGCCCAGGTCACGCTGGCTGGACTACGTCGCTCGGCTGGCCTGGGAACGCTTGGGAATTCCCCAGGAAGAGCCAACGCATGTAAGTAGTGTATAGTAGTGTATAGTGTAGTATAGTAGTGTGTAGTGTAGTATAGTAGTGTATAGTGTAGTGCAGTAGTGTATAGTGTAGTATTGTGTAGTATAGTAGTGTGTAGTGTAGTATAGTAGTGTATAGTGTAGTAGCGTATAGTGTAGTATAGTAGTGTATAGTGTGGTAGTGTATAGTGTAGTAGTGTATAGTGTAGTATAGTAGCGTATAGTGTAGTATAGTAGTATATAGTGTAGTATAGTAGTGTATAGTGTAGTATAGTAATGTATAGTGTAGTATTGTGTAGTATAGTAGTGTGTAGTGTAGTATATAGTGCAGTATAGTAGTGTATAGTGTAGTAGTGTATAGTATCGATTTAAGCTTTCGTGACTGCAGGGATTAATCTTCTTGGTTCTTTCGGCAAAGTCACGTAGAAGGGAAATAATAAAAATAAAACATAATAAAATAATTCTCACGACGTTTCGGCCACAACGCAAGCAGCCGTCCTCAGGTGAAGAACAGGTCTGTCGGAAAGACAGCGTCTGAGTATAGTGAAGTAATGCTGGAGTCTGTCGCCAGCGAAAGGGAGGTGTGGACCGCCACGACTCCCCACCAGTACAAGCGGATTGAGAAACGAACGAACGGATTCCTCCAGGTATACAATTAATAAAGTATTCTCATTCTAATATACTCGGCCCAGTAAATGTAAATGCGGAATGTCCACACCACCGACTTGGGCGCTACGGAACGGCAAGACCGAGTGCCAATGCCGCAATGCTCATCATCTGAGCAGAGGGACAACACTTTTGCGCATATCACGCGACACACAGCAACACGCGATTCCAGTGGTAGTGGCCAATGCAGTGTATGAAATACAAGGGGAGCGGGCGTTGCAAATTCCAGTCTGGATAAGCGCGGCACCCCCCCCCGTCCCCCACACTGCCCTCTATTTAAACTGGGGGTTGGGATTTGTGGGGGATGCGGGGAGGGGGGGTTGCGGGGGGGGTTGCGGGGGGGGTTGCGGGGGGGTTGCGGGGGGGGGGGTGCGGGGGGGTTGCGGGGGGGGGGGTTGCGGGGGGGGTTGCGGGGGGGGGTGCGGGGGGGGTTGCGGGGGGGGGTTGCGGGGGGGGATTGCGGGGGGGTTGCGGGGGGGGTGCGGGGGGGGTGCGGGGGGGGTTGCGGTTACGGGGGGGGTTGCGGGGGGGGTTTGCGGGGGGGGGTGCGGGGGGGGTGCGGGGGGGGGTTGCGGGGGGCAGGTTGCGGGGGGGGTTGCGGGGGGGGGTGCGGGGGGGGTTGCGGGGGGGGTTTGCGGGGGGGGGTGCGGGGGGGGTGCGGGGGGGGGTTGCGGGGGGCAGGTTGCGGGGGGGGTTGCGGGCGGGGTTGCGGGGGGCAGTTACGGGGGGCGGGTTGCGGGCGGGGTTGCGGGGGGGTTGGGGGGTGAGGGGGGGTGCGGGGGGGGGTTGCGGAGGGGTGGGGGGCGGGTTGCGGGTTGAGGGGGGGCGGGGCGCTGGTGTACGCATGCGCAGTGCGGGCAGGATGCGGCACCGGTCTGGACCGGCTTGAGCAATGCGAAGTTGTTCGTGGCGCGTCGCGGTCGTCGAATCCTCGCCTCGTCCTCCTCCTCGTCAAGTCGCCTCGTGCCCCTCTCGCCGCATTTCTTTATTTTAGCCCGAGAAAGAGCAGCAGCAGCAGCATCGGCGGCTGGTGGTGGTGGCGGCTGTTAATTGTCCACCCCCCCCCCCCAGCGGCTCTGGGGAAGAGGAGTGGTGGTGGTGGACAAGTGGCGGAGCGAGCGAGAATGGTGAGGAGTGCGTGTGGGAGAGCAGTAACACACTCGTCGTACACACACACAGAGATAGATGCTCACGGATACATGCACGGAGAAGAGATGTACGCGTACAGAGAGATTCATAACACGATGTACACAGAGATACACAACACTATACACGTGTGCGTCATGTTAATCTATTTTTGTTGCTGCATTTAGTTTGTACACAAGGTATACGTAGACACCCAAGGGTATGAACACACACAGATGTACTTACAATACATGTACACGTAGATACCAGGGGGATAACACGTACACAGAGATGTATATAGTATACACACACGCATACAAAGAGACGCAGTACACACACACATGCATTGTATCTGGATATACTGACCTTCATGCTGGGATGTCGGTGTGTATTTAGTTTAATGTTTGTCAATCCATTAACTTATTCCATAAATAAGCAAAATTTCCAAAAAAAATAGAGAATTACTTTAAAAGCAACACCCCAATGACGACAATTTGACTGCTATTGCCCAATATGTGAAGCTGTCAACAGAAATGCGCACACCCACTTACACCACAATAACACATATACATAGAGATCTACAAAGATTCGTGTGTACACAGCGATATACACACACATACAGAGTAATTTACACGTACTAACACATTTAACTTTACACATTTCATATGCAGTCGTTATAGAAATACTCGACAACGCTCAGTACATAGTGATTTAACAATAACAATCGTGTCACGTAACCCCGTCTAGTAAATGAATGTTTCCTTCGATTACTCTGACTTCCTTGCCACATTTGAAAGATTCTTTGATAGAATTGGTATCCCATCTGAAGTATGCTTGATTCGCATACTTAGTGTGTGTCATTAAACAAGATGTATCATTTATAGGAAGCCTATATATGCTCTTTTTTAATAGGGTTTGTCTCGTTATGCATCGTTCACACTGGGGCGTTTATGTAAATAATACTTCCATATTTTTAAAACTGCCATATATTTGATACTCTTACAAACGACACTATAAACAGCTTTTTTTTTATTTACAACGTGGATTATGTTTTCATATTGTAGGCATTACGCCATATTATGGAGCATGTCATAGATAATCTTTTTAAAATTTATGAAATAAATACACAGTTTTGTCTTGCGGGTTGAATGTTTAGAAATTCAGCTTTGCCCCCCCCTCTCTCCAATGTTAGTTGATGACCACTTTTTTAAAAACCGGTTTGTGACCGTTGGCAGACCCCGGGCCAGAGAGAGAAGAGAGGGTGGGCCCAAGTCTAAAAATTGTCTGGCACTTCCCAACTAATTGTGCACGTATTTGTTCCAGATGGGGATTTGTTGACGTGTCGATACTCGAGAGGGCCATCCATCGGTGGTGGGCCAGTGATGGGCGAGGCAAGGTGAGAAGGGGCATTAAAGGAGGCAAAACCCTCCTCGTCCTCCAGTTGAGCGTGGAGGTGACAGAAAAGCAGGGACAAGTGAGCTGAGCTGTCGTCGGTTGGTTGGGAGGGTGAGTGTCAAACTTGTTTCTTCGCAACGCAACAAAGCTAAGAGTTGACGAGAGAGCATCGTTTAAAAGTCAATTTCTATTCAGTTTAGCCAAGTCACATTTCATTACAATTGGTGAGAGATTCCTGCAGGGATTTAGTTTGATTTCCATGATTTCATTCTTGCACAATTCCTTTGGGAATTGCAATTCTGTTAGCTATTCCCATTTTAAATTACTGTATCCACTCATTTAAATGTAATTCTCACAGATTATGTCATGGAAGGTACGGTGTTGCCAGAATGCCACGCTAAAGATGTAATGGAGTCATGCCAGTTATGCAACTAGATCATTTAAGACGTTTCTCTCGATGTTTAATCAAACGTGCAGCAGAGCTAAAGCATCTTAAACAGGGGTTAAAAGATCCCAATCGCTACTGGCAGAAGCATCTTCAATAGAAAGAGCTGCAGAAAATCCCTCGAAAGAGGGTACTTTGGCCTGCTCTTGCACACTGGCCTGACGCTTTGGCGTAGATATATTTTTCAATACATACAGGATTTTGAAATGTGCAGATAATGACGGAGTTTAAATAGTTTTTTCTTTAATATGATAGCAGGGTAGGCGATTATTTACAACTGCAGTTTTGCTCGAGTTAAAGAAAGGCGTTCATCAAAGTTGTGAATTATGCTTTTTTTCAGTTTGAATTCGCAGCATCGTGAAAGAAACATGGTCATCGTTCTTTAAAGTGTTTTCATGTATAGAATGCCATTTTGAACGAATGTAGTGTGTTGTTGAAGGCGATGGTGTCAGGTTTGAGTTTCAACAGAAACCTTAAAATAGATATCGAACAATTAGCCCATGTGTTTCACATCTTTGTTAGACATGCATGATAAACCTAGAGAGTAAATACCTATTCTCCTGAACATTCAGAATTGTATTTAACACCTATAGTTAGGAAAGACCTACAAAAATAAAGCTCGTATTCCAAAGGCATTATTTTAACCGATGTAGGTGACAGTGTGTTTTTCTCCGGCAGAGTAGGGGGCACAGCTGGTGCATCAGCCGGTCATCTCGGCTAGTCAACCCACGGCACCTGGGTCTGTCCCGTGACCTCCTGCTAGTGGGTGTTGCAACACTTCACTTGGCCTTAACGTGCACATAGCCTGGCACAAGCGCTTTGATGACATCACCGCCACTTAGTGGCGAATGGCGGTTATATTCTCCAGGTTCTCCGGTTTACTTCCATGGCTAAAAAACCCCAAACAGTATAATTTGTATTGGCCAAACATCCCAATGCTGAAAATGACCTGCAAATTACTCAATTTGGATTACGCATAGCAGGATCGCTTCCTACTGTGAAAACTTGGCAGGACCCTTCTAAAGAAGAGTTGAGACTCGGTGAGGTTTTCCTAGATAAACAAAGTGTAAAAATAATATTTTTATAAGTCACACTCACTTTAGACTTAATATAAAATTAAGAGTGTTCATCAAAAAAAGAGTTATGTGTTGGTACTGCTTTGTGGAAGTTAACATCGGGATATTTCTGAGAAACATCACCTTTGAAATCTGTATAAACAGCAAGAGAAAACCTTTATCCAAAGCTGTTAATGCAGAGTGACATGGAAGAATGTGGTTAATGGAAACAATGAACCTTGAGCTAGATCTTTAACTGACCAGGTGTCTCAAAAGTCAATGGTAGAGGGGTGGCTCACTATTAGGTTTGCGAGTTTCAAATTCCGGTTGGGTAGTTTGACTTGCCCCATCACTACGCTACGGTCGATAAAATCAATACTGCTTTGTTGGGAAGTGACATGGTTGGTTTGCATGGAGAGTCGCCCCCACCGTACAAATGCGGAATTATTACCACTGACGAATGTGAATTGAGCACTGCCTTCAATGCTTATTTGAGTAAGAAATTACCGACTGCAGTATTTTTTTGTATTGCTGTGTCGCCCGCTTTGAAAGTGTAACTTTTTAAAATATCTAATCACCGTTTTCTTTCTCCCCCTTTAAAATCTATTTTAGGCAAACTAAACCGGTTTCACGCCAGTCTACCTCTTGAAAGAAAATGGTGCCGTCTCAGGTCACATTCCTCGTCAGGGCAGATACTCTTCCAGGTAATTTGGTTGGCTGATCTCTGAAAGTATGCCACATGGATGAACACAGTAATGGGTATTTATTGCAAGTTTAAATGCTTATTGTATTTTAACTTTCCTAAGTCATGGAAATAATGTCATGTATAACCCTTTGTACATTCACTCCTGGATGAAGGGCCCTGTTTCATGTCGTTCAGTGGCTCTTGTTTAACTATACTTCACCCTGGAACAGTGCTGAAACACTTATGTCAAATACCCGTTTACCACAATGTTGGATTTCCTTTAAAACAATATTGAACAGGATTGTCTATTTTTTGTTATAATTTGAACAGGGGAAGCTCTGGGGTTGTGTGGGGACAGCCAAGACTTGGGAAGCTGGAAATCTGAGAACTCTGTAACTTTGCATCAAGAATTACCAGACAGGTGAATATTATTTTGTCTCATATGAAGTTGACATGTTTGACATTGATTCCCTTAAGTCTTACAATTTAGCTCATTTCAATGTACATTTTAGTAAATTATGATGAAAAACCCTTTATGCATTTCAACTTTTGATACGCTTAATGTCATACTATGGAAAAGCAATTATGTCTTAAACAAACAGTGGCACGATTTAGAACCCACCTACATGTGTTACCGGTGTTTAACTATCTTTGTTTGGCCTTTTTACACTTCTGCAGTAACATCTGGACGGTGACGGTACCCCTGCCTTCTGTGAAAACTGTACATTTTCGCTTCTTCAAAGGCTGCTTCTACGAGTCAAAGGTGCAATACCACCATACTTTAGATTTTAAAGCAAATAATTTACAAATGCTTACAGATGTTTCTAAACAATGCAGTTTGTTGCGTCATTCACGTAGAAAGGTGTATTACGACTTCCATTAGCAGTGACTCGAAGCCAGTCTGAATAATACAACTTTAATTCAGTGATAACATTTCACAGTTGACTTCTACTCATTTTCCGACAGACTAAAGATGGAAGTAAACTGGTCACGGTTAACAAATGGGAGACCCACCTCCATCCCAGGGAGTTTACACCAACTGGTAAGAAACTTGAGACAGGTGTTGATTTAATATTGATGTTGTATTCATTGTAGTAGTGTCTTACCCATTTTCTCAATTTAAGCTTGTCTTTTATGGACCAGTTTGCAAAGAGGTATTTCATTCATTTGAGAAGTAACGGTGCAATCTGTTATCCACAGGTGCCAATTGCAGCGTTGATGGAGGACATTTTGGCATTGTCAGTAAGTATCACGTTGCGAACATCCTGAGATATGCAACAGGACCTTAATTAGCATTGGGTGAACTTTGTTTTCTGTAACACTTGCCAAAATCACAAGAGAACATGTGTATATGTATACAGTATAGCTACATACCTCGGGGATATGTGTATTATAACTGATACATTTAATTGACAGTTTGACAACTAGGGATGCATTGCATTGGAGACATTGTATGGTTGGCTAACTATTTTCATAACTATCGAGTCAAATTATTTCAATTTGAAGATAACACTTAGATGGGGAGGGTGTGCCCTTGTCAAAAACTCATTCCACTTCATGGACAGAATTAGAATAACATTATTAAGTACAAATGCATGTAATGTATTCTTATGACAATCGCCATCGAGTTGCAATCTCTGTGCGTGCTTAAATTGTATTAAGTTGTCATCTTTTTCCATGTACAGATGGAGTGACATCCGTTGACATCGGTTGGTTGACCTGCCAAACAGAGCTCCGGTTACGTCTGCACTTTTCTACCAAGCCGCCTGTTCTCATAAATAAGAAGAAATTCAAGAACTCACGTTTTAGGTAACAACATGGGCCCACATTCTCACCACTTTGTTTGGGGAGGTTCATGCTTCCAATCCTGAAGGCTACCTCTGGTTATTACTGCGGATGTATTAACCATGAAATGCGTGCTGTCTGCGTCAGTCGACGTTAAAGATCTCCAGACGTCATTAAAAATGAGTGGGTCATTTTCTGCTGTAATAACAATGGCATGGGCCAAAATTTGCGAATGTATTATAACAACGTGATTTGAACATGTTCCTAGTATATTCCTGTGTATCGGTCTGTCTTGATCGTTTTAAGTGCACGTGTGTTAGGGTTTCATACAGTTTTGGTTTAAAATTAAAAACGCTTGGACTGGAATTTAAAATTGTAGTAAATATTTTTTGTTACTCCTTTTGGCAGAGTGAAGCTGACTATTGAAGGCACAGAGGAAGATGACGATTCAGAAAATTACACGGAGGCAGAATGTACCCAGACCGACAACCCCAAGGTGCCACTATCCCTTGAGATCTCTCTCATCAGTCAGGGCCAGTACAAGTCACGGCACTCCCAGCCCGAGTGTGGATATGCCCTGGAGCCATCATGCTGGATGGAGTACATGGTCCATACAGTGGACCCAGGGAACCTGGAGCTTACCTTTGACTTTTTTGAGGTATGGCTGGATGTGCGCATATGTGTTTGTGTTACACTTGGGGACTGGTGGTGCCGCGGTTAGCGTGCTGTGTGACGAAGCTGGCGACCTGAGTTTGATTTCTGCTCATGGCCAACACCAGTGACAATTATCTGAACCAGTCCTTGGCCTCCCCTAGTTCGAATCGTCCTGATATTAGTGTTTGGTGCGGTGTGTAAACATCACCACTGGGGAGATGAAGGTGGTCGGCATGGTGCTGGCCACCCACCAACTCGTGTACTGTGCCAGCCTTCATAAGTGCTTGTGAACAGCACTTGCCCCAAAAGTCTGCTAAGGAGGATCTTTGTAGTTTTGGGCTTGTGCAAATAAACATTGTTTTTATTTGTATGAAGTGAGAAAAGAAATTAACCAAGCGTGCAATATTTGTCACAACTGGATGCCATTACATTTAACTCTGGATTGCACAAACCAGTTTTTCGTGATGTGTATGTTGCCTGAATGTCTTGTGCCAAACTAGTACACGCACGGTTTGCTTTGTTTATGTTTTTTGTTTATTTGGGCAAGGCTCGAGAGAGTTTTCTTTTGAGAACTAACCAAATATCTTTTGTCAACAGGAGGACCTGAGTGAGAGGGTGGTACAGAGCGATGCCTTGCCAGGCCTGGTGGGCACGGCCTGCCTACTTTCATCGACTCTCATGGAAACGAGCAAAAGCAATGGCGTCATTAGTCTGCCCATCATGGGACGAAACACGCGGCAGACAATCGGCAAAGTAAACGGTCAGCACTACATTCCGCACCACATTTACTTCTTTTGGGATATCGAAGTCTGCATGTTGTGTTCCATGGGGGAATCGATCATTGATAAATGAAGCTTTTTACTTGATTTGTTAACATTTTATGTGTTTAATGTTTGTGCATTTTTGTTAATTAAAAAAAGCTATTTGAAATAGTTTGAGCCAAATTTTGACCCGTGTGGAATATCATAAGCCTGTCTTCAAATGTAATAGTCGCATTTTTACCTATTTAGTTATTTAACATGGATTATCTCCCATTAATGGCATTCATTGCCAAGAGGCGTAATGTTAAGCTGCATAAATGAAGTCTGGATCTGTGGTTTTGACATAGTCGATGCTAATTTAAGTAAAAATTCACGTGTATTTTATACATGTTGATGAACCAAACTTCTTTGTTCTGTAACTGCCATTGACTTTTCTCTTCTGACTCCTCATTTCAGTGGACTACTTCATCATCCACCCAGCCCAAGACCTGCATTGTGATATGAAGGCCTCATTCTCCAAGTATTGGAAGCCACGTCAGACCCTAGACATCGGTCATAGGGGTGCTGGCATATCATACTTCACAGAGAAGTTAGTGAACTCTCTTTTTCATAAATTCAACATGGCTTTGCACTCTGATCTTGTGCCGTAATTTTACTTGATGCTGAATTGTTTCCAAAAAGCACAACAGGTTAATAATAGCAGTGTTTATTTTGTCAAGTCCACAGGTTGGATGTTTTGTTGACCCATGCATTAATTGTAGAATGAAATGCATTCATTAAAAAAAATACGCTTTTTACAAGTGTGTGTTTTATTGCAATGCATTTGAAAAGCAATTTTGATTGATAATTTAATCAACGTTTTATAAGCTACAGTATTGTTGATACAAAGTCTAAGAAAATGTGTGTTTAATTAAGATGCTGATAACATTATTTAAATTTTAAGCTTATTTTGGTGTATTTAAATTTTGAATATGTAGTTGCCATAAAATGAGTTTTTTTAAAATGTATATTTATGTTCTTAGGCTTGCTAAAGTTCGAGAAAACACCATCACCTCATTTAAGAATGCTGCAAGCCATGTAAGTGGATGAATATCGCATTGGTTTACGTAACTCTTTCCTTCCACATTTAGATTAACTTAGTGTAGAGCATTCATAATTAGTTTTATTTACATTTACAGCATGCTATGTTTTTTGTAATCCTGGATTCTTGCTAATATGATCACACTTTCAATCTTTTATTCAAAATACTCAATTATCAACGTGAATTCGGGAAATGTCCTTAATTGTAAAATAATCAATGTCTTCATAATATTTCCACATTCATTGAGGGTGTGAATTTAAGGAACATTTTAATTCTAAAATGAATTGTTTTTAATTGTTGCAAATCCTTAAACTTTGTAGTTTGTGTAAGGCATATGTTAAAGCTCTAGTTGTGTGATGTCAGTGTTTGAGCTTTGCCAAACGTATTTAGATTTTTTTTTTCTACAGTTTACACTTTAAAACAAAATTATTGCATTGTCCTTGAACAATGCTGAAGACGAGCTCGCATGGCGTTGCACTTTGATTTTCTCTTGTTGTCTTGTGTAATCATGTACGGCCATTTTGTGAATCGACTACTGAATAAGAACCTCTCCACACCGTGCAGATCATGGGCATTATTTAACCATTCTTGACCACACTGATCAGTGCAGGTTGGTGGCGGCAGGGAGCATAGACTTGTAGCATAGTACAGCACAACAGCAGATATTCCTGCACTGCCCTCTGCTAACACAATCGCCCAAAATCAACCTCTGACAACCGCTATGGTGGTCATCCAATCCAAATACCGTCCAGGTCTATGACCAAATCATCCGGGATGCAACCAATCTCGTCCGATCCAGGAAGCTGGGAGCTCAGCTAGGAGGATAAGTGTAGATATTTAAAGCGTAATATGCAGTTGACAATGTTAACATTAATGAGCAACATTCCACATGCTTTGATGTTGAAGTGATGCATCAACCTTCCAAGTTATGTGCCAGGTGTTGATAGTTCGAGGTTACGTGGCAAGCTCATGGTCTTGTTATTTCAGGGAGCTGCTTATGTAGAGCTGGACGTTCATCTCTCCAAAGATCTTGTTCCAGTAGTATATCATGATTTTACCTGCTGTATCTCCATGAAAAAGGTAAGGTTATATCGGAGTATGTAATTGATTGCTTAGAGCTTGAAGCATGCCTTTTGGAATCAAGGTTTTAGTGTGGGTCAACTCTTGATTATCTGGTATAATAGGGTTGGGGATTTGGAGGTGGTAATCTGGACTAAACAGAAACGCAGATGAGTTTGTTTTCTTTAACCAGGTGATAACACAAGAGACCAACTTGGACTCATTTGCAAGAGTGACCTGGATAACCAAATACAGTGATTGCTAAGTATTATCCAAAAGGAGTAATTTCCGTGTAATTTATTTTTTTTAAATTGGACCCTGACGCCAGCACACAATGACATACTCTTGCAAATGACGTCAGGCAATCATTACGGCCCAATGCGAAACAGAAACAAGATGGGCGCATGTTATTATCAAACCTGCAGTAATAATTGGGGGCCGCTGAACAACAGCAATTAGAGAACATGCCCATGATAAATTATGGCAAAAATTGCATAAATTTCGCTGTTTTAAACCATTTATTGCTCACGTATGTATAATGGGGGTGAAGAGTTACAATGTGGCAGAATGTATTCTGTCATTAGCTCTGCATGAAGTAATGGGCTTAATCACGATCACATTTTGAGGTCAGAGGGACTGCCCCTAAACAATGATGAGCAGTTCATTATTAAACCAGTGTGTGTAGATGTATTTTAATCACCTTTTTTGAAAGTACGGTTAATTTATTCACCCACGGATAATCAAGAGTTAACTGTACTTAAAGTCTAACACCTATTTCATTTATGGAAGCAACTAATTTAGTTTCATATGCATGCATACTAATAGCACTTTTGATGGTGATACTATGCAAGTTTAAAATTCAAGTTTATTTTGTTGAACAAGGTGAGAATTGGAAGAGATCAGGGGTAGTCTCATTTGCAAGAGTTGCCGGGGTCACTAAAATGACCAAAGCAGACAAAAAAAATACAGCAATAAAGCAAAGTGGAAGTCGGAACAAAAGCAACTGCCACATGCGAAATCTAAAATATTCCACAAACATAAATTAGCGTTACATAATAAAGAAAAAGTTGGCTCGTGCAGATTATTTTTAGACTGATCATATAACCCCCCACGAATATGTTAACCTTCATCGATACTTTGATACCAATATAATACAAAAAAATTCCCTATATTTGGTTTCAAACTCCATTGTCTTCGTTTAAAAAAATAAAGATGTTGCCCATGTGGTTTGTAAATGATTGTGACCCTGCTTGACATGGCAGTCGGTGACTGGACATCTGAATGTTAATTTGAAGTATCCACATCATTTGTTTGCCATATGTACATTACCCTTACACGTTTATTACCAAAGGAAACACATGTCTTGTAAAGCAGGTACGCTTCAGGAAGTTACATTTTATAAACTGTCTTGTGCAGAGTATATTGCAGTTGCTCTGTAACCTATTTAATTTTGACCTCTCCTATGAGTAGGGATAGCATAATTTATTGATTCGTGAATTGTTATTGATTCTCAACGTCGCAAAACATGCATTGAATTGAGTGTATAAGAAAATATGCATTTCCATGTGTTTATACGTAATTGGTTGGCATCATTCCTGCAGCCACTGGAGGCGTTGCCATTCACCGTCGTGTTAAAAAAAATACACGAGGTCTTGAATTGGGACGCTGAATCGTGATAATTCATTGCATCACCACAGGGGTTAATCATTCCACCACTACCCATGAGAACTTTGCTTTCAGAGATGTCCTGGTGGGCCTATTAGCCACACGAGTCAATGGCAGTCACACACATTACATCTAAACGTAACATCTTAGGGTCTTCGTAAAACCCTAAGCCTCTACATTTCCTTTTTTGTAGAGGCACATGGATGATCAATCCGAGCTGTTGGAGATCCCTGTAAGGGAGCTGACTTACCAACAACTGCAAATGCTTAAGGTAAGGGCGATACGTCACTTTTATAGCAAATGCACACGCGGTTATGAACTGCAGATTCTACATCACTCTAAATACGTGAGGAGAAGTAGCTTGAGTTTGATTGTACACGAACATCGCAACAAACGTTTAGAAAACAGTATAGATTGTGAGAAGATTACATCGTAAAGAGCTGGGCAAGAAACCCTAAGGAAATGCACGGAACATTAATATCTTTGCAGAGGTTTACGGTGAAGGTGCAGCTCTACAATTTCTCTCGGCACTTGCTTAGTGGAAGGGCCTCCACTAGAGGGAGCTCTAGAGAGCTTCTCCATATTCTTTCATTCTGGCCAGACCTCTTCAAAGAGATGGGAATAGCCATTATTTTTTAACCCCTCCTAAACGCGACCTGCTGATGGAATAACCAGTGTGTACCCATGTATACAGCTGGTTGGACAAGTTAATGTGATTATATGTGTAGAAGAGCATGAGTGGATTGGTAATAGTTGCCTGAGGGACAGCTTCTCAAAGGGTTGTGAATTTAAATTCAAATAGGGACGACGGGAGCCGATCATGGAGCCTGGTGCATTGGCATTAAGTGGGCAAAATATTGTGGAATCTTTACATCAATAAAGATAGATTTAAAAGTCTTCTGCTACGTACGGTGCGAAAGAAGTTCTACATACACATGGTTTGATGTGGCGAAGAATTAAATTAAGGTGATAAGCCGTGGCTTATTAAAACAAACATTGACTTAAAGCTTTCGTGACTGCAGGAATTCATATTCTTTGGGTCTTTCGGTAATGCCACATAGATAGATAAAATAATAAAAAATAGTAAAAATAATAACAATATCACGACATTTCGATCGCAACACAAGCAATCGTCATCGGGTGAGAAATATCGCAGCTATCTACGTGGCTTTACCGAAAGACCCAAAGAATTTGAATATACACAAACATTGTTTAATACCATTTTGACTGTTAAAGACTGAATAAGAAAATATTGGTAATTTTTTAAGTCGCTTAAATTCGTCAGAGCCTTCCTTGGATTTCACAGATTACATTGATGGGTTGCTATGTACTAACAACTTTTAGGTTAGTTAGCAATATGATATAAACAGCATCGACTTTGTTAAGCATTTAATTTTCTCTTTGAAAACTTTGTTGTTGTTGGATCAATTTTGTCCATATAAGATATGATTCCCATATTGGCAAGGTATCATTTGTGAGCTTCATTTTCTACCAAGATTGGAATTATCCCCAAACAGAGTAAACCTTTTAAATGTGTAAGTTTCCATTTTGAAAGATGTTACATCGTCAGATTCCAGACACGCAAAAAAAGAATTATAAAAATATTACCATAAAAAAAATATCACTCTTGTTTTATGATAGCATAAGCACTCGGGCATGAACCTTGGCAAATTATTTGGCATAGAGTTTGCCATTTAATTTGATTGTAAGTGCTTTTAAGTTTTGCTATGCTCTTGACTCCCTTCCTATATCCATGAAGCTGGCTCACGCTCATGCAAAAAAAGTCGACCTTGACCACGGTATGTCAGCCTCTGTCGCCGTTCATTAAGGCACACTCATAACCTTTTGAACTGTTAAAGTTTATTTTACATGAATATAAAAAAAATAACCTACTTTGTGTTTTCTAATCCAACTGCACGTGGTGTTAGTATTGACCGTTGGGTCAATTAAGCTATTTATTTTACACCACTCACAGTATTATAAATTCACTTGCTGAATTAATGGTAAAGTAATGCAATTAAGTGTAGCAATTAATATAGACGTAGAAAAATGCCTGGGTGTGTCTCTTAATGTATAGTTTATGTTCGCTTGAATGTGGCCATGCAAAATTACATTCACAATTAATTTATGTTGTACGATTGTGCTGACAATTTACCATTGCTGTCATTGCAGATTCCAGCCTCAATGATTCTCATGATGTCCCAGAAACTCAGTCGTTCCCGACACTAGACCAGGTGATTTCTTCAATTCAAACAATGCAAAGATTAAGTCATGGTGTTTTTGTCCTTCTATGGTGTATGCTTTCTGCTCTGTTTCTTCTTAGAGTCGTTTTTGATCATTGGATGGTTTGTTTTTAAGGTCTTTGAAGGCGTTCCTGAGCATGTTGGCTTTGACATTGAAATCAAATGGCCCTTGCAGCAGAAGGTGAGACTTTTTACTTGAAAAATCTAGAAACCCAGAGTACATTAATACATGTATCACATTTCAGATTAGTCAATGTCAAAAACGCCATTTGGTTAAATGCCTGACAATGAAAACATTATTTTCACCTTTAAATTCAATCTTTTACAAAATAATGTTTACGCACGTTTGTTCATTTTTTAGAATGGAGTGTGGGAAGGGAATCTCTCGTCTTACTTCGACATGAACCAATTTGTTGATATCATCCTGAGCTGCGTACAGCAACAAGCCAAAACACGACGCATCATATACTCCTCATTCGATGCCAATATCTGTGCCATGTAAGTCTTCAGTTTCTTCGCCTGGCCACTGCTCCGGTTTGCACTTCTCCTGTGGCACCCAGTGTGTAGTGATGATCACCCACACTTGTGTGGTTATGATCGTGGACAGTATCGCATGACACATTGCTTCCACCCACATCACCTTGGGGTGGGTCTGTATTTGGGCATCCTGAGCTAAGCCTGCGAGCAGGATTAGTCAACACCTGTCCGGGAGGGAGTCGCTGAAATAAAATGATTGATGCAGCCAGGGAGTCTCTTTCGTCCTTGGAGAATGTAGAAGTGTTGCAGCTAATACTAATGCACGTTTTATTTTTGTAAAACACTTTGACAAAAGCACGATATAAAATCCTAGATGAGATAAACTAAAATTATGAAGTATGGAACATTGTATATAAAGATCAGAAGAAAGAATAGACATAAACATGGCCTTGGGACCTAAAAGCAAAGTGTTGCATTGATTCCTGAATGTTTGCATTACTGAAGATGTATCTTTTGCTGTTTTTTTCCACGATTGTTTTTAATGGGTTTTTGTCATTACCAGGGTCCGCTTGAAGCAGAATAAATACCCGGTACTCTTCCTAACTCAAGGAGTGACGGAGGTTTACCCAGAATTCATGGACATTCGCACCCGCTCCACCCAAATCGCCGTTCACTTTGCTCAAGCCGAAAATATCCTGGTAAGAGACGGCTCGCGGGCAATATTAGTGGGCAAATATCTGAACCCAGGCTTTGGGCTTCCCCTAGATCTACTTGGCCTCAAATGAGTGCAATGTGTAAGCATCGGCATTGGGTGAGACAACGGTAGCCAGGTGGGATGCTAGCAACCCAACCCTTCGTGTTCTTTACTCGCCTTCACAGGTGTCCGCAAATAGCACCTGCCCCAGCAGTCTGTTAAAGGTTACACAGAGGATCTTTGTCATTATTAGACAGTAAACACTTCATATTTGTGGGTTTTATAATCGCGGTTGCGTATTTGTGATACAGAATTAAATTTTTTCAGGATAATATTTACACTGGAGGAATCTGATGAGATATAAAGCTATTTTTCACAGATGTCCAGTCCTTTTTAATAGATCTCCACAGATGCAGACATTTTGCCTTAGCGATATTTTGAAATTCACGGGGTTGTATTTTTAAATCCTTTATATTAAGTTCACTTGCTTGCGCGCTTACGACCGTGCAAATCTTTCGGTCGTTTTTTAACCCACTTTCCGTGATCCAATCGAGCTGACATTTTGCAAACAGACTTGTTGTGCGTGACAATTTATTTTCGTGAAATTTTTTTTCCAAAATTTTCCACTTTTTAGGAAAAAAAAATGTCATATTTTATTTAAAATACCAATGTGATAAAAATGAAACTCTTACTCAAGAAAAACAGAAATGAATAATAAAATAAAACCGATGCCACGCATATAAAGGATTTATAGTGAAAAACTTTGTTTTTACGGGTTAATTTTTTAAATATTAGCGGCTGTAGCACGAGAGACTACCCGACCAAATATGCGAGCTGTGTTGTGGTGAGGCATGGGAGCGTGGTGGATCGTGAAGCGAGCGAAAGTAGCCAACGCGACGCTGCCCTCCTCCCTCTCAGCGCCTCCCGTCTGCCGCACCGTTTACAGCGAGTGTTTTCCTTTACAAAGTCTTTCTTACAATTATGACCTTTATACAGTAGATCATTGATTTATCCAGCGGCTTCGGGGAGGGGGGGCGGGTGGAGGTACCGGATAATCACATTATTTAAAATGCCTTATTTTTGCACATTCTTGAAAGACATTGTTTTTTGCTGTTGTGTTTTTTTTGTGTTTTAAATTTGTTTACTATTTGAAATTGTCATAATTAAACATACACATAGACAACAATAAATATCTTATTATTAAAAGTGACTATTTGCTGTAACCGTACTTACTACTCCACTCTGGAATACTGCATGGGATGAAGTACGCACAACGCTCTTGTTTCAACAACTTGTGTTTGACGATCGCAGCCTTTAGATCGGTGCTCCGGCAAAAGCTGAATTAAATGCGCTTTTTGCCGGATCGCACTGTATATTTTTTGTTTTTATGCCTTGTTATTAGTCATGAAAAATGTATATACGTGCATTATTTTCATTAAGTTGTATGTAGTGTATAATGTACTGTATATAATATTTGACACAAATCATGCATATCTACTATGGTGTCGATCGCTGGACTAGTTACAGCCTTTGGAGAATTTTTTTGGTTTTGCCAGATCGGCCCAGGACTTCCGGATAATGTTGGAAGATGGATAATTGCGCACCGGATAATCGATGATCACCTGTCACCTTTAATAGCCAATTTGCTCTGAAGCCTACTATTTTATTCTGATGCACGTTATTATCATTCGTTTGCGTTCACAGGGAATTAGCGTTCACACGGAGGACCTTCTGCGAAACCCAACCTACATTGTGGAAGCCAAGTCCAAGGGGTTGGTGATCTTCGGCTGGGGCAACGACACCAACGTGTCCGAAAATCGACACCGTCTCAAGGAGCTGGGCATGGACGGCCTCATTTATGATCGGTAGGAACCCCCCGGGACGTTTTTTTTTGTGTGTGTGTAGGATGACGCTTTATTATGGTGCCCGTTCTCAACTGTAGCAGCGACGTATGTGGACTTGGAGTGTAGAATTTTGAAAAAAATGTGTGCGTAACAGAGGGTTCATCTTGTCTATGGGAAATTGATTGGGTGTTTGGTTTGCCGTGCCAATCAGATGCGTGAGGGTGGTGCAAAATGTTCTAAAGCCTGATGTAGAGGTAAACACTACACACTGTTGATGTTAGAGTTACGTATGGTCTTTGAGTTCTCAAATGAGCCAGGGCACAATATTCTATATTTCTTTATCCCTTCGTCTATTGCAGATAAATGATGATAAGCGCAGAAATGAGAAAATACAGCATCATGATATAATTCACATTTTGACTGCAGAACACTGAAGCAAATTCAGTTTATGAATACCTTGTTGAAAGCGTATAGGGCAGTGCGCGCCATATTTGCAACGCGCCAAAAGGTCCGCAGCAGAATGTCTTTGTGGCAGACTCTCTTGAAGATACGAGCTGGCAGAATCATTTGGGTATGAGCAAGGTGCGTGTGTGTTGGATCTCCAGAGTGCTGAAACGTGACAGCACGAGCGAGCCTCAGGAGATTTTTCATGTCGATCTTGACCCGATAGAAGGCAGACTTGGACAGGTTTGAGGCATCATGGGGCCTCCTTTGCCAGTACCAAAATATACTAATAGGGTTTTTCACCTTTTTTTTTTTGGCAACAAAACTGACACCTTTTTCAAGGAACCATGTTTACATTAACTACAATACTTGCAGTCAAATGCAAAAAAAATCAATACTCTGATAATTTATGCATTGTCCTTGAAACTGATTGGTCCACACCAGAGACTAGTTTAGGAGGTTTGAGGCACTTTATGATCAATGATGAGACCTGGATTTACTATGATGCCCCAGCGTCCAATCAGCAGTCCAACACCCAACCAAGAGTTCTCTGCAGGCAAAATAAAGTACCTAATTTTTATGGATGCTAAAGGTGTGGTACTAAATTGACGTCATACCACACGAGGAGATGATCACAGATTGATTTTGTGCAGACTTGCTCAATTGACTAAATCGTAGAAGAGCACTGGAAATGAGAGCTGCATTCTTGTCTCTGAACGACAATGTCCCAGCAAAGGCTCAGATAACTTGGTACAACCTTGGTATGCCAAGTCTATGCATAAATAATGTGTCATCTTCCTTTATTGACCTCATGGGATGACAAATATGTACTAAATCTTGACTTAAAGCTTTCGTGACTGCAGGAATTCATATTCTTGGGTCTTTCGGTAAAGTCATGGTACGCGAAGCAATACATTTTGTGACCCAATAAAGTGTAGGTGTTTTTGCGTGTAGTTTTACTTGTTATGAACGTGCTTTGAAAAAAACAGAATGCTCGTTAAATTTCGATTTAAAGCTTTCGTGACTGCAGGGATTCATCTTCTTGGTTCTTTCGGTAAAGTCACGTAGAAGGGAGATAATAAAATAATAAAAATATAACAATAAAATAATACAATTCTCACGACGTTTTGGCCACAACGTGTCCAAGATCTGCCGCTCCACCATTGGTCACCACACTTAGCCAGGTCGCTTTTCACTCCGCTTCTAGTTTCCTCATCGCTTTACTTTTCAATAACATGCCTTCACTCCCACTGGCTTATTTCTCTCCTATCGTTCGGTCCCTCCCATTTGCATCTCTTTTCCCCCGTTCTGCGCTCTTCAGACATTTGGTACACTATCGGTGGGTCGTACATGCAGGTTTGTGTTGCTGAAACACATGGTGTATAGAATGAATGTAAATTAGGGTTGCCGTTGAATGTCAGGACAAGTTACGTACGTGGCCGATGGATTAGGCTGATGATGGAAGAGCAGCCAAGGGGGAGGGAAAGCACCACAAAGAGACGATTCACGTGCAGGAGCGAATGGGATTGTAGCATCGTAAGTCTGAGGAATGGCAAAGACGCAGAGAGGCATTCTTCCAGCAGTAGATGTACCGTGAATTATCGTGATCGACATTATTAACACGTGTGCCATTGCATCCAAGGTTACATTTGATATTGCAAAGCAATGTGTGCAACAGTTGTCATCTTCGTTTTGGTTGTGTTAAAAATGTGACAAGCTTGGCCAAGAAAAACATGTGAATGAACACTGCCGACACTTTGTTACAGCGGCGTCCGCTGGAAACTGTGTGATTTCAACATGCAGCATATGCTTATTCGGATGTGCTGTTTCTGGACTTTTTCTCTACTCTGTCTTGGACAGAATTTACGACTCCAAACCAGAGGAGGCGAACACGTTCCAGGTTGAAGAGCTGAATAAGGTCACCGAGGGGGTGCCATTGGACGTCATCATCCACACGAACGGAGAGGACGCTCATCAGATCTCTTAAATCCATGCCCGCGTACTATCCTGCACTCCAAACTTTGGTATTGATTACGCAATGAGATCTCTTTAGAAACCTTTCACTGCTCGAACCCTTATGCAGTATGTGATGTTTTGCATGCGCATATATGTGTAACTAATACTTTCACTTGGCTGTATTGTGCATTAGTCTTAACGTTTTAAAGTCAACAAGCAAGAACTTCAGTTTTAGCTCGCTCTTTTGCAGGCTGCTCATATTAACTTCATTCCAATTGCATAATCGGCTGGCCCAACATGTTACTTTCACAGTGTGTTAACTTTTAAAAGCAAATGGATGCGTTGTGATGCTATGTATGATTTGGCTTCTGTACTTGGTGCTATTTAGAATATCTGCAATAATGTCAAATGTTGATTGCAAATGCGGCCATCTCGGTCTGCTTTGGCACGAGCATTTGCTGGAAGGTTTAAAGCATAAAACTTAATACCTGGCCCGATTTTGGCATGAAAACGTCCTTGGCATGCAACCCTCTTCGGTTGTCTTAACTGCAAAATGTATAACATCTGTCATATTGAAGTGATGCAAAGACAATGCATAATGATGTATATTTATTTTTCTTTTTATATATTCACTAACGTACGTTTACGCTCAACTCTCTTGGATACGTTCATATTCAGGTCATTTTATACGTTGTGGTCTGTTTTGTTGATTATAATTGCGTTTATTGTTGCAACCGGGGTAGCACGAGTTCATTGTTGCCTCGGACAAAGCAGTTCGATTACTATCTGTTCACTGTAATTGTGCATGCGCATTGGGAAATCAGGACACAATGATGTATTGAGAACATACTTGACCTAGAGAAAACTGAATGTACGTTTGCTGATTCGTATGTTTTGTGAGTGCTTGGTAGCTCTAAAATGTAAGCAACAATTTTTTTCTTTGTCTTATAAATGTTTGGTAGCATCAGACTTTTTTGTTGTGATTTTGGAACTTAGAAATTCTTGGTGCACATGCCTTTTTTCAGTATTTTATTGCACTTGTGTGCTGTGAGGTACTGTAAAAAGACATAACATCAATGCAGTGCTGATAACTATGTTTTATGCGATAAAAACTTTACGTAATAAAGTGCAATGATGTCCTTTTATTTTCATTATTGTGTGGTGTGGGCAGATAAAAAAAAAGATTCTAATTTGTTTTACTTGTTTGAAAGCATGTTGCGTTTATTGTTCAGACTTAATTTGCACGTATTGCAAAACCAATTGGCAGCATATACAATTATAGAACGAAATACATGAAAATTATACAGTACAATATTACATTTTTATATAAAAAGTGTTATCTGGGTCTTTTGCTTAAACATTTTCTGGCTTCAATTACTTTTTACGTTCAATGTCAGCAATATTAATGAAAGGGCATCGGCTGCTTTTGTAAACATGTTCCTAACCATTTATTTAAATGGAAGAATTAAAATCAATTATTGTTGTCCTTTTGGGGTGAGTGGAGTTGCAATGGTTTAGTGCACTGCACTTTGAACCCGGTGACCTGAGTTCGATTCCCGGCCATGGCTAATATCAGCGGTGAGTGACAAATTCACTTTCCCTGGGCCCCCCTCCATCCGCACTGATCATCATGGTGAAGTATGGTCAAACAACCCCCATGACTAAAACACGGGGGGGGGGGTGGCCTTTAGGTGAAGGACTTTTAAAGTATTATTTTGTATTAATATGCTTGAGAATTTATCTGGGAATGAGCTAATGTGTGATGTATGTGTGTTAAAATGTACAGGGATTTCTGATTTGTGTTTGTGCCGTTTCTGTCTGCCGGCTGAACACGTTTACTTTTGGAGTGTGAAACGTTGGAATTTATTCGGTTAACAGTAGCTACGTGTCTTTTCAAAATGTATCATTAGATTGTGGCATGTACATTTTCACACTTTTGTTTGTGAACTTTCTTTCAAATGTACATTATTAAATAACAATCTTGCATTATCCTACCTCAATTAGTACATTATGTGTTTTGTTTTTTTAAGCTTTGTTGTCAGTTTATGGGTTTGCAAGTGTGAACATAATGTGTACAGTATGCATAATAATACAGTATAAGCCATGTTTCATTACATAGGATTTCAAAATGAACGACTTGGAAATCATGCGCGAAATTAGCACTCTTGATATTTTTACCAATTTATCGCAGTTCTTCCACTCTGGGTTTAACCACTCACGTTGCATTTTGAGAATGCTGAGTTTGTAGATTGCACACGCCACTCTGCACAGGATGCCAGTTGAAAATGTTTCGTGTTACGTGTCATTTTAAAATCTAAATATGTGCCTATTACAATATAGATGTTCACGTGCCTGTATTCTAAATAAAGATTCATAAATGCATCAAGATGTGATATCTGTAGTTACATTTTTTTTATTAATGTGGTATGTAGTGAATATATAAATGTGTCGTTAAAACCCGCCACCCGACACAGCCAACTATGACTTTGAAACCCCCCGCCCACCACCTACGCATTTCCAATAAATATGCTAAATTCCTCTTGATATGCAAATTATTTTGTCAAGGCGCTCTTCTTCCCCCTCCTACCCAGCTTTAAATATACGCTCCAAGCTTGGTGGTGTTTCATTCTTCACCTGAGGACGGCTGCTTGCGTTGGTGTCGAAACGTATTATTATTTTATTATTTCCCTTCTACGTGACTTTACCGAAAGAACCAAGAAGATAGTAAGGGTTGTCACGTAAACAGAACGTGGCCAATTCGTCACTAGTACAGCACACCTGTGTGTTGGAGAGCCAAGCCACAACATTTACAATCTGAGTACGATGTTTCGCCAGTAATTACAACCAGCTTCATCAGGCGACAGCCAGATTTGTGGAGAAGTCCACCTGTTTCGTTCGTTCTATAGAGGCGTAGATATGTTGACTGCGTAGCTGCGTTCTTGCACAATGTGGGGGGGGGGGGGGATTACTGAGGCAACGTACATTGTGCATGTGCATTATGCGAGCCCTTTGAATGTGTCCTTCCTGTCTATTGTGTTTATTAAAATAGCCCAACGGTAATCCCTATTGAAGTACGCTGCCCTTTGTAGGCATGCATTTAAAACGCATTCCTGTGGAGGGAGCTGGTAGGAACGTTGGGTTGCTCGGTCAATGGCCAGGGTCAACTGCGGCGTGGTGTATTCCGCAAATATGGCCGACTGTGAGGGCAGGCACAAGCCGGCGTGAGTAGGTTAAACTTTGAGTTTTATAAGGGCACCACGGGGTGACCAGCCCCTCCCCACCCCTCCCACCCTCCCACCCAGCCCCTCCTCACCCTCCCCACCCTCCCCTCCCCACCCAGCCCCTCCCTGCACGACGGACGGACGGACACAATAATTCCCTGTGGGCTGGTGTAACCAGGAGGTTCCTACCAGTATAATGTATTATTTGATGATTCGCTTCCACGCAGCACTAAGGCCGTAGCTATCCGAACGGTTGAAGTTATTTTGATTTCTTTCAATTTTGATAGATTAATTAGTCTTGGCCAGTAGTAGCTAGTTTTGCACAAAACTTCAACATTATCAACATCAATTGAGTGTCCTTCTTGGCACGTGTGTTCTGCTTCTGCTGACAGTTGCATTTGGGATAATTAAATATTTCTCTGATTTTCTTTTCGTCTCGTGCTGATCATTCGTCCTGCTTGCCCAACATAACATTTAGCACACGTGCAGTTAATCCTGTACACCACCTTCAGTTGATAGCTTCGGTAATACATATTTTGTACCAGATATGAATTTCTGTATTTTATGTACCGTGCCAAATCTGACTCGGATGTTTTGTTTTTCCAAACATCTGGCTAGTTTATCAGTTACCCCCGCAATGTACGGTATTTTGATCGTTTTAATTACTTGGGCGGTTTCAATGCTCTTGTTATTTAATTTGGTTTTGGTAACCATTAATTTGCAGCGCTTCTTTAACATGTTGAATTTCACTTCTCAGACTATCACCATCTCTACTAGTGACGAATTGGCATGTTCTGTTTACGTGACAACCCTTACTAGTTGGCTGTGTCAGGTGGTGGCGGGTTTTAACGACACATTTATATATTTACACCATCTAACCCAAAAACCTCTTGTGGATGATATTGGTCGTGAAAGCCTACGTGTGAAACTGGTATTTAGTACTTAGAATTGTAAATCATTGCAATAGTGTCTTAAAGATTCCATAACATTTTGACAGCAATGTTGTCGATATTTATGGACTATTCTCAAGGATGTAAGAACAATACAATTTATAACGCGCGCAGTGTTGCGGGCCAAAGACGCAATTCTGCGGTGCCCAGCTCAATGTGTTGGATCACGTCACGCGGTTCCAGGGAGACTCGGCGGTTGAATGTCGAGTTGAAGAAGAAGATGCGCCTTCTGGATGAATTTAAACAGCTTATGTTCAATTAAAGTTGTACATTTATGCATGTGAAAATGTACATGGATGAAATGTAGAGTACTAAATATATCCCATGGACTACCAGAAAAGATTACTTATATCGACATGTTGTCTACCTAATCTCTTGTAAATGTTATTTCATCACTAATGGAAATTCTGCATTGACAAGAAGCACTTGGCGATAGAAAAAAAATGCTTTGTCTATGAATTAGCGTTATGTAACCACGTGATTGCCCAGTGTGAGAAACCCACGTCTCTTTCCAAGTGAAAGCTTGCTAACCATAATTGGGGGAAATGTGTTTTTACATTTTTAGTTTGGGTTATTAAAATGTTTTATTTTGTGCTAATTTTTTTTGGTGATCTTCAAATAGTACTCGTGGATAAGAATGGCACGAATTTCTCTAAAATTAACCTTACCTCTCAAAAAGGTCCTTAAACAGTGTTTAATTACATTTTTTAATTGGCTGGACCTCCATATGTCTTTATTACCGTTGTATTATTGTTGAATACAATTCCTATTTCCCTCTCAAGTCTTTCAAAACACTAACTGCATTGGTGATAGTAGGCTGTCTGCAGACATGTATATGCCACTGCCGGAAGGAGTTTTATTTTCCAGGCATCGTGATGTGTTATATTGAAAGGATTGCTCACATTAATCCCAGTGAGTGCAGTACGTTCTTCTAAATACGTATCTCGAATATCAACTCTTCACCGAGCCTTTAGCGAACAAAACCGGTGGGTTTCTTCCAAAGGGAAATTTAATGGGAAAAAAAACGAATTGGCATTATCGAGTCAATGTCGTTACTCGGCTAGTGTTGAATAAAATGGTATAAGTGTCGAAAAGCAATTTAATATATTCAGCATAGATACGAAAATGAACAGTACTCTTAACAAATGTAAATCTTATATAAGTTTTATAACTGCATTGTCAGGATTATGAGAAACACTATTTCCCTCGAGTTTAAATCAGACGTTTGGGGTGCATCTTAGAAGCTTTGTGTGTGTGTGACCAGATCTTGATTGGAATAGCTTTTTTATTTTACACCGGGCACAAGTTTGGAGTGCATCTCACTCACCGGAGCCTCTTATAATCTGGAGAATATGCTGGACATTTGGTCACTGTGGTAGCAATGACTTTAATATTTTTACCGCACTAAGACAACATTTTTGCTGGCTGGCTGACTGGCTGGCCACGCATCGCCCGAAGCACGTTCTGACTGGATGGAAGCCACCCAGTGTGCAGAGAGGAGGAGGCTCGTGGGGGGGGGGGGGTTATATTTTCAGCAGCTGCGTAACGCTGCGTTGAAGCTCCCTGGCCCATGGCTCCATACGAAGCTCCGAGTTTTTCTCGGCCAAAGTTATTCTCTCTGTGCTTGTGAAACGCGGAGCCCTCAAAATGACATCTGCGCCAATTTTAAACATTTAAGGCTGGGCCTGCCTACGCGTCCATATTGGGTATAACCAGACTGGATTACAGGGTGAGAATATCGCAGATGCTTGAGAGATCTGGACACAGTCCCATCGGTGAGCTCCTGGCACGCGAGGCTGGGTTATGTAGCCAGTATGCCCAGCCACAGCATGCACAAGCGGCTTCTGTTTGGCTGGATCGAGGGGGATAAACGTGTGTGGCATGAGCTAGAGAAGAGACTGACTGATGTGGCACAGAGGACGTATAGCTGCTTGGACTTGCCAATGACTGATACCAGTGTTGTCAACATCGGCGTCTGTGGAGGAGGCTCGTGAAGGACGCTATTGGACAACTGGAGGCAGTCGCCCCCCAACAACAGCGGAGGGCAGAGAAGCGACGTTCACAACAACGAGCGAAGCGCCGGGCGGATAAAACGCAGCAAGTTGGCACAGTGAGGACCACAGGTGGTGCATATGCCGGTCATCTCAGTCCGTCAACCCATGGCACCTGGGCCTATCACGTGACCTGCCTGCGAACCTTCGACACTCCACGTGGCCTCAAAGTGCACGGCTAGGCACAAGCGCCTTGGTGATGTCACCGCCCCTTCGTGGCGAACGGCAGTTGTTGTTTTACAAATGAAAAAGACATTCATGCTGTCACGACGCGCACGTGGATACTCAGCGGTCTTTGCACGCAGACAGTTGAGTCATGCCTGAACAAAGTGTGGATGGTAGAAAACTTTAATTGGCAGCTGAATGTTCTATTAGCTCACGAGGATAGGCTGAATTACTCAAAGTGATGTCCTGCTGCATTCAATATAAATGTGGAGGTTTTTTTTCCCCCCCAGAGGAAAGTCACTTGAGCAAAAACTAATTAAAATAAATTGTGCTGTTCACAAAAAGATGTTTGTTTCATCTATAGCAGAGGCTCCATTGCTGCTCTTTGATGTTTTCTTTATGATGCTCAGGACCGAATGAAGTGAAATTTGCAAAAAAAACTGCGACTTTTGTGTCGATTAAAAATATAATTTTGGTTGACAATAGCGGCGATGGTTAGATTAAAAGCAAATAATAAATGTAATTCAGCAGCAGGATTTTTCAATGATTAGGTGGAGTTCAGCGTGATCCTAATTTAAAACATATACAAAGGAAAGTACCCCCTTACAAACATGAAAGATCTTCATGTTTTGTAGCTTTTCCATTTGTCATATTGCACAGTACTAAAAGTGCACAATTAGGTTATCTAAATCCCGAAGCAAAATTTGATGGATTTCATCATGAATGCGACGAAAAAATATAGGGGGTGTAATGACAGATCAGACTGTGTTTTCGGGCCTGTGATAGTTAATGCCTTTGACGAAGGATAGCAGATTCTACGTGTTAAACAGATTCTAAAAGGTTTGTGATGATTGTTATACTGTTTATAATATATTGTGTACTGCACGAAGAACATCAATGCCCTTTAACCAAGTAACGTCATTGAACTCCATCGTTTCCTTTGCATGGGAGACCGTTAAGTTCAGCTCACATTACTCGTCACCCTGATCACCAGCCATTGTCTGTCCTCTGCTGCATTTGCGAAATGTTCGGTTGATACCTTCAAAATATATTTGATCTTTCATCAACCACGTGCTCTCTCTCAGCTTGCAATAATTTTGGCTTGGTTCCTCACATTGTTGTGATGTTCAGTGCCGCGACTAAAACACTTCTAAGTGCCATGCTGGGCACAGTGGAGGAAAAGACGACACTTTCCCTGAGATGGTGACTCTTCAATATATTGATCAGAAACAGGCAACCTTCAACGGGAGTGCCAGGTTATTGGAGGTCCCGTTGACACGCATTTATGGTCCTTTTAGAGAGCCGAGTTGGCTGACCCGATGCGTTTTCTTTAAGGAAGAAGTCTCTACATTTAGAACATGTACGCACATGTTCTAAATGTACCCTTTGTGTTTTTACCACTATGGGGAGCGGCAGTGTAGCGGTTAGCACGCTGCGCCACCTGGGTTCAATTCCTGCTCACGGCCAACACCAGTGACAATTATTTGAACCGGTCCTGGGCCCTCCCCTAGGTCGACTCAGCCTCAAACGTGTACCTGGTGCGTTGTATAAGCATCGCCACGGGGGAGACAAAGGCGGCCGGGCGTGGTGTTAGCCACCCATCCCCTTGCGTGCTGTGACTTTATAGGAGCACTTGCCCCAACAGTCTGTTAAAGTTATACGGGGGAATCTTTGTCTTTGTATTGTTTTTGTATGTGAATTTACAAGTGCTCAGGCGATTGATGTTGGAAGAGGAGTGCTTTTAGTGCCCTGCTCGTGCCCTCTGCGTCAGTTCGTGTTCACCAAACGTGTAGCGGGTAAGCGATGCCTTCTGATTGTCAAAACAAAGTTGCAGTAAGGTGGTGCGTGGCAGAAGAGGACCGGTGGCCTACGATCAGAAGGTTGCGAGTTCATATCCTGGTCAGGGATCAATACGTCCCTTCAAATTCCTCTGGCGTCTACGAAATCGGTACCGCTTTGTCCGAGAAATGGGGAGTAACTACTGCGAATCAATGAATCTACACAGGTGTGAGGTAATTGCATCGCAGGGTTGTGAGAGGTGGCAACGGCTTGGGCAGGCCTTCATCCAGCAGTGGATTCACCGTCACTGCCGCTTCTGGTACTACATATCTGTTCAATATTGGCAGGTTCACAGTTTTGGAACACATCCCTTTGCTTTTGGCAGCCACAGCTGATCAACGGTCTTGATGCACACTTTTAAAGATGAATTCCCAACACGTCTTGGCCTCTCTCAGAGTGCCCGGATCGCATGATGTGGCCGAGGCTAAAGTGGGAATGCTTTAGGAGAAGGCGACGCGCCTCTTGCTTAAACAGGAGGATATTCTCACACCAACGTGACCTTTGAATGCACGCACATGATGCAATTTAATACAACACAACACATATATACTCACGGTCTTGACGTCAGCCTCTACACTCTATTATTAGACGAGGCATCTGTGCTACTGAGCACGTAAGGCACATCCATAGCTTAGTTGGTAGGCACTGGTGCCCTGTTTGGGTGGCCTTAAATGAATTTGGCCGTGTGATTGGCTGTTACTGTGATTGGTTATACCGTGAAAGAAAACAAATGAAGGGGGGTTGCGTTGGCAAGGGTACACTCGCATCCCGACGGCCTTTTTACCCAATAATTATTTTAGGGAATTTAATCAGTAGCTGTGGGATTATTTCCAAATGTATTATGGCCAATTATGATTTAGGTAGTTTACCCAGGAAAGCCTCAATACTTTTTTTCCAGGAGGGTTCTGCCAAGTTTTCATAGAGGGGCAATTTTACTAAATAATCCTAATTAGAAATTTGCAGGAATTTTTTTTCTAGTATTCGGGTGTTTGGGCAATACCTGTTACATAGTATGTGTTTTATTCAACGGTTTTACGTAACTTGATTCCTCTGTTTGTCGTGGTCAAATATTTTCATCAAAATCTCGTCCACTTCCCGTTGTCCAATCAATTGCACATTTTGCACACGCTCTCAGATCCGGTGACAATGCATGCCTGTATCAAAATCGGCATCAATTAATCAATTAATTCGCTACTTGAAAGCAATTAACATTTAGTATGGACGCCTTATTATTTATCTATTTATGTGTGTAGGTCAAAAACGCCCAGGTCCCCAAACTGTAGAATCGGGTCGCACAAAATGCAGGCACCATTGACGTACTTCTCAAAGACCGTGAGTTAAACAAAGTTGTTAATAAAACCGTTGTTTTAAAAAAAAACTGTTTTAAAGGAGTTTATTTTAGTTATGGCAGAAAACTGGAGAACTCGGAGCAAACCCATGCAGAACAGGTGGAGAACATATAGAAAATTGCCCACAGTGGGGAATCGAACCCACACATTTGTCACGGTGAGGCACACGTGTTACCACTACACCACCTTGTCTTCAATAAACATAGCATCGGAAATCTAAACAGGAGCACGGTATGCCAATATTATAGCAAAGCCAATGAGACTGTTTTAAAAAAATATATAATCGAGGTTCCGAATTCTCAGCAATGAGGGGAACGACTTACAAATCATGGCCTTGGGGAATCTGTACTGGTGAAGGGACAGTCACGGGGTCTGGCAGGACAATGGCAATAACTGAATGTTCGTTGATGCAATTTATGAAGTCACTTTCATATGGACCACGACACGAGACAACAACGCTGGTCCGTGTTTCGCTGAGGTGGACCGCACACATTCGATCAGCACGGCTGGCTACGTACGGTGCGAAAGAAGTAAGTTCAAAATCCGAACAATACAATGGTCAGGAGCGCTGCTCGTGGTTGCCATCCCCATCGCTGACGTGAGTTCCTACACTGCGCCCACATGTAACGATACAGCAAAATCTGGCTGTGACGGTCCCACCTGATGACGGAGACTTGTGTTGCCTCCGAAGCGTCGTGAATTTTTAAATAATGTTTATTATTATTATTTTTAATTTTAATTTAATTTTTTACCTACGTGTCTTTACCGAAAAAACTAAGAGTATGAATCGTTGCAGTCACGAAAGCTTCAAATCTAGAATGTACCGAGATCACTCAGAGCAGTAGTATTCAAACATGTGTTGTGCGGTTTGACATTTCAAGGGCACACAGCCTTTCCCTTTGAGGTCCTTGTTCATGTTGCATTCATTGAGCTGATTTTGTTCAGACAGAGTGCATTTGCTTGACATGCAATGTTGTCGCGTTGCACATATATTGTTGTTGTTGTTGCAAACAACATAACCTCTTTAAAATCTTTGTCAAAATCAGTAAAAAAATTGTATCGCAATTTCAATAAAAGAATGCAATTGTGCATATTCAAAAGGTTCAATAACCATGTATGGTATATATGATGACTAAAATGTTTGAATTTTCCTTGCTTATTTTTTTATAAAATGTTCCAAGGTTGCGCATGTGAAATCTAATATATTCGATAAAGTGTGACACTGGTAAGGATTTTGTGGAAATACGAATAGTATCCACTTGTACTTTACCTCAGAAATTCCTCACCGGATCCCAGGACTAATCTTTGCAAGATGGTCCAGTATTTGGATGCTTGGCTAATTCCATGCATGTGTGTGTATGTACGTGGACCCAGAGAAATTATACAGTATATGCATACAATGGAATAACACTTAAAGAAGCACACAGATGGGTTCATAGTCTCACTCCTCTACCATCTCCGAGCCAACTCGCATGCCCAGCATGTTTATGCATTTCACAAATCTCTGCTTAATTCACAAACACTTGCCTTTAAAGTTCTGGATCACAGACGTGCACTGCACAGAGTGCACAAAACCTCTCAAACCAACCAAACGGATACATTTAAGGGTTATTTATACAATAGTTGGCAAACTAATACCGTTTTTAATGTACTGCACTTTCAACAAATTTTGAATATTCCAAAATAAAATGTACGTGACTGAGTGTGAGTTAAGTCCATATTGCATTCAGCAAAGCACATTTTGATAAACTGCCGAAAGGAAGCATAGTTTTCCATACGTAAAGACATATTCCAGGTGAAGGTGCAGCACTGCAATTTCTTGCTCACACTACCGATGTGGGTACTAGAGGGCGCTATGGGGAGCCCCTCTATAGAGCAGTGTTCTTCACTAATTCTCACATGGGGACCACTTTCGCCGATGAGACATCAGTGTGAGGGCCGTCACACATTTGAAACCATTGAGGGTTTGACAGCAGCACGATGATGATGATGATGATGGAGGGTGTTTTCACCATTTGTGTATTTTCGAGGGCCGCACTAAAGGCCACCAAAGGCCGCCGGTGGGCTGCGGGCCTTGCAATGAAGAACGCCGCTCTAGAGAACAGGTTTGGCCGACCCTTCCACGCTGACCAGACGTCTTGCGAGAGGTGTGGCTTCGCACACTTTACCCCACCACATTGCGAAATGCCGCTCGACTAACCGTGGTGCACCCATATACTGTATACTGCCGGGTTGGCAGAGGAGGTGGTATTCTAGAAATGCACCCACTGTTTCAACTTTACCTTTCAGGTAATATATCAAGAGTAAATAACACTCATTTAAAATTCAAAATAGTACGGTATTCTCTAAACGATGGCTTTTTTGTATTCTAAGCCATCTGGGCAATATCCCAGTGCGTGATGACAGTCACATTCAGTTGGCTCTCAAGCCCGAGAGCCGCGTTGCATAACTCCGCAGCGGCCAAGAGCCAGATTTTTCACGTGGGCAGTTTCCACAGTTATGTGAACATGTGGCAGATAGTTCAGTGTCGGCATACTGTAGTTGTTCCCATCCAATTAGGATTGCATCAAGCATTTGAAAGCAATTCTATCCAATATAGCTATTCTACGTCAGTGACCTTATTTTTTTAATAGATACATTATTATCCACAAAATATGTTTTTTTGGGTTAGATCGCGTAAATATAAATGTGTCGTAAAACTCGCCACCACCCGACACAGCCAATTAGTAAGGTTTGTCACGTAAACAGAACGTGCAAATTCATCACTCGTACAGCACACCGGTGTGTTGGAGAGTAAACCCACAACATTTATAATTTGACAACAAGATGGGGGTGTTTTGACATGTAAATGTTGTGGGTTAACTCTCCAACACACAATTATGAACTAGTCACGAATTTGCATGTTTTGTTTACGTTACAAACTTACTAATTGGCTGTGTCGGGTGGTGGCGGGTTTTACGACGCATTTATATTTATGCGATCTAACCCAAAAAACCTATTATGGATAATATTAGTCGCGAAAGCCATACCACGTGTTACAGATACATTATTACAAGGCAATGTGCATTAAACATCCCAGTGTGCCCGCATCGCGTGAACCCGGTGTTGTTCTCGTGTAAATAGGTAAAATTGAACATTTGTAAAAAAATATATATAATATATAACGCATTCCAATAATAGTATTCTCTGCTACTGTTTGAGCGTGTGCACCAATACAGTAACGGTGAATTATCTGCATAGTTAATTCACCGAGTAGATAAAGTTAAATCATAACTGGCAGTTAATGTCCCAGTTACTTGTGCGTCAACCATCCGTGTGATTACATTGCGTCAAATCAACAACGCTCATGAAAGTATGCACCCACGGAAGGCTTTGTAGTTGATGGGAAGTGCCAACAATACTTAAAACTATTTATTTGGAGGGATATATATGGAGATATCTAGTTTATTTACTTCATGCTATTAAATTGGCCCGTCGCTTTCCCTCGTATTCTGGCTTTATTAATGCTTTCATGTGTGCCCAGTCATGGAACCAAGCTGAATGGAATGCTCTCCTGTAAATACATTTCTGGCTCAGTGAAATGGTGCTGTGAATTTGAGTCCTGTATTCCCGATCGCTTTCTGACATTAATGCAATCCTTTGGCATTCAATGCCCAACTGTGCCAGCCAACTGGCTTGAAATCTGTTGTGTTAAAGCCAAGTCATAACACAACACCCAAACCGAGTGTGTCGTCTACCGCACGCATAACCTTGAACGTCTGTGGGGCGTACAATGCTACGTGTGCGGTTATATAACTAAAGCCATTTGCTGAAGAGACGTCTTTATTTTAAGTTTCATAAAAGTAAGCCATTGTTGCGTTTGTAATGCACTGAAGGGGACGAGTATCGAGGGGATGGAGCGATGGAAATCAGCCCACGTGCGGGTGAGGGGCCGTCCATAAATGACGTCACGCGATTTTGGACGATTTTTGACCTCCCCCCCTAGTCACACGGCGTCACAAAAAGTCAGACCCCCCCTCAAATATGACGTCACAAAGCTTTGCCCTCCCCTCCCCCCAAAAAAACATGCTTCAAATCGCTTTAAACTATTGTCATTGTAGTGCGTAATTAATGTGGCGCTGCACTCTGTTCTAGGAGAAAACATTTATTAAAAAGTTTATTTAATTGAGTAGAACGTGTTGTCTATATTTATTTAAAGGTGCGAATTTTTATGTGACGTCACATTTCTCAAACCCCCCCTCCCCCCTTCGTCACATATCGTCACAAATGTCTGACCCCCCCCCACCCTAGGTGCGTGACGTCATTTATGGACGGCCCCTGATCGATGGAATGTTGCGTCGCGGGACCGCGGGGCAACGACTTGAGGCCTTCATCCAGAAGTGGCTAGATCACGGCTGATGTTCGTCACGAATGTGGCAATTAAAGGCATGTATAAAAAGCAACAAGTGGCACGTTAACGACCGTATTGGTGTGTTCGAAAGAACGCTTTTTTTCAGTGAGTACTGCCCACCATGGCATACGGTTCACAAACATGGTCATTGACCAACAAAGCAAGCCAATAAGCGTGAGATGCTCGCTTAAAATTACAGGGGCAACAGATGGAGTAAGGAACAGTCGAATGCCATAATTCAAACTGTTAATACTAGTGAAGAGGACTGGCAAGCACTTTATTTTTCCAATCACAGCCACAATCGTTCCGAAAACCAACCCGTAAACACTCGTTTCACAGCGCCCTTTAAACCCTCTATCTCCGCCCTTTGCCCATCCACACATTTGCACCAATCAGATCGGAGTGTCTCCGACCCACCAATCGGATTGCGTGGTTCATCCACGTCAGTGCACACACCCCCGAATCCACGTCTCAGTCGAGCGCGCGCGCGTGACGTCGGTGCCCTTTAACCCTTGATCCCCGTCCGGTGTATTCCCGTGCGTGTGATTGGTGTGTGCGATGTTGACTGCGGAGATTAAGTGTGTCTGTGTGGTGCGGGTGTGTGAGGATGACTCGGACATCCTCTACACTAGTAAAGTGGGCTGGCCCAGGACGTGCCGCTCGAGCAGATGACGGCTAACGGTCAATAATAACACTGGTCAACAAACAAAAAATCATTTTTTTCTGGCCTGGACTTTTGCAGCTGTTTTAGACTAATTTCAGGGTGGCTGATTCCAAATCTGATCTCAGATTTGCTCTATCACATCTCATTTTATGCTATCGGCATACCCCATTTTCATTGATTTTACCCGAAATTAACTCTGTCACTTATGATTGCAAGTTGTTGCGAGTCAGTGACTGCTTTAGTGTTAAAATATGGTGCTGTATTTTTAGGATAGTGTGTTTATGATATCATTTTATGTAGATATCCACATTTATTTAATATTTTTCTTCTGCAGTTTTTATTGAAAATGCAATATTTGATATCTCAAAAACCTGATGTGATAGACAAAAACTGATGCCAGATTTGTAATCAGCACTCCAAAATTACCTTAAAACCGCTGGAATACCTTATGCCAGAAAAAGTGTGTTGACCAGTGTAATGATGGGAGTGTGATGTCAAGGAATGGAATTCGTTTGAGAGGACATGCACCGACGAGATTCGAGCGATGAAATCAGCTTTTGTGCAGGTGCTGGGTGGATTGTTGCCTCTCGGGATGGTGAGAGAAGGCGGCAGCTTCGGGAGACCTTCATCCAGCAGTGGATTGACCATGGCTGATGATTATTGTATTTTTGTTGAAAATAAAAAAAACTTGTTGCTTTTTCACAGACTGCATCTTTCCAAAATTCACGTGGGTTTTTTCCATTGAATTTACGTGATTTAGGCCCTAAACACACAACACACACTAGCTGCCCGCACTGATCAATGTGTTTGTTGCAAGTGATATTTCTTCACGGCAGCTGGCCTGCAACCAAAAAGCTTCCCCAGGGCGTGTGCTTGGCTACATTTATTTCATTTTGTGGAATTGAATTTGGCTACCTGAAGCACCACAGTTTCGACCTCAAAGTTCTGCCGCGTGCAGTTAATGACTTCGTGTATGAGCGAGCGTGTGTTGCAGCGCTCACAGGACTACAGTGCACGCCATTTCAACTTCGTAGAGAAGAGGAAACGTCACACGATGGTGCGCCGTTGCTCCTGCTCCAAGTGGCTGGGTGGTTTCTACGTTAAAATAACCGGAAAGCCAAAACACGTTCTGCGCAGAAACCCAGAGCGTCTCTCAAAAGAGGAGGAAGTTCCAGATGTCACACTTGAAGCAGTAAACTCTTGCCATTCTCTCAGAATAAAAATGGGGAGAATTCCTGGTCCAGACGGTTAAACTGTGGACATGATCAAAGAAGCGGGACCAATTCATGGAACACTGTGGTCGCACTTGTTCATTCAATGTTTTTTAACCACAATTAATGGAATGATGCCTCAATCATGATTTGATTAAAAAATATGTCACTGTCTGGAACTACAGGCCCATTAATCCATTTGTCACACGTACGTGACATTCACCGCACAGCAACAACGTGCGTCACAGTTTCCGTGCAAATGTTGCCGACTTTACAGGGTCTTAAATGGCATTAAATGTTCTGACGTGGCTAGGTTACGTTGGCTGGTAGGTAATGGCATGTTCGCTGATGTATCATGAGTCATCGGTGTTCAAAGATCATGAATGTATACCAGGAGTTAGTGAACTTTGTGAGCTATTTGTATAAGTGCGATAACGGGTTCGTCGGTTTGTAGTTCAAGTCGGTCTAATCACCCATCGCTATGAGGGTGATAAGATACCGGCATCAGAGAGGAAAATGAACACATGCACTCACGAACATATGCAGGTTAATGGGTGGTACTGAAATGTAAAACTATTAAATATGATTTTTTTTCGATTTAAAGCTTTCGTGACTGCAGGGATTCATCTTCTTGGTTCTTTCGGTAAAGTCACGTAGAAGAGAAATGAAAAATTACATTTTTCAGAATTATTTAATTGTATTTTATGTTTTATTTTTATTATTTTATTATTTTATTATTTCCCTTCTACGTGACGTTACCGAAAGAACCAAGAAGATATTAAATATGACCTTTAATAATACAAAAAAATAAACCATTTCATTTCTCTTCTATGATAAATATCAATAAAATATCAGCTTTTTGGAGTCTGAGGGATGGCGAGGGGGGATACAAAGTTTGTGTAGAGGATGTCAGTTGATATGAAGGTCCTTCAACCAATCCAAGCTGGCAGTAGACACTATGGATTCCGCCAGGGTGTGCGTGGATGGCGCACTCGTCGGTGATGCATTTGATGGTTCGGGCTTTACCACGGTCGCAATTTAGCGATTCTTTGATTTTACATTCGTGGAACAACGTGTGCGACACGCTTCTTGCTTCTCGCGTGCTGCGTCCGAGCGCTGTTCAGCGGTGGGGTCCACAGCCGTCGTGAGAGAGGGATAATCCCGCCGGTACTTCCACGGTCGGGTCCTCAATGATGTTTAAAATATATATATTATTACACGCTTTTATTTAACTCACTCTGTCTGTTGTTGTTGTTGTCGTATCCTCAAATATTGTAACTCAATTTTAACCCACTTCCCAATGCGGTATCGACTGCAAACTTCGTATACTTATGTCTTACTGATGACAATACTATATTATATCATAAAAATATATTTTTAAACAATCTTTTTTACACGCTTTCTATTAACTCACTATGTCTGTTGTCGTATCCTCAAATCTTGTAACTTAATTTTAACCCACTTCCCAAATGTGGTATCGACTGCAAACTTCGTATACTTATGTCATACTGATGACAATACTACATTCTATCATAAAAAAAATGTTAAACCATCTTTTTTATATGTTATGTTTCGCCTTGGGTCTAATTGTCCACGCTAAACTGACGTTGGTTGTAAATCACCACGTTCTCTTACGTTATGGCAAGCCTCGGGGCGACTTCCTGGAGTTCTGCCATTACTAGTACGGTACATTTCATTAAAGCGTGTTTTTAAAAAGTATTTTTAAATATTACTTATTATCTTCCACGTTCGTATCCGCCCACCATTCAGACCATCGAGTGCCGGCGTCTTTTTTATTGTCGGTTGCCAGTGCGGATTTAAGGCGAGGGCGACGTTTTCCATGATCTTGTTGTGCTCCCGGATCGTCGGATGTTGTTGGCTGGAGACAAAAGGTTTGCCAGCACACGAAGCCACCGGAGTAAAGTGGACTTCAGGGTGCCGCTGATGACACCAAGTGCGATGTTGATTTCGCAGTCGACGAGGTTTGCTGTGGGCTGGCACTCCACACTGGAGCACGCGGGGTAGAATGCACCAGGCACGGTGTCGATATCGTGAACGTGAGGGTGCCTCTTCCCCACGTCGTTCCCTCGGATTTATGGACTTTGTTCACTCGTGATTTTGTTTTCATCTTGGGACGTTCAAGGTGGTTGCCGGTTGTTGAGCGTGCGTTCGGTCTTGGGTGCCGAGGGGCTTGGTGATCGTGCGTTCGTGGCATTCCGCAGAAGTTGAAGGTGGGGAGAAAGGGGGATGAAGGATGATCCGCCTCTGTACTCGGTTGCAATTCCGCGACGGGGGCCACATTTTCTAACTCTGTTACAGTTCGTCCCAAGGCTCGTGTTCGTTCGCGCGTTGTAAAATTACTTTGAGATGTAATGTCCTGCCATGGAATCCGCAAAAAATATGGCACACGCCCTTCGTATCGGGTATATGCGGACAGAATGTTAACGCGAGATGTTTGCCCGCTGTTGCTGTAAATTGATCGTCAATATCAACTCGACGTTCGTGTAGGTGCAGCCCTGCAATGCCATTGCCTGCCCAGGCCATTGCTGGAGGAAGGGTCTCCCACTCGAGAGGGCCCCCTCTACAGGGTCAGAGGGGGGCTCTCTGATATCTTATTGACACTTTCAATGCAGACCCACGTGCGTTATCATTGCTAGGAACGGACAGTTAGTTCTATTCTCTCGTGGCAAATTTATAAACACACACACACACAGGCGGGGGGCATTCCACACGCAGCAATCGTGAACAATGTGTAAACATGCTGACGGGGATAGCGAGCCCTCGGTAGCCTCTGTAAGTACTCTCACTCCACTCTCCACGCAAGTGACACGGGGACACGAGGGATGTCCACACCCCCCCCATCTCCTCACCACTCCTGCGTCTCTTTGAAGTCATCACTCGCTCTGGGCTTGCACCTCACCCGTGCGACGTGACGTCACCAAACCCCTCGTCTCACCTGCCCCCCCCATCTGGTGACGTGACGTCATTAGCCCCTCTCCTCACCTGCCCCCCGCGTCCGGTGACGTGCCGTCACCAACCCCTCTCCTTACCTGCCCCCCCCCCCCCGCGTCTGGTGACGTGACGTCACCAACCCCTCTCACCTGCCACCCCCCCCGCGTCTGGTGACGTGACGTCACCAACCCCTCTCCTCACCTGCCACCCGCGTCTGGTGGCGTGTGACGTGACGTCATTAAGCCTTCACCTGCTCCCGCGTCTGGTGGCGTGTGACGTGACGTCATTAAGCCTTCTCCTCACCGACGCACCCCGATCTCGAGGGACGTCATCACCCGCTGTGCTCCACCACTCGGCGGCGTTGTGTGGACCCTGCCAGGTGCGCACGCCGATACACACGCGGGGTCTGGCAGTCGCCAACACAGCAGCAGCAAGCCCCGGGGTGACCCTAGTGGCACAAGTAGCTACAAATGCTACGGGCCCCGCACTTTTAAGCTATCAATTCCGGTTCAGTGATTCTGCACTTGCTCTACTACTATAGTACTACACTGCCTTCGACTTTTACGAACAACTGGGTGTGTTTAAGGTTAGCGATTTGTATCATCTGGCTGTATAGCAAATGGAAAAATACAATGTACTATGCGAGTAGATGTTTTCGTGTGTTTTAATGTGTTTTTAGAGCCCATTTATAACATGCTACAAGCCCCACACTAGCTTCATCGGGCGCTGGGCCTGAGGTCAGTGGGACGAGATCCTGTCGCAGGCTCGTCTGAGTGGCCGCATGCAATGGGAGGAGAGCGGGCGGAAAGGTGATTGTCCGGCCGTCGGAGTTAAAAGGGGAAAGGCAGAAAGGGTTTGTAGAAAGAGTGGGACAGGGAATCAGGGCTTTTGCCAGGCGACCCTTTGTTGTCCTTCCCCGCACCTCCGATTAGTACGGTTGGCTACGTACGGTGCGAAAGAAGTTAAACATACATACGCGTGTGTTGCTCTGTTGAATAAACAACAAAACGAACAATCACGCACCTGAAACGTATCTATACGTTCACTGGGCAACGACCTCCACGATTACGTGTATCTCCGTGTCCTCTCTGTTCACGTCTCTGTGTGTCTCTCTCCGTGTCACCTCAATGTATCCCTCCTGTGCTGTGCTGTGTGTGTGTCTGTCTCTAAGAGCGTCTCTTCTCCCCGTCAGCACGTGGCCTCGCTTAGTGTTGACGCGGCTCTTATCTTAGGAAGGATCAAGCATCACCAAATCTGACCACATCACTTCACTCGGGATGCCAAAGTTGTGTGTCCCAGGGATATATTTTCAGCTACGTATATGAATTCATGTCACACGCTATGCTTCTCCCGTTCCAAGCACACACTCGCCAATGGCACTGCATTCAAACCACACCGTGAACCCAAAATAGCCTTCACATGTTCTTGGCACGCATTCCACTATCTTATAGTGTGAACTTTTCAACTTTGCTCAGTACCATCTATACGTTCAACAACAACCAAGGGCTCGTGACACAACAGCCAATTCCCGTGACTGCTTTGAATGTATGTTGCACTTTGTTCGCACCGTACGTAGCCTACCGTGTTAATCGGAGTTGCGCAGCAAACCCTGCCTTGAGTCTCGCAAACAATAAGCAAATGGCACCCCGGGCCTTCGCGCATTATGAAAAGAACCATCAGTATTTCCTGAAGAAGTGTATTGTGTTCGTCTTGTCTTAGATCAACATTCAACTAAATTTGAGAAATGCGACCTACTGACAGCAGCAGCAGCAATATACAACTGTTGACTGGTTTGACCATAATTAGAACTCATCAGCATAGTATAGTTACCAATACTCAGTGGGACAACATCTGTCTCTGGGAACCATGTATGTGGTGTCTCCAACATCTACGCAATGCTCTTTGGTTCTTTCGGTAAAGTCACGTAGGTAGAAATAAAATAAATCAGTAAAAATGAAATAATAAAATAAAAAAAATCACTGATTTTGTTTTATTATAAAACAAATCAGTGTTTTATTTTATTTCTACCTACGTGACTTTACCGAAAGAACCAAAGAGTATGGATTCCTGCAGTCACGAAATCTTCAAATCAAGATCTACACAATGGGGTCCATTATCTTGGCTAAAGGCAACAGAAATGAACTCTGTAACTGATGATAAAACACACGTAACACAATAGTTCAGACTGGAAAAACCGTAGGTTTTGAACAAGATTATACTGTGTTTCTGAGTCTTCGTTGTCTATTACTGCTGCTGTTAACCGGTCACAGTTGGTGAAGACAAAGAGGAATAACAATGCACTTGTTCACAAAATGACGGTTCTTTGAAAAATGTACACAGGCTGGGTGCATTTTATAAAAATTTTGGCGGCTCATTTGAAAGGTTTTTTTTCACCTTTTGTTCTAGAAGCCTGCATTATTTTATTTTATTACGATGGATTTTTTCCCCTCAGAATACATCCTTGGAAAGGCTGCCCCCCCCCCCGAGCAAGTACTCAATGTTATTAGCGTCACCGCAACAGACAAGAGTCCAGTTTCCAACACATTATCTGGACAGCGTACAAGTTTCCAGAAACTTAAAAATAAATGCGCTCACGTTGTTCGTTGATGACTTGCAAAAAAAAATAAACCCAGTCAATCCACGAGGCGGATCTTGGACAACTTGAAGTGGCCACTGATTTGAAATGGGAGCGAAGATCCAAGGTGTTGTACTGCCCAAGTGTGGGGGAATTGTTAGAAGCCTCAATACACAACGCTGGTGTTATTAAGTTGTGCGGGTAGAGTTGTGAGCTGCATCACAAATGATAACTGGAGTATAAATGGTTTAAACTGCCGCAAAACTATTCATTTACAAGAGTTTGTAGGCTGTATGGAAATAGATGTACAAAAAAACACAAGTTTATACAACTGTAGTGACATGGCGGGATGTCACTGTAATGCCGGCCCTAGAGAGATGTATTGACATCGCGGACACCACGAGGATGTGGGTGCAGTACCGGCCCGAGGGGCTCGGTGAGCATTGATCGATAGCGCTGGATGACACCAGGCTTAGCGTGCAGTGCCGGCCCCTACAGGATGGGGTGTGGGAGTGCCGGCCATGGGAATGGGGTTACTAAAAGCCGTGGCACTCTGGTTGACCCCAGAGGACACGTGACCGGTTAAGTCTACACAGGGGCACCAAGTGGGTGCTAGGGGTGGTCACGTGTCAGGGTCGAGATCCTGCTCGAGGATTCTGGAAGGTGGGCGTGGCCAAGGGCGGAGCCGGCCACGCCGCAGAGGATATGAGCCGGGTCCCCCAGAGGGACCGGCGTTGTTGTTCATCCTGAAGAAACCTTCGTCTACGTTCTACAGAGTCTCCAACACGTGGACCGGGACCCAAGCTGTGGTCCGGTCCGCTGTAGCTAGTAACGGCGTGATTAGCGTGGTTAGCCTGGTGGTCACCACCAGAGGTTGCTAGTCTGTTAAGGGGCAGTTACTCCGTGTGTTGGTGTTAAATTAATGTGTTGCCGCCAAGAGTACGTCTGCGACTCGGTTGAACTCACTACACAACTACATGATTGTATATACGTTTATGTACACTACGGTGTAAAGATACAAAAAATCCACCCCCCTACAGCCTGAACAGACTGTTGGGGAAAGTGTTATGAAGGCCGGCACGGCACACGCGAGGGTGGGTGGCCAGTACCACGCCCATCCGCCTTTGTATCCCCAGTGCTGATGTTTACACATCGCACCATGTACTCATTTGAGGCTGAGTCGACTTCGGGGAGGCCTAGGATCGGTTGGCCGTGAGCGGGAATCGAACTTGGGTGGCCTGGTTCATAGCGCAGCACGACAACCACTGCACCACCGCTACCTCCTATGGCCTATAGCCCTATACTATAGTACTGTATACACAAAGACAAATATACACATGCTAACACACACGCACACTCAATGTGTTTCACTGCGTTGAACACCGAGAGATCTGTGGCTGGCTAATTAACAGTTAACTTCAAATAGAACCTTACATGGAATGAAAATGCATGTACTGTGTCTTGTTATCAGGCTGAGTTTCAGCCAAAGCTGTTTGGGGCCAAGCTCCTGAAAAGAGTTATCAGCCCTTCCCCTACGGGGTTGTCCGCGTGGGGGGTGCGGGGGGGTGGCGACGTCTGGGGGGTTGGAGTCCTGGGTGGCCCTGAAAAATATTCCATCAGAAATCAAACCCCGATTGTACAGAAATCATAATGGGTTAGAAAAACATTCCTGCGGGAGGAGCTGGTAGGAACGTTGGGTTGCTCGGTCAATTGCCAGGGTCAACGGCGGCGTGGTGTATTCCGCAAATATGCCCGACTGTGAGGGCGGGCACAAGCCGGCGTGAGTAGGTTAAACGTTGAGTTTTATAAGGGCACCACGGGGTGACCAGGTTCCTACCAGTAAAAGGTTGAACGTGTTGGTTCCATGCATTTTCAGAACAGTTGCACGACGTTACTGTTTATACATTTACGCGTCTTTGAACTCAGTGGCATCACTAGATGCTGCCGTGGAATATTTTGTGGGTGGGGGGGGGGGAAATCGCGATTCAATCTGAAAACCAAATAAAATTTGGGATCGTCCAAAAAAATTCGTATGTCGGCCAAATATTTTTTTTATAAATATGAAAATCGGGAGCACATCTCGAGAGCATGCTGCCACCTACCTACCATACTTGCCAACTTTTTGGACACCGCACGAGGGAATTTATCGCTGGCGTTGTGTTCCAGGCATAAAATACATTTCTATAGCACTCGATCTGGAATATGTTGAAAGCCAAACTCGACTGAAAAGGAATGCAACTGGTCATCTCGCAAATAGCTAGTTCCACCGACGTCATTGATGAATTCTAGTATCTCATGAGAAATTAGATAATGAAAGGATGCCCGTGACCTCCACACTAAACCGCAACATTGTTGGCATTAACACAAGGGGCCTTCGAAAATGTATATTTATATTTTTTTATTGTCACGAGCTTTACTCGGCAGGGATGACGTGTTTCCATACTTTATTTAAAAAATGTGAGTAAATATATATTGTTATACTTTTTGGTATTTATATGCAGACATACAATTAGATTTCAAGAATTGTATATGCGGCAAAAATGGTTAAAACATCGTCAGCCTACCGCTTAGTTGGCGACATGATTTGCATGCGCAATTTTGTTTTTGAACAATACTAACAAATATAAGTATTAGGCTCACATTCTGTTGCGTACAAATTGCGTAAACAGACAACTTTTGTCCAACGCTACGTGTGACTAAGAAGTCATATCTATATCTCGCTCGTGGCTGTTGCACATCGCAATGAGATGTATTACGGTTACGTATATTGCCGCTAAGTTTTGACAAATAGTGTATCTTGTCTCGACAAGATCCGGTCTCCATTTAACCGAAGTTATTTCGGTTATAATGCGCAGTTTAAATGCGTGTATGTGTGTGTGTCTCCGGTAGAACCATGCGCATACACAATGGACGAACGTGTATCTGTTTAATACACGTGATTACATGTTACTGTGTTACACGTGTAAGGTTTTCGGTAAAGTAAAATAAAATTAATTTTATTTTTATTTTACTTTTATTAATTTTAATTATACATTTTTGACCTACCGAAAACCTTAGAATATGAATCCTTGCAGTCACGAAAGCTTCAAATCTAGAATTAATGGTATCATGTCACTGCTGGCGGAAGAGGGAACCATTCTGGCGTCCCTCTTAAGGAAGAACTTTGGCCCACTTCCACGCTGACAAGCCGTCTTGGAAGAGGTGGAAGTACCCACACTGAACTCCACCACAAGCGACCTGACAATCGACCCTCTCTGGTGTTACCCATTGAAACTGCTGGTTTGGACAGAGGGTGGTTAGATTTCTAGACACTTGCACCATTTTCTTGGTTCTTTCGGTAAAGTCACGTAGAATGGAAATAATAAAATAATAAAAATAAAACATAATAAGAACCAAGAAGATGAATCCCTGCAGTCACGAAAGCTTTAAATCGAAACTTGCACCATTGTTTTAACTGCCGCACCAGGAGATCAAATTGCTAGTCCAGTGTGCGCGCCGTTAAAGCACGGCAGCGCAACGTAGTTTGAAAGCGACCTACAGGAGTGGCCATTCCTGTTGAGTGTGAAGATGCGTGTAAACTTCCTCGTATGGCCGATGTAAATGTATGAGCAACGGATGTCATTTTACATTGAAGTGGTTGATGAGCCAGGTAACTGCGTCACGCGTAGGTGAGTGTGTCGCTGTGGTGATGCCTGCCCCTTTCGTATTTACGAATCTGCCGTTGAGTCGTGAAACGTTGCGTGGGTCTCTCCTTGGTGGTGCCCAGAGTTACACACGTGGCTGATGGGAGACCTATTTCGGTTGACTACTTTTTTAATTGTCTAATTTTACTTTTATGATCTTATATAAAAATAAAGCAAGCGTCTGCTTATTTTTGTCATGCAATGATAGTCTCTGTCAAGGTAATTCGCTTCGGAGAATTGTACCAAAATAATCCGCAACATCAAATTACAATTTCTGCCTTGTGCCGGTTGGCCATTTTTGTAATGTGGACTCTGCCACCTCAAAGGAGATGTAACTCTATCGTGTGAACTTTGTGCCAGTTTCGAAGTATGAAAAAATAAGAATAGGTTTTACCCTTTCTGCCAATAAAACGGCTGTGAAGATGTTCATACACCAAACAGATGCCCGCATTAACAACACATTGTTGTGGTGAACATGCAAACGAATATGCCCTGATAATCAATGACATTGTCTTTGAAACTTATTTGTCTACACCAGACACATCCTTCTTTATGGCCGAGTCTCACCGGTGTCAGACCAGAGAACGCCAACAGGCGAACAGTAACACAGCCAATGCCGCACGTATCAGAGCTTTCATGTAACTCTGGTGCCGCCTGCTGATTTGTACTGTGTATAACAGCCTGGGAGGAGCGATGACGCAGTGGTTAACCCACTGCCCTTTAAACCTGTACTGTGTTTCACTTATTTCGTACCGCACGTAGCCAAACGTGCTAATCGAGACTTACATCAGTGGCAAGTGATACCGGTAAGAACCTCCTGGTTACACCAGCCCACAGTGGATTATTGTGCCCGTCCGTCCGTCGTGCAAGGATGGGCTGGGTGGGGAGGGAGGGGCTGGGTGGGGAGGGGAGGGTGGGGAGGGGCTGGGTGGGGAGGGTGGGGCTGGGTGGGGAGGGTGGAGAGGGGCTGGGTGGAGAGGGAGGGGAGGGGCTGGGTGGGCAGGGGCTGAGTGGGGAGGTTGGGGCTGGGTGGGGGGTGGGAGGGGTGGGGCTGGGTGGGGAGGGGCTGGTCACCCCGTGGTGCCCTTATACAACTCAACGTTTAACCTACTCACGCCGGCTTGTGCCCGCCCTCACAGTCGGGCATATTTGCGGAATACACCACGCCGCCGTTGACCCTGGCCATTGACCGAGCAACTCAACGTTCCTACCAGCTCCCTCCGCAGGAATGTGTTTTAACTGGTCCAGGACCACCCCACTGCCCTCTCTCCTCCTCCGCCCTTCTCCCCCCTTCAACAATTTGTACTGACCAGCGTGGTGAAGTATGGTCGGATGTGCGGAGGCCTTCATCCAGCGGTGGATTGATAAATGATTGTATTATGCATGACATAGCAGCCTAGTTGGTTACGTGCCAACATTCAGTATGTGATCAAGAAGTTTTAATAAAAAACTAAATAATGTAAAAGCTCCTCTACCTATACCTCCAGTTCCTATTTTAAATATGTACGTGTAGAAATAATCTTAATTAATCCACTGCCGGATAATCCCACGCCGTGCAGGTCGTGGCATTATTTAATATGTACCGTACCAAATCTTACTTTTATGTTTTGCTTTTGCAAAACACGGGCTAATTTGTCAGTTACTCCTGAGATATATGGTATTTTAATTGTTTTGATAATCTCATCACTTTCAGCAGTTTTGTTGTTCGGTCTTGGTTTGGCATTCAATGCTCTGTTAATTTGAGCATGGTTATAGCCATTCATTCGTAGTGCTTCTTTAACATGTTTAATCTCTCCTTAGACTTTCACCATCTGACACTGTTTTTGCCCGATGTATGAGCGTCTTGATGAGAGAGGATTTCTGTGCTTGGTGATGATGCGAATCTGAAAAATACCATATATCTCAGGAGTAACTGACAAATTAACCCGTGTTTTGCATAAGCAAAACATTAAAGTAAGATTTGGTACAGTACACAAAATTCAAAAACTAGTGTCTTGTACTAAAGATGAATTACCTAAGTTATCAACAGAAGGTGCATATCGGATCAATTGCTTATGTGGGACGTCACAGCGTACGACTAAAAGAACACCAAAGGAACATTAAATTCTCTCAAACACAACTGTCGGCAGTGGCAGAACATGCTTGCCAAAAAGGACACTCAATTGATTTTGAGAACGTGAGAGAATCCATCGAAATTGAGAGAAATGTCAATAATTTTAACCGCCCTGATAGCTACAGACTTAGCGCAGCCTGGAAGCGTATTATTAAATAACACACAATACATATTACAATTCCTTATAGAGGAATCGCATGCTAATTCACTGATTACTAATCTATTATATAATTACAATACCCCCCCCCCACCTCCGCTGCACTATTTAAGACCGGAAGCCGGTGGATGGCTTCATTATTCTGGCAAATCGCCCGGAGATGCTGGATGTAATTACCAGCGAAACGTCGTACGACTCAAATTCTAAATGTTGTGGATTCACTCTTCAAACACACCGGTGGGCTGAAGAAGTAACTAATTGGCGTTTTGTTAACGTGACACATTTTTTTACTGATTGGCCGTGTCAGGTGGTGGAGGGTTGCGACACATTTATACTTACGCGATCTAACCCAAAAGCCTTTATTATGAATACATGGTTCATGATACTTTCACGTGTTCTTAAAACAACAATAAAGGAATAGGCTTCACATTGCTTTTGGGGGTGAATGTCATGGTGATCCATTATCAGATACCCGACTAAATTAATAGAGACATCTTCTTGGTTCTTTCGGTAAAGTCACGTAGAAGGGAAGTAATAAAATAATAAAAATAAAACATAATAAAATAAATCTCACGACGTTTCGGCTACAACGCAAGCAGCCGTCTTCAGGTGAAGAATGAGACACTGCCAAGCTTGGAGCTTATATATAAGCTGGGTTGGAGGTGGAAGAAGAGCGCCTTAACAAAAGAATGTGCATATCAAGAGGAATTGTTAAGGCGCTCTTCTTCCACCTCCAACCCAGCTTATATATAAGCTCCAAGCTTGGCAGTGTCTCATTCTTCACCTGAAGACGGCTGCTTGCGTTGTAGCCGAAACGTCGTGAGAATTATTTTATTATGTTTTATTTTTATTATTTTATTACTTTCCTTCTACGTGACTTTACCGAAAGAACCAAGAAGATGAATCCCTGCAGTCACGAAAGCTTAAAATCGAAATTTAATAGAGATATGTGTATGGAGCCATCGCTTTCACAATATTTAATTCGAATTTGAGATAGAAACAAGCAAGATGCTTTACTAGAATCTACAGGGCTATATATAAATGGATCACCTCGTAGAACTGGCGTACACTTCCTTCCAAGCATACAGTTAAAAAAGGAAATCGACCAATTGTGGTTTTGTAATTATGGCATGAAACTGTCGGTAATTTGCTAACTGTACCTCTACATGAAAGAAGTCGGTGGCCCAAATATCGTAATGACAGGCTTTCAAAGGACTTGTATAAAAATTGGGCCGAGATGCCTGGGGCTGCAAGACGTAGCATGCGCATTCTGATGGCTCCCCTCCAATTCCACACCACGGGGTTCAGGTTGCAATATCTTGCCAGCATTGACTCTATTCTCAACAGAGTCGTTGCATTTGTGACCAGGTCGCGTCTCTAACAGACGCTAACAGCTCGCTCAGTGGGGTTCACCTGTAAGATAAAAACATAAATTTTAGTTTTATTTGTATATTTTGTTAAAGTTATTTGTTTCTCTTTCCTATACTTTTCACTCATATCGTGTTTTTGTACTGTTTGTAGCTGTAACGTTCTGACCCACTCTCTACTGTAAATATCTGAAAAGAGCTTTATTGCTCATCGGATTTTTCCAGTATAAATAAATATTGAGATTAGAATGTGGGTTCCATCTATAAGTGATATGCAATACATATTGAGTAGATGTGTAACTCGGGGTGAAGTGATCCAACCCCCCTTCCACGACCCCATCCCGGAACGATTCAGGACTTAAATTTGGATCAACAATTAATCTAATTTTTTTTTATTACATTCAGGTGAATGGTACAGTAGGCCAGACGGTTCAATGATCAGTGTGCTGCCCTTGCATTGCTGAGACCCTTGATTCAAATGCAGACAGGTGAGTCGGATATTAAAACCGGGTTCTTAAGTGTCATGAGATTATGGCCTCCATTCACCAATGATTACACACAAAAAAAACCTTACATTTTCTTGGAAATGCACTTGGTTTGACAACAGTCTAAACCGGTTTGACTGTCAAGCGACGAATAAATTCTCCTCTGTGGCAGAAGGGTATAGAAGGTGCTGCTGCCACACTCCTGCGTTGACCTGTGGTCACTTAAAGGGATGGCAGCAGTTGTTCTTTGATATCCACTGCCACGGGCTGCTCTCTACCGGAGAGAGACGCACTGCTCCGAGGGATCTGAATGGATTATTTATCTCTGGACGGCGACACTGACATTACAAGAATTGTTTTAACATTGTGGGGAAAAAAAGACAAAAAATATCAAACCGTGGGGGGTGGTGAATGGGAGTCATGTGAACCCATGACATGGAGCGTGTAAGAATCGAGAAACAAACCTTTATTGTGAAACGCCATTGACTCCAACATGTGTTTGATTTTCAGTTTGATAACTTTTTGACTGATCTCATATGTTGCATTAAAATTTGATTCACGCCTTTCTTTCAAGCCGAAACCCATTCTATTGTTCATTCTTCACTTCCTTGATCTTAAAATTAAACATTTAAGAAAATTGACGAAATAATCGTGACATTTCATTGACTTTTATTTGGAAACAACGATTACGACCTATATCTATAAAAACAACATCGTAAGAAATATAAAAACAGTTGCTTGATACTTATTGAGCAAAAATGGTACGTGAACAAAATACAGTTCAGTGCATAAATACAGTATGTGATGTAACCGCATCGGTTGGCATTTTAATCTCAATGTTAAATACGGTGTGTTAAAAAAAGTTATAAAAAGTCGGAATTGCTCATATGAGTTAGGACAAGATATACACATCCTGTTTGATAGCCTTGAACCGGTGGTGAAAATGCCACGTTCCTGTGGCAGGAGCATGGCGATCCGCAGGGGAAGCATTATTGACCGTCTCTCAAAGTGATACTCATTGCATCAATTCCAAAGGGACGACATACATACATATTCTCATATCAAAATGCATAATCGAAGTCAACATTGTATTTGGCAACACATCAGAGAACGTGACATAGCATAAAACATATGCAACATATGTGTAACAACAATACAAATACGTTTGTAAAAAAAAAATCAGTTGAAGTGGAATAAGTGCTTAAATGATATTCACCCCTTAACTGTGCGCTACATTAAATATGGCAGTGGCTGTACTGGATGGGAGAAGGGGGTGAATGGGTGGGGGGGGGGTGCAATTGCCCCCTGCCCCCCAATTGGAGCAGGGAGATATGTTTCCAAGGTCAGCCCTGGACAACGCTCAAAATGACACCGGATTAGCACCCATGAAGAAGACACGCCGTTCTTCGTAGCTGCTCGTAGCCGTGGAGAGGACTGCACCGGTTTGTTCAGAGTTCCAGCAGCAGCAGCAGCCACCGCCACCCTCAACTGGCTTTCGCAAGAGCTTCGTGAACAGTGGTGACACGTTTCATAAAGTACATTTAATTGGGCAAAAAGCAGTCGCGACAAGAGCTATTCTAAATACATCATCTCCCATTGTGTATTTACATTTCTCTTCCCACAGCCAGACACTGTGTGACTTGTGCGGCGATTGAGAAACAACTCAATTGCTATGTTTTGCATTCCAAACTTTTGATTAGAAACGCCATTAAAAGTGCATCGTGGGGTAATAATCTGCGCTGTGGCACATGAAGACATCGGTCGTATAACCGTAAAGCATTTTTTTGTGTTTTTTATTAAAACACTTTTTTTGGTTCTCTTTGCTATTCAAATTTCCAAGAAAGCGTTTAACTCAACAATTGTCGGCAGCGTAAGTAGCGCTTAAATAAATCCCCACACCCATTGTGGCAGCCATGGCAGGACGAAAGGACTCCCGTTACGTGTCACTTTCCCATATAAACTCACGCCTCCGATTAGCACGGTTGGCTACGTACCGTGCGAAATAAGTTCAACATACATACGCCTGCACCCGTACTCTCTAACCCTCCCTATCCTCACCCTTCACCCTTCAACATCCAGATCAACGCAGCCGACTCGTGCCGGTCTGGGGTCAAAAGGTCCCCACGTGATCATTTCAGGTGGCGGTCCTGAGGCCGTGTGGGAAATTCCACACTCCCATGATGGAGGGGGCCGTCTCTCCACCAAACAACCTTAGTTGATTTTCCATTAAAACGATACTCGTTTTATCACCCACGGAGGGATGATGGGTTTAATTGACTCTCAGCTGGGATAATGTGGCATGCCCCCGGTTTTCCACGTGAAAGAAAAAAAACACTTGACAGTCTGGTACTAGCCATGCGGCCAATTCATCTCGTTGAGCGGTCTGCTGAATTGCCAGGATTCAGTCTGTGTGGTCAATTCAACTATTCCTTCAGTTTAACGCGCACACACACAAGTCGGTGCGTGCGTCGTAAGCATCAATTGTTCTCAATCGGTGCATCGTCGCATGTCTGTTTGTGTGAAATAGCCAATGAGGTGTTCAAAAATTCCTCCCGTAATAGCAGGAATCCATGAGTTCCGTAGGATTAAAGATGTCAAGGTAAAGGCTCAGCCCTGCATTGTCTAGCTCTTGCTGCCGCTGGTGGATGGACCTCCACGAGAGGGTATTGATAATTCACTGGTCAATCAAAAAAAAAACATTTTTTTATGGCCTGGATTTTTGCAGCTGTTTTAGACTAATTTCAGGGTGCTGATTCCAAATCTGATCTCAGATTTGCTCTATCACATCATTTTTATGCTATCGGCATACCCCATTTTCATTGATTTTACCCGAAATTAACTCTGTCACTTATGATTGCAAGTTGTTGCGAGTCAGTGACTGCTTTAGCGTTAAAATATGGTGCTGTATTTTTAGGATAGTGTGTTTATAATAGCATTTTATGTAGATATCCACATTTATTTCATATTTTTCTTCTGCAGTTTTTATTGAAAATGCAATATTTGATATCTCGAAAACCTGATGTGATAGACAAAAACTGATTTGTAATCAGCACCCCAAAATGACCTTAAAACCGTTGCAATACCTTATGCCAGAAAAAGTGTGTTGACCAGTGTAATGAGTATAAGAACATTTTACTCGTTGTCAGTATTGGACAGTGGGCACGTGGTACTCTGCACGTGAACCATGGTCCAGCATCCCTGGGCACACCTAACTTGAATTAAGAACAACAACAAAAAAGTCCTTGATGTTTCTGTTCTTTGAATGCTGACATTTTGCTACATTCGTTTCATAAAAACTGCAGGAAATGTTTTTTTAATCTGACTTCCACATTGTACACGGCTGCATATTGCTTGCGGTTTTATGACTAACAGAACAAGCAGCTGCCTGCAAAGACTGTAGTGGTAAGGGCTCGTGATTTAAGATAGCAATGAAAGGTTATGAGCACCCTTTCACGTAAAACCATGCTTTAAAATAAAATAAAAATGACATTTGAGAGAGATTGAAACAATTTAAGTTAATTCCATGGTTTTACTGCACTTAAATTCAGTTTCTCTTCACTTATTTTTCTTTGTCCCCATGAAGATCTCGGGCCAGATTAACATCTCAATGGGACGGTGGATGGGAAGGCACATTCGCAAACACACAAATGAAGCCCACGATTTTTTTTTTGCTAACAGTCTGTGAGCAAAGCTGTAATTGAGATATGAAATCACACGCACAATTATGTTTTGCACGTCCGATGCAGGTAGTGACTGCTTTGTTTACATGGGCTAAATGCTGCTACTTTTCCAAATCCATAAAAATCCCCGTTCATAAACGTAATCCTGTTTTTTTTTTCCAAACCAAATATTGGCAATTCGAACACAGCTATCATTCCCGCTTACCCTTTAACCACTAACCCCGCGCTTGACGCGCCCCGTTTTCTGTCACTACGAAAGAAACCTTCCCCGACGGCCGCCGATAATCTCACAGGCTGCTCACGGACACCGACGACTTCTTGATGGACGAAGACTCATCGGACCTGCGCGCCGCTCCTCCGGCGCGGGCCAGGCTGGGCTTGCCCACTTCCGAGAAGGAGCGGCTCACCTCGTCGCCGGTGCGGCGGCAGCGCAGCGCGGAGCGGAGGCGCCGACGGAACTCGGCCGAGGCGCAGTAATAGACGAGCGGGTCGAAGCAGGTGTTGAGGCTGCTGAAGGCCAGGCACAGCTTGTAGACGCCGTAGAGGTTGCTGCCGCCGGCCACGCGGTGCATCAGCGAGTGCGCCAGCAGCACGCAGTTGCAGGGCGCGAAGCAGGTGACGAACGTCGCCAGCACCACCACGGAGAGCTGGGCTGCGTGGCGGCGCACGTGGGCGGCCCCCTTGCTCGCCGCGGCACCACCGCCGCCGCCGCCGCCAAGCAGCAGCGAGCGGATGATGGCCAGGTAGCAGAAGACGGTGACGGAGAAGGGGACGAGGAAGACGCACGCGAAGAAGACGACGCAGTACGTCTGGAAGAACGACACCACCGAGCCCATCTTGGGGAAGACGTCGTAGCAGGTGGTGATGCCGAGCTGCGGCACGTCCATGGTGAGCTTGATGAAGTTCAGCGGCGAGGCGAACAGCAGGATGATGACCCACGTGCAGGTGCTGGCGGCCACGGCGGTGCGAGCGCCGCGCAGCCGCTGCGCCCGGTGCGGGTGCACCACGGCCAGGTAGCGGTCCACGCTGATGCACGTAAGGAAGAAGATGGAGCAGTGGGTGTTGAGGTAGAGCAAGGTGGTGACGAGGTGGCAGAGGGGGCGCCCGAAGGGCCAGTCGTTGCCCCGGAGGTGGTACGCGATCTGCAGGGGCAGGAAGGCGAGGAAGAGGAGGTCGACCGCGGCGAGGTTCATCATGTAAATGTTGGTGGACGACGGCGACCTGCTCGCCCGGATCCTGCCGCAGAGCATCCAGAACGCGGAGACGTTGGTCGGTAGGCCCACGAGCAGGATGACGATGTAGATGGCGGGCAGGGCCATCGTGGTGAGGCGGCCCGTGAGCACGCTGGCGGTGAAGTCGTCCAGGGTGACGGTGCTGTTGGAGCTCGAGTTGTCCGTCATCGCGGCGATCCGTCTGCGGCAGGGACGAGTGGCCGGGCGACGGAGGTTATATACACACACGCATACACACAAGATGCAGCCAGATGACGAACAACTGGTCTGCGTTTGTAACACCTACACACTCGTGGCTTCCTGCTTCCGCATAAAACCACTGCTGTTAATTAATTTCCTTAACACAAAACACATCTAATCTTTAACACGTAGGCTTTCGCGACCAATGTAGAGGGTTTTTTTGGGGTTATATCGCGTAAATATATAAATGTGTCGTTAAAACCCGCCACCACCCGACACAGCCAACTAGTAAGGGTTGTCACGTAAACAGAACTTGGCCAATTCGTCACTAGTACAGCACACCGGTGTGTTGGAGAGCCAAGCCACAACATTTACAATCTGAGTACAACGTTTCGCCAGTAATTACAACCAGCTTCATCAGACGACAGCCAGATTTATGGTGACCCCGCAGCTGCGCTCGTGCACAATGTGGGGACTCCTCCACTTACGAGCGAGTTAGGCTCCTGAGGTCTGTTCATAGGTCGATGTGTGCGTAAGTCCAACTTTACTCCTGTCGTCGATTCCAAACGTGTTGTACGCCGTGTTCACTCAACACGGGGAATGGCTTTAAAATTTGTATAATCTCCTGTAGATGTAGATGCCACCCGTTATTCATGTTCTGCAAATGTAGATGCCACAACCGCCATCTATTGCGTGGGGGTTGAATTTACGAGTCTCGGCCGGAACGGGCAACTGGACGTATGGGCAGCTTTGTTCGTATCTCTAAAAGTTCGTAAGTCGAATGTCCGTAAGTATAGGAGGCCCCTATCTTCTCTACGAACATCTGTCCGACGGTTTTCATTTTCCTAACACGTTGCTCTCTCGCTCGCCTTGTGCCTCTTTGCTTCATCGCCGTGATCCTCGACCCGGCCTTCAATAACTGCACGAGCATCTTAACTTTGCGGCTGTGTCCCCGTCAACAATTATAAACAAAAATTCTTCAGTCACCCCTTTGTGGTGCATGGCCCTTGCGCTTCTCTTGTTTACGTTCAGTCCAACTCTGCAGCCGTCACCGTTAAGTCGTTACAACAAGCGGTGCGATCGTAATATGTATTCAACAAACGCGTGAGTTCTAGATTTGAAGCTTTCGTGACTGCAAGGATGCATACTCTTTGTTTTTTTCGGTAAAGTCACGTAGGTAAAACAATCAATTGATTAAAATAAATGAAAAAACAACTCAATTAAATCACGACGTTTCGGAGGCAACACAAGCTGGATGAGGGCCGCCCCCCCCCCCCAATGCCGCGCCGTGTCACGTGACTCTTGTGACCATACTTCACCACGCTGGTCAAGGCGGGAGGAGCATGGACGTTGGAGCAAATAGTGCCATAGCAACAACGAATTTATTCTTTATATACAGGGCGCTTCAAAAATATGTTAACACTTCCGACAATTTGCGACAATACCGCAAGAAATGTGCCTCCGTGCTCTGGAGACCACCTGGAGAAGATCCCAGGCACGCGTTGACAATGATGGCGAACAAGTTGGAGACTCGTTGACTTTTTGAAGCTCTTAACATCACATTTGTTATCATGGCACAGTGTAGTATTATCCCTTCTTATTCCATTAAAAACGATAACCCATGTAAGTGTTAACATTTTTTTGAAGCCACCCTGTATTAGTGACCCAGACTCAATGATTGTGCACCTCGTTAACGTTCCACGATGCGTCACGTGCCATGTGTCACCGTGACGCCACACCCTTTCGGCAGGAAAGAGCCAGGAAGGTCATTGCTGGATCGCCAGAGGGAGGAATTTTTTTTTGTACGACCAGTGGAAATGTTGTCCATGCAAGTGGTGTAATCTCTCAACCAGACTCCTTCACATCCTTCATTGGGCGCTGGAGACCTGAACAAGTCAACAGCATGTGTTTCCACCTCCCCACCATCCTCTCCGTAATTAGTGTTGGATGTGCAGCGCTACAACCCACGCAGTGTAATCTCACGTGTGTGGTTATCGAAATGGGCAGTTTCCAGCGTGTGACCAGAAACAATATGAAACTATGTCTGAAACTGGCGATGGGTTTCTCTCGTCTGAATTAGACGTCGTTTTTGTTTTGTTTGTTCGGTCTGATGGATTCGTCCGTGCAGCCGTTTTGAATTTGGTGCATTCCACCTCCCTCCGTATGTGTACCCATCAACTAACATGTGTAATAACAGTGAAAAGTCACTTTTCTAAAAGCGTTATTTTTTGCGGAAACATTCTATTTGATTTAAAGCTGCGCAAATGATCGATGACAGTGGCTTGAGAAGTTCTAAAGAAAAACTGTTGCGTGTCCCGTGACTTTATCGCGACTCTGAGCGGTGATGATTGGTGCTGAGACGGGCTTTAGAAATTCCGCACAATCGCTGCTCATTTTATTACCCCAGAAAGGGCGATCAGTTCAGTAGACCATCCTTAATGATTTTCATTTACAACATTTCGACTGTGAGATTGGCATTTCTCTACAGCACCGACTATGAATAATATTTTTTTCCGTTAAAATTCCGTCAAGCTCTACGCGGTGAGGGTGGAGCGGTGGCACAGTGCTTGGCGCACTGCACTGGCGAGTTTGATTTCCGGCCACGAGTGATATCTGAACCGGGCCCTGGGCCCCTCTTCACCAATCTGCATTGCCCAGCGTGGAGAAGTATGGTCAAATAACCATCGTAACCCACACAGCACGGCGAGGCCTTCAAACAACAATGGATTGATAGAGGGATTGTGCTTCATATCATACACAACATCATTGTCTCCCACCATTCAAAGTGCTCTCCTACACTTGTTTGAGCATGTCTATTTTATGCACTCAAATGAGTCATATTACTCACTTCAATCGTCACCATCCTCGACTCTTCACATTGCAAACCGCATCCCGACGGCAACAAAGCATCGCCCGTTATTGGAAATTCACTTTCAGGATAACAAAAAATGTATCCACTGACTCACTGGTCTAGCCTTGTCTTCTCTAAAGTAACCATGCAGAAAGCCATCCGTGTGTATCGCTCATGTACGGCTATGATTAGCACGGTTGGCTACGTACGGTGCGAAAGAAGTGCAACATGCATACATACGCGTGAGTTGCTCTGCTCGATGAACAACCGAAACGAACAACCACGGGCTTGGCACCTCTCTGGGCAACGACCTCCACAATTACGTGGATATCCGTGTCCTCTCTGTTCACATCTCTGTGTGTCTCTCTCCGTGTCACCTCAATGTATCTCTCCTGTGCTGTGTGTGTGTGTCTGTCTCTAAGAGCGTCTCTTCTCCCCGTCAGCACGCGGCCTCGCTTAGTGTCGACGCGGTTCTTACATTAGAAAGAAGCCACCATCACCCCATCTGACCACATCATGCCAAAGCTGTGTGTCCCAGGGATAGCCTTTCAGCTACGCATATGAATTAATGGCACACGCTTTGCTTCTCGTACATACACATCACGCGGAGAAATCAACTAACTGCTCATGGTTTTCGAGGTCACAGGCGGGCAGTGACGAGCACACCTATTCATATTCACGAGTGGGAGAAGCTGACCCAAAAATTGTAATTCCAACCGCCTCCCCACGGCAAGCGGCGGAACGACCAGGCACTTAAAAAAAAAACACGGCACCTTCCAGTGAGAGCAGAAGCCACAGGTATTAACAGTTGAAGGTAGAAACCTGAAACTGCCCAACCCAATGCCTGTGCTTGCCTGTACAGTACCGTAGTTGCTGTTTTTTTCATCTCTCGAAGCCCTAAAACATTCCAACATTGGCGTTACAGTAAAATGTGAGGGTGCAGCCCTGCAATTGCTCGCTCACGTCACTGGTGGTGGGAGGGCCTCCACTACAGGTAGCCCTATAGAGGGCCTCTTTAGCGGGGTACTTGGCCTACTCTTCCATACTGGTCACACTGGGACCCAACTGGCAACCACTGGAATCCACGTCCGGTGTGCCGACCATCACACGATGGCAACATCCCTAAGCATTACAGTACGTCGCATTAAGTATTACAGTACTCGCTGCTGACTGAGGTATCAGACCGATATGTGAACATCCACAGCAATTGACAGTTACAGCACCATGCACCAACATTGCGCCGGGTGTGGGCGGTCGACCGGCTACGATGGGATGAGTGACGGTCAGAGATATACGACGTAGCACCGCGCTTGAAAGTAGGTACAATACCTGCGCTCCCAACGTGCAGGTGTCACCTTCTGGTCGATGCCACGGAAAGTCAACTTCCAGGCGTACTAGCAGCGGTGGAGTCTCTTCTTCGCGCCTTCTTTCACCTGTGAGGCTGGCTGCATCAGTGATCACACGGATTACTAGCGCCGGTTGCCGATGATCAAAGGGGCTGTCTATGGCTCGGATATTAAAGCTTTCGTCAGCCCACGGGGAGGGAGGGAGGGATATGCATGTTACAGCCTGCCTTGTTTTTTTCGCCCCGAAATATTTGAGCAAAGGGTCTCAATGTCTCTTCCTCACGCACAGTGGACTTGCAAAGCGGTGGTTTGCCCGTTCGATCTCCCGGCGGGGACGTTAAAACAATGGTACAAGTCTCTTAAATCCGACTAACCCCCACCATCCCACCACCCCACCACCCCCCTCCGCATCTGTCCGCCCAGCAGTGTGAGGTGCATGTGCACATCACACTTTGTCGAGCGGCAGGTCGTGTGTGGTGGGGTAAAGTGTGGGTCCTGCCACCTCTGCCAAGACCTCTGGATAGCTTCAAAGAGTTGGCCAAACGCCCTCTCGAGGGACTCTGTAAAACTCTCTTGAGTGAATAAGTAAAAAATACATAACATCCAACGTTTCGGGCAATGACCCTTCATTGCATATAGAGAGGCCAAAAAAGGTGATCAGGACAATTACCTTTGGGCCAATCGCCCTTTAACCTCTCCCTAAGCACGACCTCTCTGGCCGATGTGCCGTGCAGAAAAGTCATTGGCCAAAAAGTTGCCCCCTATTATGCACTGTTTCTTTGTGAGGAAGTGTTATTGACAAATGTGTTGAGTTGTTGTTATTGTTGTTGTTATTCGTGCGTGTGCACCTCATCCAATGCAGTTATCACCAACAATACTATATTACATTTATTTTAGACTTAAAACTTTCGTGACTGCAGGAATTCATATTCTTGGTTCTTTCGGTAAAGTCACGTAAATAAAAAAGAGTAATATAATAAGAAAAAAATAAGAAAATAAAACTAAGAAATTGAGAATAATGAAATTAAATAAACCACGACGGTCTTCATCAGGCGGAAGGCCGCTTGTGTTGCGATCGAAACGTCGTGGGTTTTTTGCTTTTATTATTCTCTATTTATTATTATTAGTTTATTATTTTTATTTTATTTTAAGTTTTGATGTTTTGTTTTCTATTTACAAATTTATGTTTACGTTTTTTGTTCTGCCTGGAGCGAGGGACGTACAGTCACGTGCGAAGCACGTGCGGGTTTACTAGTTTATATAAGAAACAAAAGTGGCATGAGGGTTGTGAACAAAGAAAGAGAGAGAGGGGGGGGAGGGATCAGGACGCGGGCACGCTGGGAGAGACGAGGGACAGGGCTAAGGCAGACGAGGTGGAGACGGAGGAGGAGCGTCCTGGCGATGAGAGAGAGAGAGAGGGGAGGAAGAGGAGGGGGAGCGAGGCGGTGAGGAACGGGAAAACACTGCCGACACTACACCGCGTGAGGCAAAGACCGGAGCGTGGGTGAATCGAGTTGGGCCCACGGCATCTTCCTCGTATCGTGGGCGCGCTGCGCGACAAATTTGTTTTCGATTACTCGGGTGCGTTTGGAAATTTGTTTCCAGGTACAAGCGTGTGACAATGAACTCTGCGAACCGGATTCGACGGCTTTGATCTCGGTGGTAGACGTGCCAGTGACGGGAATCGCAAGTCCAGTGTGCGCTGCACCATTTCTGCACGGTAGCATTATGAAAAAAAAACGGTACGAATTAGTAAATCCACTTCTAGGATGAAAACCTCCGCACAACGTGCGGTTCACGTGGGGTGATTGAACCCGCGAGATGAACTTTGCACAAGGCAAACCTCGACCTTGCACAATGTTTGGAAAGCCGAACGGGGACTGCACAAGAATTTCACAAACACCTCGCGAAAGATCCGACGCAGAATTTCCCCGAACTTCGATCTTCCGTTCGAAGCCGGCGCACCACAACCCCTAAAACCCGCATCCACTGCACGTTGAACTTCCTTTGCGGCACCGTACGTAGCCAACCGCGCTGATCGGAAGTGCGGATACTCGCTGAACGAATCGAAAATAAGTAATATAAAGTAAAAACACTTTTTTAAAAACACGCTTTTATGAAATGTACTAGTAATGGCAGAACTCCACGACTCCAGGTAGTGGCCCCGAAGCTTGCCATAACGTAAGGGACCGTGGCCAATTACAGCCAACGTCAGTTGATCGTGGACAATTAGACTCAAGCCAAAACATAACATATACAAAATAATGTTTAAAAAAATATTTTTTATGATAGAATATAGTATTGTCATCAGTATGACATAAGTATACCAAGTTTGCAGTCGATACCACATTGGTAAGTGGGTTAAAATTGAGTTACACGATTTGAGGATACAACAACGACAACAACAACAGACAGAGTGAGTTAAATGAAAGCGTGTAAAAACACATTCTCCAGCAGTGTTGCGACCTGTGGTCAACCCAGACCAGAGACCGTGTAAGGGATCACGACTCGGAGGAGGAGGAGGCATCATCGTCGCAGCGATGTACGACTCCCGCTACTCCTGGAACAATCATCTGTCGCAACCACCTCCGTTGAAATTAAATCGTTTCTCGACATCCACATCAGCCAAACGACGTTAGTTATCGGATCATGCTTTGTTCCTGGTGCAGAGTGGTGGGGGGAGGCAGAACCGGTTTAGATTAATGTGTTTGCTGGTGATCGCTGAAAGTGGAATGCAAACTTTGGTCAATGGGTCACAGCTAACTTTGCTAACCACTCCGCCACCGATCCCACGGAAAACATTGCACGGTTTGATTGGCACTCTTGGCATTTTCTCTCTCTCTCTCTAAATATCTGCTATTCTACTCCATTTCAAAAAACATTACACAATGCTTTCATATGCACCACAATTAATCTGCTGTTCTCGCATGCAGCTCCAAGTCTACATTGTCACTTCGCCTAGATCAGGGGTCGGCAACCTACGGCTCCGGAGCCGCATGCGGCTCTTTACGGGCTGCTTCTTGACAATATGTACGTATGTACAGTATGTACTCAGATGCATTGCGGCTCTTGAAATACTGAATTTTGTACCGAATTGGAAAGAAATGGCTCTTCTTGTTATTTTGGTTGCCGACCCCTGGCCTAGATGGATGCGTGTTCAGCTATCATAATAATCATTTTATAAAGCGCATTTCATACAAATGGAAGCATATCGCGATGCCTCCACTTCTCATGCTGCCTTCTCCCGGCGAGCCAGGGAAATGGCACCTCCTCGACCCCCCCCCCCCCCCCAAGGGAAAAGAGGTTCCACAACAATCTGTGCGGTGATCCACCAGCCCTCGCTGCCTCCACAGTGCTGGATGACAGGCGGTCACGTGCAGCAGCAGCAACACAGCATCCACCCCGATCCGTGTGTTTCCACCAGCTGCTGTTGCCGGCCCTGCCAGCAGTCAAGGGGTTAGATGAATTTTTAAAGTGCGTGTCAGTTCCCGGTGAAGGTAATCCACATGAACTGCAGTGCACGAATGTGGGGAAATTCTTGGTATTGCCATTTCAAGCTAAATGACCTCAATGGGGGTTTTTGTGTGTGTGTGTGGTACTGCGTTTGTAGCGGTGCACACACACAAATAAAAAAAGACTCTGCACATTCGTCAACCACACGGCCCCAAAGAGGAAAAGTACACGTGCGACGTTTGAAGCAATGGTCCTACTTCATACCTAAAGCGTCAACTATTATGTACGGTGTATTTTTGTTCCATCTCTTGGGCAGTGTTATTGACGAATGTGTTAATGGTCAATGATCTCACCGGACATTCCACGAAGAGAAGCTTCGAGACTGGGGCATCGATTAAATTGCGACAGGATGAACTCCCTTTGCTCGCAATCTTTAAGAGTTAAAGGGGCTCACGTCATGGTCCTTGACTTCACCGTCAGAAGACTCCCGGGGTGCATAGCTTCACGCGTGCGGTGCCGAGTCGGACGAGCTATTAAGGAATTATTGTACTCGCGGCGCCTTGCCCATTGCTTTCGCACTCCAATTATAATTGGGTGATCCTGTTGGCACATACTGTTCGAACGTGGGGGGGGGGGGACCTCATGCAAAGACCGGGTTAGTGTGGCACGGTGGCGAGATGTTAACTACCTCGCCTGGTATACAGGAGCTCGTGGATTTTTTATCCCGATCCTGACGATGCCTGCTGTATATTTTGAAGTTGCATGTCTCTCTCCCCGTGGTCGCATAGATTTTTATCCGGGTCCTCCGTGTCCCCCCCCCCCTCTACATTTAGACTCAACATCGGGCGTTTTGAGTGTTTGGCTGCTATACGTTTCCACACGATAAAGGCCACTTTTCGTTGAGCCATCATTTGTAGCCAAGTCGCTTCTGAAAAAGATCTACATCGCTCAGTGGTGCCCTTAACCTGTTAAACTCAACATAAATTATATTCTTGGTTCTTTCGGTAAAGTCACGTAGAAGGAAAATAATAAAATAATAAAAATATTAAATAATACAAATTCTCACGAAGTTTCGACTGCAACACAAGCAACAGCAGGTGCAGTCGAAACGTCGTGAGAATTGTTTTTGTTTTATATTATTATTATTTTTTATTTCCCTTCTACGTGACTTTACCGAAAGAACCAAGAATATGAATCCCTGCAGTCACGAAAGCTTTAAATCAAAATGTAAACATAAATTGTTTCATACTCTTTGCTTGTGTTGCGATCGAAACGTCGTGATCTATTATTTTTCTACCTACGTGACTTTACCGAAAGAACCAAAGAGTATGGATTACTGCAGTCACGAAAGCTTCAAATCAAGACAGAAATAGTTTCGTTTGAGCGAATCGGCGGTGCGATGCCTCAATGTTACCACCAGGAGGCGCTCTGTGCTCTCTAAAGACTTCACTGCCTTCCTGCCTTGTCACTCTTGAAATTAATTCACCCGGAGGAACCTGCGGGAGACCGTCAGAAAATTGGTTTGCGGAGGTGGAAAATGGGGGGGGGGGGGGAGCAGTATTGACGACGGGCGTTGAGGGAGGAGGTTCTTTTAGAAAGATGACCTCATACTGGTGTCGGTTTTTTGTGTGTCTTCTTCTTCTTCAAGTGGGTGACTCGTAAAGCCCTCGCTGACAAGGCGCGCGCGTGTCTGCATGTTCTCGTGTCAGGATCCCATTCATCATCGGCATCATTAAGCCAGATCATTCCACTGCTGGATGAAGGCCTGCCCACTTCGTCGCCTGCGATGTAACAATCCTGCACGAGCTTATTTCATTGCTCCGTCTCCCCGGGTTAACGTCCTCTCCGCTGTGTCCCTTTCCTCAGCCGCCGCTCCGTTCTTATTCTTGGCCATCGCCCATTTGTCCTATCCAGCGACGCGTCCTGCCCAAGCCTAATTTTCTGAACGGTTAGAATGATGCCATTGACCTGCGTTCAGATCTCTCATCCGTGTGGAGGTCAATGCATTGTTCTTCACTCATTTTCAGAGGTGGCCCATCATCATCATCAGTGTGATGGCCGCCACACATTTGAAAGCACTGGGTTTTGACAGCACGATGATGATGAAGGGTGAGGGGGAGGGGTCATCATTTGTGTATTTTCGAGGCCCGCACGCCAGGGGCCACATTAAATGCCTTACAACGAAGGACGCTGGGTTAATGCCACCATGTTGGCGGATGTATTTGGTCTTTTTGGTCGCTGGGGAATGGAGCATGCCGGGAAATGCCGACAATCATTCTGGAAGTTTTGGTTTATTTGCAATTTGTATTCCGATTTGTGTGCATAGATAAATATTTGTTACAACATGTCAAAGTATTTAGGGGCCGTCCATAAATAACGTCACGCGATTTTGGACGATTTTTGATCCCACCCCCTCGTCACACGGCGTCACAAAAGTCTGACCCCCCCCCTAGGTGCGTGACGTCATTATGGACGGCCCCTTATATATGGATTGTACCACGTGCCATGGATGTATGCGCTTGGCTTACGACCAAACAACCCCACACACTGCAGGGTGATTTGGTCGGGATAATGCTCTGATTTTTTTTTAAAGTTTCAGAAATCAAGAGGCCACGATTAGTCTCATACGCAAGTAACCCCGGGACATTCGTCTGCCAGTAGCCAGTAGGGGGTGGTGAGGGGTGATGGTTGCTGTGTATAATCCCAGTTCAAACATTCGTGGCAAATTTTCGAACTTAACGCGATGGGCTGCAGTGCAGCGCCACGTGGTGATGGTACTGTAGCTCTCGTTGTACAGTACTCTCTCACGCCTATGCTCCCCGCACCCTGCAACCCACAACTGAGCATCGCAGTTGAAGCCAAATCATCCCACCCACGATTCCCTACGGCACGAAGAGGCCCTAAGCCCAGCCGTGGCTTCATTAACAGGGCTGTTGTGTAACACGCAACAGGTGTTGTTGGGCACAGATGTCGCCAGTCATAGGAGGTCGACTGACAAGAAACCCCCGGGACCTGCTGCGAGCCTTCCACACTAGCCTGTACACCTAGCCTGGCACAAGCGCCGTGGTGACATCACTACTTACTGTGGCGAATGGCGGTTGTTGTTGTGGTTGCTCTTTAAGTGCATCGTTTGCCCCGAAATGTTATTACCAGATTCCTAAAAAAAAACGTAAACGTATTACCCCGTAAACGAAAGTGTTGAGATGTGAATCTGTAAAGCGTTTTGTTTAATATACACCCGTAGACTATTTGTTGAGCGTGTATAAAGATCCAATCACTGCGCTGTCACGGGATCAGCCCGCAATTACTGAACCCTTCCTATCTGCCATCTGTAGGGGACACAGATGTTGAGGGTTTCACGAGTGGTGGTGGTGGGGGCCTAGGGCCGAGGGGTGAAGAGGAAAATGTGACGATGGGGAAATTTGTTGGTGAAACTTGCTGCTGTTGTTTTTTTAAAAATCAAATGGTTCACTCTCAGTGGCCGTGGCTTTGTCAAACGGGTTATTTTGATTTTAAAAGTGCACATCTCCCAGCGGCTTCCAAATAATGTGGAGGTGTCAGTGCGTACGAACATTACACGAGCAATAACACGTGAACCCACAGAGAAATTAGAAACATTCCCAATTACCATTGTTATCAGCCACGGTCAATCCCCGGCTATCCTGACATGCAACACTCCGAATATCGTTTAAAATCGTCTCAGGAATACTATGCTAACATATATATATTAACTCATTTGTGAAATCCGAATTAACTACAGGTGGCTGATGCCCATATTCAAACCCACGATCTTTCAGCCTTTTCTTAATACATTCATGGCAGCCTATAACTACAATAAATATAATTCGCATTTGTACAGCGTATGAGATGCCGCTGCGTCGACGCTTTCGACGTGCAATGCTATCGGAATACAACGGCACTGATGTTCCGTATGACGCATGTCTTTTGCCAGAGAGGTGTGGAACACGCGGCATGTTTAACGGAGCATCTCTTCAACTCGAAGCAAAGAGACCCTCTCAAGGGAGAATCGCAGCGGCGGAGGCGTTCACAATTTTATTTTTTTAAACCGGCGAACGTGATGAATGATTACATTGAACGACCGAACAACAGGCCAGATAATCACTTCCCTCTTAAACTTTTCTCACACGTACAAGGATATATATACGGTATTTATAAAATTGAGATAAGCACGTGTTCTGTGTGAGACACTTAACAATATGCAGAACACGTGTTCTGCATATCAGAACACGTGTTATGCATATCGGTAAGCGGTGGCGAACATCGGTAACCGAGTGACGCCTCAACCGGATCTTGGGGCGCCCTTTCACCCAACCTGCACTGACCAGTGTGGATAAGTATGGTCAACTAACGGGGGTCTCCATCCAGCAGGGAGTTGAAAATGGGCTATAAACATCACAGTATGGCCTCGGGGTAGCAGGTTGTGTCACTTGTTGTCGAGGTTCGCGGTTCGGATCTATCGGTCCCCCTAGTTATTACTCCGGGTGGAGTAACCTTAACGACGCGCCTCCTGTTTCACAGTGGACGTTAAAGATCCCTTGATGTCATTCGCAAGAGTGTGCCGTCGTGGTGCCCGGCGTCAGCGTTCAATTGTTGCCGAATTCGAAAATTTCCCGCACATCACTCAATTGGGATTATTCGCCGAAAGAATCTGTTGGCTACGTGCGGTGCGAAAGACGTTCAACGTACACACATACGGACCAATGCTCCAGGTCACTGCAGTATTGCAAATGCGACTCATTCTGGTCTCTTGTGTTGTCACCTGGTGAAACAAATAAACTTGTGACTTGAAAATCTTAAAATTCATCATCATCGTGTGCCTTGCTTCAGCTGATGAGCGATAATCATGCCAAACAAATGTCCACCCTGATTCGCCAAATATAGCTGGTATCAACTGTCTCCATCTATCTCACATTATGAACATAGCCGTCCCCAATGTTTGCTATTGACGCATTAATCAAATTTGAGAGAGAGAGAGCGAGCAAGAAGTTATGGAGCCCCATGCAAGAGTTGTAAGACAGGCATGATGACAATAATAATAATATGTCTGGCAATTTTGTCAATCCAATGCTGCACGAAGGCCTTCCCACGCGCCACGTTGGTCACGGGGTGTTGTTTAACCATACTTCACCACACCAGTCAGTGTAAGTTGGTAAAGGGGGTGGGGGGTGGGTCTCAACACTGGTTCAGATATCACTCAACATCGATGTCAGCCGTGGGCTGGGCTTAAACCCACGTTGCCGGAGTCGTAGTGCGGTCCGCTAACCACCATTTCCACCGCTCCTCCCAACCCTATTCAGCAATGCCTTTATTTCAATCGGTGTATTGTTATCATCATCATCATCATCGTTATTATTATTGTTGTATAAAACACACGCACATTCTCCTTCACGGCAGACATTATATATGTCCGGTGGCTGGAACAACTTTAATATAAACATGAGCACATCGCTCTCGATCCGCACGTGACGCAGACGCATTCCGGTGATCGTGTTCCCTGCTCATCTTCACGGGCAGAAATCCGAGTTGACTCTTAATTATTTCTGAAAATTGCCCATTGTCCCGAGTCTGAGTCAGACGAGAGAAGGGGGGAAAAAAATCCTTCCAAGGGTGACCGAGTCAGTCGAGGCCAATATCATTATCGTGCCCGGAGAGCAGAGCCACGGGAAGGTTTGATTGCCTAGAGGTCTAATATTTAAACTGTAGCCGTGTTTGTTCTATGCAGCTTATTGTAGATTGTTCTTTTTAAAGGATTGATGTATAACCCCGCTGACTGGTGATTGTTAACTTGGAGTGGCGTTTATGTATAAATGTATTCTGTCTGGAACGGCGCAGGGATGCTGCCCTCGTGCGTGTAAAGATTAGCACACTGGACTTTATTTAAGGTCAGAAGGTCGCTCGTTCGATCTCGCAGCGCAGGCAGTTAAAGCAATGGGTCAGTTTCTCGAATCGCCCGGCCTCTTGTCCATCCGGCAGTAGACGACAGTCGCTCGGCAGGCAACGTGCGTTTGGCGAGAAAGAGTCGGCCAAGATGTCCTCTAGAGGGGGCCCTCTAGAGCTCCCTCTAGCATTGGCCTCTTCTAGCTGCAGTGCCGTGAGCGAGCAATTGCAGGCCTGCGCCTTTACCTACAACGGCGCAGCGATTACAATACGAGCGAAGTGAAAGAAAAAGCGTGGGAGAGAGTGGAACGTTGGTAAATGTTCTTAGTACTGTTGTATATTTTGCCCATACTGCATCTAAATATTCCGCTTTACTTATATTATGTCAAAAAATGATACAGAACACTTTCGAGATGTTTAGCCCTCTGATATGTGTCCGGGTCGTACCGAGTGTTGTTCGGCACACTGCAAAAAATATATAACGTAGGAGTAACAACATTTCATTTTGACTTAAAAATTTCGTGACTGCAGGAATTCATGTTCTTGGTTCTTTCGGTAAAGTCACATAGAGAGAAAATTCTAATTAAAAGAGAATATTATTAGAAAATAATAAAAACAAAAAATCCACGACGTTCCGATCGCAACACAAGCGGTCTTCATCTCCGCCTGATGAAGACCGCTTGTGTTGCGATCGAAACGTCGTGGGGTTTTTGCTTTTATTTTGATTTTAATTGTAATTTTTATTTTATTACGTATCTTTTTATCTTCTATCTCCGTGACTTTACCGAAAGAACCAATAATATATATCGTAACAACATTATCTAGCTAAACCAAATCATTTGAATTGAAGTCCTGCTAAGGCCTCTCTTTAAACACTTGTGTAGGGTGCCATCGGTGGTTCGCTTTGCATAATCGCTAAATGGCAGCTGGCGAAACAGAGGCATCATAACTACCGATTGGCCGTGCGGGCAGTCGTTCCACGTAAGAGGACTCTCATAATTTACAAGCGAATCCTGACAGCGAGGGTTCAACACAGCAATCCTACACCGTCCCATTGAACCCTCACAACATCCGGAGTTCATTACATTTTCTCTGAGATCCTTACTTTTTTGTGTTTAACCGCTTCTTACTTGGGACACACATTTAGAACACACACACACACAACAGTTGCTCTTCGAGCTGACGTGTTCTTCGGGTCGCGCCGCGCGTTGTTCGTCACGAGGTCTGACGTTTCGCTCCGCGTGCTTGGGGGAGCTTCCTCAAGGGACCGAATTCACGTGCTCGGAGATTCAGCCGGAAATGGAAGTCTGTTCCAGAAGAAGCCCCCCTGCACGGCTCCCCGTGGGTTTGTGGGGCGAAACGTCGGACACGATACCGACCATCACATGTACGTATGTTCAACTTCTTTCGCACCGTATCTAGCCAACCGTGCTCATCGGAGGTGTGGAGGAAGAACAACAAAGTAAACACAAAAAGCTGCTCTAAAGAAATGACTTTTCAATCTCGATGTAAATGTGCATAGCTCCAGTGGCTTCCTAATCACGGTAACGACCCAAATAATAACATCGGTGAGCTGTAGCAGCACGACCGTTAAACACAAAGACAACAAAAATCACCGCTTCTAATAGCGAGCAGAATTTATTTTATAAATGCGGGAAGGGTTACGGACGGACTGTGCTGTTGTAGATTTCCGCTTCTTTAAATTGGCTTCTTTTTTCTTCTTGTCTCTCATCTCCAACGGCAGCGCTCCCCCGTTTGGAGTCTCTCCTGTTGTAATCAATCTCTCCCGGGGCCTCATCAAACCCAGCAATTCATCACGGACGCCACTCCCTGTGCACCCGTGGGCATCATTTACACGTGGGGAGGAATCCCCTCGCCTCCTCCACAGGATCGCCGTTGGAATTCGCGGAATAGTTTTCGCTCGCGGCCGCATTATATAACGCGGCATTTTTGGTTCACTAGCGAAGGGATGGATTTGTGCTGCCGATATCAAATTGAAAACGTTTCTCTGCTCTCCCGCGCTCGAATCGGTTTCGAGGATCGTGAATAAATGTACGTGTGAGTAGAGATGTCATTTAATTTGTCATCATATATAGTTTTTATTTAAAGCTTTCGTGACTGCAGGGATTCATATTCTTGGTTCTTTCGGTAAAGTCACGTAGACGGGAAACAATAAAATAATAAAAAATATAATTATAAAACAATAAAATTATCACGACGTTTCGATTGCAACAAAAGCAATCATCATCAGGTGTGAAAACCACGGCAAGAACATTTTAAAAAAGTGGTGTTTTTTTCTTAACGTTAAGAAAAAAACCCGCCACTTTTTCATTTATTATTATTATTATTTTTCCCTTCTACGTGACTTTACCGAAAGAACCAAGAATATCATCTATAGTGTTATATAATTGGGTGGATCCGGTGATGCAGCGGGCTAGTGAACTACGCTACGAACCCCCAGCAAGATGAGTGTGATTCCTATAGTCATGGCAAACATTGGTGATGAGTGACATCTGAGCTGAGCCTGGTAACCCACCTCCCATCCTTTAGCAATGCATGCTGACAAGCGTGGAGAGGTATGGGTCAAACAGCACCCATAACTAATGCCTGTGGTAATTTTGAACTTATTTCGCAGCGTGCGTAGCCAACCGTGCGAATCGGAGGTGCGGGGGAAAAAGACAATAAACTAAAGACATACACACAGACACACAGACACACACACAGACACACAGACACACACACAGATACACAGACACACACAGACACACAGACACACACACAGACAACTAATACACAGAATAGTGTGAAATGCATTCATCCAGTAGTAACGTTTATAAAGGGCTGTCGTTTTATATATATAAAAGTCTTATTATGAATATATCATTAATGTCAGATAAATTAAAGTGTTATGAGCCTACTTTTAGTTGTTAAATATATTCTATGAGATCTCTTTTACCAGTGGCAAAATATGATAGTAGGTTTTTACCCTTTTAACTGGTACAAAACTGACACCTTTATTCAAGGCATCATGTTTGCAATGACCACAACACAAGTAGTCAAAAAAAAGCAAACAAAAAGAAGCAACTCTGATAAGGATGATAATATGCACTGTCCTTGAAGTTGATTGGCCCACACCCGAGACGGCTTTCTTTAGAGCCTAGTCCCCATTGGTGTAGGGCCAGATGACACCAGAAGGCGTACAACTCAAACACAGTGCAATATCAGAGTATTGAGAGCTCGGGGTAAGCATTTACACTATGAGATCTCTTTTACCAGTGGCAAAATATGATAGTAGGTTTTTACCCTTTTAACTGGTACAAAACTGACACCTTTATTCAAGGCATCATGTTTGCAATGACCACAACACAAGTAGTCAAAAAAAGCAAACAAAAAGAAGCAACTCTGATAAGGATGATAATATGCACTGTCCTTGAAGTTGATTGGCCCACACCCGAGACGGCTTTCTTTAGAGCCTAGTCCCCATTGGTGTAGGGCCAGATGACACCAGAAGGCGTACAACTCAAACACAGTGCAATATCAGAGTATTGAGAGCTCGGGGTAAGCATTTACACTATGAGATCTCTTTTACCAGTGGCAAAATATGATAGTAGGTTTTTACCCTTTTAACTGGTACAAAACTGACACCTTTATTCAAGGCATCATGTTTGCAATGACCACAACACAAGTAGTCAAAAAAAGCAAACAAAAAGAAGCAACTCTGATAAGGATGATAATATGCACTGTCCTTGAAGTTGATTGGCCCACACCCGAGACGGCTTTCTTTAGAGCCTAGTCCCCATTGGTGTAGGGCCAGATGACACCAGAAGGCGTACAACTCAAACACAGTGCAATATCAGAGTATTGAGAGCTCGGGGTAAGCATTTACACTATGAGATCTCTTTTACCAGTGGCAAAATATGATAGTAGGTTTTTACCCTTTTAACTGGTACAAAACTGACACCTTTATTCAAGGCATCATGTTTGCAATGACCACAACACAAGTAGTCAAAAAAAGCAAACAAAAAGAAGCAACTCTGATAAGGATGATAATATGCACTGTCCTTGAAGTTGATTGGCCCACACCCGAGACGGCTTTCTTTAGAGCCTAGTCCCCATTGGTGTAGGGCCAGATGACACCAGAAGGCGTACAACTCAAACACAGTGCAATATCAGAGTATTGAGAGCTCGGGGTAAGCATTTACACTATGAGATCTCTTTTACCAGTGGCAAAATATGATAGTAGGTTTTTACCCTTTTAACTGGTACAAAACTGACACCTTTATTCAAGGCATCATGTTTGCAATGACCACAACACAAGTAGTCTCGGGTGTGGGCCAATCAACTTCAAGGACAGTGCATATTATCATCCTTATCAGAGTTGCTTCTTTTTGTTTGCTTTTTTTGACTACTTGTGTTGTGGTCATTGCAAACATGATGCCTTGAATAAAGGTGTCAGTTTTGTACCAGTTAAAAGGGTAAAAACCTACTATCATATTTTGCCACTGGTAAAAGAGATCTCATAGTGTAAATGCTTACCCCGAGCTCTCAATACTCTGATATTGCACTGTGTTTGAGTTGTACGCCTTCTGGTGTCATCTGGCCCTACACCAATGGGGACTAGGCTCTAAAGAAAGCCGTCTCGGGTGTGGGCCAATCAACTTCAAGGACAGTGCATATTATCATCCTTATCAGAGTTGCTTCTTTTTGTTTGCTTTTTTTGACTACTTGTGTTGTGGTCATTGCAAACATGATGCCTTGAATAAAGGTGTCAGTTTTGTACCAGTTAAAAGGGTAAAAACCTACTATCATATTTTGCCACTGGTAAAAGAGATCTCATAGTGTAAATGCTTACCCCGAGCTCTCAATACTCTGATATTGCACTGTGTTTGAGTTGTACGCCTTCTGGTGTCATCTGGCCCTACACCAATGGGGACTAGGCTCTAAAGAAAGCCGTCTCGGGTGTGGGCCAATCAACTTCAAGGACAGTGCATATTATCATCCTTATCAGAGTTGCTTCTTTTTGTTTGCTTTTTTTGACTACTTGTGTTGTGGTCATTGCAAACATGATGCCTTGAATAAAGGTGTCAGTTTTGTACCAGTTAAAAGGGTAAAAACCTACTATCATATTTTGCCACTGGTAAAAGAGATCTCATAGTGTAAATGCTTACCCCGAGCTCTCAATACTCTGATATTGCACTGTGTTTGAGTTGTACGCCTTCTGGTGTCATCTGGCCCTACACCAATGGGGACTAGGCTCTAAAGAAAGCCGTCTCGGGTGTGGGCCAATCAACTTCAAGGACAGTGCATATTATCATCCTTATCAGAGTTGCTTCTTTTTGTTTGCTTTTTTTGACTACTTGTGTTGTGGTCATTGCAAACATGATGCCTTGAATAAAGGTGTCAGTTTTGTACCAGTTAAAAGGGTAAAAACCTACTATCATATTTTGCCACTGGTAAAAGAGATCTCATAGTGTAAATGCTTACCCCGAGCTCTCAATACTCTGATATTGCACTGTGTTTGAGTTGTACGCCTTCTGGTGTCATCTGGCCCTACACCAATGGGGACTAGGCTCTAAAGAAAGCCGTCTCGGGTGTGGGCCAATCAACTTCAAGGACAGTGCATATTATCATCCTTATCAGAGTTGCTTCTTTTTGTTTGCTTTTTTTGACTACTTGTGTTGTGGTCATTGCAAACATGATGCCTTGAATAAAGGTGTCAGTTTTGTACCAGTTAAAAGGGTAAAAACCTACTATCATATTTTGCCACTGGTAAAAGAGATCTCATAGTGTAAATGCTTACCCCGAGCTCTCAATACTCTGATATTGCACTGTGTTTGAGTTGTACGCCTTCTGGTGTCATCTGGCCCTACACCAATGGGGACTAGGCTCTAAAGAAAGCCGTCTCGGGTGTGGGCCAATCAACTTCAAGGACAGTGCATATTATCATCCTTATCAGAGTTGCTTCTTTTTGTTTGCTTTTTTTGACTACTTGTGTTGTGGTCATTGCAAACATGATGCCTTGAATAAAGGTGTCAGTTTTGTACCAGTTAAAAGGGTAAAAACCTACTATCATGTTAAATATATGTTGAGTTAAATTTCCATTTTCGTGAAAACTGAAACTGTTTCGTTATTGCTTCTCTCGGGGTGAATTAATTCACAGAAAAATCTGCAATATCGTGCTGTTTATAAATTAAGTCATTAAATAGTTACATGTTTGTTCATTTCCTAAATTAATTCTGATGTATCAACATAGTGCTTCCACAACTGCTCCGTTTAGCACAAATAACACACGGAGTGGATTTCATAAACGCACTTTGCACAGCCTCAGAAGTTATCGTGAATTCTATGAGCGTATGGCGTAACTTAAACATGTTCATCGATTCAAGATGTACGACTGTACACATTTAAACATGGGTGCTTCAAAAAGGTTTTACATTGGCATCATACATGATGACCAACGCACAATTGTGGCAGCGTGCCTAACGCCTTAACGTGGATGTGCTAACGACTGCACCACCGCTTCTCTCCCAGGTGCTGTATAATTGTCATTTCTAGATTTAGAAGTTTTCGTGATTGCTGCAATGATCCATACTCTTTGGTTTTTTCGGTAAAGTCACGTAGGTGTAGGGGTGTTAGAGAGAGAGCCCGTTATGCATGGCAGCTTATGGCAAACAAACACAGTGGGCGGGGCTACGTGAGTGCACGGGGAGGTGCTCTCTACGACGTCCGCGCCAGGCACCCCGGGGGGGCCCCACCCCTCAGCGGGGGGCTGGGTATAAAAGGGGATGTATCGGAGGGCTCGGGGTTCTTGTGAAGCTAACCAGTGAAGACTGAAGACGTCTTAGCTAGAGCCCTGGACTCCCCTGGTTCGCCGTCCTTATCAGGGCCGAACAGGACCGGGCCAGCGGCGTGGTCCCGAGATCCAGAGCCGGTGCTCTTGTCAGCGCTGGTCTGGGACTCAGGGTACCGGGCCCGACTTACAAGTGTCGGGCCAGATAGCCTCCCCTAGCCCGTTAGAGGAGGACTAGGAGGCAGGCTAGGAAGTAGCTAGCGCGTGTATCCCCAGCTAGCCGGGTGAGGGGGCCGACACCCCCTCTAGTGTTGTATGCCAGAACCGTGCTGTGTGAATAAAACCCGTGTGCCTCCAACTCCGGCGTCCAAGAGTCGTGAACTCTGATACATAGGTAAAACATTTTTTTAAAGTTATTTTTTAAAAATGTATTTCTATTATTTTTTCTTTTTTTTTCTTTTATTATTTTTATTTTCACCTCCCTGACTTTACCGAAAGCACCAAAGAGTATAATTGTCATTCCCAAGTCCTCGCTTGTAACCTGTGAAGTCAGAGCACACAAGTCGACATCAGAGCACTCAGAAACCAATAACTTGCAGTTGATTACTAATACGCTACCCGTGATTGCGTAATTCAACACTGATATAATTGATGGGAATGCAAACTGCACGACAGAATCGGGCTTCATTAATTATATACTTGCTTCACTTATCAAGCCAAACTTAATCCCGGGAACATCTGAGAAGAGAAGCCGATAAGCTATCTGGTTACCAGTGAGACACAAGACGGATTGCGTCGACAAAATAACATATTAGATTTACACTTTGTGTGGTTTTTTTGCCGCTTTTGTTTCCCATGTTTTCTTTATGGCGGCTGCTCTCACATGAAGCGAGTTGCCGTTCTGTAATCGTGCATTCCCGTGACGTTGGCCGTCAATAAATGCATCCTCCCCGTTTCGTAAGCGCCGATTGAAATTGCCCACTCAAGGACGACATTCTATCTAAAAACTCTATTCCGAGCGAGAGAAAGAGAGAGAGAGAATTACAATGTCAGTGACCGGCTACCGCTACAGAAATCGTCTCCATCAAGAGGCACACGGGGTGACTCACACAAGCTATGCTGATGTGCTTACGCAAGGCGATTGTGTCATTGTATGCATTGTGTGTGCCTTTGAATATATATGTGTGTGTTTGTGAAGAGGAGTGAGTATCGGAAGCCGGCCACAGCCGAGTTCAATTCCCATTCACGGTCACTACCAGTGACGATGATCTGAACCGATCCTCCCCTAGGTCGACTCAGGCTTTTAATGAGCACCTGTTGCGATGTGTAAACATCACCATTAGGGAGACAACCGCTTTTGGCCGTGGTGCTGGCCGCCCACCCCCTCGTATGCCGTCGGCCTTCATAGACACTTGCTAACAGCACTTGCCACAATAGTCTGTTAAGGCTATACGGGGGGATATTTTTTATTTTCACTGTATGTGTTCGTGAGTGTTGTATCGGTCCATGCACGACGCAATAAATTCGGAAACCCGAGTTACATCCCTAGCCACAACCAACATCAGTTGCAAAAGGAATATCTGACCTAGTCCTGGTCCTCCCGTAGGTCAACTCAGCCTTAAATGAGTAAGGTGATGTGTAGCTGGTGTGGTGTGTGAACATAAACATTGCGGGAGAGACCAGAGCAGCTGGGTGTGGTACTGGCAAGGCCATCCTTTTATTGGCGTGCATTGTGACACTCTTCAACAACAAAAAATACCACACAAAAAATGTCGCCATTGAAAATGTGATTTATTAAAGCATGTGGATGCAGGACTCTTCACAACATATCGATACACACTTTTTATTAGGCCCTGGTTGGAGATAAAAAATATATATTTTTCATTGTCATATTTTTTGGAGCAAAAAAAAATCTATTTTTTGGATTTTGGATATTTCTAGTCATAAACATATACTTGCTTGTACTTGTGTCAAATTTTCCCTTTCTCATAATTTTAGAACCTAATTCGAATTTAATTGGCCACTCGGTCAAAATCATAAAAATGGTACGTTTTTTTAAAAATCCCTGTCAATCCACAAGGATATGAAACATACGTATGAATAGATTTTTTATTATCTCACAATGTTTATCATCCGTGTGTTGTGTTCAAGGTCTACTACCCATGCCCTGCCATTCGTGGGAGTTGTTTGATCATACTTCACCACTCTGGTCAGTGCGAATTGGTGAGACTTGGGGGGGTGTTCGGTAGTTGTCTGGACCGTTTCAGACATCTCTTGCCACTGATGTCAGCCGTGCCCATGAACGCATCCCAGGTTGCCGGGCTCATAGCGCGACATGCCAACAACTGAGCGCGCCACCACTCAATCCCCGTATGGAATATAACACCGTACAAATACGGACAATTTATAATTAGTTTGCATTCGTGAATACACAACAAACCGAGAGGGCATTATTGGTGTACACCTGGTGCTAATAACGCTGATAAAAAAAACAAGCACACAGCGGGGTTTGCATAACATCATCAATCCCAATTGACTGTCGTATTTTATACCGCCGTTCAACAGTGGCTTTACAAGAAGCTCGCCCAGCGAAAGCACACGCCGATCCACTGGCACCGAGGGAGCTCGAGTCCTCGTGTCACCTCTCCGCAGCTAGCGAGGGGTGACACGAGGCCTCAAGCACGTTGATTTGCGAGCTGGGGGAAGAGGTGTGTGTGTGCGCAGGGATTCCAGCACCACCGGCTGGCCCTGCACATATATCTACTCATTACATTAACGCGGGGAGGGCTCTGGCGCCGTGACAACTATCACCATGAGCACTGCACTCGTCGTAATTAGGGGCGCCGCGGTGGCGAGATGTTAACTACCTCGCCTGGTATGCAGAAGGTCGTAAGGTTCGATCCCGGATCCCGACCCTGACGCTTGTGTCGTGTACGTTCGCCCCGTGGTCGCGTGGATTTTTCTCCGGGCTCTCCGGTTTTCCCCTCCGGATTTAGAATCAACGTCACGCGTTTAGAATATTCGGCTGCCATACATTTCCACGTGATGTTAAGCCATCTTCGTTGAGCGATCATTTGTGAATGCCAGGTCGCTTCTGAAAACGATCTATATAGCTCAGTTCAAGTTCATTTATTAGGTATAGCCCTGTAAGCCATTCGGCTCTTGAATCGGGTGCAACCGCAACAAACAAAAAAAACATGAACAAAAAACATCTTAAAGTGAATATGTGACTAAGTGCAAACAGAAAATCCAAGAAAAAACAGCAAAATATTGCAGGCCGTACCTGGTTAAAATAACAAAAAAAATCGTTTTTATTGTTTACTTTAGAAATCAGCAGCAGCAGCGTGACATGGTAATCGATGCACACTACGAAACCTGGCGACTCGAGTTCATCAGTGGCGAGCGATATCTAAACCGGGCGCGAGAGTAGACGGCAATTGGGCCACGCGGTGACTCAGGCCGCCGTGCCGTTTGTGCGTTCGTGCACAGTGTCAATCGGCGCAAGCGGGACTCACATTCCACTGAAAACGATGACGGGATCCTGACTTCGGAAACCAGCAATTAATAATAAAAAAGTAAGCCACCCGGTTGGTCGGTTTTTATTCTACAACCGGTAACAAAAAAATAAATCCACAACAAACATGTCGGAGCGCCGAACATCGCAACCGCGAACATTTCCACCGCAGTACGATGGTACTTAACCGTGCGTTGAACAAGACCTCAACAAGAATAACCGAAGCGTTATAGAAGCCAAGCGACATCCCGATCCTGTGCCCGAGTTAAGGAGCGTAAATCGTGCTAAGAGGTAAATTCGGGTCTCAACGCAGCTCACGTCGTTAGGTTTTTTTCCGGAGACAGATGATTGGGCAGGGATTGCCGTGAGGCTGTGCACGCTTGCCGTTCGCAGCGAGGGCTAATCAAGTGCAGTGGGTGTCCCACAGGCCTCGGAGAACCCACGTGTAAGCACGGCAGCGGCGGTGGTGGTGGCGGCATAATCGCGTCAGCCGTTAGCAGCCAGGAAAAGGTTCCTAATACGGATTGCTGGGGGCTTAACCTTTGCTGACAAAAGCACACAGTGTTTTCCAAAAGCTTTTTTTGGAGGCACGCAGGCTCTCCCATACCACAGCAGGCCCCAGACCGACTGCACAGTCGAGTTGCTGGCGAAACGTCGTACTGAGATTGTACATGTGGCGGATTTGCTTTCCAACACACCGGTGTGATGTACGAGTAACGAATTGGCACGTTCTTGTTTACGTGACAAGCCTTACGAATTGGCTGTGACAGGTGGCGGCGGCGGGTTTAACGACGCATTTATATTTCAATCTTGATTTGAAGCATTTATATTTACGCGAACTAACCCAACCTGTAACGATAATATTGGTCGCGAAAGTCCTGCCACATGTCCAACTGAGTTTCAAAACTCCACGTAAAATTGTAAGATTCCAACTTGAAGTAGATACGGTTGCAAGGTCGTGCATCCGTCCCGTCAGTTATCCCGTCCGACCAATTTGATGGCCCACGCCCAGTGCGGTGTCCGCTCGCAGAGTAGCTTTCATTTTCTCGAGATGTTCACAAATCCGACCTTGCCGCAGACAGAAACGCGTTCGCTCTAGCGTGAACAGCTGTCAGTTTCGTCGATGCAACCCATTTGTTGTGCGTTTGCAGGCGAGCGGGTTGTAAATGCATTTCTGTGACGATACGTCGTTATTTCTAGATTTGAAGCTTTCGTGACTGCAAGTATTCATATTCTTAGGTTTTTTCGGTAAAGTCGCGTAGGTAAAAAAAAATTAATAAAAGTAAAATAAAATAAAATAAAAATCACGACGTTTCGGAGGCAACACAAGCTTCCGTCTTCAGGTGGAACCGTCACAGCACGCTTGCTGTAATCAAGTTACTCAAGTATCAAGTTACTCAAGTTACTTGATACAGCAAGCGTGCTGTGACGGTTTCACCTGAAGACGGAAGCTTGTGTTGTCTCCGAAACGTCGTGATTTTTATTTAATTTAATTTTTATTTTACTTTCATTAATTTAAATTTTATTTTACCTACGTGACTTTACCGACAAAACCTAAGAATATGATACGTTGTGATTTCTAGCACGCCACTCATCTTTATCCATTGCCCGCACGCGTCCAGGGCCGTGCCGGGAGAGATGCCTGGTGATGAGGTCGTGAGGCAGTCGGCAGTTGCTCCCCACTATATCGACGGGTCCCTCCGGAGGCTCCACGTGGTTCTTGAGAGACGGATGGACCGAGGTGACGCGCACATGCGGAAAACCTTCGGAGGGAAATTTTTAACGGTACAACTTTTAAACCATGCAATTCGAAGTGGGAAAACAAGTTTACGTTAATATTAAATCGCACATTTTATCACGCTGTTTTAATCTTCGTATTTAAATGCCAGGCTGTACCGGTACATTTTAAGCATGTTTTGGGCAGACAAGGTATCATTAATATCATTAATAATAATGATATCTGGCCCAGAAGAGGATACATATATTTTGCTGTGACGGTTTCACCTGAAGACGGAAGCTTGTGTTGCCTCCGAAATGTCGTGATTTTTATTGTTTTATTTTTATTAATTTTAATTTCATTTTTTACCTACGTGACTTTACCGAAAGAACTAAGAGTATGAATCCTTGCAGTCACGAAAGCTTCAAATCTAGAATCAAAATAGTAAATTCGGTTGATTGTGGGTGATTGACAGGCGTGCTCAAAATACACGACGAGGCAATGTGTGGCCGAGCTGAGAGACCTGCAGAGTGCCGAGAGGAAACAAACCCTGGAGCCTTGCCTGTCTCGCGCATTTATTTACACGCCGACGCTAATAAAATATCTGCCACACTGTCGCATGAAAGTATTGGTTTTGAATTGCATTTGTATGCTAAAATATCAACCCTTTCGTCATTTAATACGGAGCGTTTCACAGTTGGAGAGTAAATGTATTATCCAATGACAACGATGCAGACATGTTTTTTATCGTGCTATTTCAAGACGTTACTAATATCACATTCCTCAGCAGGGCATTTAAAATGGCAATAAGAAATGTATGGCAGTGTCATTCTTCCGAGTGTCACTTTACATCAAATTAACTCGCACTGACCGGCGGTTAAAACCCCGGTGCAAAGAACGCTAATGATTCGGCACAGATAATGCAAAAAGGGCACAGATTAAAAGTCCACGGTCATCTGTGGGGACACGCGTGTGTGAGGTGAGATTATCCATCGTCCGGGATTCAAAATACTCCTATTAATCCGAGTCTCGTCTCAAAAGTAATGATTATTTCGTCTTAAAATGCCTTATCGCGTTCCAGCAGCAGGCGGGAGGGAGGGCCTCGCTCGCACGCAGGATGCGTTTCCGTGATGCGGCGGAATGGGTCAGCTTCGTAAAAGTTTGAGATTTTCTCACTTGTGCGAGCTCAAATCCACGAAGTTTCGGTTTACAGCCCCTGCTGGTGGTGTTGCAGATAAAGGTGCAGCCCTGCAATTGCTTGCTTGCTCACGCCGCTGCTGGGCAGAAGGGCCTCGGACAGAGTGGGCTCTAGAGAGAGGGTAGTGTGGGCATGTTGGCCTACTCCTCCACGCTGGCAAGACGTCTTGGGATAGAAGTGAGTAACCACACTTGACCTCGCTGGTGCACGAACTCCAAATCAAATAACCGCGGTGCACCTTTTGAGACTGCTGGATGGACAGCGGCCAGTGGATTTACGGAAATTGACCAACTTGTGTCAGCTGCCGCGTCGGGAAATCCATTCGAACCGGCGACCTCTGCTGCTAATCACTCCACACCACGGCAGCAGCCTCCCCACTGGTTGTAGAGCAACCAGAAATCCTCGCACCACGGCCCTTTTGAATGACTCTCGCTTTACTTGGTGGGGGGTCCTTGATGATGTGTGTCTTTATCCAAATTGGGAGGGGGGGGGGGGGTTAAGAGTTAAACAAATTATTTCGTTAATTGACATGGAAAATCTCTTGGGAGTAATATTACGCGGGACAAAAATAAACCCACAATAAAGCATGAACAGCTGCTGAGGTCACGGTCCAAAACGTCAAGCGAGCGGCCAGCAACCAACAGCACTATTCGTAAGTTTGAACACGTTTACAAGAACCTGGGAAATATGAAAATGGGAGGGGGGGGGGTAGAAGCACAACGAGACGAGGTCTGCTTTTTTGCAATGTGGTGGTTGAACACGGCGCGGAGTCAACTGGCTGTGGTCCTCAACACGAGCAGAAGAATCGAATATTGCAGACGGCCGATTCAAACTCTGTACACTTTGATCGTGTAAACAAATGGTTCGATACTGGAGTCAACGGTCACGATATATATACTGTTTTACAAATCAAAACATTTTACATACTGAACATTGGAACGTTTAAATCACGCATAAAAGTTAACTAATACAATCTTGCTACGATTTACAAAGGATATACAAATCACATGCACACTTTTTAAATGTCTCATGTGTTTGAAATTCATGTTTTCCATTTTCTCATTACGTTTCCAAGTGATTTTTTTTATCTCAACGTTCCCCGTTGTAAAAATAAATACCCGATAAAATCCTGCTCAGCTCTATGCCGAGAGATAAAAGTATAATAAGTTTCAGTAGCGGGGTTTATTTTCAACTAAAACTTCCAGATTTTGATATATATATTTAATATCCCCCCTCCCCCACACCCATATGTCTGCCAGACACACACGGTGCCACGTTACGCAACACGGATTACGTGCGCCAGTGTCTGCCGTTCATCTGTCCGATGAGTTCGAAACTTGTCGTCACGGCCGGAGGTGTAGAATGATCACATCGGACACCATGACGTCGAAGCGCGGGACCCCCCCCCCCCACCCAAAGCGCGGGGCCTGGTGCAGTCGCCCAGATTCGCTGTGCACCCCTGGGGAGACGGCTCTGTGTTTGTGACTCACGCATTCTACTGAGCGGTGGCGCAGCGGTTAGCGCCAACGGGTTCGATTCCCGCTCGTGGTCAACACCGGCGATCAACACCCGCGACGATTATATCTGCCGCGAGGATGGCCGGAGTTGGCGTGATGGTTCATGCCCCTTGACGAGATCAGCCAAGGTGTTGGTGGTTAATCTGTGGCAAGCACTTTGTGTGTCACGAGTGCGACCTTGTAATGTTTACAATTGATTGAGAGCGCTTCCTCTTCAAATAGCACGAGCAGAGGCAATTATTCTCGTGCGAGAATCTTCCTGGGGTGTACCACGCTAAGATCAACCGCTATGGCTCTTGTTGTGCACGCTGCAAGCATGAGAGTCAAACTCACACGGAGCCACTCAAGTTGTCGAGACAATTTTTGTAAGTCAGCTTGCTGGAAGAAAAAAATGTTGTGCTAAGGAAGGAACAACAAAATGCTGTGCAAACACGAGTGTCTCTGAAGAGGCCTTTAAAAGGCACGTAGTCGCTAAAGGCGCAGCTCTGCAATTGCTTTCTCACGCCACCGCCGGCAGAAGGGGTTCCCCTCGAGCGAGTTCTAAAGAGTTTCTCGAGTGGATATTTGGCCTCCTCTTCCACGCTGGCCACGTGTTTTGGACGAGGTGGGAGGACCCACACTTCACCTCGCCGCACACCACCTGCCAATCAAACAACTTTGGTGCCAACTATTTATAAACAAAAAAACAACGAAAACGATTTTTGCTTAATTTTACCAGGCGAGGCCCACTGAGCTATACAGTTCTTTTTCAGAAGCGATCTGGCCACGAATGATAGCTTCAACGAAGTGGCTTATCATGTGGACATTTAGAGCAGCCAAATGCTCTAAACGCGTGTTTCTAAATGTGGAGGGAAAAACAGGAGGACCTGGAGAAAGAATCCACGCGACTACGGGGAGAACACGCAAACTACAAATATACAGGAGTCAGTGTTGGGATCGAAACCACGACCTCCTGTATACCAGGCGAGGGAGTTAACATCGCCACCGTGGCACCCAATTTATATTGGTGGCTGGACAGAGATTGAGGATTTAGTAAACTCGCCCCATTGTCTCATCTGTCGTGCCGGGAGGTCGATTCGGTGACTTCTGGGTCACGTGTCCCCGTGTTGTGGCTAGGACGCGAGGCTTGTATTGTGAGAGATTCACTTTAAACGTCGACAGCATCTCACTTCATTGAGTGAATTTATAACAGCAACGCGCGCAAGGTTATTTACATCACAAGTCACCGGCGGCAACAGAAATACCATCGCAGATGGTCTGCCAACTTCCAAGCACCGGTTGCCAAATCCTCCTCTTTTGTTTTGGAACGGCAAGTTGAATGGTTAAACGCAAAATAATAATAAAAAATTGTGTGATACCATCATCTAGCACCTACTGACAAAACCTTAATGCGTTCCCATTATAGCATCTTCTGCGCGCGCAGAACACACACATTAAAGTAGATATCCAAGTTATCTTTTTAGTGAATTGATCAGGCAGAACGGTAGGATTAAATTGTTCCCACACACGCGCACACGCGCACACACGCGCGCACACGCACACACGTGCGCGCATTTGGGGTCTGCGTGAGCCCAGCCGCCGGCTTTGAGCCCTGGATCTTTGAATTGTGTTGCCCGACAGCCTCCACTCTGCCTCTCTGCGCAACCGAGGAGTAAATTGGCCACCAAGGGGCTCAATTCGTACAGGTTTCAGCGCCGCGCGCACGCGGGATGAGCACGTGCTTTCATCCGTGGTTGTGCTCGATAGAAACGCCTTACTAATGGACGGAGAAACGCTATTGCTTGCAATGCCTTATAATACGAATGTTACAATACTCATATATCTAAAACTAAAATTGCCTCCGACAATATTTTCATTCAAATTGCCTGAACGGTTGAATCCTGTCGCGGCGTTCCTGGTTAACACACCGCGGAAGTGAGACAGAGGTCGTTGTTTTCCATCTCCCGGAGCGGTAGTTGCAACGGAGGGCGAGTTTTATTAAACCCACCCCTGTCCACCAAGCGGCAGGTCGTGTGTGGGGTCTGAGTAAAGTGTGGAAGAGTAGGCCAAGCATCGTCTAGAGCAGGGGTCTGCAACCTTTAAGACATAAAGAGCCACTTGGACCCGTTTCCGAAGGAAAAAATAAACTGGGAGCCGCAAAACCATTGCAACTATTAAAACAAATATAACACTGCATATATTGTTTCTTACCTTATTGCTATATACAGGATCGTGCAGTCAGCTGTCAATCTGAATAAAAAAATGACTTTTTCACTTAACAATGTAAAATATATTTTTGCAAATTAATAGCTAAATTACCTGGTTAATGGGATTTTTGCTCCTGAACCTCAGTGCACAGTGTCTGCACATCAGGGCTGTAAGACGTCACCTTCATTTTCACACAGGCTTGCAAGCTGTCATCTGTGAGGCGTGATCGATGTTTGTTTTTAATATAGTTCATGTTGGAGAAGACCTGCTCACATACATATGTGGAGCCGAAGATCGACAGGACTCCAAATGCATACTTTTTCATGTTTATATAAGTGTTGGGGATGGCATTCCATGTTTCGAATACAAGTTTGTCCTGTTTGGGAAGGTTTTCAATATCACTCCATTTATGATTCTGAGCCAGAATGGCCTTCTGACGGGCAACATCCTCAAGAGTAGCGGTCAAGCATTTGAACTTGGACACCCATATATCTTTGTCGGCTATATCGGCCAGTTCCATCTCAAGATCAGGTTGACTTACACCTGCAAATGCAGTCATATTCAATAGGGATGGATCGATCGCCAGGGGAGTGACAGGGAAGGATAATGTCGTTTTTTCCTCTCTGAACTCACAGAATCGTTTCCCAAACGAACTTTGCATTGTGGTGATTGTAGACTTGAAATATTCCAAATTTATCGTATCATGACTTTGTTTGAACTCTCTCAAAGAGGGAAAGTGAGACAGTGTACCTCTCTGTAAATCTTTGACAAACACTGTCAACTTGCGCTCGAATGCCAAAACCTCCTCCAGCATGTGCAGGGCTGTGCCTTCTTTCCCCTGAAGGGTTGTATTTAGCGTGTTTAGATGTGCTGTCATGTCTACCATAAAATGTAATTTTTCCAGCCACTCTGGCTGTTCCAGCTCAGCAAAGGTGAGCTCTTTGCTGCCCAGGAAGGTTTTTACTTCTTCCAAACATGTGACAAAGCAACGGCAACGTTATTGCCTGTCACCGGGCGGGCAGTGTGGAGCTGAGCGGCGACCTGTCAGCAGCGGCAACGCCAGAGCAGGTGTCACAGTGCGCCTCCTCCCCTCGCTAGCATCCGCCCCGGAGCCGCGGTCAAGGTTCAAAAGAGCCGCATGCGGCTCCGGAGCCGCAGGTTGCCGACCCCTGGTCTAGAGGAAGCCCTCTGGAGCTCTCTCGAGTGGAGACCCTTTCTCTAGCAGTGGTATTAGCAAGACATTGCAGGGCTGCACCTTTACATATTCTCATTTACTTACTTTAAAAGTTAATGATTTGATATATTTTATGAGCAAACGTTTCATTCCAGCGATCAACAATGTGTGGCCACAAAACGCCGTTGTAACGTCCACTCTATCAGTGTGGCACGCTTGTGTTGGCTGGTGGGTATCCAGTGGGCCAGTTGTACTTGATGGTGATGGTTTAGATGTATTTGTATGTGTTTGGGTGATTTGTTTACATTTCATCTCCTTGGTTCTTTCGGTAAAGTCACGTAGAAGGGAAATAAAAAAATAAAAAAAATAAAACATAATAAAATAATATATTATCAAATAATAAAAATAAAACATAATAAAATAATAAAATGTCGGGGAGACAGACCTGGTCTCCACCTGAGGACGGCTGCTTGCGTTGTGGCCGAAACGTCGTGAAAATTATTTAATAATGTTTTATTTATTATTATTTTATTATTTCCCTTCTACGTGACCTTACCGAAAGAACCAAGAAGATTGCACTGTATTGTTTGTTGTTGTAACGTTCTTACCCGCCCCGGCTGAACATGTGTACAAAAGAGCTTTATAGCTAATCAGATTCCTCCAGTATCAATACAAATTCTGATATTGCAGTCATATGTTGTGGTCCTTGTTTGTACATAGACGGTAAACTTTCGTGACTGCAGGAATCCATACTCTTTGGTTCTTTCGGTAAAGTCACGTGACGTGTATCTTAGTGGGTTTCGATTCCAGACCTGGGTGAGCAAAGCCTATTACATTTTGACACGTCACTTTAGCCTTTAAAGAGTATGATTGTGATGTTTAAATTATTAGAAAAAATATAAATTATTTACAAATACAAGCGTGTACAATTTGTATATTTTTTTTGTACAGACATGTAATATTTTTAAAACAACGTGCAATGGTTCATGTAGCTCCCTGTACGACAAAAAAATAATAAAGCCATTCTAAGAGTTGGTGAGGCTTTCTTGAGTCACAGGCTTGACGTGTCTGCATAAAAATGTATTTTGCTATTCTATTAAATACTGCGTTATTAATCTTCAGCTGCTCTCAAAACTACATAATCGTCATATTATTTCCACAAGAGTTCTCCACCATCGATGCAAACAGAATATATTTGGCCGAATTAGTTTTTTTAAAAATTGAATATCACAGTCAGCAATTAACAAAATGTATCTGTGCTTAACTGTGCATTTTTTTTCTGACAAATGACAGATGTTAAATTCTAGTGAAGGAAGCTCTTCCAACTATTTATTTATTCGAGTTTTCTGTTTCTCCCCCCTGTGACGTGTATCTTAGTGGGTTTCGATTCCAGACCTGGGTGAGCAAAGCCTATTCCATTTTTCCACATCACTTTAGCCTTCTCCAATCACATGTAACGTACACAGCGGCGTTCATTAATTAAACATTCCTGCTGGCAGTTGTAAAAACCGGGCTGGGTTACCTGGAGTGGTGGCCCAACAGTTGGATTTAGAGCTTGCTGTAGAGCATACGACGTTTCAAATGCAACACAAGCAATCGTCATCAGGTATAAATGAAATAGAAACACAAATCTAGTATACTTAGAAATGTAATGTAATACAACAGAAATTACATTTCTAAGTATACTAGATTTGTGTTTCTATTTCATTTATACCTGATGATGATTGCTTGTGTTGCAATTGAAACGTCGTATGCTAGTATTTAATTTATTATTTTCTCTTTATACGTGACTTTACCGAAAGAACCAAAGAGTAATTCCTGCAGTCACGAAAGCTCCAAATTAAGTTTGCGGTAGAGCAGTTGGTGCGAGATGCCCTTTCTGGGGGTTGTGAGACACGGACAGATTTCAGTTAGAAGGTAAATCATCGAAACACAAATAAAGCACGGGAACGTAATTACAACTACTTTCTTGATTTGAAGCTTTCGTGACTGCAGGAATCCATACTCTTTGGTTCTTTCGGTAAAGTCACGTAGGTAGAAAAAATTAATAGATCACGACGTTTCGATCGCAACGCAAGCAATCGTCATCAGGCGTAAGAAAGAGGAGGCACGCTGCAAGCTTACATTGACATGCTAATCACATTTACACAGTACATTTACATGCAATATTCTCACTTTAACATTACTTGCCCCGCCCCCCCACTTCGTTTATGACTGGGGCTACGCCCATCTCTAACCTTTAAAAGCAGCCTGCATCAAAGAGTACAACAACTTTGTTTCATCAAACCCATGTAAGCATTAACATAATTTTTTGATTAACGATTTAGAACCAAAATGATGCAAGGTTGCAGTAAAGGTTAAGAACCGCTGGCCTAGAGGTACTTTCCTTTTTTTCCCGAAGACTCACTAAGGATTGATGGCTACAATTGTCCCTAAGAGCAATTAATGTCAATTCCAGTCCCTAAGCGCTGCACTCATATCACCTTAATGGCTGTAACCCTTTCATAAAGTTAACATCGAATGCTGCAATTGAATAGCATACTAATTCCATTGGAAATGTTAAAACGTTTAAAAAGTAAAAATTATTACGTAATGATAATTTTTCCAGCAGATTTTGGTTATGCAAATCCTTTAACATTTCCGCCATGATATTTCATATGAAAGTATAACATTTGATAGAAATGCACAAAAATGTACCTAAAATAATACAACATTCGTTATACATTTAAAAACCATTGTTGTCGACTCCGCATACCAGGTCAATTAAGAACATACGAGTGCATAATCATCACGAGCATCAATGGACTGTCAAACAGTGACCTCGAGGGATGCTCTCCGCGAGTAATTCCTCCCGTCTTTAACCCCCGCCCCCCCCCCCAGCTCAACCTTTTCAACTAGATGTGCGGAGGAGGGCGGCGTTGACCCTTGCCTTGTTTGGGGACCCACAGAAGCTAAGTGCTAATGCCGAGACGGTCCAAGGGGCTGACATTTAGCGCTCGAGCGGACAACCAATGGCAGGGCCCTCTTGTCCAGCCAAACTTCTTGCCGCTTGCAAAAAAAGCGCCGAAAATGAACGGGGCGCTCCGTTTCTTGCGGCAAAAACTGGAACGCCATGGAACACGCCGCTATAGCTGACTCTGCCAGACCACCACACCACCCACACCAAACCGCACCGTGTACTTTTAACTCGAGTCGTGAAACTCCGCAGAGAGGCAACGCTCTCAAGGTGTGTTTTGTTGTTGTTGTTGTTGCTGTTGTTGCTGCAGGAGGCTATCTGTGCGAGTTGACGTGAGCGGTCTATGCGCGTGAAATCCGACTTTGTCTCGGCTCGGATGCTCGCCTGTCAGCTGCATAGAGCAGCACGGAGTGCTTGGCCGATGAACGTGATAATGACAGCAGCAACACATGTTTCTCCCCCCCACCACCACCACCACCACAAGCCTTAAGGGTGTTAGAGTCATTTACACTCAATCTGCTCATCTTAATGATAAAATAATGACTTTCTGCATAATTACGCCTTAAGCAAGCGAATACACACACAGTAAACAGTGTGTACCCAACCCGGCCCCTGCCGGGCTTTGCAAGTCCGCTCTGTTATTTTTTCGTTTCTTCCTCTCGTGCATTTGAAATGAAAAAAATAATAATAACCGAATCGTATGAATTTCTCCAGAAACATTATTGTAAAATAAGAAGCGTTTTAAATCCGATACGACGTCGTTTGCAACTTGGCTGCAGGCGTGCTTTGTGAGCCGTAGATTTTATATCCAACAGAGATTTTCTCATATTCTTGGTTCTTTAGGTAAAGTCACGTAGAAGGGAAATAATAAAATAATATGAATATAAAACAATAAAAAAAATAAAAATTATCACGACGTTTCGACTGCAACACAGGCAATCATCATCAGGTGTGAAATCCACAGCAAGAAAATTTGAAAAAAAATGTATTGCTGTGGATTTCACACCTGATGATGATTGATTGTGTTGCAGTCGAAACGTCGTGAGAATTTATATTTTTTTTATTGTTTTATATTTACATTATTATTTCCCTTCTACGTGACTTTACCGAAAGAACCAAGAATATGAATCCCTGCAGCCACGAAAGCTTTAAATCGAAAAGAGATTTTCTCGTTGCCAGGTGCCATCCAGAACGTGCGAGATTGGGGAGGCCTTCACCGAGCAGTGGATCTACCGTCGCTGATTGCGTCCCTGTGGTGCAGCGATTAAACAGTTTTACATTGGAACAGCTCAAACAAACATTTCATGCGTGTTGAACTTCTTTCGCGCCGTACGTAGTCACCCGTGTTAATCGAAGGTGCGTGCAAATCATATAGACATTCGGTGTGCTGTGCTCGTGACGAATTGGCACGTTCTGTTTACGAATTGGCTGTGTCGGGTGGTGGCGGGTTTTAACGACGCATTTATATATTTACGCGATTTCGCCCAAAAAAATCTGGATGAGGGATGATGTGGGACGCGAAAGCCTCCGACGTGGTAAACCTCCCTCCCTTCCCCAACTGGGGAACCGACCGGCATTGTGACGTGTGGTAAACACAAAACAACAACAACAACAACAACAACGACGCGACAATACGCTGACAGGGCAAGGTTGAGCATTGACTGCAGCAGCGGATTGACACTAAGGGATTGTCCTGGATATCGCATTTTCCTTTCGTCGAGGTAACACACGCGCGATGGTGCAATGGGGGGGGGGGGGACACACACACAATCACGTTAACTTTAAAATGGCTCTCACAATCATTTCAGCACAGAGAGAGAGGGGAGAGGAGTGGGGGGTGGAGGCAGGAGAGGAGGGGGGCAGCGGGGGCGGCGAGCTCAAGTGCCAACTTGAAAGGGAGGTGGGGGACATGAAAACGAACAGAGTGGGTGGTGGGAGGGAGGGAGGTCACTTCAAAACAGCGCGTTTCAAGGTGGCCGTGGGAGCTGTGATTGAAGTCAAACATCGCTCCGGAGAGACAGGGGCGAGCGGCGTGGCCACATTCACGTGTCGGTCGGCCAACAACTGGCGCGGCAGGGAGGGAGGGCGAGTGGAGACTTATTTCGTCACCTCTTTCTTTCTGATCTTAGGCCCTTGGGAGAGGGTGGTCGGTATTTTTAGTTTTATTTTACCCGGTAAGGCCCCACTGAGCTGCTATAAAGCTCTTGTTGTTTTCAGAAGCGATCAGGCCGCAAATGATAGCTCGACGAAGTGGCGTATTAATCATCGTGTGAAAATTTGTTGCAGGCCGAATATATATACTGAAAACACGTGACGTTAATTGAAACAAAAATGTGGAGGGGAAAATCCAAGAGGACCCGGAGAAAAAAATTCCATCTCCTCGCAGTGCCCCTTCCACCGCCGCTCTGTGTACGTCGATGCGACTTTCAAACGAGATGTTAACTACCTCGTCCGATACACAGGAGGTCGTGGGTTCGATCCTGACCCTGACGCCTGCTCTATATTTGGAGTTTGCGGTGTCTCTCTCCCCGTGGTGGTGTGGATTTTTCTCCGGGTCCTCCGGTTTTTCACTCCACATTCAAAAATACGCGTTCAAAGGATTTGGCTGCTATAAATTTCCACAAGACGATAAGCCACTTCGTTGAGCTATCATTCGTGGTCAGGTCGCTTCGGAGAAAATAGCTATATAGCTCAGTGGGGCCTCACCTGGTAAAATTATTTTTTTTAAATAGTCCACTGTATAGCATCCAGTCAGATCGTCGTCTTCATCTTCGCTGACCTGGCACGTCACTGCGCAGCATGCGCTGCGATTTGGTCGTCCCTGCCCATGGGTCCTCCCCGCAGACGGACTCAGGCTAGAGACGTTCTGCCACCTGCGACAAGGTATCAGCTAAAACACTTGTGAGAATTTTTCTACAACGCCACAAGAAATGTCCCTCCGGGCTCTGGAGACCACCTGGAGAAGATTCCAGGCACGAGTTGACAACGATGGCGAACAAGTGGAGACTCGTTGACTTTTAGAAGCTATGAATATATATGTATATATCATGTTACAGTGTGTTAGCCAATATTCTTCCATTAAAAACGATAGTCCCATGTAAGTGTTAACATTTTTTTTGAAGCACCCTGTATCATGAAGGCGGTAGCCGCCGCTTACTTTATTTCCAACAAATCGGATAGCCCAGGGTTTCCCAATCTCCAGTCTTCGCGACTCATCACGCTACGTTTTTTCGCTTTAACCAATTTACTCCCCGTTCACGAATAAATTATCCCGTTCCACGCTGCACGCGCCCGATGATTGTCAAACACGCCCCACGTGCCACGCTCAACGCCGCGCGCGCGCACGCTGAGATTTAAATCTTAATTCGAATCGGCTGTCCGAGCGCAAACAGCGTTGATTGATTAGCGCAGCACGTGGGGGGCGTGTTTGACAAATTATCGGGCGCGTGCAGCGTTGGAACGAGTTGAATTGAACGGAGCGTAAAGATTGTTAAAGGCGAAACGACGGCGCGTGGGTGGGTCGTGAGGGCTGCCGGGTTGGGACTACCCTGGGTGGGTTAAGCCATTCGGGGTCGACGGGCCTACCCAGGCCACGCACCCACCCACCCACCCAGGCGTGGGGCAAGAAGCACACTTCAGGAGAGCTCGCTTCACTCGGCCCGTGCTCAACGTTACCCGAATAATGACGTCGTCGCTGCACGCGTGCTGGAGTTCCCGTGGTCGCCGTCGCTCTTTGGAGGCGGCGCGAATTAGAACGTGAGCCCCCGAGTGGCGCTCGACGGCGACACGGGGAATAGAAGACGCGTCCCGTAGCGGTCTCGCATAGGTTATTCTGGCGCTGCCTTTCACAAGTCGAGAAATTCCTCCGCGAAAATATGGCACAATGTCAACACGGGCTGTCGGTGTGTGTGTGTGTGTGTAGGGGGTGGGGTGGGGGTTTTGCTTGGTGTGTGTGTGTGTGGATCGATCCGAATTCGTCGGCTCGCATCGGCGATATTACTGGGCATTTGTTGAAAATGAGCTTCATAGCTCATCGGATTTCTCCAGGATAAAAAAAAAGATTTTGATTAGAATGCGTCCCCCCTGCCCTGGGAACTACATCGTCTAAAATTAGATGATCGTTTTGATCACTCGACAAATTGGAAAAACACGAAAATAGTCGAGAAAAACACAATCCTCGTCTTGGTTTCCGCGTGTGCCACTGGACGGGAGGTAATGGGCAGAACTTAACGATATAATTGTTTTGCTGGGCGTGGCTTGCAAGGGGGTTTCCCGCCTTCGAGAAGCAAGGTTATCGGGGTGGCCCAATTGTTTTTTTAATGCGACCCGAATGATCAGTCTCGTGAAAGTAGTCTGCTCGTTAATTCAATAGATTGACTGACTACCTTATGTCATCGCAGCTGTACCTGTTACGCGTCGGCAACATTTCGGCATTGCACAATCTGGAAAGCAGGTGTGTTTTCTGTGCGCACATATCGCGCGATTGTGTGCAAATGTAAACTAACAATTGTTTAAAGTGCACTATCTTGATTTGCTACGGAATTGTATTTGGTTATAATTTTCACTCCGTTACATCATTCAAACTGTTGAGGGAAGTACGCGTGCTTGGGTGTGACTGCGTCCTGGCTAGAAAGCACGATGGGTGTCTGATTGTCAAGAAAAAATGGTTGTGGTTGCCAGCAATGAATGGAACGCGTCCGAATAAGGCATCCACGGAGGAGATGGAGTGATGAAATCGGCTGGTGTGTCCCGGTACTGGGTGGATTATTATGTCACGTGATCGCGAGCTCGCGGTGCATTGGAGGCAGCATTCATCCAGCAGTGATAATGACTCGAACTCGGTTACAACGATAACTGTAATAACACAATTACAACGCCTGATCACAGTTTGTGCTGATGTATGAATCTGCACAGCATCTGTCCTGAAGTCGCCTTTGAATCTTTAAAACAAAAATCGATATTAAAGCGTCTCTATCCATAGTTTACATCACATCTGAAATTTCGCTCCACCTATGGCATAGCCAGAGATATGTAAATCCCTTGCCTGGTGGGCTTTTCTCTCAAACGTGTCCTAAATTGCTATGGTTTCTCTTGACAATTCCACAGTGGCGTTGCGTGTACACGAGAGGGCTAAACAAAGCTGCTCTAACCACAGACATGCGGTTTAACACGGCCAAACGGGCCTTCTCGACGGTAAGATTCACTCAATTAACATTTAATCTCAGAAGCAGCGGCAGCATTTCCCACGTGTGCAATGACATCGCGCATAGCTGGAACGCATTATGCACATGCGGTACAGTTGTGTAATTGAGAGAGAGAGAGAAAACCCCCTGGGCGTGTTTGACCTCACGCCCACCGTGCGGGTCGACATTGAACGCACAAGAGCACTGCTGAGTTTTGACCGTTTGGCATTATAACACAAATTGTGCATCAATTCATGAATCGCTTCGACCGTTGTAGAGAATATAAATAACAAAATAAATATCCAGACAATGCACCCCCTTCCCATATAGGTCCCTGAACTTTAATTTTTTTTTAAAGTATTTTTTAAACTCCATCAGCCTGCGTGGCCCACCTGGGAGTGCAATAATTCCAGTAGAATTTGTTCAACACAAGCAAACCATGGATTCGTTCCGACGTGCAGTGTATCATCAGCAGTCAGGCCTACTTTTAGCAATGATGGTTAACTGCCCGACGTTCAAAGGCAACTCTATATTAAATACAATTATTTAAGTAGACTGTCCATCCAAGGTATATATGGTGTAAATTGCATTATGTATCTTCGCAGATGTATGTAATCCAAAAAAACGCGGAGAGGACAGCGCATTTATGAACACTCCATGAAACAAACATGAAGAACATAGGCCACACAATGTGTTGTTGTGTTCATGCGTGTTTTTTTGTTGCAATTGTTTTAAACGTGGAAAAGGAAGAAGGGATAGAGAAAGGGAAACATTAATGGAATTATCTTCTTAGGTTTTTTCGGTAAAGTCACGTAGAAAGTAAAATAAAATAAAAAACAAAAATCACGACGTTTCGGAGGCAACACAAGTTTTTTTTTATTTTTTTTATTTTACTTTCTACGTGACTTTACCGAAAAAACCTAAGAAGATGATTCCTTGCAGTCACGAAAGCTTCAAATCTAGAATTAATGGAATTATTATGAAATGGTCTTCGTTTCCTCCCAAACCAGATAAACTGCCAACCCAGAGTGGAGACTGCATTAAGCTCGTGTACTTTATAAAAAACTGATTTGGTGGGCAGGTAGGTACACACCTGAGAAAAGGTGATGTCTGTCCGCGGATGCATTTGTGAAAATTAGACGCACGCACACTCGCGCCTTTAATACGCTGGCAAATAATTTAGTTTGTGGCACATGAGCCGGCTTAAAAAAAAAAACACAAGCTGCTGCCTCCTAAGCCTGCGGTCTGCACCAGATCCGTGTTGCTGTTGTTGCTTCGTGTAATCGTCGTCTGCTGTGAATCGACGTTAAACCCTCGTGGACTGCCGAGGGCTCTTTCGCGAACCCCCTTTTCAGTCGAAGCGATTCGCGGGGGGGCTCGAAGCGCGTTCAGCACACCCGCTCCGTTCCACCACGGGCAGTTTGGGGCCCACTCCGGGCTTTACGTGGCGCCGTGCGCGGAGACGTTCGCCAAAGCGTAAAAAAAAAAAGTTGCCCGGATGCTGATTGTCTTACCGGAGTGGAATATATCACGCGTGCGTCACAGATGCACGATATCGGTAACATATTAAATTGCCCCGCGATGTTAATGCATTTCCATTGTAAATGAATAATGCAGCACAGACATTAAACGTCTCCGTGCTGAAGGAGAGGATTGGGAGCAGGGATACGCGATGCAATGCTGTCTACTGTATAGCGTGTGGGTGTATGAACGATTATATGACTGAAGAGTTGTTGTGTGGTTTTTTTCATTTAACTTTTTTGTCCCCCCACCCCCAACACGTATACAATTTTCTGTCTACCGTGTCGTGTCACGAGCTAAACGAACTCCCATTTGGAACTATCGCGTCATCTTATTGTCGGAGAACAGCCTCTTGAAGATGACATCACAACACGAATGGGAAGTCCTCGAACAAGTCTTCAATTCACACTGGGTGGCATCATTCTTTGTTTTAATCCGCCCTTTTGTTGAATAAAAACATGAAAACAAAGCATTGAAATAACTCGTCTTCAAGATGGTTCTGTTTGATCCTTTGTTTGAATTCAGGCAGCTGGCTTCCTGTAATTGAACTGAGATCTCATATGTAACGGGTTGATTGTCTCTGCACACAAAAAAAGTCCCATTTCTATTACATTGGGTTTTGTCAAAGGTGAAACGTAGAATTCCCATTTTCAGTTTGACAGGCACGCGATGAACACCTCTGTGACATGGCAGACGAAAGTAAACCAAAGCACCGGGGCCATAGTGTGTGTGTGAATAACAAAATTAAAGGTCACTTAAAAGAATCTCCGAAGGAGTTCTGTGATATCATCTTCCGCAGGCCGCTTTCTCACACAGGGTGATGCACTGCTCGCCGTGAGGGCTCTGAATGGACGCCGCTAACATGAGGCCGAGCCTCTGCAACACGCGACAACAACACTCATTGCTCGACAATCTACAGCGATTCGTGCAGAGTGCATGCAAATTATACGCTAATGTTACATCTAAGATAATCGAGCGAAGAAAAAAACTGTACAAACAGTAAACAAAAAATAGAAAATACAAAATGAGACGTTAAAACGAGACGTAGACGACAAAGCGAAGACTTCTCGAATCGAATTGTGCCCCTCGGCTCACGTCAAAATGAAATGGAGGGAGCAAAATATTCAAAACACACATTGTGCAGAGTCCCCCCCCTTAATTGCCGGCAGGTCAGCAAACGGCTCCGAACGTTCTGACGCGAGTTTTCCACATTAGCCGCCCTGGGGTGTGACCCAGGTAAAGGAGATTAAAATACGAAACGCAAATGACCGTTTCCAGCTCGGCCCAAATTGCTGTTTGCGCGCATGAGGAAAGTGGAGCACCTGGTGTGCGGTGGCGTAAGATCAATTGTTGCAGTCGCCCGCACGCGTGGAGTCGCGTTTCTCGAGCGAACTACATCGCCGATGAGTAGTTTCCAGGGTGTCACAGTCCACTAGGAGCCACTTGCCCGCGAGACGATTAGTCTCCGAGAATCCGTTTGGAAAATCGACCTCCCCCCCCACCTAGAATGTAGAGAGTGCTGTTTTTTTGTCATCACCACCATCATCATCATCATCATACAAATGCAGCCACGCAGCAAGTAACACAAATAAAGGCGCAGCACCGCAATTGCTGGCTCGTGCCACCGTTTGACGACGGGCCTCCACTAGAGGGAGCCTTAGAGAGCCCCTTCAGAGGGGCGTTCGGCCTACTCTTCCACGTTGAGACGTCACGGCGATGGACCAACTGTGGTGTAGCCATGTACACTGCTGGGTGGACAAAGGCGGTGGTGAGATGAAGCAATTTGCACGGCTGCGTCAAGTGCTGCACCGGGATGAATGGACCGGCGACGTGTGGATTGCAAGGCCAGGGGGCTCACCGTGGCACCGTGGCAGCATCCCTCCGAACGAAACGAGCGAGCACTCGTGGACAGCGAAGCGGACTGTGGGTAACCCCGCACAGCTACTGAAGGCAGACCGGAATAGCACTTTGCGTGTTGTTGTTAAATAAAGAGGCAGGTTTTAATGCTGTTGAAAAGCTGAACTTTAATAAAAAAAATTACCGTAGCAATAACGAAACGTATTGAAAAAAAACATTTTAAAGCAAAATTAAGTGTGGAGAGAGGTGCCTTTGAGAGACAAATAAGAACGCGTGTATTAGAGAACATACGCAAGCACAGGATGATGGCCCACAGGCAAGAATAACTACAAGAAGTGGCAGCCGAGGATCGGAACTCGTCTGAGAAGACGTCCCACCAAATAGCAGCGATGAAGTGAGCTCGTGTGCAGGGTGCTCGGTGGATCGCGACATCACAGGATTGTGGGCGATGGCGTGGAATGATCATGGCCGAGGCTCAAGACAAATATTCCCCCGTATAGCCTGAACCGACTGTTGGAGCAAGTGTTGCTAGCGAGCACCTATGAAGGCCAGAACGGCACACGAGGGGATGGGTTGGCCAGCACCACGCCCGGCCGCCTTTGTCTCCCCAGTGGCGATGTTTACACACCGCATCAGATACTCATTTGAGGCCCAGTCGACATAGGGAGGCCCAGGACTGGTTCAGATAATCGCTACTGATTATGGCCGTGAGCGGGAATCGAACTCGAGTCACCAGGTTCGTAGCGCAGTGAGCTAACCACTACACTACACGCGCATTGATCGCTATGAATCAACAGCAGTGGGTGATATGCAAACCGGGCACGAACCTCCCCTCCACCACTCACCCACATTGACCAGCGTGGTGAAGTATGGTCAAGAAACCCATGTGACCAAGATGCTATGGGGATTTCTTCATCCGACGGTGGATTGAACACAAACCCTCCGACGTAGTATTTTCACTAAAACATGTATTTGGGCCAACTGATTTCAGCCGAAGTAGTTGGAGCCAAATTAACCCTGGGCTCCTCCTGCTATATGGTTCAGTTCTTTGCAAATGTGGCGGGTGCCCTGGAAGATATCTTGGGAATCGGACACTTACAAGAAATACATCAAAGCAACATGTACCTGTGCTCGAACAATTTTGAGAGGAACTCAATGTGGTCCCTCGACACGTGCTCCACTTATCACATCAGATCGCTGGCATAATCGTCATCCACACACTCATGGCACTGGGAATTGAGAGGCATTTCAATCCAAGGGCATTGCTCACACGTTGACTTGGCTGGCTTCCCTCGGACAGACGACTTTCCGAAACTGAAGTACACACCCAGGGTGCTTTGGCCACCAACACCAATGCCGTTGATTGGCCTGGCGTTGGTCTGGTGCTTGCCGTCAGATCAGCAAAGCAGCCTTTCATGCCAGAGCATTAGCGAAAAGGCGCTGTTTATGTCACGTGAGATCACAATGCTGCGTGTGTAATGCGCGCAGTTTCTCTGCGTTCGGAGGCAGAGGTGTCACCAACTCACAGAAGTTGAAACATTGCTGTGAGTTGGTGACGATATTATTTTAGTGGCGATACTATTTTATGCAGCAGCAGCAGCAACAACAGCCGCAGAACAAATGAGTCCATCATCATTGTGCAGAAAGTGTCCGAGTGTGTGTCCTTCTTGCCGCTCGTGCTGTTTCTGCAACGTCTGCGTCTGTAATTGCTATCGACTCAAACCAAACACGGTAATCGTTGTTCGCGTTTAAAATGCAATTTAGGTAACATTGCAACGTTAATATAATCTATAACTATAAATATATTACCACAAGACGTTGCCCTGGTGTAACGGTTAGCACACCGGACTTGCAATCCAGAGGTCACCTTTCGATCTCCCGGCCTGGCAGTTGCAAGTTTTCTCACATCGCCGGCGACTTTGTCCACCCAACAGTACGCGTGGATGCACCGCAGTGAGTCGATCGGCAAGTCGCGTGCGTGGAGTGTAAAGTGTGGGTGCCCGTACAATACAGGGTGCTTAAAAAAATGTTTAAAATGTTAACGCTTACATGGGGCTATCGTTTAGCGTCTAAAAGTCAAAGAGTCTCCACTTGTTCGCCATCGTTGTCAACGCGTGCCTGGAATTTTCTCCAGGTGGTCTCCACATTGCTCGTGGTATTGTTGCAAATTCTCACAAGTGTTGAAACAAATTCTAGATTTGAAGCTTTCGTGACTGCAAGGATTCATACTCTTAGTTCTTTCGGTAAAGTCACGTAGGTAAAAAATGAAATTAAAATTAATAAAAATAAAACAATAGAATCACGACGAAGTGATGCAGCAAATCTGGCTGTGACGGTCCCACCTGATGACGGAGACTTGTGTTGCCTCCGAAACGTCGTGATTTTATTGTTTTATTTTTTATTAATTTTAATTTCATTTTTTACCTACGTGACTTTACCGAAAGAACTAAGAGTATGTTGAAACAAAGTTTTTGGAGCACCCTCTATTTGAAGACGTCCGGCCAACGTAGAATATTCGGCCCAAACACGCTCAGTAGGGGCTCTCTCGGACTCTCTCTCCAGCGGAAAGCCCTTCGGCCAGCAACGCCGTGAGCAAAGCAAATTGCAGGTCTGCCCCTTTAACCGCACACCTCAAGACCAGCTGTAAAGTCACCCGAAACCAGGCGAAAAGCTTCCTATCGTGCACAACGGAAGCGCTTATAACAACAACAACAACACAAAATCACCGACGGACGCACAACTGCAAAAATGTGGTGATCACGGTTCGACGCCCACACCCAAAGGGACATCACAGCGCACACCGCCGGTGCGCGGAGGGAGATCGGCGATGCTGGATGCGAGTAAATAAATCACCTTGGAGCAGGAGTCGGCGGGCCAATGGGTTAATAACACGCGGAAAAAGGGGCTACTGTCACGTGCGTGGAGCAAATGCGTTGTTGGTGTTTCATCTCGTGGAGTGGACCTTGCCACAGCTGCGGCGTGGATCACGTCATCGTCATCATCATGTGCCCGTAGCTGTGGGGCCGCGACATTAGCAATATGCTAGATTCGTCAATTTGTTGACGATGAAAATTCGGACCGTGGAAGTGTGCAAGCGTAGAGGCTTGATAATCCTCTTGGCTAGATAGCTCGCGGTCAGTGACAAGATATTGATCTAAGCGTAGGGGATAGCGATGTCTTTATCAGTGTTTCTTTTTTTTTTGGTCTCACCAGGAATCCATTAATCTACACGTGGCGCGGTGAAGTCATCAGTATGGAGCACCGCATCGCTCTCTTTGCACCGAGCTGATGCTGTCGATCCTGCGTGGAGGTGCATTGGCGTGCGGCGGCGATAATCCTCGGAGACACACTGTGATGGGGGTTTAAAAAAAAACAAGTTTTAGTTTAAATGTCAATACGAATCATTGTGACACGTGCATTTTAATACGTAGACGAGATGATGGGCTAGATTATGCCCCTTATCGCCACGCTCGGCTTTGTGAAAATGCCTCGCAATCAGACATTGGCTACGGTAAAATGTTCGGGCATTGCAACGTGCCGAGAGGATCATCATCATCAGCCACGATCGATCCACTGCTGGACTAAGTCCTCCCAAAAAGCCATTGTCGTCTCTCATTCCTGCACTGGAACGAGTATAATTACTTGTCTACCACGCAAAGCCACACTTTTATCAGGAGGGTCCTGGCATTGCATATTTTTAACAATGGACCGAGCACACTGCACGTGAACTGATTTAATCACTATATCTCTGCAATGGACATCCTCGTGGGCATGCTCTCTCCTTTGGCTTGGGATCTGTCGTGAGTCTCAACCACTGCGGCCATCTCTTTGGGTGACGTCACCTGCCCTCACCTGGCTGAGGCTTTGCGGCCTACCCCTGGTAACTCCTGTTTGCGCACAGACCTACACTGGAAGTGTGGAGATGTAATGCCTCGTGCGGTTCCATGGTATTTCAGATAAACATTGTATCGAGACCTGGGTCCAGTTTTGATATAATTTACCGATGTTAGTTGTGGTCAGGAATTGAACTCAGTTCGCCAGATTCATTGTACAGGACATCAACCACTGTTCCGACTAAAGGTTCCCTCTCGAAAGGCTTAGCATGAGACTCCCAAGATGTTTTGTCATGCTTGAGATCACACAGATCGAGTTCAACTCGCTTTGTTTTCGTATATCAGTGTGCTATCCACTGCGCAACCACTCACCATGCATACACATACGCACATACCGCATCCTCCGTAACGCGACCCATTTTTCCCTTCTGCATTTGAAAACAAAAGTTTGGGGTGCCTCTTGTCGTCCGGTTGGTGCGTGACCGTGGCCATGTTCGTATAACTTATTTGACGCCGGTCACAAGTTGTGACGATTGTCTGAACCGGCCCTGGGCCTCTCCCTAGGTCGACTCAGCCTCAAATGAGTACCTGCCGCGGTGTCAACACCTCTATGCGCAGTATGTATCGTGAACTTCTTTCGCGCCGTGTGCGCAGCCAACCAACCGCGCTAATCGGAGGCGACACCACCACCGGGGAGACAAAGGCGGCCGGGCGTGGCGTTGGCCACCCCCCGTCGTGTGCCCTTGCCTCCCTGCTTCACGGGGTGGTGGGTGATGCTTTTCGGCCTCACTGAAGCAGCTCTGATAACAGCGGCCACGGCAGAAACAAAGCCCGCACCTGCTGACGGCCGATTAAGGCTGCTGGTGGTAGCGCGCTGTGAGTACACACGGGGAGGAGAGGGAGCGAGCGGGGGGGGGTCTAAAAATAGCGCCGAGGTTGGGGGGAAGGGGAGCACAAAATAAAATGAGTAATTTATCTGCGACCTTCTTGACACCACGATTTGTCCGAGCCACGATGCTAATCGAGATGCGAGGGGCGGGTTGCGGGAGGGGAGGGGTAGTGGTTGAACACGTGCGCGTGTGTGTGAATGTATGTGGGGAGCGGTAGCGTATTCCCGCTCATGGGCAACATCAGTGACGGAAATCTGGGCCTCCCCTAGGTCGACTCAGCTGAAAATGAGTACCTGATGCGGTGTGGCCAACCCGCCCGCCCCTCCTCGTGTGCCGTGCCTTCATAGGTGCTCGCTGACAGCACTTGCTTCTACAGACTGTTCAGGCTATACGGGGGATCTTTGTCTTTGAAAGTTGAACTTCCTCCGTGCGTCTGAGTGGAAACACAATAGCGTGTATTGATACGGGGTGATCAATCCATAGATTGACCACCGAGATGTAATATTACACGATTTTTTATCCACAACGTGACCAATATATATTACGTTAGGCACAAAGTGCATCGTGCAGAGTTGGTTAAAGATACAATGTGTGGATTGAGGTGGGAGACACGGGAAAGATTTGAATGAAAATGTTGTAAAGAGGCTGATCCATATTTCCAGATACACCTGAAATAATATTAAGAGGAAAGCAATTATAACTCCAGCACTTTACCGTATATAGCGAACAACCTTTGACGGCTCTGACAATTTTAGCTTGAATCTCTTAACGCTTTTTTTGCTCAAAATAGCCGTCGTCTTCGCAATGCATTATTCAATCACCTTCATAAAGAGGGTCATTGGAAATCAGTGGGGTATCTGTATACGGATCACCGTGTGTGTGGATATCAAACGATTGGGGAGTGGTAGTGTAGCGGTTAGCGCGCCGCGCTACGAACCTGGCGATCCGAGTTCGATTGCCGCTCACGGCCAACATCATTGACGATTTTCTGAACCGCTCCTGAGCCTCCCCTAGGTCGACTCAGCCTTAAGTGAGTGCCTGGTGCGGTGCGTAAAAATATCGCCTCTAGGGAGACAAAGGCGGCCGGGCGCGGCGCTGGCCACCCACCCCGTCGTGTGCCGTGCCGGCCTTTATAGGTGCTCGCTAACAGCACTTGCCTCAACAGTCTGTTAAGGCTACACGGTGGATCTTTGTGGTTTAACATAACGCGTCGTGACATACTGAGATTATGGGCGAACAAATCGGGATGCATGTTGGGGACCAGGTGCAAAATAAGACACGCTTCCATAATCATCGATTTTCTTTCCACTGCTGGATGAATGGATATCTCTCTCTCTCACGTGGCTATCTCCTTTAAAAATAAAATAACAATATTTCAAATCAACTCCGGTCAGTTTCCATTCACAAACGGATCGATGTCTCTCCACACGACGTCATCTGTTAATTTGTGCGCCACTGCCAACGTGCTATCACCAAATGGTTTGCTCTACACTGCGACTGTACGGCAGTCACCGCTTTTTTTAATCTTTTCCACCAGCACTGCCCAAGCATCTGCTGTGGGATGCGGGTGACGTCAGCACGCAAATTTGCACGGTGACGTCGACACACGGTTGGTGCGCTGTGGTGACGTCACCGCGCACTTCGACAGGTAGGCAGCCAGCCAGCCAGCAAACCTTTTCTGAAAAATAGTATACTGTAATTCTGTGTCTATGATGTGATACTTCACCACGCTATATTCAGTGCAGGATGGCGAAATTGTTGGGATGTAGTGGGTGGTGGTGGGGAGGGAGGCCAGCATCTGATTCTGATGTTTCAATTAATGTTCGGGAATGGAACTCGGGTTGGACAAGGTTCACAGTTGCAGTGCGATAACCAACTCTGCAACGAGAGAGCTTGCGCTCTCGAGTGTAGACGGAAACATGACCCTGTCTGTCCAGACGAGTTGGTGGTTTAAATAAAAACAATGAAAAGTGTCACTCCGGCAAAGGGGGATGTCCATGTAAGAAACGAGGTCGATTACAATTTGTTTTTACTTGACCAGGTTGTAAGGTCCACTGAGCTATACCCCACAAATGATAGCTCAATGGAGTGGGCTTATCATCGCGTGGGTAATTTACAGCAGCTGCATCTCTCGAAACGCGCGTTGAATCTGAATGTGGAGGAGAGAAAAAAACCGGAGGACCCGGAGAAAAATCCACGCGACCACCGGGAGAGCATGCAATATACAAGGGTCAGGGTCGGGACCGGTATCGAACCCACGACCTCCTGCATACCGGGCGAGGTAGTTAACATCTCGCCATCACGGAAACCTCAAAAATGCCACCGCACCCTCAGTCACGTTCTAATTCTCAAAACGATTTTAACCACCGATATTTAATCGGCGACGCGCATCTACGAGTTACTTTATTTAGACGCGAGAGGAGCAAGACGTACGCACGAAAAAAAAAACACTCGTGTTCCAGGTGAGGATCGAACTCACAACCTCGGCATGCCTCGGGGCAGCAAGGCACTGCTCTATAAGTACCGCGCGCTAGCCGATTGCGCCACTGGAACTGCGTGCTCGCTGCGGTGACCGCGGGCAGATTTCCTTGGCTCCAGCACGCGTTGTGTGTCCTCGGAAGCGTTTCACGACGCATAGCCGCGTTGCGAACGTTCGCGTTTTGACGTCATCGTCCACGGCCGACGACGACGAATTATTTTAGCGCTGGTTTTTATCGCGACCCATTCGTGAATTTTGCCCGGTTTTATCTCGAGCATAAGTCCCTAGCGGTAACACATGGCTGGCTTGTCTTTGCCCCACCCGTGTTACAGACAGATGGGGTTAGCAAGTTAATGCCGTCCACCGAAGGTTGCATGCGTGAAGACGCACGGGTTGGAAGTGCGTAGTCGTCGCGCGTATGTTGAAAGGAAGACTTCAAAAACCTGCCACTGACCAGCGTGGTGAAGTATGGTCAAATAAACACCAAGACTCGCACAGCTTGGGGAAGCCTTCATCCATCAGCGGATTGACAAAGGAGCCGTACATGTACGCGTTGAAAGGGAAATGCTAATTATTTATTCAGAAAAAAAACTTTAATGAGTCACAACACTTGTTTTTAGGAGGGTACTGTATGATTGGAATGCTTTGTTAGACATTGACTTGTATTTGTTACTGAATTCGCAAAAAAATGTCTCTGCTTGTTCATTTGGTTGCCGACCTCTGCTCTAAGACCTCCCCCCCCCCATCGAATTTACGAATTATTACAAAAGGATTGCTCCAGATGAGGCTCGAACTCACAACCTCGGCATGTCTCGGGGCAGCAGGGCACTGCTTTATAAGTACCGCGCGCTAGCCGATTGCGCCACTGGAGCTCTCGGTGTCTGAGCACGACTCCAGCTCTCGTGTGCATCGGCAGCAGCATCCTGGGTGACGAACAAACTTATGGAAGGGATGGGATGTGTGCGTCGTCTCACGAGTAGGCGAAATGAGACGTTGCACAAAGACGTGCTATGAATTTTGGGGAGGTAGGTGACGGAGTGCTCTTGCCAATAACATCTTGTAATCTAGCAGCGTCGGACTCAATGCATATCCTCATCCTCAATATCACTTCTCCCCCCACGCTCTTAACCCACCGTTGCACGTCTCCAGCAATTCGCGTACTCGTGAGACGACGCGCACACATCCATCCCATCCACGTGTCTGTTCCATCATCCGTGCTGTAGTTGCTGCACACGAGGGCTGGAGTCGAACTCAGCTATCGAGAGCTCCAGTGGCGCAATCGGCTAGCGCGCGGTACTTATAAAGCAGTGCCCTGCTGCCCCGAGACATGCCGAGGTTGTGAGTTCGAACCTCACCTGGAGCAATCCTTTTTTTGAATAATCGTCACTTCGATATTTTTATTTTAGAGCAGAGGTCGGCAACACATTGCCAAGAAGATAATTATTTTATTCCGAATTCGGTAAAAAACAACAACCCAATATCTCAAGAGCCGCAATGCACTGTGTGGTGAATACGAGAGGGTGGTTCCTTAGTAAATAACGTCACGAAGGGAGCCGCAGTTTGCCGACCCCCTGTTTTAGGACAACTTAAGCAAGTAAATTGTCTAACAGTCGGTCGACGACCTTCACACAGCCCTGTGTCGTCAGATGCCGTTAGCCAAGCGGGGGTTTCAGCTTGGTACTTTTAGTTCTTTCGGTAAAGTGACGGAGACTTGTGTTGCCTCCGAAACGTCGTGATTTTATTATTTTATTTTTATTAATTTTAATTTCATTTCTTACCTACGTGACTTTACCGAAAGAACTAAGAGTATGAATCCTTGCAGTCACGAAAGCTTCAAATCTAGTTTCAGCTTGGGTTCAGGTGCTTGCTTGCTTGGATGGATGGATGGGTGACCGACCATCCCGGGTCTCGCCAGATGTTGGTCGGTGTGAGGCTGCGTGCACAGGAATGTGGCAGAGCTGAGTGTCACACACATGTCTACGTAACCTTGCATTCGTGGTGGGTTTTCCCCCTGTGTTTGTTCGTCACCCAGGATGCAGTTGAGCTTGGGTCAGGTGCTTGGGTCACGTGCTTGTGTTAGGTGCTTTGGTCACGTGCTTGGGTCAGGTGCTGGGGTCCGGTGCTTGCTTGCATGGATGGGTGCCCGACCATCCGGGTCTCGCCAGATGTTGGGAGGCGTGAGGCTGCTTGCCCAGCAAGATGGCAGAACGGAGTGTCACACACGTGTCTACGTTACCTTGCATTCGTGGTGGGTCTTTTTCTTCCGTGTTTGTTCGTCACCCAGGATGAAGTTGCTACTTTTCGAGCAGTGATCTGCTGTCCCCCGAGACGTGTCGAGGTTGCGAGTTCGAGCCTCACCTGAAACACTTAAAAAATGTTCATCTTGCGCCCGTAGATGTGTATAATCGATGAAAATTATCGTGGGCAAAATATTTTTGGAGAGTTCTTTGTTTTATTTTATTTTTACAAATTATGGTGGCGTTCTAGATGTCGTCTTGGGCAATATCGCTCACTGGTTCTTGTCAATCGGGGTCCTAGGGCCTTGTGGGCGCACAAAAAAATTATCCCGAACTTTACCTTTGTAGAGCACACACACACACACCCCTCACTGTATGCATCATGCAGGAGGGGCCATTACCCGAGAAATCACCTCTCACGTCTTTCGATTAGCACGGTTGGCTACGTACGGTGCGAAAGAATTGCAACGTACGCACGTAAGTGAGTGTTATTAACGAATGTGTTGAGGTCTCTTTGTTATTTGTGCTTGTGCACCACTGCCAACGCAGGATCACCAAACAATTTAACATCCAAAAGCATCTTTGATTATCAGGAATATACTTTTTTTTATAATCTCCGTACAATGACGTTCCCCATAAACCCAAGTCTTCTTACCAAATCACACACAACGTGCCCGATCGCATTATTGCCCGCAAGCTAAGCAGGAATCTTCCCCCGTGTACCCAGCATTGATGGTGTGGGCGCTGCAATTGCGAGCAGGAGATGTCAATGCTGAGGGCCAGCCCGTCACAACGTGTGGCGGGTTTATCCTCCCATTCGTAAAGTCACGATGTAGTTAATGGCCAAGCGCCGCAATGCACTATACTCCTGCTCGCGAACGAGTCTTGAGAATTAGTGAAGTGTTTCTGGATAAATAATTCGCATTGTTGAGACAACTAGGTGCTATGGGTCAAGGCACTCCGTCAAAATGAAGGAGACCTGCCCGTCTGCAGAGCCAGTAGGCCGATGAATTAAACAACATTTTATCTGCATGTGGAGACCAGAGGATAGATTATTATGAAAACTGAACTTTTGCTTGACTGAGAACCCCCGGAATGAATAACGCCGTTACCGTCAGCTCGATAGGACTGAACTTCGAGACCTGTCTCAAAATGAATTTCTTCTGAACTCTCTTACCACGTGCCATTATGTTTTAAACAATACATATTCATTCTAAGCGGAAGAAGCAATGGCGCAGTGGTTAGTGCACTGCGCTATGACTCCGAGCCACGGCTGTTGGTTGACATCAGTGACGAGTGGCATCTGAACCGGTCCAGGGTCCTGACCCTTCACCAACCAGCGCTGACCAGCGTAGTGAAATATTCTCACACAATAGCAATGCCCGACACGGCGTGGGGACACCTTCAGTCATCAGCGAATTGACGGATGACTTCATCTTACATTCCTTCTGATTATCAGTGGACACGACTCCTCAATAAAATGCCCCAGGTCGTGCAGATAGCCAAGGTGTCCTTGCGAGACAGAGACTGCGCGTTAGACGCGTTCGAGGCGGAGTGTTCCATGTTCAGCGAGCGCCGTTGTTACCGAATGAGCGGGCAAATACATCGCGTAATTGGATCACACTGCCTGGCGGTTTCCATTCACAAATAGGAAGCCACACGCGGACGTACATCAAACGTTCCCGACAACAGCATCCAGACGCAGCGGAGTTGATATGAAGCGTCTCTCTCTCGAGCACTGTGAGTGTCGTGGATTTTATTTTGGGGATGTGGCCGAGAGACACCCGCAACACATTTGGGAAAGGAAAAATAAATCGAGGTATTTTTTGAGGCCGCGATTTTTTTTTCTCTCACTTCAACAGAGGTGACATCAACGCTGACGATTGTGCTGACGACGGAACATTTAAATACACGGCGGCGCACGGGCATCCGCATCGGGAACGAGTCGGTGGCCACGCGGTAGTTGTGTAGATTTCATAGAATTATAGTGACAGTAGAACGCTTCTTATGTCCGTGATGAAGTGTGGGGGGAGCAGACTTCGCTGGTCGTGTCCTTAATCAATTACCGGGAGCCAATCGCGAGGTAGGTGACCCACGGCGGATTACTGCTTTCGGGAGCCAATGAACGAGAGCGCGTTAGGTCGTTGGTGTGCCCCCCAGGTCCCCCCAACGTTTTAATTTGCGAGATGCAATTTCAAAATAAAAGTCCCACTAGATGGCAGTATCGCGTTGCAAAAAAAACGGCTAGCAGTCGTTTTCTTTGTTAATGTCGTTGTGGCTTTATTCAGAAGTTGCTTTTATTTTGACACAAGAGAGGGTTATCCCTGCCTGATGAAAATAAATAACTATACATTTAAAAACGCGTTGTTTTATTAGAGTAAATACATTGTACTCAAGCGTTACCCACAATCCATCATCAACGACATCATCATCATCACCGTGCGCGTCTTTGTTTACGCATCCACCTCGACCGCTCTGATATTTGTGTTAATGCCACCCGCCGTCATATCGACTTCTCAAACAGCAGTATGTTGTATGTACATGTATGTTGAACTTCGTTCGCACCGTACGTAGCCAAACGTGCTAATCGGACGTGCGGAGAGGGCGGGGGGGTGACAACAACCCAAAGACAAAAAGCAGTTCGAAAGGAATGAGTTTTCAATTTCATGATTTAAAAGTTGCATTGCTCCAGTGGCTTCCTAATATCGGAATGGAGAGTGTTCCAGACGGCCTCAGGAGCGCATCTCATCACACACCTGGGATTCATATAAATGGCCAAATGCATTCGCATCCCTGCACAAAGTAGCGGTGCGTGCGCACCACGGGGAACAAGTGGCGAAGATCGCGTATGGGGCCGTCCATAAATGACGTCACGCACCTGGGAGGGGGGGTCAGACATTTGTGACGATGTGTGACGAGGAGGGGGGGGGGGTTGAGAAATGTGACGTCACATCGACATGCGCAACTTTAAATAAATATAGACAATAAGTTCTACTTAATTAAACATACTTTTTGATAAATGTTTTCTCCTACAACATCAGAGTGCAGCGCCACATTAAATACGCACTACAATGACGATAGTTTAAAGCGATTTGAAGCATGTTTTTTTTGGGGGGGGGGGCTGAGCTTTGTGACGTCATATTTGAGGGGGAGTTCTGACTTTTTGTGACGCCGTGTGACGAGGGGGGGGGGGGTCAAAAATCGTCCAAAATCGCGTGACGTCATCTATGCACGGCCCCTATGTATGTACGCTGAACTTCTTACGCACCGTACGTAGCCGACCGTGGTAATCGCAGGTGAAGAGCAATCGAGGACTTAACCACCCTTGCGGCGCGTTCCGCCGCGACCCCTCCAGTGCGTCAGGGCGCGCGGGACAACCCCGAACTCGCGTCGGAGAGATGCGCGCTTGAAGACACCCGGTGGATCGGCGCGCTCTCGATCGGCAGAGGAGAAGGGGGAAGGTCGTGAGCGTGGACTTGGAACACGGGGGACAGGAAGCCGGCAGCACGGATGGCTTGGGGGGGCAGTGGGGAGAAGAGGGGGGGGGGGACTGGCACAGCGGGCAGCAGCAGATAAGTAGTGACTTCCCATCGACTATGCGGAGGCTGAGTGAGGGTTTTGAGCAGGGCTTAATTTATCATGAAATAACAATTAGAAATAATCTTGGACCACCCCTAAAACCGCCGTCTACCGTCCTCCACCTATCCAGACATCTGGAACGAGGGCGGGCTGATATTTTCCGGTGCGTATCCCCGAACAGCGCCGGGTCGAACGTAAGCCCTGATTGCGGGGTTAGTAGGAGTCGTAGTAGGAGTAAAATACCTCTGTCCGCATGTAAGCCCTGATTGCGGGGTTAGTAGGAGGAGTAGTAGGAGTAAAATACCTCTGTCCGCATGTCTGGCTTCCCTCGCGCCGATCGATGTCGAGCCAACCTCGTTCGCGCACGCGTCAGCTGACGACCAGAGACAAGCCTGGCCACGCTAATTCCACCGTCGTCGTCGTCGTCATCATCGTCGTCGTCGCCGTCAAAGTCGGCAGCAAAGCGCGTTCACGCCTCCCCGTGCGCCGCGTGACGTCCGCGCGCCCTTGTGTCCGTCATGCGAAAAAAAGGGCGAGCGCTCGAGTGGAGCGGCCGGCGCACGCGTGCCGCCTCTATCCCGTTATTTAAAATAAAAAAAATAAAAAAGCGACACGGCCGGCGTGCTCCTTGTCACGTGTACCGGCCGCTCCGATGAGTCGATGAGCCGCCTAGAGAGTGCGAGGAGAACGTGAGAGCGTCACCCGTGCCCTCCCCCCCCCGCGGCTTCCAGCCCCACTCACCCACCCACCCTACTCTCCACAGCACCTCCCCAAGCCGACGCTTTCGCCGCCCCCGCCACCACCGCCACCCCGCCCCCCGCAAAGGGCGAGAAACGCGAGCGGGGAACACGCGAGCCAGGCAGTTGCGCGCACGCTGCCCAACCGGCTCGCTCGCTCGCTCGTCCGCTCAATTCGCCGGGTGCGGGACACAGAGTTTTCAACCTTCGGCACCAGCAGCAGCTGCGGGAGCAGCAGCTCCATCATCATCATCTGCAGCAGCAGCAGCAGAAGCAGCAGCAATAACAGCACGGAGTCTGCTGCAGCAGCAGCAGCATCACCCTCGGCGAGGAAGTGCTTGAAGCAGAAGCGAAAGGAACGGAGCAGAAGTTCAAGTCGGCACGAGATGAAGTCCATGGAAACGCTTCCCCAGCAAGCCGCGTGGCTAATTCGCATCGTCGCTTTCCTCCTCGTCATTAGCTAATTGCCAGTTTTTAGGTGGAGGTGGGGGAAGGGGGGGGGGCTTTGTTCACTGCCCGTGACGCCGGCAAGGATCGCGACATCAAGTCAGAGGAGGGCAAAGCGCTCCGCAAAAGGAAGCCCACGCGTCCCAGCGGCTCTCTCCGTCAGCTTCATATACAGTATTTATTTATTTCATTAATTTCGTGAAGGTCGCCTCTAGTTTGCGATGTACTCTGCTTTGGCACCGAGAAGCAGGCCTTGGGAGCATGGCTTCTCCAGGGTCCGCAGGAGGAAGACGTTCCTGCTGCCTCGCCTCGCCTTCATGAGCGTGATGCTCATGGTGGCGTCATACGCCTCCAACATCTTCTCGAGCGCAGGTGAGCGAGCTCCTGGTGGCACGATCGCAACCCTCCCGGTGGCATTGTTTCTTTTTGTTAAGAAGGGCGGCGGGCGGGGTGGGGAGAAGGAGCGGGGGAGTAGGGGGTACGCACAGCCAACGTTCAACAAACTTAAAGCAACGCCGAACAGACTGGCTAGTCGTGAGACGATCTGATGTTGTCGATCATGCATTCTCACCAACCCCCCCCCCCCCCCAATGCTGCCAGCTCTGCAGAGCGTGGCCTCTGTTTCAACGTGGGGTGGCGCATACAGAGAAGAACATCAGTGGGTGGGACGACACAGTAAATTCGAATAGAAAAACTTTGAGCAAATCATAAGCGCGGAATGAGCTAGCGTGATACGAGCTGATGTTGTCTATTCAACATTTTCTGCTCTAACGAGTAGCACTTTGACAGCATCTTTATCTCTTTCACTTGGAGGTCGCAAAGTGCTGCAGCGGTCACCGCCGGTGTATATCAGAAGATGCGGACTAAAACCCGCTACTGGTGTTCAATTTAATTGCGTTGGCTGAGCCTTCCGAGGGATGGGGAGGGGGGATTACCCCCCCCTCTCCCACCTTGATATTACGTGGCTGGTTGTGTGTGTGGGGGGTCTACGGGTGGAGTCCAGAGTCTGGATACTCCGGCTGTTAGAAGCCGTCTGTGTCCGGTCTCCAGGACTAAATGGCAGACGGAGACAACGCCGTGTCGAGCCGAGAACGACCACTTGAACCACGAGCGGAGGTTCTCCCTCCACAATAGCGCATCCAAAACCAATAGTCGCCATTCGCTACGAAGCGACGGTGACGTCACCACAGCGTCTGTGCCAGGCCAGGTGCACTTTGAGGCCAGGTGAAGTGTCGAAGGCTCTCTCGGGACAGACCCGGGTGCCATGGGTTGGCTGACTGAGATGATTGTGTCGATGCCCCAGTTGTACCCCCTACTGTGCCAACTTGCTGAATTTTATCCGCCCGGCGCTCCGCTCGTTGTTGTGAGCGTCGCTCATCTGCCCTCCGTTGTTGCTGGAGGGCGACGGTCTCCAACTGCCCAGTAGCAGCAGCAGCCTCCTAACACGATAGCGCATCACGAGTGCGTACGCACACACGCACGGAATGGAACAGCACGAGTTGGTTTTCGCTGACAGGGCCCTGTCGTTCGGAGTGAGCGCTCTCGCCAATAACATCGCTGTACGTCAGCGCTGATTGTCTTTAGCCAGGCCGCTGGCTCTGCCGATGAGACACAAAATAAGGTCGGAGGCGGCTCTGCGTTTGCTCGCTGTTTAAACTGAACGGATGCTGTTCAATAATAAGCCCAGCGAGACCAACATGCTGACGCGTTACGTACGAAAGTGTGTTTATTGTAGAGATGCCGAAAGCCAACGTGATTATTTAACAGCATTTTGTTTTATTATCAACGGCCATCCAAATCATTGTCGTAGTCCAGGGCAACGGACATTGTTTATAGCGGCCGATGTCTACCACACCGCCTTTTGTTTTTTGTTTTTTGTTCGTTCCGTTTGCGTGTGTTAAGAATTGCAGCACGTACTTTTGGCTATCACGGGGATAATGACCCGTTACTTTGCCCGGCAAAGTCACATCGAGTCTGTCAGTCCTGCTGGTTCATTTGGGGGGTGGGGCGATGTTTGGCCACTTCCATTCCATTCACTGTAGAAATGAGTGTTTGGCTTTCGTAATCTCTCTCACCCGGGGGCTGTAATTTGCGTCCAGTTTTATATTTGTTTTTGTCGCGATCTAAGCGTGAATAAAACAATCTAGTGGCGCCTTTCGACCATCCCGCTGCTGGATGAAGACCTCAAACGCGCCGTATCGCACCTCCGATTAGCACGGTCGGCCACGTACGGTGCGAAAGAAGTTCAACATACGTACACGAATAGGTGTCCGTTATGGGAGCTGCGTGCCCATACTTCACTACGCTGGTCAATGCTAAATTGGTGAAGGTGACAGGGCGGGGGGGAGTGGAGGGGGGTGCCGTGCCAAGAACCGGTTCAATAAATCAGTCAATCTTTAATTCACGTGCCAATATCTTCCTCAATAAAGCAGTCATCGGTGCACATTAGAACAGAACGGGAACGGTAGAGGGGGCGTTGAGCAACAGGAATTAATACAACAACAACAACAAAACACACCGTTAAGACATCGGCAGCCAACGCCGACTGAGCAAAATAAAGTACAAACCACGTGGTTAAAGATGCCGTTCGCCACTGAAGAACGTTCATCCGCGACCGAGAATCGAACTCTGAACCAGCCGCGTCGCCAGCGCGCGCTCGCATCGAAGCACTGCACTACCGAGCCAGGCAAGGCGCTAATGCGATTCGTATCCCGGTGAGCAAATTGCAGCCTGCATATTATTACTCCAGAGTTTAAAACCCAAGGCACCTTGGCTTGCCCGCGTAAGCCTAATTACACGTGGTGGTGAAGCTTCCCACCCACCGCTCCTGCCCCAATGAATTTGCTGTTGCCATTGCACGGCATTGACTGCACCTGATTTCGGTATCTGCATTGTTTCTCTTTTTTCGGGCCAACATCCTTCCCCTTCATACAAGCGAAATGAAGTCCGGCAAAACTAAAAAAAAGCCACCCCCTTGTTTTGTGTTTTAGGCGTTACCGTTTTTTTGTGTTTTTGTTTAAACGCTCGGTAATTTTTTTTTTCTATTCAACGTCGTGCAGTTGTACAGGAACTCTTTTTTGTCAATCCACTGCCGGATGATGGCCTTCCCCACCACGGCGTACCGGTTACGTGACCCAGAAAGGCATTCATCGCCGCGCTGGTCGTAGACGCGGGAGTATAGGAGCACAGTACAACGATGGAGCTTTTGCTTCTCTGCGCATCCATGCGGTCCACAACACCGTACATTCGTATAATCGGAATCAGTGTTTATACCGCAGGAGGGACTCCGGTGAGCTTGTAAAGCCCTATCTTACAGATGTACAGCAGGGTCGGATCAGAACGTTACGACAAAAAACACAAAACAAAAACACGACACGAGTACAAAGTATAGGAAAGGTAAACAAATCATTTAAACCATAATACAGGGGGGGGGGGTGGTTGGGTTAGATCGCGTAAATATAAACGTGTCGTTAAACCAGTCACCACTCGACACAGCCAATTAGTAAGGTTTGTCACGTAAACAGAACGTGGCCAATTCGTCACTAGAAGAGCACGCCGTTGTGTTGGAGAGCCAAGCCACAACATTTACAATCTGAGTACGACGTTTCGCCAGTAATTACAACTAGCTTCATCAGGCGACAGTCAGATTTGTGGAGACCTCCACCTGTTCCGTTCCTTAAATAGAGGCGTAGGCGTGATGACAACACTTGAATAAAAAAAACGTTGCCCATTGAAGCACATCCCAGGCTCGATGCTACTCATGACCGCACTCCGAGTGACCTCGCCGAGGCCAACTGCGGCGAGCGAGAAAAAGTAAAAAAACTTCCCACGAGCCACACATCGTTTTGCTGCTGAGTTATCATCTGAGCCGACACGCAGGCTCTGCTTGTGCAACACGTCAGGTGCTATTCGAAAGGCTATCGTGACCCCCCCCCCCCCCCCACGACCAAAAAAAAACCAAAAAACGCACGTGGGCTTGGGCCGGACACGACGCCAGAACGAATGAACGATCAATCGATCGTTGATGGACGAGGCCGGTGAATGACAGCCAATGGCAAAGGGGGGAAACGGTGCCCCTAGAGCACGACCATCACGGAGAGGGGCACGGGATGAGAGAGCGAGCAAGCTGCTCGTGGCGCACGAGCCAGAATGCCGTACGGCATTTGCGGCACCGTTGGGAAGGACTTCTTGGCTGATGCTGATGACGATTAAGATTGTCGTGTTGACATTTCATGGAGGGTCTTGAGAGACTCGTAGTCGTGGTTGCTGGTGGTGGAGGAGAGTGGGTGGTGGAGAGGAAGGAAGGTTCAGAGGCCGTCCAGAATCATAATATTTATTAATCCTGGAGGAATCCGATGAGCTATAAAGCTCTTTTCCACAGATGTCCTGTAGGGGCGGGGGGTGGGGTGCAGGGCCCGGTGCAACTCACACCGTGTGCCCCCCCCCCCCTCCCCGACGCCTTCAAACCAAACCAGAAGCATTACATATAACACGAAGCGCGGCCCCCTCCCTCCCCAAAGCGCGGGGCCCGGGGCAGTCGCCCCGATTCGCCGTGACCCTAGGAACTCCTCTGGGAAGACGATCGTTTTTTTATGGTTAGCAAAGTGGAAGACCCTTTACGTGTATTTAGCGACACTAAGCCTAATGAAAACCTACAGCTCTGGCAAGTGCCCCTCGATGGAGAATCCCTTTCCTCGGATGCGTGTTGAGCTTAACTGGAATTAGCAGACATTCACGATGCAGGCACGTCTTTCTCCACTATATTTTTTTTTTACGCGCAAGAATACAGCGCGAAAACGTGCGTGGAATTGGGATATTTTTTTGGGGTTGTTGTGAAAATTTGAGAGCCGTCATTTTATTTTTAAAAAATCTATTTAAATAAATACATCCATCCAAGCGCGCGCTTAAAAAAAGCCTTGCGTTTGTGCCGGGTGGATGCAGGTTACATAACGCACGTGTGTACATACAGTGCATTAGGGGCGAGCTTAACGCACGCACGCGCGCGCGCGCGCACACACACATACACGCGCACGCGCGCGCTGCTGGCCCTCTGGGCTTACTTGCACACGCGGAGAAAGTCCACTGACAATACGCTCGGCGTATTCTCCAGGCTACGGTGTGACGGCGCCCAGCCAAATTTGGAACATCACTTACCCTAACTACCTTGTCCCTTGTTAAAATGCATGCCGGGGCTTTAAATGCCCAGGTCGTGTATTATTGAGGCGGGAGGAATTCCTGTGGGCCAAGCAGTCGCCAAGCAACAATTGCTTCATGGAAAATGTAATATTTATGCGATATGCCTGTGTACGTGTATAGGGCGAGTTTCTTTTGAGTGGAGGTTATGTTGGCCATACTTCACCACGGTGATTAGGGCAGGTTAGTGAAGGTGGGAAAAGGTAGGGGTGGGGTGCAGAACAACAATGAATTTTACTGCACTGCCCACAACGCCTATAGCACCTGTGTTTTGGGCATGGTCGTCACTCCCGTAGCATTCTGTGTGATTTGGCCGTATCCGTTCCCTCCATGAATTAGGGTGAAACTGTGAATACATATGTACTCAGATTGTAAATGTTGTGGCTTGGCTCTCCAACACACCGGCGTGCTGTACTCTGTTGACGTGACAACCCTTACTAGTTGGCTGTGTCGGGTGGTGGTGGGTTCTACGACACATTTACATATTTACGCGATCTAGCAAAAAAACCCCTCAATTACATATGAAACGTACGTGCAATGTGCAATCGGAATACAATTAGGGTACTGTGTAATTGATGGTGAAGTAGCAAATTAACAACATCTTTTACGAGTGCAGTCAACATTTCCATGCAGTACAGATTCTTAGTTTTCAGATAATATGAGGGGATTCTCCCCACCAAAATTATACCAAACAGCCCCTCCGGCTCATGGACTAGAAGAGTTTTAAAGATTAAATTCTGTACAGTATCATCATCATCAGCAACAGCAGGCAAGATCATACCAATGCTGGATAAAGGCAATCAGAAATCTGCTGCCATTTCTCATGATTCTCTGCGATGTTATGATCCACCTAGCACCTGCACATGCACTGAATTCATCATTCCATAACTGCCACCTCAACTTTAACGTGAGAACCCCCATCGCTTCTTCCCGTCTCAACTTCACCACCATGGATCATCCCCATGAATTTGTGGATGTTGACCTCCCCGTGTCGTTGGTGATGGGGGAGGGGGGGCATCCGGGCAGGGGGGGGGCAGGAGGCTTTCTCCACACAATTATTGAGCACATGACCCAAAGACCCAAAGAATTAAGCGACCAGATAAGAGTAAACACGGATTAACAAAGGTGCTGCGAAGAAGAAAAAAAAGCCCCAACATCAACACCATTGGAACCTCATTTGCCATTAAAAAATTATGATAATAGATTTGTTTTACCCTTTTATCAGGTGTGGACCAATCAACGTCAAGGACAGTGCATACATTATCAGAGTTATGTTTTTGTTTGCATTATGACTGCAGGTATTGTGGTCTATGCAAACATGACTCCTTGTAAAAAAGGTGTCAGTTTTGTTGCCAGATAAAAATGTAAATACCAATTATCAAACCCAACATCATCGCAGTGTCACGAGTGAGTGCGTGGACTCTGGAGAGTCTCAAGCGCACACCTAGCCTGGCACAAAGCGCCGTGGTGATGTCACCGTCACTTCTTGATGCTGCTGCTGTTGTTGTTGTTGCTGCTGCTGTTGTTGTTGGAACCGTGGCTCGCTGAGCGGACTTGTCACACGGGCCGCTCGTGAATTGCAGGCGAGGCGACGAGGGCTGCCACGCGCGTCCCGAGCGCCGATCCTGGAGTGAAGCGATGGAGCCGCAGGCTGCTCGGGGCCACGTCGCACCACCACCGGCACGACGAGCCACCTCGAGCCAACGACACGGAGGACAAGAACTGCACAGAGCCAGGTTCGATGAAGCCTCCTTGCTTCCTCCCTCCTCCTCCTCCTTCAATGGGGGCAATGCGGTGGCGAGATGTGAACTACCTCGCCTGGTATACAGGAGGCTGTACGTTCAATTCAGACCCCGACACCTGCTGCTCTATATTTGGAATTTGCATGTTCGCTCTCCGCGTTGTCGCGTGGATTTTTTTTCCGGGTTCCTCTGGTGTTTTTCCCTCCAGATTTAGGAAAATGCGTTCCGAGTGTTTGGCTGCTTCGTTGAGCGACCATTCGTAGTCAGGTCGCGTCCGAGAAAGAGCTTCATAGCTCAGCGGTTTAGTTAAATGCCAAGACCTCCTCTTCCTTCAATGCCTAGAGCAGCATTCTTCACTAAGTTTCACAGGGGGGCCACTTTCGCAGATGAGTCATCTATATATATAAAAAAGGGAAATTAGTGAATATGTGTGTCTGTTCGAAATGTTTAGCATACTTCCCAACATGCAACACACTTGAAATTTGGCATGTGGGTAGCTTCCAGACTGTACACAACGCAAAAAGTATAAAAATAGACTTTTGTATTTGGGGGAGGGGGGGGGGTGCGCAATAATGGATATATTTTGCACGGCAAGTGAGCGGTGACGTCACATCTGTGATGTCACCCGCATGCGGCAACGTCACGCAGTGTGCCTGCTGACGTCACGCACCCCACCTCCCCCACCCTCCGCGTAGGCCGTCTATTAATCCAAGACAAGATTCCAAGTCTCAGGCGAAGCCGGGTAGTCAAGCTCGTCATCGATATGAGGGCTGCCACAGCACCTGCATGGGGTGTTATCAGTATTGCCATGGGTCACCAGCGGCCCGTGGACTTTGCAATCAAGAACACAAGCCTCGATACATCACATCATCATCATACCCCCATGTGTGTGTGTGTGTCGCAACGCTGTAGCATGAGCTTGTTTTGCAGAGGAGGAGGGGGGGGCATAGAACACCTCACTTAAAGCAATGTGAAATCATGAACATAATACAACCTGATTTGTCTGTCGTGCACCCTGCAGGAGCTGCCCAGCCTCTGTGTGTATATATACACATGATGTGTATATTATAAGGCTGTGGCCCATTGCTTAATTGGCACTGGTGTTAAACTACTGCACCAATATTTTGTATGACTCGACTGGAGGTGAGTGGGGGGGGGCAGTTTATGCGCTGGACATTCGATCGCCGCTATTTGGGGGATGGAGGGGTTGACCCCCCCTCTCTCTCCCCCTCCACTGAAGGCTCAACCCCTTCCAGCAGCCGGGGCCGTGCCTCGGGTAACGGCGAATCGAGGCGACTGCCCCGGGCCCCGCGCTTTGGGGGGAGGGAGGCGGGCACGCTTCGGCGTCACGGTGTCAGATGTTGCACTTGCGGTTTAGTTTGAAGGCAGGGAGGTGAGGCTGCCCACACAACGGGGCTTGCTCTGGCCCCCCCCTATGGACGGCCCTGCCAACAGCCCCCCCCAACCACCCACTGACGGCTACGGGGCTGGCGTGTGGCAGAGTTGGGGGGTGGTGGAGGGTGGGGGTAGAGACCACAAACACTTCTCTAAGTTTCTGTGTCTCTCCTCACAACAATCTCAAAATCAACCATCCCCTCCACTCCACCCTCCCCCTTCTACGTCCCAAACGGCCAGGATGGCAAGCGCTTGTTGTGAAAGCATTTCCGATCTACCCGTGAGCATGGGATGCAAGACGGTGGCGGATTTTTGTGTTTGTTTGTATCGTACCGTGCACGCTGAACCTCTCTCGCACCGTGCGTCGCCAACCGTACGGGGCGAAGGGCAACAACATGGAAGCAGCAAAAAAGCAGTCCTGAAGAAATGCGTTTTCAATTGAAAGCGGCGCAGACGAAAAGAGCCGCCAAGCTAATTAGGGTGACGTCGCGATTTGTGTTTCATCCTGCCAAGTTTCATGCTGCCAAGTTCAGCGTGCGGCGTTCGTCCACTTAGGCGCCGCTTCCTCGAAGGCTCGCGGGGAAGTACGTAGGTTGAACTTCTTCCGCGCCGTACGTAGCCAACACCCCGCGTCGCTGCCTTCTGTTCGACCAAAACCATCGTCCAAGCGTCGGCTCTCACGGCCCTAGCGCCATTACGGATGATCGACGAAATGGCGCATCGCTGATTTGAACATCGAATGCCGCCGCCGGCCAATTTTGTCGAATACTAAACGCAGCGATGCCACGAAGAAGTCGTGCATCAGAAGGCATGCGTAATGTAGGTTTTTTTGGGGGGTTTAGATCGCATACATATGTAAATGTTTCGTCAAACCCCCCAAAAAACCTGCATTTTGGATGATATTGGTCGCATAAGCCTACGACGTGTTAAAGAAGGCATGCGTTTGGATGTCATGTAGACTTGGACTGGGGTGCTTGGATGTACTTAGGGGCCGTCCATAAATGACGTCACGCACCTAGGGGGGGGGGTCAGACATTTGTGACGATGTGTGACGAGGGGGGGGTGGAGTTTGAGAAATGGTGACGTCACATCAAAATGCGCAACTTTAAATAAATATTGACACACGTTCTAATTAATTAAATAGACTTTTTAATAAATGTTTTCTCCTACAACATCAGAGTGCAGCGCCACATTAAATACGCACTACAATGACAATAGTTTAAAGCGATTTGAAGAATGTTTTATTTTTGGGGGGGAGGGGGGGAAAGAGGTTTGTGACGTCATATCTCAGTTTTTGTGACGCCGTGTAACGAAGGGGGGGGGGAGATCAAAAATCGTCCAAAATCGCGTGACGTCATTTATGGACGGCCCCTTAATCGATGCTGCCGTGGGTGTAATAGTTGGGACACTGGACTTCCAAACCAGATGCCGACAGTTCGACCTCCCCGCAAAGCAGCTGAAACAACGGGGTGAGTAGAATAGTGGGTACCTCAAAGTTCAACGATTCTCAGGTGACGTATTTTGTGGGGTTAAATACAGGCTCCTCCTCTTCCAAGGCGTCTGCAAAGTGTGGAAAAGTAGGCCAAATACCCACTAGAGGGACTCTCTAGAGCTCCGTCTACTGTATGTGAACATGTTTAGGCGCTGTGGAGATCGCACGCAACTTTCATTGGACGTCCTGATTCGAGACTGTTATCTGAAAGCTACTTTTAAACAAAACCACATTTTTCTGAATCCTATCTAAATAAGATCCTTTTCACGGACACTTCCTTTCTGCTGCTGCATCTCTATCCAACGTGACCTTGGGAGAGAGAGAAACTTCTGTCTGGTATTCTTGACACGAGAACAATCCAGACGCGTGCGTGCGTCGTACGCGTACGTGCGTAAGAAAACCTTTGACGCCAGCCTTTGCCTGCCGCACACCTCACCGTGATGGTTATATAATCAAATTAGTTTAAAAAAATTGCACGTAATTTTTAAAAATGATTTAATTGTGAGTACAGTATTTAAAACAATTAATGCAAAAATTGTAATACGGTAACAATGAACAAAAACTTAGTCACAAACTAAAGAATTAACTGTACACAAAATACATTATTATAGCAGTTTTGTGGCCAAGCGTGGTTCCTGGTGGTCAGGAGTGGTGGATCCAAGGGGGGCGGGGGAGTGGGTGGGGGCAATGGATGCAATTGGGCACCACGGTGGCTAGGAGATGTTAACTACCTCGCCTAGTACACAGGAGGTCGTGGGTTAGATCCCGACCCTGATGCCTGCCGTATATTCGGAGTTTTCGTGTCTCTCTCATCATCATCACGGTAGCTAGGAGATGTTAACTACCTCGCCTGGTATACAGGAGGTCGTGGGTTCGATCCCGACCCTGACGCCTGCCGTATTTTGGAGTTTGCATGTTCTCTCTCCCCGTGGTCACGCAGATTTTTCTCCGGGTCCTCTGGTTTTTCCCTCCACATTTAGAAGCAACATTCGTTTACAGTATTTGGCTGCTATAAATTTCCACGCGATAAGCCACTTCATTGAGCTATCATTTGTGGCCAGGTCGCTTCTGAAAACGGCCTTACCTGGTAAAATAAAAAGCATAGTCTATCGTTTAGTTTTAATTGCCCCTGCATCTTGAGACGCCAGAAATTTCGTAGATATATTTATATTTACCTGACACAAATCTATCATACTACTCTGTAAAAAAAATCTAAGCCTCGAGTGTCTTGGCCGCCTGCCCGCTGGGCTCCTCTTCCAAGGCAACAAATAAAGATTGAATCAAATGTTTTGTGTAACAAATAATCAATGCATGTTTTAAATTGAAACAGCAGAAGAAGTTCGTAAGACGTTATGTAGTCTAGATGGCAGCGCTGAGGCGGTGGGAATAATGAAACGCGAAGACCGACACCGTTAGTTTAAAATTGCTCCAACTTTTAAATTTGTGCTCCTCTTAATGCACTTACTTATTTCACCAGAATATCATTTACGTGCTAGAGAACACGTAAAAAAATACCCCCCAACACTACACATCACCTTGGCATTTTATTACGGAAAAAGAATCAGATTAACTCTGAGTGCTCCGAGTACAGGAGGATTGCGAGAAGAGCATGACAATGACAGCCGTGTTTTATTTGTATTTTTCACAGCAATGGGTTCTCTATGGGTTGATGCAACAAAATAATGAAGAGGCCTATTTTTAAAACGGCTGGAAATTTCGGGACTAGCCCCCCCCCCCCCTGTTCGCTCCCCTCAACCCACCCCCTCAACCCACCCCCTCAACCCACCCCCTGGGAAGTTTCTAGATCCACCTCTGGTGGCCGGACAATGCCTAGGCGAGGTGTTCGTTTCCGTCGATCGCGGCCTTCACCACAATTCGACGAGCAAGAGGGATGGATTATCACACGCGGAGGCGATGGGGGGGGGCGGGGTTGTCGTTGTCGGTGACCGTTGCGTTCACCCTCCACCACCCACTCAGGGGCCATCCATTGAGTAGGCACGCAAAAATCTGTCAAAAAATTGACCCCTCCCCCCCTCCCTGTACGCACGCGTACTTTTTACCCCCCCACCCACCTGCGTGCGTACGCCTGACCCCCCCCCCCCACGAATCCGATAAAACGGCCGATATTTAATCCACGCAGAAGCGATCAAGGATTCATAATATTAACGTGTTTAAGCAAACAGATAGTCCACCGCCGGACTATCTGACTCATTTGAAGGCCAATGTCGACAAATTATTATCGATGCGTCACACCCCTCCCCGTTTCCTATGCGTACATTGTCAGTAGACCCCCCCCCCCCCCATACGCAAGCTACACATTTGGGTTAACCCCTCCCTCCTCCCCCTTCCATGCGTGCGTACTGAATGGATGGCCCCTCAATCCCACTCTCTCACGTCCCACCTCGGCCACCACGGTGATGCCGCGCGCATCACTTGTGCAAATGTCTTTCATTCTTTCAAAAACTGCGGCCATCTGCCACTAAAAGCTCTGCCCACTTGTTTAATGATCGGAAGTGGGGAAGCTGCTCGTGTTGTTTCCATTGCGTCAGACTGGATGGAGGGATGGCTGGGCGGGGGGTCAAACTAAATGCACGCGGTTGTGGGTACGGCGTGTGCGAGAGGCAATGTATTTGCAGTGGCACGCGCGTGAGTTTCTGCTGAGCTGACGCCGCTTTGCCTGACGCGTTCCCCATTTGTTAAGCCCTGCCGGGAGCAGCATCAGCGGTTGCCCAGTGTCCAGTGACTTCTGCGTTGGAGGCTCACAAATACCGGCGGCGCCATTCAAGCCCGCGGGCAGAGCGTGACCTTTGTTTAAAAGGAAGGCGTGCAAAACAACTCATGGGTTGGGGGCGGGTGGGTGGGCACGGCACGGTCATCATCATCACTCTCATCGCTGTGAATACCACGATGGTCACTATCATTGCCACGTTATACTCCGCTGCTCCTGGTGCGCTTATCTGGCTTGGCCACCTGAATGTGAATTTGTAGATGTTGCTCTGCATCCACATCAGCCATACGAAAGAAGGAGGAGGAGGAGAAGAGTGCCGTGGTCATTTTCATCCTCCCCACCTGACGCCATGGGGTTTGGAGCTATTGACCAGGTCCTGGGTGCTGCGTTAGCCCATGGCCAAATATGGAGAACTGACCGTGCAGTTTGACTATGATTTGTCACACGGATGATCCCGTTTAGCCAGCATCCCTGGCCCTTTGACAAAGGGAGACACGTGGTTGCCTGAGCACAGCAGCGGTAGAGATAAAGACAAAAGGGTCGATATTGCACAGAACGAGCAACGGGGTCCTGGAGGAATGTCCATTTAGCGACTGTTAGCCACTTGCGCTAAAGTTTTACGGCAACCGTAGCAACAATTCTGACAAAAGGGCAAGATTTTGGAAAAGCCGGAGCTTTCAGCAATGCCTCTCATTTTTTGAGTTATTTTTAGAAGTAAAGAGCTCTTGAAAGAGGATGGTGTTTTTTTTTCTCCCCTCCCTTTACCGCGCGCCCTGCAGTTATTTCTCTACATTATTTAGCAGTTGATGGGGTAACTGTGCTGCTGACATCTGTAACTAGAGATGCTGTCAGTCGGATTGTGTGCGCGCGCTGGCTCTGTAAGTCGAATGACAGAAGAGGTGTGTGGTGGCCCGTGCCGTACAAAAATTCCTTTTGGTATTTTTTTTATTTCATCATTTCGAGTAATTAATTAACTTATCAACTTGATAAAGAAAAGTAGCAGACAACACATATGTGCACGAAGATCACAAGAATTTACAGATTGGAGGGGCCTTCCTTCAGCAATGGATTGATCATAGCTGCTGCTGATGATCATTAAATAACTTGGATTGCAGGGGAAAAAAAGATATACCTTAATACTCGGAACTGCCACACGGCAGAGTCGCGAGAATGCGTACGCAGTGGATCTTTGCGTTTTTCAATAACTCCTGTTTGTTTTGAATCGATGCTTTTTGAAGCAAGCACGTGGTAGCATGTGATCAGTGAGGGGTTAGCAGTGGTAGCTCTTGGCTTCAGTGTAGGTAAATTGCAAGCTCCAGCATCAGTTTTCCAGCCGTGAAATCAATCCACGGGTCTTTGCAGGAGTTATGAGAATGCAAGGAAGTCTTGGCGAAGCCACCATCCCGTCAAACAATCATTGGGGCCATTTGTCATCTACTTTGGTGGACCCCGAGCTAATGCTGGAAATTTAAGATTTTCATGACCGGGACATTTCCTGTCGTTTCCCCAAAAAAAAAAATCTGTATTCATTTTATCAAGCCGAGAGGTATGATGGACGAAGCATTTGAAAGTGTGTGTCACTTATCATTCAGCGCTACAGTGGTATATATATTTGAACAAGTTGTAAAAATGACGCCCATATATTTGCATCGATTAGGTCACACTTCCCAAGATATCGCTTGTCACCAGGAGTAGTAATTTAGCAGCACGAAGCGCTGTCCTGGCTAGATACGTTTACATATTTAATTAAAATAACATTTCCTTTCCTTTCTGATCTGCTTTGTCTTCGGTATTTTGGGAAGCCATTGGATACATTTTCGCCCATTTGGCAAGTCCCTACAAGCAACGCAACATTATACTCGAGTTGTATTTATATTGGATCGTCTTTGCAAGAGTGTTTGACAGACGGACAGCAAGAGCTAGTGCATGCGCTTTTTTGACCCAAGTTGTAATACGTTAAAAAGCACAATTTTTTCGAAAATGTTTATATGCTCTTATATAATAATGTCCCTTGTTCATCGAGAAAAGACACACGGAGACTTGAAACTATTTATCAGGATGGTCTTGCATTGGGGTCTTTGACCGATATCATGAATCAGTGTAGCCTCAATTTACTATGAAGGTAAATTATTATTATTATAAGAATAGCCATGGCTGAAAATAAAAAAAATGTCTATACAACGCTCTATTTTATTGTCACTATTATTTGTCAGTGGCCCTATTAATTGTTTTTCAAAATGAAATGGAGGGTTTCCTGCAACAGTAAAAGAACAACAATCCCTTTGATGATGTGTATTTTTCCAGGCCGTTTACGATGAATGAACGAAAGAACGAATAGCCTGAAAACGTTGGTGGAACTTTCACTCGCGTTTATCACCATCACACGGTCATGTTCGCGGGGCACGTGGTGGGGATGGGCTTAAAACACGAAATCCAAAAAGAACCCCTTCCCGACCTCTCAACTCACACCCAGACTTCAGGCTGGCACCTCCGATTAGCACGGTTGGCTACGTACGGCGCGAAAGAAGTCCCACGCACTACACACGCACGTAATGGGTTCCCCTAACGATGTCGATCAACGCGACTGGCTGTGGGCGCGATGTTATCGGGCTCGTCTCACGCCCGACGCACTTGCCCACCGTTAAGCCATTGGTGAAAAAAAAAAAAATCACCCCCAGCGATCTTGAAACAGCCTGGAAAATGCCCCCGAGGAGACCCCGAATAGTTTCCACTGCTCGAACAAGTTTGATTGGAGGTGGTCTCTGCCACGAGAAGTACTGTGTATCTTACGATCGCAAGCCGTCCCCCCCCCCCCCACCTCGGTTTTAATGGATTTTTTCCAAGCTCTGTCTGGGAAACACCAGCGATGGATTTTCCAGCCATTTGCCGAGCTGTTCCCTCGTGATAGAGAAGGGATGAAGTTCTTGATTTCGGCAGTTGAAGCTCGAAATTGAGATCACGGACGTCGGTGGCATAACAACGAGGTGGGAACAAAAGCACGATGGGAACAAGACAATGTTATTGCCCGCTGTTATTTTCCCTCTCGATTCATTTTCCGTGTGTCGTGGGTTATGTTATAACGCGAAGAATGAAAAGGTTGTTGCAGAATAGCTTATGAGAAATATTAAGCGAAGTGTTGTGAGTGAGGTCGGTAAGTAAAAATGCAGGAATATGTGAAGATGAATTTTTTTTATTCACAGAAAATACTAATTTGTAAATAACACCAACTGAAGATTGATTCACATGTAGTGTATTGAAGTTATGTTTTCATGCATATAGCTGAAGAGTTAAAACAATCACAACCACAACTCTGTTTCTTTCATTTAAGAGGTAATAAATCACGTGATAAATTGAAACCCTTTGAAATTATTTATTGTTGCTCAACTCTGAATGGCTGAACGCAATATGCGTGTAGTTTTATAATGGTCTGTACAATTATTTTACTTTATTTTAATATAATCTGTCATACTCGTGCTGTTAAAATAATTGAGCTCATTATACGTTGTACGTAAAATATATTACTTTACTTAAAATATATTATTTTACGTACAAAGCCGTTGTAAACCAAAATAAGTGGAGTTTTTTTTTCTACCTGTGTTTAAAATGCTGTTGTTTTGAGAGGTGGGTCAGAGCTGAGTTGGCACCGTTTTAAAATCCTGCATTCAAATCTGAGCAGCCAGCCCTGCTACCAATGATCGCACGCAAAACAAAACGTTATATTTTAATTTTTGCACTTCATTTCCCTCAATTCCAGCTGCGAGAATGAAAAAAACCCGTCAAATTCACCGACACACGACGAACGGAGGGTCGGTGAGAAAGTGCTGCCCCCTACTGTGGACAGGAGGTTACCGTCATTTCAGCGGCGTTGATTCGGCGCAAGCAAAACTTTGGACCGGTTTTGACACACGGTGCCTCATCAGCAGAGCCAGGCTCGCTTGAATCAATGCTGGCGAGATGCCAGATGTTACAGGCAAGGACCCCCTTCTTAAAGATATAGGTCCTATGTCGACACAACGTGGTTGCTGTACGACACACATTTCAAAACACAGCACATTTTGTGTCAATGGTGTGGCTTCATTCCTCGATGTGTCGAGGCTTGTTTTAATCTCCTGCAGCTCAACAACTTAATTTCAGGGATATGTATTTAGGTCTTACTCACGGAACTTACTGTGACATCTAATCTACTGACAATACCAACGCCTGACGTAGCAATTGGCCATGGCTGTAATTCCGCAGTCTTTGGTGGCTATGAGTTTTGAATATTTAATGCGAAATGGGAACCAGAAACATCCGTGCCGTAAGCCCTTTTTGTCTTTGGGGACTCTAAGCCTTCGGGCGAGTTTAGTCCACGATTGGCGTGGTCGAGAGATGGAGCCGTCTTACGCCGTCGTTTGCATTTCGATCGCTATAAAAGCCACATTTACCACGGGATATCGATCACCACGTTGTATGCTTTCGGGACCCTTTCTCTCGATTTGAATACTTATTTGCGGCAACTCATTTTGCCGACCTCTGCGACGATGTGACTGTGATGACACAATTATGCCAGCCGTTGCCCGTTTCAAATGGACCGCTGTGCTACAGGGTTACCCGTCATTACGTGGACGCGGTGGACTTGTGAGGGTTAATCGCAAGCAATAAAACATTTTCACCCAACCTATTCTGATGTAAACAAATGAGTTGGCGATGCTGCGTTGGCATTAGCGCACAAGCACAATTAACAAGCAAAAGAATCAACAGGTTCACGAATAACGTTATGGCCTTAAAAGAAAAACATCAGAATCCAAATATGTATTGAAACTGGAGGAAGCCGGTGAGCTTTACAGCTCTTTTTCACAGATGGCCAGTGCAACGTACAATAAAGGGAAACAAATCACTCAAATACATACCAATACAACGAAGCTACCTCCATCCTACCAGGTAAAGCCCACTGAGGTATTTGTGCCGATACGTGTTCTCTCTCTCTCTGTATCTTTGTGATATCTGTCTGCTTATATGTCTGTCTATAGTTTTTCTGGTTAGATTTTTGTTGCTATTTCTTTTATACCTGATGATGATTGCTTGCGTCGCAATCGAAACGTCGTAGTATGCTATTATTTAATTTATTATTTTATCTTTATACGTGACTTTACTGAAAGAACCAAATAATAATTTCCTGCAGTCACGAAAGCTCCAAATTAAGATTGTATTTACTTATTTTTCAGAAGCGACCTGGTCGCATATGATAGCTCAACAAAGTGGCCAATCATTTGGACATTTATAGCAGCAACATAATCTCAAATAATAGGCAACGATTCAGGCAACAGCCCTGCTTCATAGCACATGACGGACGTGTTGATTCTTTTGAAATTCTGATTGCAGCTCGGAAGCTGGTATATTAAACCTAATAACTCCATAGTTTAACCAGTTAATACGCATAGCTAAATTGCAGCCTACGAAAAAGTGATTGGCACTAATTTTTTGTATGGTGGCTGATTACAGATATCACTATAGGTGAAATATATAGCTCCTATATGTAGAAATAAGTTCAACTCGTCTGGTGATATTCATCGAGAGTGGAACCAAGCATCAGTGAATGAACAAATATCAATCTTAAGCTCACGATACATGCATAAATTCCCCTGTGGAGAAATTTACGTTGTTTTGATTCACATGTGTTGTTTGTCATGGATTCGAGTCACTACTGCAGCCACTAGTGGTGCTATAACTCACCGTGATGTTACAACTTTTTTTTCCGTATCGAATGGTGACAATTACTCTCGTTTGAGTGGTTGGAAGGAAATTTGGTATACGGTCTATAAAATAAACCCATAGCATCCATGCACCACATCGTAACAGGTATCAGCCATAAATCATCTCAATTATGAAAAATTACCTGCAGATTGCTCAATCGGGGGATTAGACACGGCAGCAACATTCGGCCCTGACGGTGAAAGACTTGACAGGAACCTCCTGAAGAAGTCTTGAGATTCAAAGTGAGGCTTTTCTGAATAAACAAGCGGAATCATGAATGTCAGGGGACAGTGCCATGGGGGGGCTCGCCGCTCATTGCAAATGTGGCCGGAGCCGAGTGCTGCTAACTAAAAAAATATAATCTTGATTTGAAGTTTTCGTAACTGCAGGAATCCATACGCTTTGGTTCTACGTGACTTTACTGATATATATTATTTTTATTTTGTTTTATATTTCTACCTACGTGACTTCAACGAAAGAACCAAAGAGTATAAAAAATATATTTTTGTTTTATTTGACCAGGTAAGGTCCACTGAGCTATTTCGCTCTTTTTTAGATAATTAATTTTTGCCACGAATGATAGCTCAACAAAGTGGCTCATCACGTGGAAATGTATCGCAGCCAAATACTCTAAACGCGTGTTTCTAAATGTGAAGGGGAACAGCGGAGGACCGAGAGAAAAATCCACGCGACCACACTGGGAGAGAGAAACGAGCAAACTCCAAATATACAGCAGCAGGCGTCAGGGTCGGATTCGAACCCACGGCCACCATGTATACCAGGCGAGGTAGTTAACATCTCGCCACACTGTAGGCGTGTCACCCGAACGACTAGAACACCGTCTGCGTCTCTCTCAGTGGACCTAGAGATCCCGTGACATTATTCTAAAAGGAGTAGGCCACGCGTCCCGACATTACAGCCTACATTTGCCAATGTTCAAAATTGTACCTGCGTGTCCGCTGACAGTAATTGTGTGAAAACCACATCGCATCATGCCCCCACAACTGGCGGCAGACATTACGTGCAATATATACACACACACACAACCGTGTGAAAAGCACAGCGCCTTCGTGATAGCATTGCACTACAGCCATGCGAATGGCGCAAACACCACGGGTAATAACATTGTTACGAATGGTGAAAGCTTACGTGTTTAAGAACTAGCCGGCTCGTGCCGATACCACTTCATATCACTGAGATCGCTGCACCCATTTGAAGACGCTGTCGTGCCAATCTGCTGCTCCAACTCGATAGTGGGATTTTGTACCCCACCATCCACATGCCTCGGAATTATATCCGCGGTGACACCTCGTGATTCCCTCATTCGCATCACCTTACTTGCATTGAACACAGTTTAACAAAAACAAACACAGCAAGAAAAACGTGTCCGCCTAATAGCGGAGCAATATATGATAATATAGGCGAACGTAACTGCGATATGGGGCTGTCCCTAAATGGCGTCACGCACCTAGGGGGGGGGGGTCATACATTTGTGACAATGTGTGACAAGGGGGGGTGGGGGTGAGAAATGTGACGTCACATCAAAATGCGCAACTTTATATAAATATAAACAACACGTTCTACTTAATGGAATAGACTTTTTAATAAATGTTTTCTCCTACAACATCAGAGTGCAGCGCCACATTAAATACGCACTACAATGACAATAGTTTAAAGCGATTTGAAGCATGTTTTATTTGGGGGGGGGCAGAGCTTTGTGACGTCATATTTTGGGGGGGGGCTGACTTTTTGTGACGCCGTGTGACGAAGGGGGGGGGGGGTCAAAAATCGTCCAAAATCGCGTGACGTCATTTATGGACGGCCCCTATGAAGAATAATAATGATGAGTCGAGGTAGATCGCCGGGTAATTGCGGCGTGGCCATTTGCGAGCCCGCTATGTTAACGCCCTGCCAAATGATTCCCCCAACACACCCCACGGCCCACACGCTCCCTTCAGCATATAGCGTCTGACCCACATTTCACGTGAAAAACAAACAAACCCAGCGGGCTCGGACACCACGAGCTTTCTTCTGATTGCATTGTGGGGAGGGCAAAGGTGGGGAGGAGGGTTTGGTGGTTTTAAACAAAACATTTTTAACGTCGCACTCGACCGCGCTAATTTGACCATGAATGGTTCTCTGTAATGCGCTACTGACATTTGTGATCTGTGTCAACGATAATGTCAAAATTTATTTACTTAAAAATCCTTCCCCCCCGCTCACAACGATGATGTCAAAATTAATTTACTTAAAAATCCTTCCCCCTGCTCACCACCACCATTACCATTCCCACAATGCAATGGGGGGGGGGGTGATGCTGCTGCTGCCTTCCCCTTTGAAGTAGTTCTGTAATTTTGTTGCAGTGTCGTAGCCATCGTGCGGCAGCGATATTCATTAACCCCGCGGCCTGCAAATGTCTTATTTACAGCGGCAGGAGGCAATGATGACAAGCAAAGAGCGTTATCTCGAGCCGCAGCTGCCTTCTACATTTTGTTCCTGTCGCAGGCAACGTCTGCTCGTGCAAGCGCGGGCAGACATTTAATACGAGCGAGGGTTGGGACATTGTTCATGATTTTCCGCAAATAAGGGAGATGCAGTACCCAAATGACTGTGGGTAATTTAGTGACGGATTGAATAGATAAGGGAGCGATGCAAATGCGGCAAAGGGCAAACTGCAATAGAGTAATAGGCGGGAAGAAATTTGTGCTTGTGCGAGGAGTCCAACATAACTTTTTCTGCTTAGATTTTTTTTCCCCAAAAGAGATTATGTCTAAACACATTAAGTCAGCTGATGAGATTTGTAAGGCGACAGGTCTTCAATGGCTGTGAGTGTGCAATTTGCCAATTGTATATTTTTTGCAGTGAAAAGCGTGTACATTTTGACCAAATCAATCGTATGCATTTCCTAATTTTCGTATCCGTTACTCTTTGGTTTTGCACGGCAAGTGAGAGATTGGCTGACACGTAAGACGTTTATTCCACAAGCGTGTAAAAAAGTCCACCTTCAAATCCAGCGACACTTCCTCGTGTTTCTCTAAAGTTCAGAAACATACGGAGGGCCAGCGTCATGTTGCCTCTCTTTTGGTGACAGAAACCCTATTTTATTTTATCTAACGTGTAAGGCGAACACTTAAAAGGCTCCTACACACAATTTTCATATTTTCAGAGTGCTCACATCTTGTGCTACGAAGAGGGGAAGTTGGTTGTGAAATTATCAAATCATATTCTGGGATCGATGTACAATTTCTCACTGCTGTCTGAATGGAAATGCTTATTCAGTAGAGTAACATTCACTCTTCATTACTTTGTTGTTGAAAGATGTCTCCAAATTTTGTTGATTAGCAATCAGGCCATTTCACCGGGCACGCGAAGAAAGAAAACACACACTTTATACGATATTAGATTAATTTCTGAACAAGTGCATAATGCCCGGAATGAAACTGTGCACAGAGTTTGCTCGTTAGACAGAGCCCACAGTGTGGGCAAACAAAGCCTCATCGCGCGCACACACACACAGTGTGTTTAAAGCACTCCGCTTTGGCAGTCAAACGAGTTGCCCTCATGGTTAGAAAACATTGCATTCGTACCGTTTGTTTACCCCCTTTTGCTGTGGAAAAAACTGCCGTTGCCTTTTTTTGATCCCTTCATGTGCCTGATGCGGTTACGATATTTTCAGTTGTTGATGTCGATTTCATGTGTGTGTGTTTTTTTCTACCGCGGTAATTGCTCACTGAGCTTTGAAACCTATACTATTTTTGTGTTTTAGTGTTTTTTTTATAGCTTGCTAGGCACTGCTTCATTTCAGACGGTGGAATACATCGTTTACTGCACTTACGTTTCCCTTTCCACTGAAAGCAACAATGTGTGCGTGACAGTTCCAAATCTTTGAACACCGCATTGTAGGTTATTCACGGTTGTCTGCAGATCTGCGATGTCTCTTCGAGCTGTGCCGCGTGCGGTTCAACACAGTGTCCGACGTTTCGCTCCGCGTCCTGGGAGCTCCTTGAGTTCCAGAGGAAGCTCCCAGTGGAACGTCGGACATCACCCCGAAAAACTAAAACACATGGGAGAGGTGGCGGGGAGGGGCACGTTTATCGACAAAATGAACACTCGAAAGAGAATCTGAGTCAGGAGTGACTGAAAACGATTTACTTAAACTCCAGCGTGTGTTTTTAATTGCCTGCTGTCATTTTACGCCTTTTTCTCAACCCAAAAAATTACAATCGGCTTAGATTCGTGAACTTTTTATGTATTTTGTGAGTCTTTTTTTAGACGTGCCTCTTTGTTACGTATGTATCTGTCACTAATGTTGACCTTTTTAATTTCGGCATCTTTATATACAGTCCTAAACGCTCTCCCATGTAAAAGTTGAAGTCGATATTTTTAATCTTGGGATTTTCATGCTGAGCCTTTAAAGAGTTAACTTAGCGCACTGCAATATTAATATGAAGTCCTGTGTTTGATATCCAGCCATAGGCGAACATCAGTGTGCGAGGGGATAGACCAGGACCTGAATTGGTTCTGGCTCCCCTTCATCAACCCGCATTGACCGGCATGGTGAAGTATGGCCAATCAACCCCTATGACCAACACAGCATGGAGGAACCGTCATCCAGCAGTGGATAGACAAAGGTGTTTAACAAAAAAACAAAATCTTTTTTATTATTTCATTCGTGGAATGGGCTGAGTGCATTTGCGACACTGCCCATGCACCTGGACTTTGCAATCAGTATAATTGTAGTGACATGCTGCCCAAAGTTAAGTGCCTCAATTCCACATTTCACACAATACTCGCACGCGTATAATGGGAGAACATATTTCTGGGTCTTGCACATATCCTTTTTTTCCCCCGAATGATTGTAATCTCCAGTTTTTTTGGGTTAAAGTTGAAATTGGGCACACTTTTGGGGTCGCATTAAGGTCACAAAAGAATAATAAAGCAGGAAAAATCATTAAAATGTATAAATAAAATCTATTGATTTCGATAGCACCTTCAAACATGAGTTTTTTTTTCTCCGAAAGTATTGAATGAGCGATGATAATGGAGCCTCACGCGGCGAATGTCCGCGTGACTTCGCGAGACGACCTTGCGCGTCGTGAGGTTACGGGGAAAAGTTGGCAAGCGCATCACGTCACTGCCGAATAATTATCCTCGGAACAAAAGTAGCTACAAATGCTACGGGCCCCACACTTTCAAGGGCCCCGCGCTAAATGCTTTCAAGCATTTCCTTGCAGTCACGAAAGCTTCAAATCTAGAATGCTTTCAAGCTATCAATTCCGGTTCAGTGATTCTGCACTTGTTCTATTACTATAGTACTATACCGCCTTCTACTTTTATGAACGACTGGGTCTTTAAGGTTAGTGATTTGTCGTATTATCTGGCTGTATAGCAAATGAAAAAATACAATTACTTTACTATGCAAGTCAAACATTTGTATTGTAATATTTATGTGTTTTTTTATTTTAATTTAGGGCTCCTTTATAACACATGCTACGCAATGGCGGAGCCAGGATTTTTAGGTAGGGGGGACAACCCCTCCAGCAATGTAAAATGATAGGAGTTGTTAGTAAGTAAGGACTTGTCCCTTGCTTTTTATTTGACGCGTGTGCGGCGACGGTGCAGCCATCGATCGAGGGTCCAATTCTAACCGTGTTGTGTGATCGGCATCGCGCTCGCTGTAGGTGAATGCCTTCAGGGAAGTCGTGAACTGTATACGCAACTGCGCACAATTCTGTGAGTCACTTATAACTGCTTTGCCGTTACTATTGTCCTATCATCTCAAAGAGTCCCTGGCACATAATAATATGCTACACAGTGGCAGTGGGGGTCGCAAAATGCCGATTTATTACTAATAAACGCCAATGATCCGATCGAAATCCCTAATTTCGATTGGATAATTGGGGGGGGGGGCACGTGCCACCCCCCCCCACTGGCTCCGCCAATGATGCTACAGGCCCCGCACTAGCTTAATCCGGCACTTGCATCACGCGTGATGTCACCGCCTTGGCGGAAAAGCCTTAGCTATCCAGCGTTCGTTGGGTTTTTAAAAATTACAACTTCTTTTTTTTATCAACGTGGACCGTTTTCCTCTATGGCCAGTCCCTAAAAGCAACACAATTTCACACGAAACGTTGAGCGATTTCGTATCATCTGTACAAGAGTAATCGAGCTCCCAACCCATTACAGCCACACTGGCTGGTGGATAAAGCCCTTTTATTAACCGCTTGCAACCTTAGTTGGAACGTGTAAAAATATTGTATCTCCATGTCGACTTCTCAATGAGGTGGTTTTTCTGAAATCCACCGATTGAACTAAACAACCAACACATTCTCACTTTTGCTTTTGTTCAAGATGATTTAGTTGTTGTTGTTGTTTGCCTTTTATCGATTTCTAAACTCAAAATAATTGAACGGATACCACGGTGTCCGAGACAGTCGTACGGGTGCAGCTGTAATCGATTTGTTTTTTACGCGCAAAACAGTCGGACGTCCAAATCGGTCGGTGATGTAAAGTATTGCTTTTAATCATGAAAGCTGGGTAGTCTTGCACGGTGAACAAAAGTACAAAGGCAAGAATGCAACGCGTTCCAGACGACGTGGAAACGGAGCGATGAAATGGTGGGACAAAGTGTTCCCGGTTGCGCACACGTCGTTTTTGTTGTTGTTGTTGTTTCCATTAATGATTGTAACCTGATTGCAATCATCCACCTAAGCGGAAGCAAGATGGTGTTGTTGCATTGCAGGACCGTGAGAGATGTTGACGGCTTGGGGAGGTCATCATCAAGCAGTGGATTGATCATGGCTGATGATGATGATCAGTGTGTATGTTGTACATGTAGTCGTAAACCTTGTACGTGAGGGTTGTTTTTGCGCGCCTGGTTTCTCGCTGTTCGGTCTCACTCACTCCTCGTGCCGCTCCCGCTTAAGAGAGCTGAAATTGTAACTGTTCCCCATCACGGGGTTCGTGAACGTCTTTATCACGCTTCCTAATGCAGCCGCATTGAAACTGCTGATGGTGTTGCTGCATCATTGAAGCGCCGACACCATTACCGTGGCTTGCAGCGGCAGGAGGAAGGTGCTGGGAAGGCATTTGTGATCACTGCTGGCAGGCGAGATGCGTTCGCGCGGATTGTCTGGGTGCGTTTAACACGTAGGCTTTCGCAACCAATGTTAACCATTATAGAGGTTTTTTTGGGGGTTAGATCAAGCCAATATAAATGTGTCACCAAACCCGCCACCATCTGACAGGGCCATTTGGTAAGGTTTGTAACGCAAACAAAACATGGCACTTCGTTACTAGTTCAGCACACCGGTGTGTTGGAGAGTAAATCCACAACATTTTCAATTCGCCTGATGAGACTGGTTGTAAATACCGGCGAAACGACCTACTCAAATTGTAAATGTTGTGGGTTTACTCTCCAACACACCGGTTAGTACTCAACTAGTAACTAATTGGCATGTTTTGTTTACGTGAAAAACCTCACTAATTGGCTGTGTCGGGTTGGTGGCGGGTTTAACGACACATTTATATTTAAGCGATCTAACCCCCCCCAAAAAAACCTCCATTGTATGTTTGAGGCGCGTTGGGCGCCTTCAAACTCGCTTACGTGGGTAGACGCGAGCGGACCTCGTGCCACCGGTGAGAAATGAGCACTTTCTGCAAGGCCGGGTTCTCGCCGCAGACGAGTTTTTGTTGTTGTTGTTGTTGTTGAGGCACCCGGCAAGTTGGGTCCTTGTCCCCGACGGTCAGCAGACGGGAAGAGAAAAGTGTCACTGACGGAATTGGAGAATAGCCAACGCTCGTCGACACAGTTTAGATGGGGGGGGTGGGGCATCGATTTATAATTTCATTCCGCGTCGTTTTAAGTGACGGAAGACAACTCCTGAGATTGTAAGTCCGTGGATCTGTTTTGCAATAAAGTGGTTAACTAAGTCGAGAGAGTGTCGTTGACACAAAAGGCAAATCTTTTGTTAATTTCCAATCGCCCCCCAATGTCCCAAGTGTGTGCGCGTGTGTGCGGTGTAGCGTCACTGCACACGGGATAGTGATTTGGTGAGAGCCATTCGGGTTATCTGTTTCTCACACAGCTACGATTGACAAATTGAGTAAGACAAAAAAACCCCCCATATGGATTGAGAAGCAATCGCAGACTGGTTCTTCATTACTCTTCAGAAATGAGTTCAATCTGTCACGTGCAATTATAAAGTAAACACGTTGCGACATTATTTTTGTTTCAGTTGTTTTCAAAAGTTGTTCACCCATACTCTTTGGTTCTTTCGGTAAAGTCACGTAGACGGAAAATGAATAGATCACGACGTTTCGAAGTTATTTACCTGCTTATATATGTATATTGAAAAAATTATTGACGGTAAAATGAGAAATACAGTTATTATTGGATCTCAACACAGCCCACTCCAGTGTTGACGTGTCAGTAGATTGGGCTTCGGCGGGAAGTTTAAAGACAACGAATATGACTGCACGCAAGTGTGCAGCCCGTGCATGTATTTATCGTACATGCATGCTCGTGTATGCGAGAGCAGTTAGCACGCTGCATTACGAACCTGGCGACCCGCTCGCAGCCAACACCGGTGACGATTATCGGAACGGTTCCTGGGCCTCCCCTAGGTCGACTGAACCTCAAATGAATAACCAGGTGCGATGTATAAACATCGCCACTGGGGATACAAAGGCGGCCCGGCGTGGTGCTGGCCACCCACCACCTCGTGTTCCGTTCTGGCCTTCATAGGTGCTCGCTAACAGCACTTGCCCCAACAGTCGGTTAAGGCTATATGGGGGATCTTTGTCTTTATATTTTTAAGTACCCAAAGCCGTGCAACAATTCACCCGTAAAACAACAAAAAATGCGAGATGGATGTAGCGTGCCAAAATAATTTCCGGAACGGCGTTCCATGCTCTTCCGGCTGAAATGAAGAGCTGGCTGGCGGTAGCTTACCGAGTGTAAGTGCACCAGTTGAAGCTTGAGTCATCGGTGGCTGTTGGCCATTGCATTGTTTGTCCGCAGGAACAACCTCGGACAAACGACGGTGAAGTAAAACCACTTCCATCGAGGTTTGCATTCTAAGAATATGTGTTACCCCCTGCTGGCATTGAAACGGGAGCTGTTACCAAGTTCGAACGCCAAGGTGTCAATCACTGCTTTGACCACACAGTACTCGTGGTGAACTTTGCAAATGTGATTTGTAACTTTGCAAATGCGATTTGTAACTTTGCAAATGTCATTTGTGTAACTTTGATCCTTAGCTGTGCATCGATAGTTCGATGTGACCCTTTTGGTTTGAAAGAGGAAATAAAAATAATATTTTTGTCTTCAGATTTTTTTTTGCTGCAGTGCCCATCCTTGTACCGCTTTAGATTTTCGACTTGAAGGCAAAGCGACAGACAACCGTCATTCAATAAATCGATGGTATAGACCGCCTACAATCAAAGGGAGCGGACGAGGGGAAAGTTATTAAGACCGTAGTCTTCTAATCCCCCCTCCCCCCCCGACTTCCCTGTCCTTACTTAACCAGAACATTCCCTCCCGCCTCCCATACGCAAACACTCCCCAGAGGGAGAGCTACCACCAGCCCAGAGAACACAACCCACGGACCGTCCACCTGCCTGCCAAGCGAACTCCCCAACCTGTAGCCGTCCGGATATACAAGTGGTTCAATAAACAACAACAAGAACACACACAATCAATAGCAGAGCGATGGGCGATGGGAATTATTTTTTGCGCCCGTTTGGCACAACTGGCTGCTGTTAGTTCAGAGCGCTCGCTTGCAAGTTTGCAGGTACAGCGAGCAGGCATCGGGCTGTCCAAGGTCAACCACACGGCTTTACTGCAGCTTGAGACTTGTCTTGGGAGTATGGCGAGCACAGCCCTTATACTGGTAGGAACCACCTGGTTCCACCAGCCCACAGGGGATTATTGTGTCCGTCCGTCCGTCGTGCATCCAAAAATGGGAGGAGTGGGGCTGGGTGGAGAGGGGAGGGTGGGGAGGGGCTGGGTGGGGAGGGAGGGGCTGGGTGGGGAAGGAGGGGCTGGGTGGGGGGTGGGAGGGGTGGGGCTGGGTGGGGAGGGGCTGGTCACCCCGTGTTGCCCTTATATAAAACTCAACGTTTAACCTACTCATGCCGGCTTGTGCCCGCCCTCACAGTCGGCCATATTTGCGGAATACACCACGCCGCCGTTAACCCTGACCATTGACCGAGCAATCCAACGTTCCTACCAGCTCCCTCCGCAGGAATGTGTTTCCGTAGAAGCAGCGACCGACTCGTAAAGGAGTGTAATGAAATGAGATTATGTTGTAGGAACTGTCTTTGAATCCGTCTTAAAAGGAGCTCTTTGCCAACACGATAAATGTGTAATCCAAGCGATGGTTAAATTCCTGCAGAACAAATGGAATCCCATGTAACTGGTAACCGTTTAAATATTTAAATTCCTGTTCTCTCACAAAAATTAAATCAAAACAGATCTTTTGGCAGACTTTGCCCCGTGGTAGAATATGTATCTTTTTTTGTCAGCCTAATTTTTGAAATTGCTCCATAATTGAACGCAAAACCTTTGTGAATTTACTTTGGCTTTGGTGAAGTTTTCTGTGGTGGTCAGGGTGGGTGGGGGGGATGCAATAAAATATACTGGGGCCTTTTTCGTCTTTGGCATTAGATTTGGATGTAAACATTGTTCATTTGATATCCAACTTGCAGTCGTGGCCGTCACCGGCGAATATTTGCAAGCGTTTAGACAAACTTTTTTTTCTTGAAGTTTGTTCAAATACAAATTCTGTTTAGCAACCAACTTGTTTTTTTTTCTTTCCAAAACACGACGCTTTGCGTGTGTGTGTGTTTTCCAAATGCCTTAAAAATGCTTTGAGTTGCTACATTGCCTTTTCATAGTTTCGTTTCAACATCGAATGAAGTCGAGGCCCTGTACATTTGGTCGGGCAAGCCAAGTATAATTATTTCTTTATTTTTTTAGACAGTTGACGAAAAGTCACATTTTACCGATTTGTCTTATTTCCTGCGTCTTTTTTTTTTACAAAATTAAAGCTGCTAAAGTGCGCTGTGGGGAGATGGCCCTGGTTCGCGGGCTGTGTCGGTCAAAACATCGAGGCGGCCTGTGGGAAGTTTCCCCCCCCACCCACCCCAGCAGTTTAATAAGCTTTGACAGTGTGCAATTAAAGAAGCTTAAAAAGCTTAGAACTGACAGGATGCCGCGTGTTGCCTGCCCCGGAGTGGAGAGCCATTAACCGAGCCAACCGGTCGTCATGGCAATAAGCCGAATTAAAAGGTACCCATTAAAATGGCTATAAGACTGAAGCTGCTCGTTGAGTACAAGCTGGACCGTTCTCCCTCCGTGCCGCGTGCCCACCACAGCCGATGACGCAATGGCTTGCGGATCCCGAGCTGCTGAGCATTGGGGGTGGAGGGCTGTGGTTTAGCTGCGTCGGCGGGGGGGGGATTGACCATACTTCACCACGCTGGTCAGTGTGGGTTAGTGAAGAAAACGCATTTGGCCTCGTCTCTCGCTGAGTGCCTGGCCTGTGTGGGTGCCCCCCTGTCCGGCCCAGTGACTCGGGTCTACGTGGCTCTCAAGACCCTTCGCACCGGCTAAGCGGTGCTCTGTTGAATAAGCGTACTCTTACGTAAATGTATGTAGGTGGAATGACTAACCCATCCAATTAAAATTTATTTGAAGCATTCTGGTGAATGTTAGTGACTCTAGTGGCTGTATTGGTCACGTGGACCCTCTACGCTCAACGTGTGCTAATTGAAATCATTGATCCTCATACACGTTACGCGTCACGTGTACGAGGATCGGTAATTTTCAATTCGCTTTTCCGCACGACTCAATACGCGCACCGCGATACGAATACTCGACATTAACCCGGTAGGACAGCCGTGTGCAGGTGCTACACATTCGTCGCAGGGTTTGCAGGACCGCGTGAGATGGCGGTGGGTTGGGAAGGACTTCATCCAGCAGTTAATAGATCACGGCTGATGATGATGATGATTAATTGATGTATCGACGCAACTTTCCACCCCTATGGTCTACTCTGTACTGGAGCTAATTCAAGGAAATTGCTTTTGGAAAGAAATGCAAACAAACCCCATGCATTGGCCCCTATAGTGAGGTCTGTTTAACTTTGTAAGTTTTATTTTTTTATTTTTTTCTCCTCCCATCGGAAACCAAGAAACGTGACATTTGCCATTTGCCCGTCCTTCATTTCCCCCGAGGCCTAACGGCAGGTGCCAGGGAACGAGTGGTGGCACACACAGCCCCGATAGTCCTCCTTACACCCAAAATTGGTGATCTCAGCTCAATTTAAAAACCACACGGCCCCCCCCCCCACCTCCACCAAAATTCATCGCCGTGGCAACGCAAATAATTTATCAGCAACCAAAAAAAATGAACCGACAGGCAGCCTCTTGTCCGCGGCATTCGACCTCTTCCTCGTTAGGAGGACGCGATCAAAGACCCATCAGGGCCGATCAATCGCGAGTTTGGGCTTGTGCGACTCTGCTCTGGGTGCCCAGTAGGCAACAGAAAGGGGGACAATTTGGCACCTGGCGTAATATGGAAACAATGTTTTTTTGTCGGAGGTGGGCGCTGGTGGGGGGGGGTGATTGACCCAAGTCTCAGGAGAACCTCTGCAGGAAGGCATTGTGCGTGTTCCTCGTGCTCTCAAGGCAAGCTAATAAACACATTTGCTCACTTCAAATCAAAACCAACCCCACGGCTGTGCGAGACTTGAGTGCGCACACGCATGACTTGGGAATTTTGGAGGAGTTTCAAAAATATTTCCCGCAACGCTATATAAGGAATTCTTCACGGGTGCCCTGCGAGTGGCAAAAGGCAATACACTGCATATACACGGCGCTAATATACGCAAGTTTGGCAGTGGAGACATACTCGAATAAAACAGGGGAGCATACTGTATAAAGGAAGTATGTGTTGTTTCAATGTCAGCTGGAATTTTTTACTTTTAAATATATATTTTGGAAGAATGTGTGGTTGCTCCATCGATACCGGTTGTATTGAGCAAAGGATTGCTTCTCTCCGGCAAGTGCTTGACTGTGATCATCGCCCAGAACGGACCGTGGGACATACAACGTAGGCTCAATGCCAGATTCACGAATACGAAGGAGGCATCATCACAGCGATTCACCAATCTCCTGACACAATTATCTGGCTCAACCACCAATGTGAAACTACTGTTGTCGCTCCACTCCCATCAATATCAGCCACGTGAAGAGGAAAACGCATTGCCACTAGTTCATCATTGGACTCACAGTTGAGAATTGTTTATGAGCAATACCACGGGACATTGTCTGCGATACAACAATGAAACGTTCCACAAAATCCTTCACTCAATCAAAGAAAAATCGTGCTGTATAAGCCGTTTCGGATTTGAAACAAAACCCAACAACAGTCTCTAGGATCGCAACACTCGTAGACTCTTTGCTGTGCACAGCCAGCGAGTTCCAAAGTCTTTGAGACGTGTCTCCGTGACGTCATTGATGATGTGCACCGCCAGAGCGTTCTCTCTCCGTGGTCGTGTGGATTTTACTTCAGGTCCTCAGGTCTTTCCTTCCACTTTTAGAACCGACATGACACGTTTAGAGTATATGGCCGCTATAAATTTACACGTGATAAGCCACTTTGTGGAGCTATCATTTGTGGCCGGGTCGCTCCTGAAAAAAGTAGCTTTTTAGCTCAGTGACCTTTACCTGGTAAAAGAAAAAAATAGTTTAGCTTAAAAATGGTTTCGTTTAATAGTTTAAAAGATCACAGACATGCGGAGAAGCTGAAGCGTTCAGCACGTTGCACGTAAGCAATAGCACTCGCAACATCTAATCAGTTGGAAGGTCTAAAATAGCAGTAGATGTGACACATCCACATAGCATGGGTTAGCTTCTTATCCATTGCACAACTGTTGGCGTCCCACCATGTGGCACAGCAATACCAGGTGGTTACTCATAATGACCGTCATCGACCTTGGATTTCCATATGAATGAACCGTACTCGTATGAAAATACAAAAGGAACACAATATGGGTTTCGAGAGGGTCTAGATGCTATCCATCTCAGAACAGTGCATCACGGGGGTATGTAGAGTGTGTACCGTACTATGTTGTATTGTATCTACAGAAGGCAATCATAGGCAGAGAAATGTCTTGAAATGGCAGAGAAATGTCTATGAATAACCCAACCGGTAATGGATATCCATTGTCATTTTTTGTTTTAATTAATTCCCCCACTTTGGCCTTTGCGCCTGATTGGTTCACAAGTGCCAACATCACATGTATCCCTCTATTTAAGACCGAAACAGGAGGATTTCTCCACAACTCTGGCTGTCGCCTGATGATGCTAGTTGCAATTACTGGCAAAACGTCGTACTTGAATTGTAAATGTTGTGGGTTTACTCTTCAACACACTCGTGTGCTGTGCTAGTAACGAATTGGCACGTTCTGTTTACGTGACAAACCTCGATATTTGGCTGTGTCGGGTGGTGGCGTGTTTAATGACGCATTTATATTTACGCGATTTAACAAAAAAAAATCTCTATTATGGATAATATTGGCCGCGAAACCCTACGTGTTAAAATGTCTTGAAGTTGATTGTGAACAGGGGAAGGGAGTTGACAGCACGGATGGCTGGAGGGATGCAATTCTAGACCGCAGGACAGCTCAGAAGAAGGAGTAACCTTCCGCTCCAGTTGATATCACAACTGGGAGTTTGGTTTTCTAATAAACTCCGCTGCAGCGCAGACGATTAAATTATCTGCTCTCCTAACTGTTTGCTATAAAGGCCAGGGTTGGAGTCAATTGAGATTGCATTGTCCCTTCAATTCTAATTAACTTATTTTTTTTTGCTACAGTGATTGCATCATTGCTATTGGATGTGCAGTGCTTGTAATTTTATTTGCACTGTAGCGGAACAAACCAAAGTTCAAATCATGCATTGGTTACATAGGGCCTATGACCAGATCATCCAGAATGTGCCAGATCTCATTACAACTTGGAAGCCGGATATGATTGAGGCTGGGTGGTATTTAGATGGGTGACCACCAGGCATAAAACAGAGGTCATTGGGTTGTTTGACCATACATGACCACCACATTGGGGTAGTTGGAAGCGTAGACGTGGGATCACAGAAGTACAGTACAACATAGGATTCAATTTCGATTTAAAGCTTTCGTGACTGCAGGGATTCATCTTCTTGGTTCTTTCAGTAAAGTCACGTAGACAGACCTGCTCTTCACCTGAGGACGGCTGCTTGCGTTGTGGCCGAAACGTCGTGAGAATTATTTTATTATGTTTTATTTGTATTATTTAATTACTTCCCTTCTACGTGAATTTACCGAAAGAACCAAGAAAACATAGGATTCCACTGCGCTGATTTCTGCTGTCCTCCACGTAGCTCCCACACACGCCTATAACATCCCGACGTGCTTACTGGCCACACGCACAAGCACTGTCCGGGCTCATCCTGCTTAACTTTCGAGATCTGGCAAGGTCCCGGGGGCATTTCGGGTGATTTGGTCATTGGGTAGATCTGTTTGCACCCATTAAAATAAATGCCCTCTTTCCGCAACGTGATTGGCACATCGTAATGAAACGTCACAATAGTGCAGGTCTTGCAAATCGTCGACTTTTTTGGGGGTACAGTGTCTTGTTCTCTGAAGTTTAAGGCTGTTGCTCCCAATTTTGTTTGCGTGAATGTGCAGAGCCGTTCACGAGATTAATGCCTCTTCCTCTAGAGAGTCCATTGATTTTTTTTTAAACAAATTGCAATCTTGCACAAAAAGTGTGTGAACCGTAATTTTAAATAATTTCAATTTTTAATGCAAGTTGCTACTTCGTACGGTCACTACTAATCGTGTTTTTACTCAAGTAAAGTATCTAGAAGTCCAACATGAATTCCTTGCGCCTTACGCAAGGCTAGCTTCTATAAGTCGACCAATATTCTGCTTACGATGCGACGCAATTTCTGTAGTTTTGCGTGTTAAATCCTGCATGGAAGGGATGCAGCCATGCTGTAACGGTGCGCACGCTGGACTTGCAATCCATTGGTCGCTGCATCAATCGCCCGGCGCGGCAGTTGAAACAAACGTTGCAAATGTATTAAATCACTCCCCTGCCACCGTCTACCCAACGGTACAAATGGGTTCACCGCAGTCGATTGGCGGGTTGCGTGCGGTTGGGGGTAAAGGTGTGGGCAAATCCCACCTCTTCTAAGACGTATGGCCAGTGTGGAAGAGTAGGCCAAGTACAATTTTTTTGAGGAGGCTCCTCTAGCGCTGCCTCAGTAACCCCCCCCCCCCCCCCCCCACGTGGCGCATGAGTGCAGCTGCGTGGTCACCACATCTACGCCTCTATGTAAGGAACGAAACAGGTGGATTTCTCCACAAATCTGGCTGTCGCCTGATGAAGCTGGTTGTAATTACTGGCGAAACGTCGTACTCAGATTGTAAATGTTGTGGCTTGGCTCTCCAACACACCGGTGTGCTGTACTAGTGACGAATTGGCAAGTTCTGTTTACGTGACAACCCTTACAAGTTGGCTGTGTCGGGTGGTGGCGGGTTTTAACGACACATTTATATATTTACGCGATCTAACCCAAAAAACCTCTATTATGGATTTTTCTTTTCCTTTTTTTCACCTTTTTCCACCGATGCGCTTGTTACCGGGAAAATATAATTAGACGACCGACTTGCAGTCACAAACTCTGCAGACACGATATATTTGACATCGCCTGAGATTGCGACGGAGCAACAGAAGCCCATGTTTGAACAGGAGGCCACGGCGTTGCAACGTGTCGCTTTTAAATTCCGTCGGGAGATGAAACTGTTGTGTTGTGGGGGCTGGATTGGCGGTTAGGCGGCTTGCTTGCAGTTTTTGCAAACGCGCTCTACCACATTTAGGCCCTATAAATAGTGCACTAAATTGAAATGAAGTTGCAAAAAAAATCTCCCCCAAAAAGATTGGGGGTCAGCAATACCAAACGTTTTAGCTAACGAATGTAATGTATTTCTGGATGTATCAGCACATACAAATGAAACGCATTACTTTCGATAACTTTGCAAGAGTATTTTCTGACTTTGACCGTCATTGTTTCTGTCTAATGTAGAGTGACAATCTATTTTCTTGCTGGCAGTCACATTGCCCGACAAAGTGTGTGGGTTTGTTTTCAGAAGGGAAAAAAAAATCGAGGTTTTTATTTATTTAAAATAAGCTCACAATTGGAGACACTTCTTTCCAATGCAATCTTCAGTTTATGTATGCCATACATGAGTAACAAGCCGAAGTAAAATTTACGAAAAAGCTTGGACAATTTTCGCTAATATTTCAAATGACAGATTCACACGTGACGGATGGATTAACTTGAATTTTCTGCTGGTCCAGGGTTTTTCCTGGTCTTGCTGGGTGGATAAGGTCACCTGCTTACAGCAGCAATGGTCTACTGGTTTTGCAGACCAACTGTATGCTGCATAGCTCACGTGGTGCCCAGGCTGTGTTATTATTTCCTCTCTTTGTATTTTTAGCAGTTTCCATGGCGCTGCAAAGCTCTCCTTCATGATGCTTCCACTCATCGGTGTGTGTGTGTGTGCGTGGGGCATCTGCTCGTGAGACAGAAACCAGAACAACCTTGGTGTAAACGTTGCCATCCGACAGACACCTTTGTCTACTTGTTCGGCATCGTGTTCATTGCGCTGTCACCTCAATAGTCATGAAGATAAACGAGTGCTGCAGTCAGACACACACATTATGTTTATATTCACGTCATTTGCAATCCAGGGTTTGCGCCTTAGTTCAGTGGCTGCGGATAACAAACCATCAATTGTAATAATGGTGGTTATTGACCGGCACTGTAACAATGCATTGATTCTCCCAAATTGTGTGCGCAAGAAGAGATTAGTTCAGCGCAGTGGAGCGGTGGTGCAGTGGTTAGCTCACTGCGCTCTGAACTCGATGATCTGAGTTTTATTCCCAGTTACGGCCAATATGAAGAGGCGAGTAACATCGAACTCATCAGTCCTGAACTCCCTCCCACCCCCTACACCAACATCCTCACCACCCCCCGCACTAGCCAGAATGGTGAAGTATGGTCAAACAACCCCCATGATCAACATGGCACATGGAGTCCTTCATCCAGCAGTGGATTGACAAACAGCCGTGAATTATTTTGACAGTACGTTCTTTGTGATTGTTTCACGGTACGTTGCACGGCAATGCATACGAGAAGGACGACTTGCAATGCCACATGGTGACTATTCATCAACTCGTGCCAGTAGCAGGGAGCGGGGCTGGGGCTGGGGGCGAGGTGAGGGAGTGCATGCTCGGGAAGGGGGGGGGGGTGAATTGGTGCAGGTGACTGTCGACCATTTCCAGCTCAGAGTGGGTGGGGAATTTGTCACAGCTTTCAAAGTCACGCTCTAAGACAAAAGTTCTTCACTGATTTTCAGAGGGGGGGGGGGGCGGGGGGGGGGCACTTTTGCCGATAAGACATCATCAGTGCGAGGGCCCCCACAAATTTGAAACCATTGGGGGTTTGACAGCAGTACAATGATGATGATGATGATGTTGGGGGGTGTTTTCACCATTCGTGTATTGTCGGGGGCCACACGTCAGGGGCCACGAGGGGCGGCCAGTGACCCCCTACGGGCCTTGCAATGAAGACCACTGAGCTGTTCACCGTCTCGTGTTTCTGTCCGGACTTTTACTTTTAACCGGTGACCACCCAGCACTCTGGTGCGCCACGTGGGATTTACACAATAATCTCCTTCCTCCTCCCGGAAACTCTTCTAGTGTCTCCGGGGGCCACTTGATTTTCGGTTTATTTGTGCGTGGCTGAAAATAAATACCCATAAAGCAGATTAGCGTTCGAAGTCACAGAGATGGTATAGAGTGCCCTTGCCTTTCGATTTACTTACCGGGGGGAACCTTCGCGTAGAGTGGCACGGCTTCGCTAAGCTGATTAACGGTTGTTTGCAAAGCTCGCCCGGCTTTGAGTGTTTTGGAGGATATTGCGCATATTTGTATTTTGAACCACAATTCCGGCGGACGCACGCAGGCCGGCTGGCACGCTCTTGCACACGGGGATGTTGAGCGTGATCCTCGCCCACCCCCCGTCGCGGCCGCGAGAGATTCTTTCACGCGATCCCTTCGTTTCAAGTTTCATTTTCAAGTTGCATTTATTAGGTATAGCCCTGTGAGCCATTCGGCTCTTGAATCGGTTGCAACCGCAACAAGCAAAACAACAAAAACATGAACAAGAAAACATCTTAAAGTGACTATGTGCAAACAGAAAATCCAAGAAAAGACAGCAAAATATTGCAGAAAAGCACCGTACACCAACCCTGTGTGCAAAAATCCCAGTGGGATGCAAGTCAAACAACAACCACAAGACAACTTAGATTAAGGCCATCAGTCTAACTCTGCACTACAACAAACAAACATGGCCAAACCGAAAAACTTTTCAAAAATCACCAAAATAAAGCCATAAAAGCAATGAAACAGTGCAGGTGATAGGAACTGTGACCGTGCGGCGAGGCACGAGAGCGTGGAGAAGGGGAGGGGCGAGAGAACGCGCAGGAGGCGCCGTTCAAACCGCCGCTGCCATTCACCCGCTTCGGTGTCACCACTCAGAGCGAGATCCCTTATTTTAACATAACAATTCCGCTAGTTGTACAATTCGAATTGTAATAATACAATTAGAGTGACTATAATCGCACGCTCGTCTCGCCGAGCCAGGTGACAACATAATAATATAATAATTATAATGACTATTTGCATGATTAATAATTATTACGCTTTGGGCATTGGCCCTCTCTCTAGTCAGAGCTGACAAAACGGGCACTCCAGAGCAGAAGAAATGTGCTTTGCCCAAAACGCCAGTCCTACACGCAGCACTGTGGAGTGTTTGTCTGTCTGAAGGCAGTGCTTACTGATTGACGCACGTGGCGAGTTGGTGCTTTGTGCACCGTTGGCGAGGTAACTGCTTTAGGGCTGTCCATAAATGACGTCACGCACCTATAGGGGGGGGAGGGGGTCAGACATTTGTGACGATGTGTGACGAGGGGGGGGGGGGTTGAGAAATGTGACGTCGCATCAAAATGCGCAACTTTAAATAAATATAGACAACACTTTCTACTTAATGAAATAGACTTTAAAATAAATGTTTTCTCCTACAACATCAGAGTGCAGCGCCACATTAAATACGCACTACAATGAGAATAGTTTAAGGCGATTTGAAGCATGTTTTATTTGGGGGGGGGGGGGGGGCAGAGCTTTGTGACGTCATATTTGAGGGGGGGTCTGACTTTTTGTGACGCCGTGTGACAAGGGGAGGGGGGGGGGTCAAAATCGTCCAAAATCGCGTGACGTCATTTATGGACGGCCCCTTAATTCTTTGGGTCACTCTGCTCACCTGCTCACTTTTAACTTCAGATGTGCGCGCGATAATTGAGACATTCACAGAATAAACGGGCATTGGAGATAATTTCTTGGGACGCGGATTTACATTCACATTAATAGCTTGCTTTAGTGCGAGCCTTTGTGTGCCATTCTAACAGCACAAAGGCTTGAGAAGCTTCACGGAATATTTCCGTCCAGAGTCTGCTGCGGAACTGACTGAGAGCGACTGTTGCCAGACAGGGGCCGGAAACGAGTTTGCACCCAGACGGACTCGACACCGCAAGTGTTCGAGCGAGTGAGTCAGTATGTAAGTGAATGGGTGGGTGGGTAGTGAGTGACTGAATGAGTGGAACAGATGAGTGAGTGATTAAGTCTGTGAGGAGTGAATGGATGATTGAGGAGATAAGTGAGTGAGTGAGTGACTGAGTGGGTAAGTGGGTGGGTGGGTGAGTAAGTAATTGAGTGAGTGGAATGTGGAAGCATTTGATTCGCTGCACCTCCGATGATCACGGTTGTCTACGTACGGTGTGCGAAAGAAGTTCAACGTTCGTACGTGAGTAGGTGGTTATGTGATTAGATGGGGCTGGAAGCCACAAGATGGTGGGGTGCCGCGTGTCGATGTCTCGGTGCGTGTGGGGGAACAATTGGGGTCACCGCGTGCTGCTGAGCGAGATCAGGCGCATCCGGGGTGAAGACCGGCAGCGCACATATCTTCCACGATTAGAGCGTCTGCCGGCGATGTTTTCCCATCGCCAGCATCTCCTTCGGCGCGCCAATAGAGTGTTCAAGCCACCTCATCGATTAAAGTAGAGGCGGTGCGTGGCGCCCAGAGCGGTCGCCACGAACGTGACGAGTATTTGCCGCGCGAGTTTCACAATCCGTCTGGCCGGGCGTCGCAGCGGTGGGTTCTGCAGTGGCCGCTGCTCGTCATTAAGGTCGCGAGTTCAAACCCACGATTGGGGCTCAGGCCCTCAATCCTCTGGGGTCGATAAACTCGAATACCGCAGTGGTTGCCCTGTGGAGACACTCGCACCCCCAGATCACCCCTAACTCGCCCCTGCCATAGACACGTGGAATTTCACCACTGGCTCAGGGCTGTTATTAGGAAGTAAGTGATGATCCGAGCCCATTTGAGTGGGAAATAGCATCTTATTGGTTCTTTCGGTAAAGTCACGTAGAAGGAAAATAATAAAATAATAAAAATAAAACATAATAAAATAATTCTCACGACGTTTCGGCCACAACGCAAGCAGCCGTCCTCAGGTGAAGACCAGGTCTGTCTACGTGACTTTACCGAAAGAACCAAGAAGATGAATCCCTGCAGTCATGAAAGCTTTAAATGGGAAATAGCAATTTGAGTGTTTTGTAATTTTTATTTACAACATTAAACAGTTTTTTTGGTGATAATGCAATCATAGCATAATCGAATTTATATGTGCGGGTTAAAGACATCAATTGATCTCAGGTAGAGCAAGCGGGCTTGGGCAGCGCACGTCGCGAGAAGAAAATGATGGCCGATGGTGGAGACTGCTACTGGAATGGCATCCACTAAGGAGATGGAGCGCTGTGAACTTGTGTGCAAGTGCTTGGTAAAGTATCACATCGCTGGATCATGAGAAATGGCATCGGCTGGCAGAGCCCATAATCTAACAGTGGATTGAGCAAGGCTGATGATGATGATTTTGTTTTTACGTGTGATGTGTCCAATTTTTTACAATTTATACTGACTTTCCACAGCGTAATGGGTTTTAAATGGAAAACCTCTGTCCCATTCTGCCACATTGGGTACAATTTCAGAACTCATGCCAAGTCTGCGTATATGTTTTGTGCCCCAGCTGCCTAAGCATAATATTTGAAAGCAACAAAATTTCCCCAGAATAAACATTCTATATCGATTGAGTGAATGACATTGGGAAAAAAGCCAAAATTCTTTGCTTGACAACCTTCGAATTCAGTAAACGTAGCCACAAGATCATTATTGTCTGTAGGGTAGATACGAGACGTGACATTATGTAAAAATGTTCTCTGACTCAGAGGTCAGAGCACTAAGCTGGTACCGATTAAATACTGGGTTTGAATCCTGAAATCAGCCGTCTATGATTAAACCATATTCTCAGCTGTAGTGAGTACATATGGCATTAGCCTGGTCATAAATTACTCCACGCAAAAAAATGTCATGTTTGTATTTGTACTCAATTTTACGAAATTGTGGCACTAAACACAAAGAGTATTCTGAAAGACAAAACCTCATCAGGCAAAACTGAACAATTGTCGAAGCTCAGTCCAAAGGGGAAGACTGCTGCCTATACAGGGTGCTGCGGTGGTGGGATGTTAACTATCTCGACTGATGTACAGGAGGTCGTGGGGTCGATCCCGACCCTGCCGTCTGTAAATTCGGAGTTGCGGTGTCTCTCTGTCCCTGTGGCCACGTGGATTTTTCTCCGGTTCCTTCGGTTTTTCCCTCCACATTTAGAAACACGCGTTTAGATTATTCAGATGATTTGGCTGTTGTAAATTTCCACGTGATAAGCCTCTTCATTGAGCCATCATCTGTGGCGAGGTCGCTTCTGAAAAAGAGCTCTGTAGTTCATTGGGCCACACCTAGTAAAATAAAAAAAATAGTTCGTTAAATATGGCCCTCGTAAAGTGCATTGTTCAGCACTGGTCAACTCTAGGATAGCAAAGCTTTACAAGAGATCATCCATATCCTCAAAGGATGATGCAATGGTGTAATAATCAATCTCTGTTCACCCGGCAGTATAAATGGGCACACCACCCTTGATCGGCGGGTCATGCGTGGCGAGTTAAATGTGGATACTCTCGTTTCTTCCTAGATATATCTGGCCACCGTAGAAGAGTAGGCCAAATGCCCTCTGTTGTGGGGGGGCTCTGATCTAGAGATCTCCCAAGTGGAAGCGTTTCAGTGAGCAGTAGCATGAGCAGCAATTGCAGGGCCGCTCCCTCACCTGTCATGTTTCTGGGCTGTAGTGATTCGCCGCCTCACTAACGGTTCAATTGTCAAGGCTCAGGGTTGTCATTTGATTTATTTGACACTGCGGTCAACGTGGCCGCAGCTAGCGGCTGGATGAGTCACGTGAGAACCCATTGCATACAGGATACATTCATGAATTACAAAAAAAACATTTATTCTTATGCGGTATTCGATGTGTGTATCGTGAGCTACACGAATCGACATTAATCCATTAATCGGTGCATCGTCACATCTCCCCTGCTCCTAAGTTCCCTGGCCATGTACGAGTCAGATGCATATATTTTTTTTAGTTCAGCGTGAATATTCTAGTGGAATGCACATTTTGTGTGTGCAAACTTGTTTCGTAATGCCCTATTCCCGATGATGCTGTATCCCGATGACAACGGATGTATCTCGAAACGGCAGCTGCTGCCCTCCACAAATGGAACACAAAGATGAGATTATGGCAGTCGTCTACTGTGTTGGCTTTGAGCGATTAATGCATCAAAAGTAAAATTACGCATTTAAAACAAGTTGAACTTGAACTTCGCACGTGGAACTTATTTCGCCACCGTACGTTGCCAATTCGCGCTCATCGGAGGCGAGTGGAATTAGACGGGAAGCACCTGAACGCACATACCGCACGTAAACCACGTCAAAGGCTCCACTTCGTCACGACACAGGGGGTGACGTTGCCCGGCGGTCGTGCGCTTTGCCGCTTGCTACAGAGGTATTGCCGAGCGGAAACCCCGGTTAATACTGCCGGTGAAAATTCCGGGACGTTAGATTCTGCCTTGCGTGCCAGCGTCACAGTCCAAGTTGGCCACATCTGAGAAGTTACCTGCAAATTACTTAATTTGGCAAAACCACAATAACGTCATCTGCTGGCAGACCACAGGCATCTGTGAACATGGAACCCTCGCGATAACCTGTGCGCTTTGCGAATGACAGGAATACCGAATGTGCTCATTTAATGTCGGTTTTGAACACAAGTATACATGACAGTGACACAAACGCAATGAAGGAATCTGTTAAATTATTTATAAAGTATTTGTGGATGGAAAAACATGCAAAATGACTTTACCCAGAACCATCAGCTGTCGTAGAGAATCTCTAGGCATTGTAATCTCAGAAAAATATTACTATGCAGGAAAGCCTCGCTGAGTCTCATGGCTCGGTGAGGCTGTCACTCTCTCATTCTGCCGCTGGATCGTGTGTGTCTCATTGAGGAGAGAGTCTTGTATAGGCCCATTACCGCTGATGAATGTTTGGCGCGTGAGAAGCGATTGGAGTGCGCAGAGAGAGTCCACACGTAAGGGAGGATAACGGTCACTCAGCACTGCCATCGAATGGCCACCTCGCCGCCCCTTTCCTTGACTACGACCGCCTGGCAATCCCGAGTGGTCACCCATTAGAATACCGACCAGGCTCGTGCCTGCTTAGCTCCCAAGAGCTGCCGGGGTCAGACACATCGTTTGTTAGGGGGGAGTTCGTACTGTTGTGCGTATCGATACGCACGCACGTTGGGCCTTCGTGCTCTCAATTATTAATAAAATAAACGAGTGACTTTTTTTTTCCACCCGCCTTGGACTTGGAGAAAAGGAACAGCAATTTGCATATCCACTTCATATCTGTCAACACGCGGTTGCGTTGGGCGAGTAATGGGCAATGTACCTTAGCGGCATTGCCATCCGTCGTGCAGCTATGCCAGTGCTTACTGCCCACGCGGTGCCTCTCATATACAAACGCTTTGCAATACAAGGCATTGTGAGTCATGAGATAAATAAACAGACCTCTGTCCATCTTCTGACACAACAAAATAATACTAATACTGTGTTATGGCAGAGATATCCAAGTATTCAGGCATACATTGTTGTGTTCGATTACTTGAAATAATCAGATATAATTTAAGTAGTTAAAATTAGTCTCATACTGTACCCACGTGTGCCAATGGATGGGACAGGGTGGGTGGGGCTCGTGATGTCATTGGCATCATAAATCAGCATGGTTGGCTACGTACGGCGCGAAAAAAGGTCGACATACATACATTAGTCACGTGACCCAGAAAGTAGTCGATTAGAATTGTTTGTCAATCAATCGAATTCATTTTGTTATCATCCGGGATCTATATATGCTGTATATTAACTCGCGTTAAGAGCTTGCAGCAGCATTCATTAAAGCAAGCGAACTCTAAACTGCTTTTGACATGTTGGACATCATCAGCAGTCAGGTTTGTTAAACCGTTTGTATTGGGGAAACGTTGATTTTTATTTAATTTTACACGCTTTTATTTAACTGACTCTGTTGTTGTTGTTGTCGTATCCTCAAATCTTGTAACAAAATGTTTACCCACTTCCCAATGTGGTATCGACTGCAAACTTGGTATACTTATGTCATACTGATGACAATACTATATTTTATCATAAAAAATAAAAATCATATTTTAAAACATTCTTCTTCATGCTATGTTTGGGCTTGGCTCTAATTGTCCACGCTCAACTGACGTTGGCTGAAAATCACCACGGCCCCTTACGTTATGCCAAGCTTGGGGGCCACTTCCTGGAGTCGTGGAGTTCTTCCCTTACTAGCACGGTACATTTAATTAAAGCGTGTTTAAAAAAAAGTTTTTTTTAATATTACTTCTTTAGTGTCTACTTGCAAGTAAAAAAAAATCCACTCGGAGCATTCTATCCAGAATTGTAGCCCCAATGTTCACTCTGGAAGTGCGTGTGCCCGTTGTAAGTGCACGTTTGTGTGAATAGATTTGTAAACGTCAGCGCTGGCGAGACAAAGGGCAGCGACAGTTTCTCTCAATTATTGCCGAGCCCAATTTTGAGTCAAGAACCGGCAAGACATTCGGCAGCTGGCGACTCGATCTAAGAACCGCGAGAGGAAGCGAGCAGCTCGGTGCGATTCCTGAATAAGCTGCCAGCACGTGGAGCAGAAACGTCGGACATCGTGACAGACAGCACGCGGCGCATCTTGAAAACACATCGGAGAGCAACTGCGAAAACCTATACAGTGGTACAGTTGCTATTTTTTTTTGGAGGTCCTATGCTCTGTTCGGCCATTCATTTGCACGAAGACAAAGACGACGATCCCTCAAAAGAGTTTTGGGGAAAGTGCTGTTCGCGGGCACCTATGAAGGCCGGCACGGCACGCAAGGGAGTGAGTGGGTGGCCAGCACGACGCCCGGCCGCCTTTGTCTCCTGAGTGGCGATGTTTACACACCGCACCAGGTACTCATTTGAGGCTGGGGTGACCTAGGGGAGGCCCAGGACCGGTTCAGATAATCGTCACCGGTGTTGGCCGTGAGCGGGGATCGAACTCGGTTGGCCGGGGTTCGATGCGCAGTGCGCTAACCACGACACTACCGCTCCGCTCACACACACATTCGCAAATAGGGCTTCCAGATGAAGTGGGTGGTGTGGGTAGCGAGGCCATCATCTGATTGTGATGTTTCAGATATCACTCGACAATGATGTTAGCTGTGGGCGGGCATCGAACTCGGCTGCGCTGGGTTCGTAGCGCAGCGCACTAACCGCTCCACTTCCGCTCCTCCCGTGTATATGCACGGGTACATACACACAGGCACACACTGCTCAATGACCCAATCACACAGAACGCGCCTCATCTCGTCAGGTGTTGGAACATGAGCTGGGTTGAGCCTGTGGATAGTGCTGTGTGTGACGGGTGGGGAACACGTCTAACGGGCGTAATGGGCAGTGGGTCTATGCTGTGGGCAGTAAGGGTGGTGCAGGTCTCACTCAGCGATATGAGTTGACGAGATCAAATGTGAGTGAAAATACATATATATGAGAACCTATGGCTCGTCATCAATCCACTGCTGGATGAAAGCCTCCAACCAGGCCAACACCACAAACCTCTCATGGATCCCACGATCCAATAATCCACCCAGCACTTGCACACGAATTGATTCCATTGTTCCATCTGCCCGCTGGACGGTACTGTTGGACGTGTTTCCTTCCCTGGCTCTCTGATTGACAATGGTGAGTGAACATGTTTGGTGGAAAATTACTACAAGTTCCATCAACTGTTTAAACAAAAAAAGTCAATATGAAAAACCTAAATTTCAAAAATGCCACTGCTAACGAAACATTACAGACTACCGTGTAGGTAATCTTGTTCAAATCAATATAATAAAAATTAACCCGTAAAAACAAAGTTTTTCACTATAAATCCTTTATATGTGTGGCGGCTAGAGTCCTCTCGTCCTCTGGCTTGAGATGGCTGCCACCTATGGGTCAGATGATTGTCTGCCACCATTAAGCAATTGGTAATTAAATATTTAAAAACATTTCCCTAAACAGTGTAAAATTTTGGAAAAAAATTTTCACGAAAATTAATTAAGAGTCTGTGTGCAAAATGTCAGCTCGATTGGATCACGGGATGTGGGTTAAAAAACGACCGAAAGATTTGCACGGTCGTAAGCAAGCACGCAAGCACGCAAGCACGCAAGTGAACTTAATATAAAAGATTTTTTTTTAAAACAACGTTTTCACAAGGAAGGATGTTTGTAATTTTCTGAATTATTGCAATTTTGGTTATAAGTTCATCGAGGAATTAAGGTTTTACTGGCTCTCGGCCCCGAGTGGCCATGGCATTGGGCACCGAGGCAGGGAGGGTTTTAGTTTTTTAATCTATTGGTCCATTAACATAAAACAGTTGGCATTCGTGGCTGTGTGGAGCTTTGCATTTCGTTGGCAGGGTTGAAGAAATTGGCATTCGTGAATGCGTGCATGGGAAACACGCGGCCTTTCCATTTTCCCCAAGGGCAAAACCGCAAAGTTTGTGTGGCCAAAAGAAGAAAAGAAAAAATACAGCAATTGTTCAGGAGTTCATTAATTCTTTGAAAGGTAGTTATTTTTCCCTCGACTTGAGAAAATTAGCTACTTCATATCGACTGCCTGTAGAAAACTTTTGCTGTGCCAAAAACTGTCATTTTGGGTTCGTTTTTTTCAGCTGTCCTTATTAAACCGCGGTCTATCTGAATTCTCACAAGTTCCTGATTTCATCACTCATCACTGTGGCTGTCGTTCGTTTATCGATTGGCTTCATCCACTGGTTGTCATCTCTTACTCAGCAACGTGTCTAGCTGAAGGCCACTTAAAAAAAAAGATATCTGATTTGCCATATCAAGCCTTTAGTAAGAAATAAAGTCTCAGGAGATAAATGTGGTAATTTTATCTGGCTATTTACGTAGAAACCGACGTGAAATTCTTCGCAACCTGACCACACGGGTTGAGTTGTTAACGGTTTTAACAATAATTTCTATCGCAAAAATGTCAACATTGTTTCTGCTGATGGGTTTAAGTCTGTGAATGCCAAAAGTGGAAGCTAAACCCCAAATGCAACACATTATCCTAAAGCAAATCCGTAATTTCCTGAAATTGTACTATAGTGCTCATTTCCAACAGATTTCCTTTTAAATGTACCTCTTTGAGCTGTGTTAACACCTCCGCCCACATATTTATGCTCCGTGTACTCTGGTGCCACTCATTTGGAGTGTTTAATTTCGTCATCCTAATGGTAGCCACATCTCCGATGGGTGCAGTTTGACTTTTAAAACACCAGCAGATGGTGCAGGGATTTAACACAAAATGCTTTGGGAATAAGCTTTGGATGCCGCCCAAATAAAAGATATTTGATCTGTTTTTCATCGTCATGAGCCGTTAGACAGGACAACCAAACAAATATTTTTTTCTCCTAAAATGGATGCATAAAGACCTGGCCGACTTTATATTTCACCAACGGTGTCATGTCCTTCTCAACATCAATAATCGGCATCACCATGTGTGTGTGTGGAATAAAAAAGTTAATACATGTTTTATATGTATTAACTTTAATACATGTTCAATAAATAAAACTTTTGCGGGAAAGAAAAGCATTTGCGCTACTTGCCAATTTCGCATGCACGCATCGTGACTGCTTTGTGTTACGATGCTGTTGAATTCCAGCCATCGTTCCGTTGAAATATTGGCTTTATTTGTTTGAATTAGAGTTAAATGTCTGGAGTTTGCAGTGAAAAGGGGGCCGATGGCACGTGCACACTGCCGTGCATGAGGCATCGAGCGTCGTTACATTTCACGACGATCCGTACTTAATACATAGCACATGGTCGATTGGGAACATGAATGTCATGTAATTACAGAACTTACATATTTCATGCTTCGGTTTATATCATTAATCTCTTGCAGTCATACATAATTCACCTCGCAGCATAATTGCATCGTAAATAATCACCATTAATTAATGCCATCAACCTTTTCCGCGATCGCTCATTATCATCAGTATTTTCTTGGTTCTTTCGGTAAAGTCACGTAGAATGGAAATAATAAAATAATAAAAATAAAACATAATAAAATAATTCTCACGACGTTTCGGCCACAACGCAAGCAGCCGTCCTCAGGTGGAGAGCAGGTCTGTCGAGTAGACAGAGTCTGAATGACGTCGTGAGAATTATTTTATTATGGTTTATATTTTTATTATTTTATTATTTCCATTCTACGTGACTTTACCGAAAGAACCAAGAAGATGAATTGCCTGCAGTCACGAAAGCTTTAAATCGAAATATCATCAGTATTGTCTGCAGCCGCAGCGACCCGCCCCAAAAAAGATTCCGTTGCTGCATGAAGGCCTCGAGCAGCCTGCTCGAGTGGGTAGGTGATGCCCATGCCAGTTGAGGAGTGAAACCAAATCTGTTCCACCTCACCAGCCCACACTGACCGGCTCTGCTTGGCGTGACATCACTAGAATAGGGTAAAAGCTCTCACATCAGTGCTTCCAACTCCGAATGTGGCGGTGCGCGTGTCGCCTTGGCTTTGTCTGCCCAAGGACGTTCACCCATTTGTGAATTAATGCCATAGCCGTGAGAGTTCGTGTAAGGGGGTTATCGGTGCTGTGTGGTCCCGGATTATAAGATTGCTCCAGAACGAAAGATGTTCCCCAAAGTTGTGCTCAGTATTAATACAATTATAGAAATCTGCTAAACAAAACAACCACTAAGTGGCAGGGACGTCACCACGGCGCTTGCGCCAGGCTATGTGCACTCACTGTAAGGCCACGTGAAGTGTCGAACGCCCGGCAGCAGGTCACGGTACAGACTCATGGGCTTGTTTTGACTGAGAAATCTGGCCTCCACACACACACACTGGGTTATATTACACACCTCTACATTTTTATTTTACATACTGGGGAAACGAAGTGTGTCTCGTAACTTGGAGAATCAGGTACCGTGTATGTGCATGGCGAACATTAGCAATGTGCAAAGTGTCTGGTCGTGTTTGACGTTCCATCGTCTGTATCCTCGTTTAGTGTCCGTTCAATGCCCAAAATGCTCTCAGGTTCACGTGGCAAACCCACACAATAAAAGCACTTGTCGTGATTATACATCGCAGACGCCTGTAACACGTACACACAGCGTACAATTGCAAACGCGGCGGCGCAGACTTTTGTTTTAAAGGGCCGGTATAAATTATGAACAATAAAACAGTACACGCTGTTACGTGACTCATGCAGGTAACACGACCAGCGCGGTCCAATTAATATTGCAGCATTTACAGGTTTCCACTAAAACAACAGGTGACACGATGGTTGACACGTGGCGGTGCATGAATCATGCCTGCATATACGAGCGCAGGGTAGGGGGGGGCAGTTGCAGTGTTGCCGAGTAACCGAAACTTTTCTGAGGACGCTCACTCGGCTCGAGGAAGACGCCTCTCTCTCTCTCCAGACTCGTCCCTTAGCTTACACATCGCCATCACCACGTGCGTCCATCCGTCCGCGAATCCAAAAAAACCTGTCAGCGCGCACGCAGACTGTTGCAGGAAAAGCAATTCTAATTGTAGCCGTCATTTGAAAATGCCATCGTGATTTCCTCCCGTGAGTGTCACGCGTAATGTTGTTTTGGATTTGATCACTAGATTTCCATTGCACATCGTTCCGCTTGTTTAGTATTCATTATGCATTCATGTTAATAGGCATTTAGAATATTACCTGCTTTTGTTCTAGCCAACCCCTGTAAACCCTCCCTTCCCACGTAACGTGCTGGGTACCATCGCATCAGCCGTTGTGGCCGGGTAACCATTGAAAAATAGATTCTTAGCTCAATGGGCATCGCCTGAAATACACTAACTGACTGACTTATCATATCAATCGATACATCACATCTATCCATCGTCAGAGAAAATCTTTCCACAGTCTTGAACAATCAATGCCATCATCATAATCGATGATTACTTATGGAGATTTCAAAATCATCATCATCACCACCATGGCCTGTAATGCAGTCGTCGTTAAATCCACGTTTCACCCCCTAGCAGATCATTTGTAAACATGCATTCAAATATCGCAGTTTTTTAAAAATGATGCATTGCAAAAAAAACGTTTTTACAGAGCGCAGGCATGTTACTACCCTACATGCATCACTGCGCATGTACTACATTTACATTGCACGGCAACAACTACAACAACTATACAATTAAAATACATTCGTGATGCGATTTAGATAACGTGCATTGTACACCGGCGCTGATTGGCAATTGTGAGAAATGAGAGAAAGGGCACGACGTCGTGGGAGACGCGATGACTCTGGAGTCTTGAGTAACGACTGTTGTGAATACGGAACTCCAATCTGAGTTCGAGCGTTTGCTCTTGTCAATAAATCTCCTTGCGCAGATGTTGAGTGTTCTTGGGGCCGTCTTTGACAATTTGGGTTTCTAACTGGAAATTGGACAAAATGTCAGGCCGTCCATCACGGCTCTGCCGCGTGTTTGCACGACGAGGAGAGGCTGTTGTCGCATCCACCACGGCGGATGATAGCACTCAACCCACGCGTATTGCGCTCACGATTGTGGGGTTATCCCGCGTGTTGTTCGGCACGTAGCGTAGAGCGAAACGTCGGACATGACTGCCGAGAAACACGTGGTACAAGTCGACATCGCGTAGGAGAGCTGTGCGCTTTGTTCTTTCTCGGCTTCGGGCGCCACGGTGGCTAGGAGATGTTAACTGCCTCGCCTGCTATACAGGAGGTCGTGGGTTCGATTTCTTGACCCTGACGCCTGCTGTATATTTGGAGTTTGCGTGTCTCTCTCATCATCATCACAGTGGCTAGGAGATGTTAACTACCTCGCCTGGTATACAGGAGGTCGTGGGTCCCTCTCCCCGTGGATTTTTCTCTGGGTGCTTCGGTTTTTCCTTCCGCATTTAAAATCAACGCGCGTTTAGAGTATTTTGCTGCTATAAATTTCCACGTGATAAGCAACTTCGTTGAACTACCATTTGTGGTCAGGTCGCACCTGAAAAAGAGCTGCATAGCTTAGTGGGCCTTAACTTGTACTAATAAAATAGTTTAGTTTTTAATTTAGTTTAGTTTTAGCTACTTCTGCCGCTCACAATACAAACATTTATCATTCTGAGCGTTAACCAGCTGGAAATGAAGTGCATTTGACTGAAGTCGTTAGCCTGCATTCTAAGGATTATGAGACGTCCCCCCCCCCCCGACCCTCTATTTTGAAGTTAAGAGGTGGAGATGCGTCTTATAATCATGTAGATCCATCCATACGTATGCGTGTCCAGATCTCCAGAACTTTATTTACACTGGGCACAGGTTTAGAGTACGTCTTACTTTCCACAGGGGCCTTATAATTCTGAGAATACGGTTCTATAAACTGCATGAATCTTTTGGTATATTTGTTTTATTGAGAATGAACTAAACAGTTTGTATTACATAAAACCTTGCAGTGAAACATTTCACGTAATATATTTAGCGGGCTGAATGTTGCACGTGCAGCGCTGATCATGCACATGATAGCGATACAATAGCAGGCGCAACAACGTGAAGGTGAAGGGAGATCAAATAGATAGGTAAAAATAAATGTGGACAACTCTGAGATGAAGAGCATATTTATCAGGATCTTGTTTCTCTGCCATCGACAGTCTGCTGCGCCAAAAGCACATCCCAAATATCAACCGCGCGTTTGCTTTGCCTGTTGTGTGTGAGTGCATGCGCGTCTGTACACAGCGATAGACAGACCTCCTGATAGTACACAATATGCGTGCTGGTGGGTGACACAATGCGTGTGCTGGTCGGTGACGCTATCGCCCATTCACGGCATTGTTCGGAAATGATAGGTGGTGCTTCGCGGGAGAGCGATACACGGAAGCGTCTCTTGAGTTTTGAGAAGTTTCATGAATAATGAATCAACACCTTCAGCCGAATGACATCGATCAGTTGAAAAGTGTGCGTGGCGTTCCGATATACTATACCCCGAATATCGTCAAGAACAAGTTGTGGTAGGGAGGTGCTAAAAGAATAGAACGCAATTTTTTAAACAATTTCGTTTTAAATTTTGATTGAAAGCTTTCGTGACTGCAGCGATTCATATTCTTGGTTCTTTCGGTAAAGTCACGTAGAAGGGAAATAATAAAATAATACAAATATAAAACAATAAAAAATCTATTTTTAATTTAAAGCTTTCGTGACTGCAGGGATTCATATTCTTGGTTCTTTCGGTAAAGTCACGTAGAAGGGAAATAATAAAATAATACAAATATAAAACAATAAAAATTCTCTCGACGTTTCGACTGCAACACAAGCAATCATCATCACCTGATGATGATTGCTTGTGTTGCAGTCGACTTTACCGAAAGAACCAAGAATATAACTTCGTTTTATTATTAATATGCCTTTTAACAGGCTCAAACAAAATGCGACGAAATGTACGTATGTATGTTGAACTTCTTTCGCACCGTACATAGCCAACCGTGCCAATCGGAGGCGCGAAATAATGTTGGCAATATGTTCAGCATGTGCTCTTGCATAATGAATTCCTATGCTCTCTCGATGAATGCGTGACCGTGAGGTTTGATCTTCAGAAATGTTACGCAGAGTGCCCTTGCCATAAGCATATCGCACCATGCTTGGAACGGCGTTTCAACAATGCCATTTGTTACAACTTGCGTGAAGACGGTGGAGTAGTGGTGCAGTGACGAGCACACGACACTGTGCCTTTGGCGACCTGAGTTCGATTCTCTTCCCCGGCTAACATCCGTGACGAGAGACACCTGAACTGGTCCTGGAACCTCCTTTATCACCCCGCCCCCCCCCCCCAACACTTTCGCCAACGCACAATGACCAGTGCGGTGAAGTATGGTCAAACAACCCCCAAGACCGATGATGTTGATTAAACAGTGGACTGAAATAAACGACTCGGTTATTACTGAGTCACTATTTGATTGCAAGTGGCCAACATCTGTAGCACCTGCACACACGCTGACTTCATTGCTCCATCTCCTCTACGGAAGTTCTCTCAGAAGGGTTCCAGTGCATTTTGATCTCAGTGGGTTAATTATGTACGTTGAACTTCTTTTGCGCCGTACGTAGCTAGCCGGGCTGATCGGAGGTGCGGAGGAAGGACAATACATAAACACACAAAAAGGAGTTCTAAAGAAATTCGTTTTCAATAATGAGAAAAATTTAAAATGTAATGTTCAATTTTTATTGAAAGCTTTCGTGACTGCAGGGATTCATATTCTTGGTTCTTTCGGTAAAGTCACGTAGAAGGGAAACAAAATAATAAAAATATAAAACAATATTGTTCTAAAACTTTACCGAAAGAACTGAGAAAAATGTAATGTTCGTTCATTCGTTTCTCACTCCGCTTGTCCTGGCGAGGGTCGCGTGGTTGAAGTGCAAAACTACATTGCATTGCAATTACATAATCGACACAATCACTTTGTTTTACAACTGGTCCGAGCATGAATAATGCTTTGGCGTGCTCAACACAAGAAAACCATCGGATTCTTCTGTTGCGGCCAAGGAATGGACGCTCCATTTGCAGGAAAAAAACCTCGAAAAAACTAAAACGGAAGAGTAGAACTTCATGTAAAATTGCTAAGTATTTCACAGTTTCCGCACCTTTTATGTGTAATCTAAATGTGGAGATTTTGTCAGATCTGTCAAGAAATATATTTTTTTGTTCAACTTTATTACTACCCAGCCTTCTTAAATTGTAGAGGCTAACTTCCTGCCAGGAAGATAGGGATTATAACAGTCGCTCTTGCCTCTTCACTTACATTTGGGGCGTGTCTTATTCTTTTCGTACTCTGCGTTCCTAAGGGGTACGTTTTGCGCTTTAAAAAAAAGAGAAAGTGAAGTAGTGTATCGCAAAAAAAAAACTCGTTTTTTTTCGTGTGTCAGGGAAAACTATTTCGCATGCTTTTATATTTTAGATATCATTTTCTTTTAAGAAAAAAAATTGTCGACGTCCATTGATTGATACATCCTAAAAATAGGCCACATAGGCCTCTCTAAAAGCATTACTGTCAGCTTTAATTAGTTTCAGGCTAGCTTGTTAGTCACGTCAAGTGTTCCTTACACTGTGGCATTGTTAGAGAAGCTTCCGTGTCTCTCTTTGCAATCTCTTTAGAACACAGAGCATGTAATGGGTCACTTCCACTGTCTATATCTGTAACAACAAAAATAGCAATAGATTTTTTTTATAGCGCTGATGCTCTTTATTCGGTTAACCTTGACAATATTGAGTCGTCTTCTACGCAGCAGAATGAAGTCGTTTACGAGTATTGTGGTTCAATTGCCTTTTCAGCCTCAATTTTCTAGATGCATTTATCTTTTTCGCAATTCATAATATTTGAACTTTTCCAAAACATTACTGTAGTGACCATGTTCCAAGGATCCAAGGTTTTTTTTTTATTTATTCAGGGCCGGTGAGTTCCAAGCCTATAATCCACAAACCTTTTTTGGCATGACATTGTTTGCAGTATACGTGCAGACGGAATCGACGAGTGGGTAAAAGACCCAGTCGGAGATCAGCACGGTACCCACAATGCAGTGCAGCAAGTAGTTTGATGGCCTATATGTACACTAGGACTATAATCCACAAACCTTTTTGGCACGATGTTGTTTGCAGCGTACATGCAGACGGAATCGACGAGCGGGTAAAATACCCAGGTGAAGGGTTACGTGGTGCACACAAGGCAGTGCAGCAAGTAGGTTGATTGGCTTTAGATGCACAGCTTTGAGTATTATGCCCTCGTGCAACTTTTTGTTTGTTTCCCTAACCACTCTGGGAATGGACAAATAGAGTTATCTGTTCGCATTGACAAAGCGGGATACATTTTTTTCCTTCGCAGGCATCTGCCAGAATTAGGTAAACGCCAGGTGATGCGGCAATTTTGAGAGGACTTACAGAGCATCAATACGTCCTCCAAAAATGCCAACCTGCACTCACTGTGACTTTATTATTCCTGGAAACTAACCCATTTATTGTTTTTTGACTGGTGGATTGAGAGATTGATTTGCTGAAGTCAAAGTTAAGGTTAAACGGAACATGATTGCCGCGCTGGCGATTCATAATCCGTCACTTGCCAAACTTCTCAAAGGCTTCTCAAAGGCATCCACCATGTGGACAATTGTCTCTCGCGGCATTTAGAAAAAATCCGCTCCCAAGTCGCTCGCAATGTGTGCGGCCCAGGTTTTAGACAATGAAGCCCTGACAATGAACGAGCTACACACAGATACAGTGAATGTAATCGTGGACATTATGCATTAAGAATGCCACGTATTTACCCAGGAAAGCCTCACTGCGTCTCTTCTTTAGATGGGTCCTGCTACGTTGGTGTTAACTACCTCGCCTGGTATGCAGGAGGTCCTGGGTTTTATCCCGAGCCCGACTTTAGCGGCAGTATATTTGGAGATTGAATGTCTCTCTCCCTATGGCCACGTGGAATTTTCTCCGGATCCCATAGCTTTCCCCGCTACATTTAGAGACATGCGTTCAGAGTATTTGGTTGCTATACATTTCCACGTTTAAAGTCCCTTCGTTGAGCTATCATTTGTGATGGAAAAAAAGCAATAGAGCTTAGTGGGCCTTACCTGATAAAATAAAAATAAAAGAGTTAAATAGTTTTAATATTTGGCCAATTTCTCCACGCGTACGAGGGTGCTCAGCATCGGTGTCTTCTGGCCATACCTAACAGCTCTCACGCTCACAAACAACTGTCAAGCTTCATAGCTCATCGGATTTCTCCAGGATAAAGATTCTGATTCTGAATATCCAGGCTCGACCCTGATTACTTTGCAAAAATCCAATGAAATTCGGCTGGCCAGGGTGATTTGGTCATAGGTCTGTATTTTTATATATAGACACTGTGTATAAATATCACATGAGGTGACGGGAAGGAAAATGAGAGCGTGATACTGAAAAAGTCACAGCAATCTAATGTTTATGGTAATTTGAAGCCCTGTCTCTATGAACTAATGAAATCGTGGAGTGGTTGCTCCGATGTTAAGAGGTGGCTTTATTGGAAAACTAAGTAATAAGATGGGCTCCGTGTTCTTTCAATACCGCTCCGTGAAAACCTCGACCACTACTTATATTTATACGAGCTTGTTTGCCCGTCCTAGGACGGAAGCTGTAATATTTATGAAAAAAATTGAGCGGAGTATAATTGTATCTTGTGTAAATTTAATGGTAGTGAATCTTGCACGAAAGTATGTCATCAAACACTTCACTGCAGTTCACCGTAGCACTGTATATAACTGACCTTGAATTTGTTCAAATTCATTGCTCTGATACTTTATTCTCTTCTGCTTTCGGTTGCTGGAGTTGAAATAAATTGGAATTCGATACAATATCTGGAAAATCACCGAGAAATGTCTATTTGACCATAAAATGTAAAAGCATAAATTAGACTTACCTTTTGTCTCAAGTGCTGAAGAAATAAATACAGACACCAAATCCACTTTGTTGCTGCGTATAATTATTTATTAGATTCACTTTCAATAAAAAAAAAACGCCAAACTTAAAGCGAATTTGCGAAAAAAATGATTTCCGATCGACCTTCTACGTGAATATAAAAATCCACCCGCTCATGAATATTCATGACGGGGGCTGCGGAATGTGGAGTGACGTCACACGCGTTACACACAAACAGACATTCTTGGCTCATTATAGTAGTAATATATATCCACACACACGTAAGAAGTAAAGGTGGGGCACCGCAAATGCTTGCTCGTGCCATGTTGGTGAGATGTTAACTACCTCGCCTGGTATTCAGGAGGTCGTGGGTTCGATCCCGACCATGATGACGCGTTAATTTTTTTGGAGTTTGCATGTTCTTCCTGTGGCCACGTGGAATTTTCTCCAGAGTTCTCCGGGTTGTAGAAACATGCGTTTTAGAGTATTTGGCCCTTTTTACATTTCAACATGTATAACTCATTTCATTGGGGCGTCATTTGTGGCCTGGTCGCTTCTGGAATATGGCTATATAGCTCAGTGGGCCCAACCTGGTAAAAATAAAAAATATAGTAAAAATATTTAAATAAGCCACGCCACAGATGGCGGAGAAGCCTCTACGACAGCCAACATCTACAGGATATTCGATCTCCTCTTAACATGTTGACCAGACAAGTTGGAAGAGGTGGGCAGACGCAGACTTTTACTCCACCACACCCGACCTGTCAATCAACTAACTGTGGCGAATAAAACCCATTTATGCTGCTGGGCGGAACAGAGACCAGGGGGGGGGGATTTGATAAACTCGTTACCATTGTGTTTTAACTGGCGCACCGCCGGAAGATGGTTTTGAACTGGCAACCTTTATGTGAACCATTACGCATCCCTATGTACATATATAAAAATGAAGTACTTTATATAAAATGCATGCAAATTGCTATGATAGTCTGTCATTATTCCTTTAACCTTTCGATTCCTCGCAATTTAGTGATGAAGCCACTTTGATTTCTTGTTATGCTCCATCACCACGATGATCAATCTTCCTCTTATCAAGAACAATATTTTTCCTCTCCCCATTTTTTCCCCAGTTTAAATATTGTATCCACCGTGCATCATAGAGCATGTAATATTTAAAGGGCTCTGACTGTTATTTTCTGTCTGCAGTTTATGGAACCTCCAATAAATCTTTGATGAAGTTGAAAAACGACCCTTGAGCAATGCATTATTCAGCAATGGCATTTATTTTGTTCCTTTAATTCCATTCCGTACGTTTACTGTGCCGAGACAGGAGATATCCTTGGATATACTGCCTTCCAGGGATTACTAGCGCAGTCTACCACAGGAGATAATGATGGCGTTTGTACAAACCGTGCTGTGTTTTAAATTTACAATTCCACATTTCATTAGCTTGCGGTCGATTTACTTTTTTACGTTCAGAATTGACTCGCAATCACAACGTTACGAGTCCAAAACCAATTTGGGGGTCTGTTTATAGCCCATCATACTTTTTGCGGTTGATAAAGTGGATTACCTCTTTTTGTGGGGGGGGGGGTGTTAGCAATGCTTGCTCTTCTTCTGCTGGGCAACCAGATAAACGCCGTCGCCAGCTCTTTCAAAATATATTTTTCATAATTTTTGTTACAATTGTACTCTCGGCATCTTGGCAAGAACGGTCCCAGAAGATGATCTTCCACAACTACTTTCAAAGTGGTCCCTTCCGTAGGCATCTTTATCCAAATTTAGGGGCACACCTCTTAAAGCGCCGCAAAGGTCGTTCGTTGAATATTAAATTCTCGCAGCTGTTGATTTTCAGAGCTGTGAATCGCCAAATTAAGTGGGAAAAAAATCGAATTTAATATGATGGGTTCTTTTTTGTACAGACCCTTCAACTCACTTACTTTCACAACCCGATTTAAATCACGGGAAGCTAAAATCCTGATTTAAACCAGCCACTCAGCAATTTGTTCGAGTTATATTGAAGAATGTTCGATTTCTAAGTTGTAAGCAGCCGGTTAACGTGACCTTTGTAGCCACTAGAGGCGCTGCATTCACTACACTTAAAAAAAAAACACAAAATAATACGATTTTTGAATTACGTCATCGCCCAGGGCGAGGAAAGAGAGAGGAGAGAGGGGGAGGGGCGGACAATTAATTGTTGCATGCTCCGTATTTGCAGCTCCGATGAAACGCTAGTGGTCAGCTTAATGCATCAGACAATTCACCTGATGCACACTGACTGGGGGGGCGGGGGGGGGGAGTACGTCATCGCGCTCGGCGTGTAACCATGGAGCGAATGATGACGCACCGCGTCATTACGTCATTCTCTCGTAGCCTGCGAACTCAAGCCCTCCTACAGGCCTTTCCCTGTTGGAGCTTGTACGTTCTACCCTTGTTCTGTCATTGGTTCCATCCAGGTTTGACACGTCGTTGGGGGGGGGGGCTTTCGCGACCAACATCGTCTCGGTAGCAAAACGTCGCAATTGTTGTAGTACAGAGTTAGACTGATGGCCTTAATCTAAGTTGTCTTGTGGTTGTTGTTTGACTTGCATCCCACTGGGATTTTTGCACACAGCGTTGGTGTACGGTGCTTTTCTGCAATATTTTGCTGTCTTTTCTTGGATTTTCTGTTTGCACTTAGTCACATATTCACTTTAAGATGTTTTTTGTTCATGTTTTTGTTTTTTGTTTGTTGCGGTTGCACCCGATTCAAGAGCCGAATGGCTCACAGGGCTATACCTAATAAATGAACTTGAACTTGTAAACGCTGCGGATTGATTATCCAACACAACCGGTGGGCTGAAGCAGTAACTAATCGGCACGTTCTGTTTACGTGCCAAACCTTGCTAATTGGCTGTGTCGGGTGGTGGCGGGTTTAACGACACATTGGTACTTACGCGATCTAACCCCCCAAAAAAGACCTTGCGAATTCCTCCAGGTTCTCTGCAATACATTCATGAAAAAAATTCACCTTCAGATGCGAACTTCGATACCTGAAAGTTTTTGTCTTAGGGGCCGTCCATAAATGACGTCACGCACCTAGGGGTGGGGGGTGGTCAGACATTTGTGACGATATGTGACGAGGGGGGGGGGGGTTGAGAAATGAGACGTCACATCAAAATATGCAACTTTAAATAAATATAGAATTGATATAACAACACTAATTGTTATAACAACACTCCTACAACATCAGAGTGCAGCGCCACATTAAATACGCACTACAATGACAATAGTTTAAAGCGATTTGAAGCATGTTTTATTTTCAAAATGGAAATATGGTTGGGGGGGGGGGCAGAGCTTTGTGACGTCATATTTGAGGGGGAATTTGACTTTTTGTGACGCCGTGTGACGAGGGGGGGGGGGGGGTCAAAAATCGTCAAAAATCGCGTGACGCCATTTATGGACGGCCCCTTACGTCGAAGACCGTGACCGCATCGGAAGCTAGCACGTTGCATGCACGCGCGGCAAGATAGAACTCTGCATGCGCAAAGGTCAAAGTCAAAATCCCACTTGCTGTACTGCCTGCTCACTAGAAACTCTTGAACCCGAAAGTGTCTCATGATCAGGACGTTTGTTTTGCCCTGCCCCTGCGTGATTTTCCAACTCCCACCGAGGTCCACAGGCAGCCTTATCTGTCCACAAGACACTTGCCGTCAACAGACCACTTGCATCGCTCTCTCGTGTTCGAGACCACGGAGGTGATTTATAAATGTGTGCAACTATACGGTACATGAGAGTGATCGGTGAATAATCATGCGTGAATCTGGCAACGTAAAATAACTGCGGTAAAATGTAAATCCACTTGGTACACCTGGAACGAGATGAAAGACCTCCAACAAATTACGTCACGCGTGCAGATTGTCACATTGATTTGTTTTTGTTCGCTTGCAGGTTACTGGCTCGTGAGGATGATACCTCAACAAATTGGCAATTGGATAAAAAATGTTAATGTTCATTATTCGTACATTTATTTCCCAGAACCATGTTGGGTCAGGCAAGGGTACCGACTCGGTTGAAACAAAATTCAACAATGAGTACAGTAGCCAAACAAGGTTGAGAACCGCTGTTCTAGACGATGATGTCCGACGTTTCGCTTCACGTGCTGGTACCTTCTTCGGGAACAGAACGGAGCGGCTCACTTTCTCCCACGAAACACATCGCAGAGTCTTGCAGCAGGCCCATGAAAACCCACACAGTCGAACCACTCCAAATAATGGTAATTAACTTCATGGCCTTTGCGCCGAACTGAACGGTCTAAATGTAATCTCATAATATCCCCGAGTAATTGCTGACATGCTTAATTAATTTGAACCGGGTAGTGGCGTAGCTAATAGCAGTTTCCGTTTAATCCCAGGGACTTCAAGGCCTCCCGCTGTCTTTCATCTTCCCCAAACTGAGACCAAATGGAAATCCCCTGCCCTCAACAGATCTCCTGACCAATCATTGGGCGCATGCATTACTTGCCTGCCTCTCTCACCCCGAACCAACCGCGTCCAAATGTCTCTTACTTAGCAGAGCATTTAACTTGCGCGTTAATGTGATTGCCAGATTGTTGATAACGACTGCAGACGTGCGGGACTCGAAAGCCTCCTCTCTGTGACTTACTGCCCAGACATGAATGCAGGTGGCCGTCCGGGAGCCGGTGGTGAACTGGTGAACAGTTCGGTATGGCCAGAACATCCAGAGAATTCAACAAAGAGCATAGGCATAGCGTGGGAAGAAATAACGTCTCGCAGAACAAGCTGGAGGGAGAACGACATTTAAATGCATTGTCTTGGGGGGTGTTTTATTACTCGACTGCGAGAATCTGGGATGTATCACGTCCTTGGGAAGACGACCAAATTCGCCCCCCCCCACCCAAAAAAAAGGGGACAATCCCAGGGAAAAGCAGGACGGGTGGCAACCCAGTGGCACCGGCTCGGATCGAGTTCGACTCACTCAAATGAAGTGGACAAAAAAAAAGACTCAAGAAGAGTCGTCTCGAGCAATGTTGTTGATGTTTGTTTTGTCGACATTGTCTCCACCGCATACATTTTTTATACACGTAGTTTTTTGTTTGTTCTGCAATCACATTCCTTACCGAGTTAATATGTTGTTGTTATTATTATTATCTCAGACGCCCCCGGGGTTCTGCCACGTCGCGACGTGGCGCAGGGAAGGAGTCGCTGCGTAAATAATCAAAGACGACGACGACGCCGCCGTATAATTATTCTGACAAAGACGACGATTGTGGGCGGAGATGCTGGCTGAAGGCTGCGTAACGCCTCGCTCGCTATGCCTCGGACTGGCAAAAGAGAATTGTCGCAGATCCGTCCATTGCATTGATTGTGCAGGGGTCGTGTCTCAGCGGGGAGGGGGGGGCCCTGAAGGAGCACCTTCCCCTCTGACAGAAGGAGGGGGGGGGTTCGCGGAACACGTCAGCTAATTACCCAACGCTGGTAACGTTAACGCGTCGCGAGCAGCGTGGCAGGTTTCCGCCGATGTCCTCGGCTTATTTATAGCCTGCTGAAGAAGGAGAAAAAAAAATCGCATTTTGCAATGCAATTGGGCAAGATAATGGGAAAATATATGACCGTCCATTGTGCTGCGCATTTGTGTGTTGTAGATATGCGTGTGCGTGTATATGTATTTATTTCGAAGATGGAGACAAAGATGAACGCTTGCTTAATTTATTTGGATGAATAACCCCGCTGTTAATATCACATCGTTTTAAAAACATCACGAGACCAGAGTCGTGGATGTGTGGTCTTAACATGTGGCGATGCATTGTTGTTGTATCCCAGAGGAAGAGAAAACATAATCTAGTTTTACTTGCGAAAATTATAAATATTATTTATACAAAGGAATTCCTAAGCATATTCGTGGAAATGTGCATATTGTATGAATTCATTGCTATGTTGGAGTATTGTTAATTAAATCGGGGGATATGTCCTTCATTTCACAATGGGTTTATAAAACACTGACGATTCACCACTAATGCCCTCTGTATTTGGAGAACCAGGTACATACTAGGACTGTATCGAATTAGCGCGGCAAATGTTTTAGGCAGTGAAGGCCATCGAGTCTGGTATTTATTTAACGAATGCTTATAGTTGTCAGCCATTATCTATCCACTGCTAGATTAAACCCTACTCTTAGGATTTTTTTCCTCTCCACGCCGTCACTAACCATCTCATACCTTCGCGTGTAAAGATCTCATCTCTTCACCTCCGTAATTATTGTCCTTTTCGTTGCATTCTATAGGTTCCTATTAATACATTTCTATGTGGAGAAAAACAGTAACCTAATGTTTTCTCATTATCCACAATTATTGTCACCAATTACCTGAAGCTTTGAACCTGCCTTCAACTTAGTGACATCTTCAGCTTTTGATTGATGATTTTTTCTGGTGAAGCATTTGTACGAGAACACAGGGTATGGGACATGAAATGTGGCGAGATGTTAACTACCTCGCCTGGCATACAGGAGATCGTGGGTTCGAGTCCGACCCTGACGACTGTATATTTGGAGTTTGCGTGTTCTCCCCACGGTTTTCCCCTCATCATCACGCAGCTGGAGTATTTGGCCGCTATAAATGTCCACTCGATAAGCCACTTCGTTGAGCTATCATTTGTGGCCAGGTCGCTTCTGAAAAAGAGCTATATAGCTCAGTCGGCCTTACCTGGTAAATAAAAATACACATTTTTTGTTTAATTCAATGTAGGCACCACGTTTTAACACGCCCCCCTTATGCATCGCTCCGCAGACTCACTACATTATTTGCACGAGCGAGAGAGGGATCGGAGGACGCGAATTCACGGCAGTGGCACTCACGCGTTGAGTGGCTATCCGTTGTGCTCTCTAAGCTTGCAAGGCCACATTTCTCCACTTCAATAACCCCCCCCCCCCCCCCCCCGTGTAAACCACGGCGACGGAGGCTGCTTCTGTCCACAATCTCACGGAGGTGCGGAGTGTCGTCCCATCTCACATTTATTCGCCTGCGCGGTGACGCAGCTCAATGAAAGAAGGAGCACAAGGAATGAAAAAAAAATTGAAGGTCATAATTGACGCAGGCAGCGCACTTTATAAGGTCATGCAATTTGAAAACACCCTTTTACAGATGCCCCACTGCACACAGCATGATTGCGATAGGTGCAATGTGAGAGTAGGCAGAAGGACAGATAACGAGAGGGAAATGTTCAATGTCATGAGCCGACGTGCTTGAGTCGAGCAAGAGGAAGGAATATTTAATTTGCAGCACACCGGGACGCGGCGAAGCAGCTGTTGTCACCTACTCCAGGGGCCCTGGCTTGCGCTGGCTCCGATGTCGGATTAACGACGACTTGGAAACAAGGCATCGGCATTCAGGTTTCTCTCACGTTTGTTGATAGCGATTTTCACCTGCCGGGTGCACGGTTAAATGTTTGAGAGTGAAGTGCTGTGAGTCGAGGAGGGAACGGGCGGGCTCTTTGCTTTGATTGAGTTTTGACGAGTCGGAACGATGGCATCGCACGCTCGGGGCACTGTGGAAGTTTGATTCTGTCTGAAGTGTCGCTGAAAAACAAGTATGGATTCTTTAAAAAAAATATATAAAAATATTAAATCGCGAGATATTTGGTGTGGACCTTCAGTCCGGCAATAATGGGAGATTCGGAAATCCTAGCAAATGCTACTGCGAGAAAGTTGAATTGCAATGGATTTCATCTTAATACGTTCCAGATACCGTGAAAGTGAGTGGACAATGTTGAAGTTTTTTTTTTCTCACGCTTCAACGAGTGTGAAGTGGAGCTCATATCAATTCGTAGTCCTGAGCCAGTGATGAAAATTCCATATTCCTATGCCAGAGTCAAGTATGTTAATAAGAGGAACCCAAATTTACTCGTCACAAAGCAGTACTCATTTTATTGACCCCCAAAGAGATGATATGCCTAGTTGTTCTCTCGCCCACATTGAGACTGAAAACCTCATTGTTGTCCAAATCACAGTGTATGCCGCAAATACTCTCTACATTATGAATAATTATAAGATAGACTCATGCAGAAACATCACTGTGTTAACCGTGATGTTGCCCCTCAATTAACATGTATTATGTTCTGTTGGATGACAGTGCCATTTACCAGGTTTAAAATAAATAAATGTATTCTAATAAGTGCTACTTATTCAAATATAATTGGTTGGAAAGTCAAGAGGACCAATGCAGATGTATTGGCCCTCATGAAAATTAGATACTGCATGCTCGTAACAAACAGGAAAAAAGAGCCTTTATATCTTGCAAATATATTTTAAAAAATGCATTTCCTGTGCAGTGCATTCATGTGAAGGTTAAATTAGCAACAAGTAACGGATTCCATCCATTCATTTATAATCACGAAGCTACTGTACAAACAACACGTTATTGACAGCACACTACCACCAGCAGTTAAAGAGAAACAATGGCATTTGAGAAAAAAAGAGTTGAGTTATGAAAGTTCTTCAAATACTGTGTAAGTAAAAAAAAAAGCATACCTACGCATGGATTCTGTCATATTTTCAAACACGTGGCTTGTCCTCTGAAGTATTTAATTGGCAAATATAATATTTTCTTCTAAGAAACATAATGAGATGATGTCACACACGCAATTACATCATTGGGAGACGTGGCGAGGCCGTTGCATGGCATGTGGTGTCATCGCTTTGGCTGAAAAGACTTAAAAACTATCGCTGGCTTTTTATGGTCAAGTTTTGGAAACCCTCTGACAGACATGCATGGTTATATGTACGGCGAGCCTCTAATACTTTCGCAACGTAATTGTCAACTCAACTCTAATTTATGTTTGCACATAATTGGGAACGTTATATTGAGCTCCCGGTAACGACAGAGAGACACGCGGCAGTGAATGCATTCATGCCTGCAATTTAAGTTAGAAACTTTTTTTTAACACGACGGTTTTAATGACAATAAATTGACCAGTTTTTTTTCACTCTTACTTTGTAATAGTGGAAACCCGATTACTGTGGATTTGATCAAAATAATTTCTTAATTAGCACGAGCTTGCTGCAAAGAGCGGCTGTTGAGATGCGTTCACGCTTATTTTGCCCGCCCGCTTGCCAGTGGCTACGATAGAACACCGCCTCCCAGACCCGCCCTCCCGTTGCATGCCGAGATTCTGATAACGCACGGCCACTCGTTTTCTCTTGCACAGGGCGCTCGTGACGACATTTAGTGGGCACTGTCCAGGGGGGCTCGAACACAAACGCTTGGCAGTTGTTGTTCATCATTTCACATGTGGGGGTGGCTCAGGTGAGGGCTTCTCCGCAGGGAAGTGGGTTTGTCGACTGCCTGACAAATTACCTTGTGACCCCCGGTTCTCTTTGCATGCATATCACGAATCGTCAATGAATCGACTCGTTTGACAAATACGTACGCGGCGTTTTTTCGACGTGAACGGTAATATCATCGGAATTAAGCGATACGTGGAGGGGCTGCACGCTCGCAATCACACGCGCCACGTTCGTCATTGGTGCTGCCTTAGAAAGGTGAAAACGCATCGGGCATGGCACGCTCATTGCCACAATCAGTCACGTGATCGTACCTGTAACGCGCCACTTTCCCAGTCCTCTTGCCGGATGAATGCATCCGCAACACCGACATAGATGGCGAGTCGCTTTGCGTTTGTCCACGCTTCCAGTTGCGCAACAAATACGAAGCACACTCGCATTTGCCACCGGTGGTTCACACCGCAGCCTCGGTGTGCCCTCGTGATTATAACTGCCCCCAGTGCCACCGACGTCATACTCCGGTCGCGTCGCTGCTTCTAACAATCGAGCTCCTCTGTGTGAAGAGCTCCATGACTCCCTCGGGTGGGTGGAGGCGAGAGTAGATAATGGCTGGAGGATATTATTCCGATGAATTACCACTGTAGTCGGCTTGGTAATTAACAAGCCGTGCAGTGGCGCTGGGGTTTAGATTGTTCGACTGCCAGTGGAAAAAGGGGAGATCAAACCCCTACTGGGGGTCGGCTTAGCCTAACATCTTTTTGGGGGTGGATAAAGGTGGTACCACATTGTGTAAATTTGACATGTGTTGTGCTATTATGGTATAAACCCATCCCCACGATAGGAATGTGCAATTTCCATCACGACTTTAAGGCTGTGAGCTGGCGATGACAATTACTCAATGCCGCCACCTACGACATTTTTTTGCCTTTTTCAATTATTTACAACACAGCAGCACGTCGCATATCATACTCACGGGTCGCCTTGAGCTCTAGGCGGCTGGGGGAAAACGTTGGATACGCGAAACTTTACAGAAAACGATGACAGTTACGCCGCACGCAAATAACGCGATGGTCAGGCCCGCGACGTTGTGACTGCAGTTGCAGCGAGGCTCGTTATTTTTAGAGCATGAAGAAGGTGTGATTTGTGTGGAGTGCGTCACTCACTGCCGGAGAGCCGGCTCCCTCGGCGGAGCCAGGTAGAGCAGACACGTTTATATTTGCTGCATCTCGGGACAATTCAACCTGCCCGTTCAAGCTTTCCACTGTAACGCGTTTATTTATATTTGTAATTTTTAAATCTGTTCATTTCGTGACCAATCGAGATCTGTTGTCGCGGGCATCCGATCATGTCGGCCCACTGCACACCATTTGTCATTTGATTTCTGGGACTGATCGCTATCACTCTTGATGCATCATTATTATTATTGAAAATATGTACGGGCCCTTTTTTTGTCTATCCGCCGTTGGGAAGAATTATTTCGCAAACCGTGTCGGCTCAAACTGGCTTTTTTTTTTATCATACTTCGCTCTGATGGTCATTGCAAGTTGGTGGAGAGAGTTGGTGGGGCGTGGGCTGGGAGGAACGGTAGGGGTCAAGAGATGTATTTCACTCGCCACTGATGTTAACCATGGCCAGGAATGAGAACTCGGGTCATCTCTCCACGTAAACTTAAGTGCGTAAACACTTCGACCAGGTTGGATATTTTGGGTCTCATGGGCAGCTTTTTAAGAATAAGAAACGTATTACATTAGCATTGTCATGGGAACCACATACACGGGTTTACAAGACCTATCTGGTTAAGTTACAACAATGCAAGTTGCTTCGTGATACTAAACCATTATTCACAGCAGTTTTCATTTAAACTCGTTTTTTTTTTACTTGGCGCCGGTAAATATTCTGGATGTCCGAGCTATCAGAAATATTTCGTTTTATTTTCCACGCAGGCCGCCTAACTCCCCAACTCCCCACTTCCCCCTCCCAAAAAAATGTACCCTTCAACAACAACAAAAACCCCAATGCACAATTTAATAGGGAATGTGCATTTGGAAAGCAATTCTTAAATGTCAGCCTTTGAATTACAGGAAGAAATGCTATTAAATAAATATGACAGAATCGGTGGATATGACGGATGGCCTTCAGCGTGGCAGAGCCGGCTGCACACGTTATCTGCCAAGGATGTCTCCCACGTGTCATGAAACGGAGCTCAAGTGTGCAGTGCAGAGGGACACGGCGCGTCTAATTCCACACTCCAGGGAGAAAATTGCGTTTGATTGGCTTGCTCGTGACACGGCGGGCTCCCTTGTCTCCTCTCAGGCCGTGCGATCTAAAAAATGCTTTATGATTTTATTAGACCGTAATAGAACATTTTGTGAAAAGAGTGGGATTTTTTTTACCCCCCACCCCCCATTAGGTATTTTTGAGAAGAAAAAAAATCTGTAAAAAGAGAAAAATTTACCGTTTTGTAAAAACCGATGTAAAGCTTTCAGAGGGTGTTAAACTTGCCTGACATTGTCGGTAGTTTTCAGTGAATGTCCACTCTGAGAAGACATTTGTTGCACGCATTTTCCCCCTGCTTTCACGGTAAAAAAATGTACGGTAACATATGTGGGTTTTTTCGACCTTGGGGTTTATTTTATTGATCCTATTGTTAATTATTTGGCTTGTTGGCAGAGGGGTTAGAGCGCAGAGCTCACAAATGGAAGGTCACGACTTCAAATTCGAGTTGGAGATCCATTGAAATATATAGCTGAGCGATTACTCATGAAAATAATACTTTTTTTCAGGAGATTCAATAAGGGTTGTCTTATGGATGTACTCACCCATGCCTTAGGAACGTGGGATTTCCTTCAATGGTTCAGGGCTTCAATCAGGAGTTGAGCCTCTCCCCAAATATTTAGCCAAGCGATGATTTAATGGGTGAAAGCTATTTAATTGCACACTTTTAAACACTGTCCTTTTTTCCAGGAAATATAATCTCAAAGAAAACAAAATGACCCGTTGTGATAGCGCGCAATATACAGCGTGTCGTACAATATACAGCACTGTGACCATATCGCAGTAACCCGAGTGAAGCCTTGTAGTGCACGTTTAAAGTGCGCGGAATATATATGAGTGTTACACCGGTACGACGGTGCAAAACTTCCGGGGCATGATGATGAAGGCTTCTGTTGTTGCACCTGGGTTTAGCTGTGAAGAGCCGGTTGTGGCATAGCAAGGTTTGAAGACAACGAGTGCCCCAACACATCTCTCGGCAGGCAAGGACACTTATATGCTGCATCTTCAACAAAACAAGGTTATTTACAAAGATATTGAGGCTGCGTGGAATTCTGAGATATTTATTGGGTATTTTCAAGTATTTTTATTGCACCTTTCATCATCAATTGTCTGTCCATTGCGGAATTAACTTATGAGGCGTTGCTGCAATTCCAGGAGCGTCAACCATCACGATAATACCGGTCACCCTCGCAGCAGCAACGGCGGCTTCTGGCTGGCCATCGAACAAAGACGGTCACCGTGGCGCTTTCCGATGCGCCTCTTTACGATATTAGGAATCCACTGGAGCTGTGCACTTTTAAATCATCATCTAGATTGAAAACTTATTTCGTTAGAATAGCTTTTTGTGCTTGAGTTTGTTGTCCTTCCCCCGCACCTCCGATTAGCACGGTTGGCTACGTACGGTGCGAAAGAAGTTCAACACACACGCATACACACATACGTGAGTCGTCGCGGTTATTTGAGCATACTCCAACACTTTGGTCAGTGAGGGTTGGCGAAGGTGGGGAGGATAGACGTGGGAGCATAGATGTACAAGGTCACGGTGTATTTTTTACGTGCTGACTATAACATGACCTCGGGGACCTGTGATTATAGCATGTGACTCAATTTTTGTTGTTTAGAGAGGGGGAAGCGGTAACAATTACTGAAGTTTGGAGGATAATAGGAAGTCTAATCTTTTTATTTTACCAGTTAATGATTTTCGGAAGCAATTATTGAACAGGTAGGAAACTATACTGATCATGGAATTGATTTTATTTTCCACCCATTGAACTACACTCAACATTTGTTTAACACTTTGGTGCGGAAATTATTGAAAGCCAAACGAAAACGAAGATTTTTATTTTCAAGCTAAACTATTTTTTTTATTTTACCAGGTAATCGCCACTGAGCCATATGGCTCTTTTTCAGAATTGACCTATCCACAAATTATATCTCAACAAAGTGACTTCTCGTGTGGAAATGTATAGCAGCCAAATACTTTAAACGCACGTTTCTTAATGTGGAGGGAAAAACTAGAGGGGCCGGAGAAAAATCCACGTGTCCGCGGGGAGAACATGCACACTCCTAATATCCGGCAGTCGTCAGGGTCGGGATCAAACCCACGACCTCCTGTATACCGGGCGGGGCAGTGAACATCTCCTAGCCACCGTGGCACAACAAAAATCAACAACAAAAACCTCAAAAAACAACAACAACGCACCTGGTTCATGGTCTTATTGCCCCTTTGCCTTCAGAACGTTTCGTCAAAGGGTCATTAAAGCGATCGCCGGTGTAGTTTGCCTGCGCTACTCTGCGCGTCACCTCTATCGACGCTCTCTTGTTTACAGCCACCATTAACAGGATGCTCCCACAGGCTCGTGTAACCAAATTAAACTTAATGACTGCAGCAGCTAAATGTGACGCTGTTTACTATTTTTACTTCTCAGTGGGGGAGGGGGCAGGAATACATTATTTATTTAGGAATTAAAAATAGAATGGGGGGGGGGGGAAGTGGTTAACGTACTGCATCCACAGATCTGGTGAGCTGACTTGTGAGTTTGATGCCCAGCAGTGGTTGACAAAATAGACGCGTGACATCGAACACTGGGTTCTGGGTAACCACTGTCTTATCAACTCGCCCTGACCGGTATGGTGAAGTATGTTCAAACAACGCCGCACCTCCGATTCGCACGCTTGGCTACGTACGGTGTGAAACAAGTCCATCATGCATACATTCATCCGCCACGAGGAGCAGCCTTGTATCCAGCAGTGGTTTCACAAAGGGCTGTTGATTATAATGTTATAATTTATGTACCTACCAGTACCATGTCCACATTGTTACGTATTTTCCACTAGTTCCACTAGTTTCACACGGAAAAACGGCAGCCAAACTTACGCGTGATATCTTGCATGAAGAAAACCAATAGGAAAATTAAACCGCGTCCATAAATTAGACTTGAACCTCGGTGAAATTTCCTGGAAAAAAAAAAATCGTAATTTTATTATGCTCCCCAATCAATTGCTTTTTTGAAAATGTACTTCGGTGCACATAAATGCTCACGAAGGGAAAAAAATGCCTCTATTCATCGCCTACAGTGCACAGCTCTTTCATCGACTACCGCCGCCAATACATCGTTACGTTCAAGCCGTTAACACAGTAGGCACATTTATCAATAAACCTGGTTGCATAACCCAACTCTATTTTAAAAAGAATCCCCATAAAACATTTTAAGTCCACCAAAAAAGTTGCAAAAACGCACGCATCTTGACGTCACGCACATCGTCATCGTCATCGTCGTCGACGGCCACTGCTGGATGAAGGCCTCCCCAGCGGCTGCACGCGAGCCGATCTCGATGACTCCATCTCCACGTCAGACGTCCTCTTGGACGCTGCTCAGTAGCCCACCAACGGGCGGCGGCATCATCACCATCAACATCATCCCCCGAGCCCACGTACTTTTCCTAACAGTCAACGTTCCGTTGTAAATACTGTGGCTTATTTTCGCTCTGCGTTAGCCAATAGCGCGTTCAGTCGCCACGCTGGCGCGTAACGCCTTTTTATTCAGAAATCCTCGACGGCAGTGGAGTTGTCTTGTGGTTGTTGTTGTTGATTGACTTGCATCCCACTGGGATATTTGCACAGGGTTGGTGTACGGTGATTTTTCTGCAATATTTTGCTGTCTTTTCTTGGATTTTCTGTTTGCACATAGTCACTTTAAGATGTTTTCTTGTTCATGTTTTTGTTTTTTGTTTGTTGCGGTTGCACCCGATTCAAGAGCGGAATGGCTCACAGGGCTATACCTAATAAATGAACTTTGAACTTTGAACCTCGGCGGAGGTTTTGTTGACGTTAGGAAGGCACGAGAGTTTGTTCCCCCGCGTCTGTCCGGCATGCCAGAGTTGGCAATTGGGCACGAGCAAAAGGGGCTTCACTTGGCGTGGAATCTTTTTTTTCTTGAACTCCGCCTCGGACAGCTCCAGTCAAAAAACAATGTAAGCCCTGGCACAAGTCGCACTACGCTAGCGTGCCGCTGACGTTAAAGCGACGGGACAGGCAAGCGGAGATGGGGGATTAATTAGCACGGCAGTCAATTAAATATTCTAATTTAGAATCATTTTCTCCAGAGAGGCACAGCTGTTGCTTGTTTTGTGCGTGTTGATAAAAATAAGAAATGCTATCTAAACATGAGATGCTCTTGAGAAGAAAGGGGGGGGGGATATAAAAATACAGAGTTGCGTTGGTTTGTGTTTTTATTTAATCAATGCCGATTTAGTGTACAATCCTATTGGCATTGTGTAAATAAAAAGAGACATTTAAATATGCACAACAGTGCTCTCTATAAATATGCATACGTGATGTTACATTTTTTTTTAGATAATCTGATCCTCGCGTCGTTTAATCAAAATATCGCTCATTCTGGTCGACTAATGTTACGATTCATACTCTTAGTTCTTTCGGTAAAGTCACGTATGTATAAAAACAAAATCACGACGTTTCGGAGGCAACACAAGCCTCCGTCATCAGGAGTATGAATCCTTGCAGTCACGAAAGCTTCAAATCTAGAATTAATGTTACGATTCCAAAGGCCACACTGCTGTATCGGACGCAGCTTTTTCCAGCCAGGCTCCACGATTGTGGAATTCCCTTCCTCCGACCATTAGGGATTCTGAGCCAAAATTATGGCAAATCGCTTGATGATGCTGGTTGTAATTACCAGCGAAACGTCATACTCATATCGTAAATGTTGTGGGCTCACTCTCCAACACACTGGTGTGCTGAAGTAGTAACTAATTGGCAAGTTTTGTTTACGTGACAGACCTTACTAATTGGCTGTCGGATGGTGGTTGGTTAATGACACATGTATGTTAATGCGATCTAACACAAAAAAAAACGTTGTGATGGATTCTGAGTATCTTGCACTCTTTAATTCGCGTCTTAACACTAACCTGTTTTTAAGTAACTTAAGCTTTATGTAAGGCGCTTAAAAACCCTAGTTTATTAAAGTACTATTATTCAATAGCTGTTCTTTTTTTACCGATACTTATTTTAGATCTGACTGCGAGTGACGTGTGTGCAGCTGTGGATGTTTATCGAGAGCGAGAGCTCTTTGCATACATGGAGTGCCACTGTGGCGAGATGTTAACTACCTCGCCTCGTATACAGGAGGTCGTGGGTTCAATCACGATTCTGACGCCTGAATATTTGGAGGTTGCGTGTTCTCCCCGTGGTCGCGGGGATTTTTTCTCCAGGTCCTCCGGTTTTCCCCTCCACATTTAAAAAAAACATACGTTTCGAGTATTTGGCTGCTATAAATTTCCACATGATATGCCACATCGTTGAGCTATCATTTGTGTCCAGGTCACTTTTGAAAAAGAGCTCAGTGGGACTTACCTGGTATAATAAAAAAAGATTACAAAGTGAAAAATTACATCAAAACAACAACTTCTAGAGAAAAAAATTCGACATATGAACATATCTATAAAGCTGCAATCTATTTGAAAGTCATCGGATTGAAAACTGAATATCTACCTTCACAAGCGACATTCAAGTTCCGGTCAATATCTATTAAAAACTAAGCCTGCAAAAATACTTCTCCAGGGAATGTTTCAGGAAATATCAGTTCACGCTGTCTATCCTAAGTGAGTCATCCTGGTGGGTGTTGGAAGCGCAATAGCTAAATGAACAGGATAATTCCCAACAAAGTTAATGGACAAAACCAATATTTCGTCTTTTTTCCGGTTTTATTCCAATTGTGAAATTGCTCTCAAGGCATGAGGCATCCATTCAGAGCTCTCACGGAGATTAGTGCACTAACCCCGTTCTAGAGAACGGCCAATGGAAGGAGATACTGCAGATCTACTACTGGAGATATTTTCAGAGTGACACGCCCTGCTACAGAGAACTATTTATAGCGTGACAGTTAAACCAATACAAAATATACATTCTTATTTTTGAAACTTTTATCCAAATTGAAAAAAATATATAATAGTTTATTGTTCATTCATTTTGTGACTGGACTGAGACCATCAACCCACTAGATTTGAGAACCCTTTATAAAAAGTCCCCCCAACTCTAACCCAATGGGCATCATGATATATGTATGTTTTATGTACATATGTTGAACTTCAATCGCACCGTACGTAGCCAACCATGCCAATCGGAGGTGCGGGGAGATGAAGTATCCTTTCAGACCTTTTGCAGAGCGGTTCAAACCCTTCATGTCAGAGAACGGCCCACATACCTTCCTCTGAGATCCCTTCTTCGAGTTGCCTCTGGTGCGCACACAGTAGAGGGCGACACTTCACACTCACTCTGCATATGAAAGTGAGGTTTGTCACGTGACAGTCAACCCTGATATGTAGTTCTTCGAGCTGGATTTTTTTTTTTTACCAAATTAAGTGCAGTCATTGGTGGCCAGGCTGAGAACATCAACTGAGTACACTTGAGAACTCAATTTTAAGTGCACGCGGCTGCCTGGATTTTAACCCAGACTTTCAACAGCGCCTGGCCAAATGCTCTGATCCCTGAGCCATGTTTTTTTTATCACGAATTTGAGCAAGGTGTTCATAATACCAGATGGAAGACTGTGTACGGCCAATAAGACACGTAAAAGTCAGCCGTGACTAATCAAGATCCAAACAACAGGCACACTAACCTTTTTAGTACGAAAGAAAATTTAATTAAAGACAATTTTAAAGCACGTCATAAAGTTGAATGTCAATAGGGCAGCCTTTTATGCTACTCCTTTCCCCAGGGCAGTTTATTCAAATAAGGTCGTCTTGATGGTGTTTAGATTTTGTTAAGAGATTTCCCTGTGATTCAACAATGCATACACATATGCTATCTTTGCTTTATGCGTGTATGGAACAAGTACAGTTAAGTGATTGGCAGGTCCCATGGGGTGGGGCAGTGTGTTGTTACTCCCACCCTCTCCAAAGATATCTGGGGGCTCTCTGGAGATCCCTCGAGTAGATGCCCTACGGCCAGCAGCGTGCATGGGCAAGAAATTGCACGGCAGCGCCTTTACCTTTTTTGGTATAACGTTATTTGTGCAATGTTTGCAAATTTTAGGAATTCAATTTCTTTAGGAAATGTGAGCTTTTCAGAATGATTAATTGGACTTTAATAGATGCTTGGGCCATTATTTTTCTTAATTTCTGGAATTATACACTTTTAAAAAGGTACATCGCTGGTACAGTGTGAGTAATTTGTTCATGAATGATCATGCATCAAACAAATAACCTCATTCAGTATTCGTAAATTATGATTTCATGAACAGCATCAATATTCTAATAATGAAGGAATATTGCGTAATCGCTCTCTTTTGATGACGATTGTTGAGCACAGGGCCCAAAAGGCCCCAAATTCCAAGTGGCCGGCATCAAACAATACCATTGAACCTGTAGTACAGGGGTGACCCAAAGGTCTGGACACATAGGGTTACTTTTACTTCACTGACATTAAAATATTAAAATGTTGTTATCTTTCGATTGAAAGCTTTCGTGACTGCAGGGATTCATATTATTGGTTCTTTCAGTAATGCTCATGCCAGCATTACCAAGATTCATTCATGTTTGACACCACGTGACAATGAAGCTAAGCATGTAAATGTATTGAATCACGTGTGTGACCCCCCCCCCCTCCTGTTGTTCCTTTGTGTTGTGGCAGCGATTCATGAATTCCCGACGGACATCTTCACCAACGACGAGCGGAAGCATGGAGGCTTGCTTCTTCACGTCTTCTGTGTGAGTACACAATGCGATAATTGCTTGGGGGTTCAAAAAATATTGTTGTAATTGTATTCAGTTTGCGATATCGGTGTCATGTCATGAGACAAAATGCGGTGTCCATTCGGCCCTTGTAAGAGCATGGCCCATTGGAAGCGGCTATTATGGAGCTAGTTCTGCCTTCACGTGACCTTTTCACCAACTCTGCACATTGCAGCGATGCTCGTTGAATGACACTCGAACCGATATTTAATTCTCCGAGCTGAAATGTTTTCCAAATTAAGGGCAGAACACAATTTCACGTAACATTCGTGTTTGTTCGTGTGTTCTGTCATCGGTGACCTTCCTGAGGTTTATTCCTAGGCAGCTGCCTGGATGCGAACCTATTTATTTCTGGTACCAGATTATTGCTCTGACCTCTGAGCCACCCATCCACCTCATATGTGGGTTCATTTTATTTTTACTCTGTCAATATTTAAGGCGCTGACTCTGTCCCCTTTGCAATAAAAGAATCAAACAAGTTAATTAAAGGTGGCAATATGCCGCGCAATACGGTAGTGCGACATACCGCTCAAATGAGTTTGAGGTAACTACGGCAGTTAAAATGAAATGAACCTCACTTCAATTTAATTTCATCCCAGTCAACTTCAGATAAAAAGGCATTTAGGTAATATCCTTGTCTGTGAAGAACATAAAACGTTCCCAAGATTCATTTAATCTCGTCAGAAGCGGCTAATGAGTTGTTTGAGCGCTTATCTTTGTTTTATTGCCTGAAAGTTTACAACGCCAATATCGAAATGAGCGCTGTAAAAAAAAATCCAAGTGTATTCAAAGTCATGATCAAGCTTATGAAACGCAGGCACAGCAGCGGTGTAACGGTGACCTCACCTCAATACTGAAACTCTAATGAATCATATTCGTCACCGTGATCTTTTCCCGGTGTATTCTCTATCCGTGCCTCCTTCCCGCAGACGATGTACATGTTTTACGCGCTGGCCTTGGTGTGCGACGACTTCTTCGTCCCATCGCTGGAAAAAATCTCCGAGGTACTGCCGCGAACGTTATGCTGGTTACGTCGCGTACGGAGCGGTGGTGCAGTGGTTAGAGCAGTGCTCTTCATCGCGAGGCCACTGGAGGCACCTGACGTGCGGCCCCCGACAATACACAAAATGTGAAATCAGTGAAAAGCACTGGACTAGAGGCGTGGCCTGAGCTTGATTCGGCGGCCACGGCCGATATCGGCGGCGAGAGACGTCTCAAGTTGGATCTGGGGACACCCTTTTCCGTCACAAGCCGACGGTAAAACATCATGGTGAAGCTCATATTCTTGGTTCTTTCGGTAAAGTCACTTAGATATAAAACAAAAATTTTAAAAATAATGAAAAATCTAAATAAGAAATTGAAAATAATAAAAGCAAAAAACCACAATAAAAAATGATTTTTTTTAAATACATTGAAAATAATAAAAGGAAAAAAACCCACGACGTTTTGATCGCAACACAAGCGGTCTTCATCAGGCGGTGAAGCTTCTTCAAGCAACGCCCATGTCCAATACGGCGCGAGGAACCCCCCTCATCTAGAAGTTGATTGACAGTGGGGGAGGGGGGGGCGCCGGTCGGGGAGGGGTGGGTGGGTGGAGGAGTGGTGGCATAGTGGTTAGCACACCGTTACAAACCCTACAACCTGAGTGCGATTCCGGACCACGGCTCACATCAGTGGTGACTATTTTGCGGCGTTTGACCATCAGCACTGGGGAAACAAAGGTGGCTCAGCGTGGTGCTGACCAAACCACGCCTTGTGTGCTTTGCCGGGGTTCATAGGTGCTTTGCTAACAGCCCTCGCCCCAATATTCTATAGAGTTGTATTGTGATGAGTATTAATGCTAGAAAATGCATATTCTGATTCTGTCGTGTGCCTTTTCGAAGTTAGTTTCGCCTAAGATGAATCGCTGTTGAGGTTTATAGACATAAAAGGCGATAGAAGCTGGTTATTCCAACCCATCAGCCTTGATAAGTGCTCGCTATGTAATTGTGTTCTTGCAGTAATTATAAATACATGTAATATATGGTTCACGTGGTTATTACTATTTACTTCAAATTTACAGCATGCAATAAATGTCCAGCGATATAATCCGATAACAAAGCCAAAAATCAATGCGCGTCATGTGATCACGTAAATCAGAAATCCAATCATCGGAAATCGTCATCACAGCTGTTGTCTGTTGAAGACACGTGTTCTTACAAATCGCAGGCCTGAACAACATGTTGATGCACATGGGAGTAATTCAAAACGATGATTAAGATCTAGTGACTACATCATCATCCTCATTCCCAGCCATGATCTATCAAATGCTGGATGAAGATCTCCCCAAAAACCAACTGAGGGGGAAAAAAATGTGTGACCATATTTCTACACACGCCGGTCAGTGGCGATTGTCCAAGATACGCACCTCTCACGAGGCTTACTGCACGTGTACAGTGGCAAATATTGCAGACATAAACGGGCTAAAATGCGAAAACTCACAGCATGGTTTACATTTTTTTTTACTCTGTGATTATTTCTTTCGGGTTGTTTGGTGCGATGTCCGATGTTTTCCCTCCACCGTGCTGGGAGGTCCTTCATGGACATTCTTCGGGAACTGAAGAAGCTCCCTGCAGGTGGAGCGAAACGTCAGACATCATGCAGAGTGTTACAGCACAACCGCGAATACCTGCGTAATGCATTTCGTGGTCATTTGTTCCCGTATATACGTGTAGGTAAAAACAAAATGACGAGTTGAGAAGATTTGCCTGTCACCTTGTCTGTGTTTTTCCACAACGAAACGCCGCACGAGATACTGCCGTGCCTCAACACGTGTGTGCGTGTGTTTCTCCCGCGTGTCTCCTCCCGCGTGTCCATCGCAGCGCCTGCAGCTCAGCGAGGATGTGGCTGGAGCCACCTTCATGGCGGCAGGCAGCTCGGCTCCAGAGCTGTTCACGTCCGTCATCGGTAAAGTGTCTCCTCCTCCGCTCGGGTCGTTCCATTTCTTCACGTAATATAACGTGCGACACTGAGAGAGGGCATGGGATTTAGGTTTTTAGGTTAATGTTTGATTTTGGCACGGGTAAAACCCATTGGGCGATATATGCTCATTTTCGACACGGACACTTGGTTACATTCTAGAAACCTGGTAACAGTGACAGCAACAACAAAAAACGCGAACAAAACAATTCAATAACGACTGAACGCATGGTCACGTTCCGAATTGCAAGGTCGTCCATCAACACGGTACCAGCAGCACAACGCATCACATTTTACAAACAAAAGTATAAATTAACGTCTGCAAAAGAGAGCGACCAATTGCACGTACACTTAAAAGAAAATCTGAGATCCAAAAAATGATTTAAGTTCGGACAAGGATGATAAGCTTTTTATGCGAAAATCATTTTTCGCTCGGTTTTCCCAGAGATAAGGGCCCGTTACACGGAAGGAATTTAAACCAAGTTTGGGTTTTCGCATGGCGACCAATCGCTGAACCCGTGGCAGATGGACGCAATCGCCAACCCGTGGCAGACGGATGCAATTGATGAAACCGTGGCTGATGGACGCAATCGGTGAACCTGTGGCAGATGGATTCAATCGGTAAACTCGTGGCAGATGGATTCAACCGGTGAACCCGTGGCAAACAGGCACGAACCCCTGGCAGACGGACGCAATCGGTGAGCACCGTGTCCCTCTATTGCCCCAGTCCACCGCATATTCTTGGAGTATTTTTTTTCACCAAAAATAATTTTTTAACCAAACATTCAAGAAGAGTCGTAACAAATATTAACAGTTGCTGAATAGTTCCACCTTGAAATACCAAAGGAGCATTATGTTCCACCTTTCGTTAGCAGGGTCGGTGTTTGTTTAAATGGGAGGTGACGGGGTTAAGAAGGGTAGAATTTTTTTTTAAATCCACTTTTGACCCATTGCAGTTGAACGGTTCGAAATAAATATGTAAATTAATCCAGACTGACACAAAATCCCTTGCGAAGTACAGTGAAAATTGCACGCTTGTAACAAATATTGCTCGCCGCTCTGCCCAGGAAAGGAAAAAAATTATAATACATGTATCTGGGTTCCCGTGAAATGCGGAATTAAATGTGTGGTCCCCATAGCAGAATGACCCATGTTTAATGAGAAGCCGTGTAAACTTTAATGTAATTGCACCAGATTGATACCATCAGCCGCAATTTATATGTTTAGGAATATAATTTAATTTTGACATTTACTTTTGTGTTTGCATAATTATTATCTGCTATAGCTTTGCGTTGAACCAAACGTAATGCATTTTTGAAGGTCATTGAAGTCAGTTTTTTTGTCCTTTAATATTACGGTATATCCTTTATGTATCCAAGCGTAGAAAAAAAACGACTTACCTTTTAAGGAATTTTCGTACAATACATACAATAATTGAAATACTACCAGCAGCCCGTACCTACAACACCTGGCAAGCCCCAGTGGTGACGTATCCAAGCACTAACTTGGCTCGAAATCTGCTTCGCTTCTGACATCTGACAATATCCAAGCGCATTTAGGGTGTCTTTACAAAAGCACATTCCGTGGGTAATTTTTAAGCATCGATTTGTTCCATGATTCCAGGAAATTTAATGGATTATAAAGATGTGATCAAAAGAAGGCACAATTCCCGATTTCCAAACACAGAGACCTAACATGGACAGATAACTCACAATACCGTGCGCAATGCACTCCCTTTGTGCGTATCGAGTAAATGAAGGATGAGTGACATTTTCTGGACACGGAATATTTATTTTGAGAATGGAATAAAATGGAAGAATCCCAACCAGGATTTAGGAATTTAGTTTTTTTTTACTACGAATCCGATTCCGTGCGCCGAATCGCCATAATCCGATGCCAAATCTGCACGGTCGGTGCCTACTCCCGGCCGCATTTGCAACGCTTACAAATAATGGCGCATTGTAATTCGTTTTTATTTATTGAGCGCTGTACTTCAAGCTCAAGTAACGAAGGGTTGAATTTAATTCAAGATTTGGTTTCAGATTGGGGAAGTTCAGCTCATGGTTGCGATTTGTCTTGGCTCTGATGGATCCCTCCCATTCCGCTTACCACTTTATAGGTTAATGTAGCGACACTATTACATATCTAAACATTGTATCAATAACGTAATATAATATTGTACGGCTATTTTTGGGTTCTCCACGCGTGCATTTTTCCGTGGCACGGTATGCGTGTGCATACTGTGCGTGTAACGTGTACAATGGGACGTGTGCACACTTTGTTACGCGGGTAATTTTGCCCTTTGTTCAAACCGCACTGACCGCGTCGTTTGAAAAAGAAAATATCCAGTGCAAAACACGCCGGTAAGTTAGCGCATGCTGCTGCTGGCTAATCTCAGTTCAAATGGTAAAGATTCTACTGCTGAGCAGCGCAGTGGGCGGGCGTGGGGGTGCGTGGGGAAAGAATGAAAGGGAAACCGCGAGAACGCGTTTTGGTAAAATTTGTCTCAATAAATAAATAAATAACGCCTCAGGTCAAGGTCTGTCCCGTCGTCTCGACTCCGGTGGTGCACCACCGCGCTGCGCGCAAGCCGGCTACGCCGTCAGTGCTTTGTAGGGCTGAACGATGAATCGATTTCAAATGGAAATCGCAATTTGAAACAATGCGATTAGCAAATCGCAAAGGCTGCGATTTTTTGCGATTTGAAAAGTCATGTTACTTTATTATTGGAATTGTTTTCTTTTTTATTAGTATAACTTTACTTATTTAACTTAACCATTGTTCTATGTTTGATTGTTCTACTACTCTGATAGTGCACTGTTTTTGAGTTGTACGTCTTTTGGCGTCATCTGGTCCAACACGAATGGACACTAGGCTCTAAGGAAAGCTGTCTCGGGTGTAGACCAATCAACTTCAAGGACAGTGCATATCATTACCATTATCAGAGTTGTTTCTTTTTGTTTGCATTTTGACTGCTTGTGTTGCGGTTATTGCAAACATGATGCCTTGTATAAAGATGTCAGTTTTGTACCAGTTAAAAAGGGTGAAAACCTACTACTACTGTTCTATTTCATTTAAAACATTTTAATAAATATATGTTGGAAGCAATTCATATCTTTTAAGTTCTAATCCTGGTATTAGAATATATAGAGCAGTTCATATTTTGATGGTATCATGTGGTAACGCTCCATCACATGCTTAAAATCTATTACACAGTGAATATTGAACTGAAGCTTGACTTCGCAATATCTCGTCAGAAAAAAATCGCAATTAGATATTTTCCCCAAATCGTTCAGCCCTTAGTGCTTCATTGCGAGGGCTCTGCATGGACGGTTACCATAGCAGCACCCTGCCAACACCCCCTCGCTGCTGCCTCGAGGCGCGCGCGCGAGAGAGAGCAACTCTACGGGGTTTGTGTGTTTTTATTTCAGTTTTTTTTTCTCCCGCCGCGTTTCCCTGTCCGAGAGGGTTGCCACCCGTCCTGGTTTTCCCAGGATCCTCTTTTTTTTAAAATCCTTTATTTTAAGTTCACTTGCTTGCTTGCTTGCGCGCTTACGACCGTGCAAATCTTTCGGTCGTTTTTTAACCCACTTCCCGTGATCCAATCGAGCTGACATCTTGCACACAGACTCGTTGTGCGTGACAATTTATTTTCGTGAGAAAAAATTTCCAAATTTTTCACTTTTTAGGAGAAAAAAAATTTCATAATTAATTTAAAATACCAATGTGATAAAAATGAAACTCTTACTCAAGAAAAACAGAAATGAATAATAAAATAAAACCGATGCCACGCATATAAAGGATTTATAGTGAAAAACTTTGTTTTTACGGGTTAATTTTTTTATTTCAGTTTTTTTTCTCCTGTCGCGTTTCCCGGTCCGAGAGGGTTGCCACCCGTCCTGGTTTTCCCAGGATCCTCTTTTTGTTGTTGTTCAAGTTCAGCACGTTCGACGATGACGCGGCCCTATAAAAGGGAATAAATAAATATAAAGTCGGCAGTGTTTCGGGCAATGGCTCTTCTTAATAGAATTCTGATCTACAATTGTCACCTGTTATTTATTGGGTTTCCTGTCAGGGCAGTGGAATTGATTAACGTGTTTTTCGTCATTTGTTGTTATTTCTGCCTATACCTCACTAGCACCGAAGCATTGTTTAAAAAAGATAAATAAAAACATTCCCTTTCTCTTTTTGAGGCGGCTGCTCCTGCTGTCCCGGGAACCTGCAAGTCTTCCAGGGACTCATCTTCTTGGTTCTTTCGGTAAAGTCACGTAGAAGGAAAATAATAAAATAATAAACATAAAACATAATAAAATAATTCTCACGACGTTTCGGCCACAACGCAGACCTGTTCTCCACCTGAAGACGGCTGCTTGTGTTGTGGCCGGAACGTCGTGAGAATTATTTTATTATGTTTTATTTTTATTATTTTATTATTTTCCTTCTACGTGACTTTACCGAAAGAACCAAGAAGACGCGGGAAATTACTTTATTCGACTTCTTCGTATTCCAGTTCGTCGCACTTCACAAATGTGACCATATTTGCCTCTTAATGGCGAAGCCGTGCGCCTAAATTATACACGGGCATCCTTGTTCACCTCGATGAACATGTTCTACTGTTTCGCGCAAAGTGGTTACCCGCTCAAATGAGCACTGCGGTGATGCTCATCTACTTCTTCACAGGCCTTGATCCAGTGGTAGCATTTCCACATTCCTATGGCGGGGGCGGGTCTGGCCAGAGCACGAGAGCGGTCTTGATATCCCCGCAAAGCGCGACTCATTTGATCAACCCCAGGTGGATGATGGGCTGAGTTAACCCCCCCCCACCTCCCACCAGCCAGAATTTGAACTCGAAACCTTCTGCTCTACCGCCTCAGACAACCTCACTGGATAGTTGCACTTAGATGTAATATCCAAAGTGTGCATTTTTGTGGTATGCATTAGAATGGAAAATCATGCCATGGAACTAATGTAGCGTCTGGATTCACTGTTCACGGAATGCAAGTGTAACGTTGAAGCCTTCCTGGGCTGACCATATTTTGTGCTGGCGTTATGTAATTCCTTGCTGTTGACATTACAGCTTTTTTTTATTCTTGCTTTGTCTGCTAAATACGGACCATTTGAGGGAGACCAAAAGGAAGGCTGGTGGATGCGAAAACACAGGAATTGTAGATGTGGTTGTAAAATAGTCGTATTAATAATGTCCTGTATTTAGGAAAGCATCACTCAAGTCTTAATAATGTTTTTTGTCTGCACTGGAGTCATGCATTGGGATATTTAACCACTTCCATGAATTCATGGTGAAGCTTCACGTAGAGAGAAAGTGGAGTGCGCAGAGAGAAACCCCCCAATGGCATTTGAGGGTGGTAACACTCAGAACTCCGCACGGATAGATTCAAGGCTACATTTCTGCCCAAGCATGCGACAGTTCCCCAAACAAATACTAAACCCCGCGTCGGGGTGGATGGCACTCGGCACTGCCAGCTCCTGGCCACCTCACCTCTCCTTGACTACAACACCTGGCAATCTCTAGCAGCTATCCATCCAAGTGCCCGCCAGGCTAAAGTGCTGCTTAGCTTGCAGGGTCGTGTGCATTTCAGAAGACAAGTAGGCTTTGGGACTGTCATTCCGTGTGCCACGTGAACTGTACCGGTAATTTGCTGACACTGATACAGACAGGATGGACCATTATTGTCATTGGCAGCCTCTTCTGGCATGTGGTTGTCGAGTAAATATTACATTGAATATCATCGCATTCTCACTAAATACGCTGCCGTGTATTTACGGTAGTGGTGGCATACCTTATTGCTTATTGCATTTAACTCTATACGTTAGGAACACATGGGGCAAAATGTGCAGGGTGCCCAATTCGTTGAGGGTAAAGATAGAGAAAGGTAAAGGTGCAGCCCTGCATTTGCTTCCTCACGCCCCCTGCTGGCGTGAGGGCCTCCATTAGAGGTCACCTCTAGAGAGTTCCCTCTCCAGAGGACATTGGCCCATCTCCTCAACACAGGGCAGAAGGTCTGCGGAAGGGGTGAGAGTAGTCACACGCAATTACTCACCGATCAAATACACCTGTAATGTACCCATCACAAATGTAATTAGACAGCAGTTTAACCGTACGATTGAAGCGCTGGAATGCAACTTCTCAATGTATATTTACATTTTTATTTTTAAATGAGTGGTAGAGAAAAACGCCTGTCGCTCTCCGTAAGCTCGATACGATGCGTACGTATGTACGTACAAACAAATAAGTTCATCGTACGTACGTACGATGAACTTATTTCGCACCGTGCGCAGCCAACCGCACTATACGGAGGTGCGGCAGAAGGGACAACAAACTACGCACAAGAAAGCAGCTCTAAAGAAATTAGTTTTCAGTTCAAGTGCATAGCGCCAAGAGCTTCCTTATATCGGAAGGAAGAGCGTTCCAGACAGCCGCAGAAGCATGTGCGATGCGGTGACGTGAGTTGTCAACGCCATCGCAGCCACGTGGACGTTTAGAAGGAGACTGATGCAAGCACGATACAAAAAAACCTTCATTCCACCACGTGCTTGAGACGCTGCCGGGGAGTGACGGTTGGCACACCGGATGTGCAATCCACAGGTCGCCAATTCGATCTCGCGGCGCGGCGGTTGAAACAACGGTGACAAGTTTCTTCAATCCGCCCACTGCCTCTATCCACCCGGCAGTAGAAAAGAGTGCCATCAAAGTGAGTGAATTGGCAGCTCTTATGTGATGGGGTAAGGTGTAGGTAATCCCCCCCCCCTTCGCTCCCTCTTTCAAGACATCTGGCCAGCATGGGATTAGGCCAATTACCCTCGAGAGATGCTCTCTAAAGCTCCCACGAGTGGAGAGCCTTCAAACAAGCAATTGCAGGGCTGTACCTTATTTAACCTTTATCGCCAAGGTGTTTGAGTTTGCACGAATGCATCGACATAGCTGCAACCGCTGTCTCGCGATAGATCCATCACGACTGACGGTACCTTCGAGGCCTCGTTGTACGTGGAACTTGTGTAGGTGTGTGTCAGTGTGTGTGTGTGTCTGGTGCTGTAGCATTGCGGTTATCGCTACGCTGCGCAACGAACCCGGCGACCCGAGTGCGATTCCCGCTCACGGCCAACACCGGTGACGATTATCTGCACCGGCCACGGGCGGTGTGTGAACATCGCCACTGGGGAGACAAAGACGGCCGTGCGCGGTGCTGGCCACCCACCCCCTCGTGTGCCGTGCCGGCCTTCACAGGTGTTCGCTTACGGCACTTGGCCCTACAGCCTATTAAGGCTACACGGGGGACCTTTGTCTTTGCGATCTGGTGCGAAGGTGTGTTCGTCACCAAGGGCGACGTGGGCGTCGGGACGATCGTTGGCTCGGCGGTTTTCAACATCCTCTGCATCATCGGGGTGTGCGGCCTCTTCGCCGGTCAGGTGAGCAGAGAGACGCGGTGAGGGTCGAGGTGGAGCCAGCCAGCCTCTTCGGTTGTATCACGGTTACTGAGCATGGGGCCCAAAGTCCTCAATAACGCCAAGCGGCAACAACCAGCGCTGTCGATGGCTTAATCGATGGGAGTTGATACGGTTTTTTTTCTTTCTCAATTGAGCAATGATCAGGTTATAAGGACATTGGAGGGGGGGGGGGGGGTCAAAGTGGAGGGGTGCGAGGGAAGAAGTGTAAACTGAGGTGTGGTGACTTGCAGCGTGGTGAGCGAACGTGATGCGGAGGAGATGAAACAGTCTGGTAGACACGGTCCCTCAACGTGGTTTGCAGGAGTCAGTGATTGAAGTTTGCGGGCTATTTTGTCTTCACTTTGCTCATACCAACTATTCAGTGGGCATTAACAAAGGCAACGCGAGGTGGCCGGGTGGCTCCGAGCACTGAGCTGGTTTCGCTGAGATCTTGGGTGTGAATCTCGGGTTTTAGCCACCGTCGATTAAAACGAGGTTCGAAAGCGCGAGGATTTGACGGTCTCAGCCCAGTCGCCGATGCCTGTGCACGCGAAAAACCGCGTTGAGTCATCTTCTTGGTTCTTTCGGTAAAGTCACGTAGAAGGGAAGTAATAACATTATAAAAATAAAACATAATAAAATAATTCTCACGACGTTTCGGCCACAACGCAAGCAGCCGTCCTCAGGTGAAGACCAGGTCTGTCGGGTCTTCACCTGAGGACGGCTGCTTGTGTTGTGGCCGAAACGTCGTGAGAATTATTTTATAATGTTTTATTTGTATTATTTTATCACTTCCCTTCTACGTGACTTTACCGAAAGAACCAAGAAGATGAATCCCTGCAGTCACGAAAGCTTGAAATCGAAATTTAACCGCGCCGAGCTTTGTGACCGACTTCATTTGGCTACAATTCCAGCGATGAGAATGAAACATTTCGGAGTGACTGCCGGGTGATAGAAACCTCCGTGGCAGGGTGCGTGAGAAAGTAGAGCAAGCGCCCCTCGTGTGACTAAGGGGCCGTCCATAAATGACGTCACGCACCTAGGGGGGGGGGGGTCAGACATTTGTGACGATGTGTGACGATGGGGGGGGGGGGGGTGTGAGAAACGTGATGTCACATCAAAATGCGCAACTTTAAATAAATACTAGCAGTAGTACCTGGCGTTGCCTGGGTGAAAAAAATATTTCTTAATAACCTTACATATATACACACCCTCACCACTCACCCTCACCATTCACCCTCACCACTCTCCCTCACCACTCTCCCTCACCACTCATCCTCACCAATCACACCCTCACCAATCACCACTCACCCTCAACACTCACCCTCACCACTCACCACTCACCCTCACCATTCACCCTCACCACTCTCCCTCACCACTCATCCTCACCAATCACACCCTCACCACTCTCCCTCACCACTCTCCCTCACCACTCATCCTCACCAATCACACCCTCACCAATCACCACTCACCACTCACCCTCAACACTCACCCTCACCACTCACCCTCACCATTCACCCTCACCACTCTCCCTCACCACTCTCCCTCACCACTCATCCTCACCAATCACACCCTCACCAATCACCACTCACCACTCACCCTCAACACTCACCCTCACCACTCACCACTCACCCTCACCATTCACCCTCACCACTCTCCCTCACCACTCTCCCTCACCACTCATCCTCACCAATCACACCCTCACCAATCACCACTCACCACTCACCCTCAACACTCACCCTCACCACTCACCACTCACCCTCACCATTCACCCTCACCACTCTCCCTCACCACTCATCCTCACCAATCACACCCTCACCACTCTCCCTCACCACTCTCCCTCACCACTCATCCTCACCAATCACACCCTCACCAATCACCACTCACCACTCACCCTCAACACTCACCCTCACCACTCACCCTCACCATTCACCAGAGGTGGGACAAAGTCATTGTTATGCAAGTCACAAGTAAGTCTCAAGTCTTTGCTCTCGAGTCCCGAGTCAAGTCGAGTCAAAGATGAGGCAAGTCCAAGTCGAGTCTGAAGTCATCAAAATCATGACTCGAGTCTGACTCGAGTCCAAGTCGCATGACTCGAGTCCACACCTCTGCCATTCACCCTCACCACTCTCCCTCACCACTCTCCCTCACCACTCATCCTCACCAATCACACCCTCACCAATCACCACTCACCACTCACCCTCAACACTCACCACTCACCCTCACCATTCACCCTCACCACTCTCCCTCACCACTCTCCCTCACCACTCATCCTCACCAATCACACCCTCACCAATCACCACTCACCCTCAACACTGACCCTCACCACTCACCCTCACCACTCACCCTCACCACTCAACCTCCCCTCATCACTCACTAATCACCACTCACAATCGCCACTCACAACCGCCCTCACCATTATATTTTTGCCCCAGTCAACGCCGGATATTTCCCATTCGTAGCAGTTTATATCAACTCTATAACCAACTTATATTAAACAGGAAGCGCGATCCTAAAGTAATTTACAACCATCGATTAGTCCTTTGTGCGATTCAAAGAATCGATTCCTGGCATGTTGGGGGTTTACATTTTGAATTATAGAGTTTCATTTTCATTGTCATTTTATTTTTTTATTTTTTCAGGAGTTTTTAATTACATTTTTGCCCCGGTCAACGCCGGATATTTCCCGTTCATAGCAGTTTATATGGACTTTAACCAACTTATAGTAAACGGGATTCGTCCGAATCTAAAGGAATCTACAACCTTCGATTCCTTTGCGCGATTCAGAGAATCGATTCTTGGCGCGTCGGGTTTAAAAGTAATTACACAGTTGTTTTTTCATTGGTATGTAATGTTTGAAAGTTTTCATAAGATTTTAAATGTATTTTCCCCCTGGGCAACGCTGGGTATATCGAGTTTATACCACAAAGTCGTCGCTTGACACGTGTAGGGTGTCGAGGCCTAGTACCGTGCAGAGCCTCCGGCCTCGCCTAGATTGCCCACCTGGCTGAGGCTGGGTACCGGGGCCGTGACCCCCCCCCCCCCCCCCGCGCTACAATAATACTGTGTAATCGCTATAATTTTATTATCTACCGACCCTATAATAGTAATTGCACACATTGTGGTGGGGGGGGGGGAGTGAAGAGGACGTGAAACTTTGATGAATTTACCTCAGAGTCGCGTGGTGGGTGTCGAGGCCTAGTACCGTGCAGAGCCTCCGGCCTCGCCTAAATTGCCCACCCGGCTGAGGCTGGGTACGGGTGTCGTTCCCCCCCCCCCCCCCGCGCTACAATAATACTGTGTAATCGCTATAATTTTATTATCTATCGACCCTATAATAGTAATTGCACACATTGGGGTGGGAGGGGAGTGAAGAGGACGTGAAACTTTGATGAATTTACCTCAGAGTCGCATGTGAATGCGTGCGCATATTTTTAACGGGAATTAAAAATGGTGTCCACCCCGCAGCGAATGCGTCGCTACCCGTTGCCAGGGGCAACCGCCGTCCAATGAAACTGCTTATGGTCCGGCGACACAGAGACACACAGACAGACAGACAGATTTGCGATTTTATATATATAGATAGGCAACACGTTCCACTTAATTAAATAGACTTTTTGATAAATATTTTCTCCTACAACATCAAAGTGCAGCGCCACGTTAAATACGCACTACAATGACAATAGTTTATAGCGATTTGAAGCATGTTTTTTTTTTTGGGGGGGGGGGCAGAGCTTTGTGACGTCATATTTGCGGGGGGGGGGGGTCTGACTTTTTGTGACGCTGTGCGACGATGGGGGGGGGGGTCAAAAATCTTCCAAAATCGCGTGACGTCATTTATGGACGGCCCCTAAGAGGTCTCACGATGGAATCTCAGAAGTCCTTCCGTGATATTTCCTGCCGTGGACTGTCCTCTCACAGCGATGCCCTCCTCTGTGAGAGTTCAGAGTAGGGATACGCTGTTTTTGTTTTTCGATTTAAAGCTTTCGTGACTGCAGGGATTCATCTTCTTGGTTCTTTCGGTAAAGTCACGTAGAAGGGAATTAATAAAATAATAAAAATAAAACATAATGTTTTTTTTTTAAATAATAAAATAAAACATAATGTTTTATGTTTTATTTTTATTATTGTATTACTTCCCTTCTACGAGACTTTACCGAAATAACCAAGAAGATGTTTCCGTTTTGTTTTACGACACGGCGCCAAGAGTGCAATTGTAACAATATTGGGGAGAGGAAAGACGAAAGAAATGATCATCAATCTTCATAATCCTTAAAAACCTGTACAGATCTGCGCTGACAGCAACGTCATGATGAAAGGTTTCATCGATTAATATTTACTTTCCTCTCGCCAAAGGGGGTCTGCATCGAGCTTCAAGATCACGCCAGATGCAGCTACTTCACGTCTCAATTTCAAAAGCCATCACGAATCTCACAACGCTCCCGTGAGGCTAAATAACAGACGCATTGACGTAACCCTTGAACCTCCCGGACGTGAGTGGTGCATTCTGCGTAGGCAGTCCATTGTTAGGGGTGTACATGGATGTGAGTCGGTTCAGGTTCAAGGAGGAAAGAGGGTTGAGAGGCTGGGGTGGGGGTGGGGATTGTATAGGGTTGTCACCTCTTCCCAAGACCAAACCCGGACGTGATTCAGCCTAGGTCTTTTATACTTGCTATAGAGCGTAATAATGTTCGACACAATAACACCGGGACTAGATTTCGGCACAAATCAATTCCTGCTGCTACTCGAATGCAAATACCAATTCCCAGAATGTTCGGGTCAAACCCGGGACCAGTGGAGAACCTATGAAAGTGGAACAGGAGTAGAACATGATCCTGGCTTTACACAGCCTCGTGCACGTGGAGATAGGTGAAAGATGTGAAGCAGATTACATCAACGGGAGATTTTTGAAGAGCAAGATCGTCCGCAGGAAGGGTGCACCGTCGGATCGAGTCGGATACCCTCTGGCACATCCGATCTGTCAATTCAGGAGACCGGCTGAACATTGCTACAATCAAAATTTATTGTAATAAAAACATTATTATTAAATGTGATCTGGCCCATGTAAATGTATTACAAAAAGCACCTCGAACCTTTTGTAAATATCATCATCATCATAATTTCCGACATTAATCTTGATTGTAAATCCATGTGAGTGGCATTGTGGTACAATAGTGACCAACTCAAAATCACAGTGTGCAGAAGTTCAAATCCTGGTCAGGTAAGGCCGAGACCATTCACCTTGTCAAGTTTGATCAAGTAAAGTACAACCTTGCGGGAAATCAATCGCGGTTGTCCTGTGGAGTGACTAGTCCACGTCAGACGGAGGTGAAATTTCAACTTCAGGCTGAGGGACACCCATATCCATAACGTGACCTTGTGCAAAGCGGTGGGGTTGGGGGGCATACAAAACTTAAGGTGGGGGCGGGGGGGGCAGGGGGGCGGAGGGTTTGGGAGGGGGGAAGGGGGCTCTTTTCTATCGTGCATTCTGCTCGGTGTGTGCATGAGGAAAGGATTTTGCGCGCATCGCTTGAGCGCCACTCATTGTTTCTCCTGCACCCTCCAACCACCGCAGACGGCGTGCGTGGAGGAACTGTAATTTGCTAGAAGAGTTTCACAAATCCGAACCTCTTCACATATCCGCCGACGCCTCAATTGCCCAAGCCGACCGGGTGATACGCGACGTCGTGCCGTGCGTGGCTTTTGGGCGCGGTCACTGTTGCCCAATTTCTAACCCCCGTGTGGCGGAATTGTGCGAAATGCTTCAAACCGATTTCTACGTGGCTTGGACCCCGTGTTGTCTGGTCACTGTGGTAACGTCGGCTCTCATGGTTTTGCTGTCATCTGAAAATGTATGGACTCTTGGCCCAGTGGGAGTTTGTGATTGCACTTCAAAGTGCGCTCTTTAATCGACTAACTTTTTACGGCGATTGTTTCGTTACTACCGTTACTGTTGTTGCAAAAATGAAAACAAAAAAGCGAAGGCTTTGCAGTCTGGAGAGGAATAATACTTTTGAAACATCAAACTGAGATGAATTAGTGCGTAATTTGGAGATTATTTTACGTCAAAATTCCATTTTGTGTCTCCATTGGATGCACAGCTGGATCCTTACAGTCATAAGCATTTTTTTAAGTGCAGAATTAAATTCTGCAGATCACGATGGTAAATATTGACTGCCCATATATCACGGTAGTTGTGTAAAATAAATCTGCTGAGGTGTTGTATGACACGCGAGCCATTTTAGCACTTGACGTCCTTTTCATATATTGCGTGATGAGACCAAGACTGACGAAATTAGTTTTTCAAATGCTAAATCAACACTGCTTCTCACTGCCTATGCTTTTCTGTAACGATGCAAGCATTGCATGAAATGGGATTGTTACATCAATTGCAACTGTGTATGTCATATTTCCCAAAAGGGGCATGTGTTGGCCACAGGATTTTGAGGGTATGGGGAAATAAACAGTCTTTGATGATGGATTTGAAACATTTTCTACACTAAGAGAGCTCGCAGGGCTTGTGAAAAAAAAAATTAAACCATGTCTTGTCAAGTTAATATATGTCGCAGTATTCATGAGCAATGTGCTATGTATATCACGGGTGTTTAACACGTGGTAGCTCATTACGTCCATGCACGTGATATTACGAGTGTGCTCCAGCCTCTTTGCCACATGTACATGGAGTAGACAAGGCCACAGATCAATACACGTGCTATGCTAGGGGCATGCACCACGTGCAGGCACCAGGCATGCAAAAATACAGCGATGTTTGTCGCTTTGCCCTTGATGCATTGAGGCGGTGACGTGGCCAAGCGGTAGGATGTTTGTCGTTCGTCGCAGAAGTTCACGGTTCGGATCCAGCAGCCGCCCTGGTTAATATTGCGGTGGTGTATTAACCGTAAAACGTGCTTAAGCCCTTTTTGATACTCAGTTGACCCTAAAGGTCTCGTGACTTCATTCACAAGAATAGGCCATTGCGTGCTGACGTCATGGTCCAAATTTTGCTAAATTTGAAACATTACCCGCAAATTGCCTGCAGGGCTGGTTTGTGCGGGTTCGGACAAAATGTCCTGAGTATACGCACGGACACTGTGCGATTTCAGATTTTCTATTGTCCCCATTTCAAGTGGTATGTCCAGAAACCCCATGCCGTATGATTACGGATTTTTGTGAATTATTGAGTTCAAACGATGACGCAGCCAAGAGCTGTTGAGAGCATGTGCATGATGTGTGTAATAGAAGCTCGCCATCGTGACAGGCAGTATTTTTGCAAACACATTTATTGACAACCTTCAACTCTGTATCTTTTAGCAAAATGACCACTATTACAAATGCCTCCACCATTTTGTTCGTCAAATCGTGGAAACGGCGTGTGTGCGTGCGTATGCGATGTTCCTACCCCTCCATTTAGCACGGCTGGCTACGTACGGTGCGAAAGAAGTTTTACGTACACACATGCATGGGAATGTTGTCCTTTACACGCATCTGGTAAATCCTGGGAATTTTGTAAGTAGTTTTGCTCTCGATTCGGTCGCGTTCGGTCCCGGCTTCCGATGCTCACACCGAGCCCTCGGAAGAGCCAAGCAGCAGGTTCGTGTGTAAAAAAACAACAGTGCGGATGAAGTATTGTTCTTTCGAATGACTGATGTAGATGCAACAATCTACAATTTCACATTCAGGTGGGCAAGCTAGACAACCACGTTGCGAGCAGCGGAGTTGTGTATCACTGCGATACCAGCTTCGTATTGGCGGATCGGACATTGTGTCGTTATAAGTCGCACGGTCTCGTCGGGGAGGATGGCAGCCTTCGCGCAGGCCCCGCTCTGTTCAGTGAAAAATCACGAAGAACGCCGTCGACGCGGCGACCGAACATCGACCAACGATCTCCCCGGTCTCCAAAGCGACAACGCAAAGCGGACAAAGTGAAAAGTCGCGGTTTGGCATCGAGTCGATCCCCTTTTGTGTGGCTTGTTACAGATCGTGCGTCTCACCTGGTGGTCGCTCTTCCGAGATTCCGTCTTCTACACCATCTCCATCATTGCATTGATTTTGGTGAGTGGCAGCAACACCGTGGGGAAGACAAAGGCCCCCAGGGTTTCTGTTGCATCATCTGTGCAAATAACTCATTCGACACTCGGGCTCTGGGAGGAACTCTAATGCTCAACAACAACACAACGTGTCTTGCTGCATGTACAGTGAATTATTTGTCAATCAGTCAGGCCCTGTGCCTTGTCTGGCAGTCTTCCACTTCCTGTGTATGCTGTGCTATTATATGTGAGGGATGTGTTTCTAATTTAGGATTTAATCTGAACAATCCAAAAATCTGGCCCAGATATGAAATTTCGGATGGATCCAATAATGTGATGTCATTGTCATGGTGACAATTCCGTGCTTTTCCTGCTGACGGTACATCACGCCACTTTTGCCTGATTTATTAATTTAGAAAACATTAAAATGATTTTATCGATGAGACTTTATGTTAAATAATTGAATTAAATTATTAAAAACATAAAAAATGCTGACATTAAATATAATGTACGTCAGTACGCACATACTCCTAAATTAGACACACATATCTGAAAATACAATCGTGGAAATGTTTAATCTGAAACTCATCCTTCACATTTATATATCTTTTTATATTCATGGTGAGTGGTGGCTTAGTGGTCAGTGCACTCTGCTACAAAACTGGTTACCCGGGTTCAATTCCCTTTCTCAGCTAACACCAGCGGTGAATAAAATCAGAACCTGTCCAGGGACTCACCGAGGTCAACGCAGCATTAAATTAGTACCTGGTGCACTGTGCAAACATCAGCACTGGCGAGCCAAAGGAAGCTGGGCATGGTCCTGACCACACACGACCACCTTGTGTGCTGTACCAGCCTCGATGTGAGGGAGCCCTCACAGTGCCTGTTCCAACTTTCTGAAAAGGCTATTCGGGAATCTGTATATATTGTTTTGTACATACAGGGACATGCAATGCACATCCAATATGGGTTGTCCAGACTCTCTGTGTTCGTGCTGTTAATGTTCATCTGTTGTAGATCAGGGGGGTGAGCATTAACGACACGAGGCAGTGATGGTACCAGAACCATTCTTGGCCAGCCTTGTTTTTACCAGAAGAGAAGCTGGTCTTGTTTTTAATGTACAAGTTCAGGAGTCAAACTTCAGTCAGTATAATTTCAGCAGTGTGGCGATCACCATATCACCACCTCTAGAAACATATGGAATGAACCTCTCTCTACATATATGAATACCGCACGTATACAATTTTAAATGTTGGGCTGCTTTATAGATTGAACTGTGAAAGAAATAAGCGCTGGCTATCTTATATAATCTTGGAAACTGCCGCAATGGTTGGCACAGTGGACTTGCAAGTGCACAGGGCGCCAGTTAGATCTCTGGGCACTGCAGTTGAAACAACGGTGCAAGTTTATTTCACCTCCCCTGCGGAATGAATATCGACGCCACAGTTAGCCGGTCGGCAGGTCGCGCGTGTGGTGGGGCATCTGACGAGTGTGTGTGGAAGAGTAGGCCAAATAACTTCAAGAGGGGGCCTCCAGAGCTCCCTCGAGTGGAGTTCTGTGTGCAAGGATATTCTGGTCCACACCTTTACCTTGTTTTATCTACGGAATATTATCTTACATTTCTCTTCATGCTGTGGTGCATCTGATCTGACTTCTATAGAGTGTACTGATATGACATTTTTACTTGACGTTGCTTTAAATCGCAGCCCCTGACATATTTGCCCGTAAGCGTTTTTAAAATGTTACATTTTCCTGGGTGTCTTTTGACTCACTGTTGCTGAAGAGACTCATTACCATTTTCTCAGAGATTTTTAGTGAACATTCTGTTTAAATTAGCTCTCTGGATTAATGCTAGATTAACAAACAGTCTCACTTCCGCTCTCTGACACACGTTCTCTTTGATGAGGATATTTTCAGACGTGCTTCTCATCCCAGTGTCACTCTTATTTGCTCAATTAATGCATCCTTGAAAATCGTGGGATTAAAAATGTTCCCTATTAATCTGTGCACTGGAACGATATTTCATACATGGCCGCTCGGTGCTAGAAAAATGAAACGATCAAAAGCATTAATCTCGACTCACTGAAGACATTGAGGCAATTATCCCGTGAAGATATTGAGCATTAAATAATCTGAGCTCTGGTGACACTTGTACGTAAAACAACAATAAAAGGACAACGAGTTTGTAATCACTTAAACATATTTACATGCCACAAAATGAACTGCAACCAACTGACGTACCTCACTCACTTTGAAACCTGAAAATGAAAACATGTATCCTTGGGAATGGTGGCGCGTTGGTTTGCGCCCTGCGCCGTGAACCCGTGAGGAGCTTGAGTCCGATTCCTGGCGACGGCTAACATCGGTGGCTCGCACCGAAGTGGTGAAATATGGTGCAGCAACCCCCCATGTGACCGTGGCGGTGTGTGGGAGCCAACACCCCGCAGGGGATTCACAAAGCGCTGGAAATGAAATGCAGTCGATGGCTGAGAGTTGAATAACTCTGAAATTCCACCTCCGTGTTTAACTGGTCCCCTTTTTCCCTCGGGGGGGAAAGTGACTCATGCTGGCTTCTGTTTGATAACGCAGGGAAACAAATTAGCAAGTCGTGAAGTGAACTGTAATTAGTAACATTTGCAATTATTTTTAATACGTCTTCCTTCCCACCCCCCCCCAACTTTAATTCTGTGCGTGGATTAAAAGTAATGTTCTAACCCTGCAGCGTAAAGACAGCTGACAATATAGTTCCAACCTCATTTGAAATAACCCTGTGGGGTTTGCTCATTAACAATTTGCGCCAGCAAAAGCGGCATGCACAATTCTTCACGTAAAAAAAGTGTGTAAATATATATACATATCAGGGGGGGGGGGTGGTCCAAAAAAGTGTTGTGAAGAAGATGAAAAAGTACACCAATTTATCCAACAAGAGTCTCAAGGCTGTTGCTCAGGAGGATGCCGAATTTGGACGTTTGGTATTGTACATTGAACGAGTGTCTGAATTTGCGTGGGAGGAAACCAGGGTGACCAACGGGAGATAACGCTCAAAACGCCACACAATCTCTCCTAGCCACGTCAAGTGTTCGTCATTGACGACAAATTGCCAATGAAAGCTAAATATTCGCGTGCCACTCAATTAGTTACTTTGCCGTGTTCAATAGCGGTATGAGCGAAATTACGAACGCATCGCGTTCTTTCTAATTCATGATGATTTTAGCAAGGCCCCTGTTGATGTATTCCAGGATCCGCTTTGTGCAAGGGAAAAATTACGCACCGAAATTTGTTTGCCATCCATTACGGAAAGGCAGACTTCTTTGTAAACTGCGGCACAACAATGCTAAATGTTTACACATTAGCAGGGGCATTGTAAACGTGCAGCTCGTTATCATGAAGCTGCTCACGTGGCTTAACCCGCTCAGGTATTTCGATGAAAATTACATTGTGACATCGCCTATCCATCCTCACTAATTGGCCTCTATTTCGTGAAGACAAAATATAATCAGAACTCCAGTCTTTGTCTCCACATACAAATTAAAATATATGTTTATTCCAGTGGCCTGTTGGCTCCCCACAAACAATATTAACAAACAGCATTTGTTTAAGGGAGCAAACTCTGTTTACGACGCAGGCTTGCGCGACCAATATCATCCATAATAGAGTTTTTTTTGGGTTAGATCGCATAAATATATAAATGTGTCGTTATAATGTACGATCGCTCATTAATCCCCCCCCCCTTCCCCCCACTTTTTGCAAGATCTCCGCCTCTATTTAAGGAATGAAACGGTTAGACTTCTCCACAAATCTGGCTGTCGCCTGATGAAGCTGGTTGTAATTACTGGCGAAACGTCGTCCTCAGATTGTAAATGTTGTGGCTTGGCTCTCCAACACACCGGCGTGCTCTTCTAGTGACGAATTGGCCACGTTCTGTTTACGTGACAACCCTTACTAGTTGGCTGTGCCAGTTGGTGGCAGGTTTTAATGACACATTTATATATTTACACGATCTAACCCAACAAAAACCTCTTACGGAGCAAACTCTGGTACCACCGGTTGTGACTTTCTTGCATCTCATCATCAGTGAGGCTTTGCAAAAAAAAAAAACGCTGCTGGATTTTCAGATGTTATTGGTGAGGGCACTGCATATAAACCATGGGACCCCCCCCCCCCCCCCGATTCAACGCAACAAGCAATAGCGTGATGTGTTACGGTGGAGCATGATTGGTAACAAGCAAACTAGACAGAATTACGTTTCATGTCTCCACATGTGTCAAACATGTGTCTTCGTCCCATAAGAAGATAATATTGTCTGGAAAACCCATCTTCTTGATTAGCTTCAACACTATTTGTGATTTATATAATGCTCCATCACAATACATAATGAGTTAATTTTCATTAATATGCGAATAAGACAGCTGACATACATTTTGTATATTATATACTGATTATGATGTCGAGCCAGAGTCAGAACCGGCAAATCACCATCGTTCTGGTGTTCTTTAAGCACTTTATGGCCGTTTCACGGAATGAGTAATCCAAGTCTGACGGTATGCCACGTTGAGCGCTGTTCAGTTGTCAAAAATATATTGTCCCAAGAAAATATCACAAAATTACACTTCATAAAACAAACAGGCGCAGTCGTACTGCTTGTGCACGCGTCGTAAAACTTGCGCAAAAAAATACGGAAACGTTTTGTGAAGCCAACAAAGCCAACGGCCTAATTTCCTGGATGAAGATTGCAATAACCTGTTGTTGCACCGCAGAGGGCTTTAGCGTGGTGTCTGCATACATCTCTCTGCAGCAGTGTCCAACAATTTTCTCACGCCAAACTCAAGGAGAGTTTTTGTTGGATGCTTAACACCAGAGAAGCCAGAGATGACCGGTCTGACAGCACACCTCAGGAGAAAACATTTCATGTAATGGTTTGAAATAAATCCTCCTTGTGCTCGCTCGCTCGCTCACTCACGCGCTGTCATTCCCCTTTTCATTTTCACTCACTCTATCTTGTTGTGCTGTTGTGTAGATACAATGTAAAAAATAAAACGGAAAGAAAAGGAAAATATGGATAACAAGGCAACGTCACTAACCCATGGCAGCAGGAAACATCCGCTTGTTAGAAAGCCTTCCAGCAGTTCCTCTGAAGTGCAGAAAATTGAGCTTTGAATTGCTCGGAGTGCATTCTCTCCCGCAAAGCAACGATGACTTGCTTCTGTGCAACAAAGAGACGCACAACGTGACGTGGTGTACCCATTTATGATACTTGATGGGGGTGTATAGCGGCACGGCCCATTTAAAAAGCAATGTAATACTCCACAGAGGATAAACTCTGCTCCGTAAGCGTAGCATTTTCAGTGGATTGTAGATCATGTAGCATAGGTTTGTTGTCGAATGCCTCGCTAAACGTTTCTGTTTGTTCTTTTTTTTAGTTCATTTGCGATGAAATTGTATCATGGTAAGTTGAATTACATTTCTGGGGATATATTCACTCGCTTTTTCGAATGGTTGTATTCCGTTTGGCCCTGACGGTGTGTTTTCTGCTTGTGCAGCGTGTTGTTCGGCGCGTTGTCCGAAATTTCGCGGACCCTGTGTCGTGAGCTGTCATTGGTGGTGATCTCGTTGTATAAGCAGCACTGATCACGGGCTTACGGACCCCATTTGTCTAAAACTGTGCCCCTGTTGCTGTGACCCTGTTGATCCCTGTTACTGTGAACGATAGGTGGGAGTCAGTGATTCTCGTCATGCTCTACGCTGTGTACATATTAGTGATGAAGTAAGTACACGGGGGGGGGGGGGGTGGGGAGGGGGTGGTCTTGCTATCTGTTGCCAAACAACAACAAATATTTTCGTAAACTATAGAAAACTAAATTTCGATTTAAAGCTTTCGTGACTGCATGGAATTCATATTCTTGGTTCTTTCGGTAAAGTCACGAAATAATAAAAATAAAACATAATATGATACAATTCTCACGACGTTTCGGCCACAACGCAAGCAGCCGTCCTCAGGTGAAGAACAGGGCTGTCTCACGACAGCTGCTTGCGTTGTAGCCGAAACGTCGTGAGAATTTAATCTTATTATGTTTTATTATCATTATTTTATTATTTCCCTTCTACGTGACTTTACCGAAAGAACCAAGAATATAGAAAACTAAACTATTTGTTAAGTTTTCTTCCCTGATGACAAACGCTTGTGTTGCGATCGAAACGTCGTCGTTTAAAAAAAAAAAATAACCATGACTTTCGTCAGTCGTAAGTGATAAACAAAAGTACTGCACATTTTGTTAATTCAAGTGTCGTATTCAATCGCGATAAAACAATACGGTACACGAAGATGACAATTCATCTTCGTGTACCGTATTGCTACAAAGGAAAAATATTTGTCGAATAACCAACATCCAAATACAGGCAAAGATGCTATTGTTTACGTTGAAATGAATGTAGCTGGCAGAGTGATTGAACGTTCAGAATGAGTATGCCTGGCCAGCATCAATGGCATTACGCATGATGACGAGGGTGGGGGGAGGGGGGGGTGGTTGGTGGGGGGTGGAGATCGTAAATGCCCAATGCGTGTGGGTGGAACTAGGCAAGCCACAGAAGTTCGACATAGATGTTTATGTCCAATAGTTACTGGACAGGCACAAATGAGAGAAGGAAGGATTGGAAGTTGATCAAGGGTAGGCCTTGTGTGTGTGGGGAGGGAGCAGGGGCTGTGAGATGGTTGTACCTCGGAGGTGGCCCACAGGGTACAGAGTTTGAGAGTTTGGGGGTACGGTGATTTTGTTAATCTCTACATCGTCCAATTCCCCCCCCCGTCACCATCCCCGCCCCCCCCCCCCCCCCCCCCCAATCGTGCATTCTACCTTTGCGCGTTCGCTCCTTTTTTTTCCTTCCCTTTTTCCTTCCCCCGCAAAGGTTTAATATGAAGATCCAGACGTTCTTGGGCAGCAAGCGGAAGCCCTGCGCCGTTGCCATGGCCAACGGTACCACGCATGGCGTCGATGTGGACGACAGTAACAGCTACGACCCCACCATGGTTCTGCTCAGCAAAGGTGAGACTACGACCCTCCCGTCCCCATCGCTGAATCTCCCCGTGGCGAGATGTTAACTGCCTCGTGGGTTCGATCCCGACCCTTGACGCCTGCTGCGTAGTTTGCGTAGTTTTCGGAGTTTTCAGAGTTTGCGTAGTTTGCGCAGTTTTCGGAGTTTTTGGAATTTTCGACTTCGTTGAGCTTCTGAAAAAGCGCTATAGAGCTCAGTGGGCCTTACCTGGTAAAATGAATGTTTTTGCTTTACAAGGAGCATCATCATGCTCATGTGCTGCGACGCACGTGCCATTGCAGCGCACCTCACAGTATCGCTATGGCAACGTTTATGCCACTCGGCAAAACCACGAAGGATTGTTTTTTAAATAAGGCAACACAATGCCGATCCAGGAGTGACCTTTGAACTCCTGGATCATCTTTTCCGCTGTTTTCCTCCGTTTCTTTCGTCTTTCCTCGGTCCCCGCGCTGTAGTCAACCTTTGCTACTTGCAATCTATAGTGCATTGTTTAATGCTACATGAGGAATAATTAAGTTATGAAAAAAGCTACAAAAATAATGATGTCATAGAACCAGCCGCTCTGTTAATTAATCCGCAAAACGTTTTCTAACGCACCAAATTAAATGGGTAATAGCTATTTGTTTTGCGAATGTAATCACCGTAATTGTTATTAAACAATAAATACTATGTCAGGAAATAAAATAGATATTTAAATAAAATTTGCATTGATAATCACAATATAATGATATCCCAGTTAAAATGGAACATTGGGCCAAGGTAGGTCCAACGTTTCCAATCACATCCTACAGTGGCCCTATAGTTGGCATGTTTCCCGGGATCGTACGATAGATACTCTACGATCATCGCGTTGCCGTGATACGGGGATTATTTTGGCGGATAACCACAAACATGACCAGCTGTTCTGTAAATTGGGGCTCCTCTTAACGATACGATGCCAAGTGAAACGGGTGAAAATGTAGCTAAAAGTTCGAAGGAGCAAACTGAAAGGGAATGTTACTTGCACATATATAATATGCTTTGCTTTCTTTTTTTGTAACCGTGAGCTTTTGAAAAATTATAACAGCGCAAGTCGTGAAACTTCTTACAATTATAATCTTACTGGGGTTCTGGCTTTTTATTGCACCTGCATCTATTGCCGTGAATTAAACAGTGCTGCTCTCACAGCACGTAACAAACGCTTTTCCTATATATTTATTTATTTCTATATATGTTTGGCGCTAACATTGCAAAGACGCCGCAGAGTGCTCGACTGGCGTATGCGCTGGGGCCCGGCGGGGGCACTGGTGCGTCACGAGCGCGCTCGCGCGTGCTTGCGCACTCTAAAAGAGGCACCTGCAGAATGTGCATTAGGACGAAGCCGGCATCTCCAAACGTGTGTCGCGTGAGCCATCCAATTCGTCAATTCGAATCGCGGTTCGGCAATTGGAAAGCGAATGCTCGGCAGCCGCCAAAAAATGAAGGAAACGTTGTGACGATTGCCCGATGCCTCCGCTGATTTCCATTGTTTATCCGCGCGTGATTCAACTGTGCAGAAATATGGAGGGGACCTAACGTAAACAATTTGTGCTTCCATGGAAATGAATATTTGCCCAATGTTTGCGTCACGTTTCCTTGAGTTGTTCTATAAATGTTGCGTCCTACGGTCCCCCGTTCTTTATTCTATGAATGATTTACGTGACCACTGGTGGCCACACCTTAGTAACATGCCTGGTTGTGTACACACCAACCACATGAGCTTTGTGACATTGCAACACTATATCATATCAAATGGAGGACACGTGTATTATGGGGCGCCACGGTGGCGAGAAGTTAACTCCCTCGCCTGGTATGCAGGAGGTCGTGGGTGCGACGCCTGTATATTTAAGAGTTTGCGTGTTCTCCCCGTGGTTGCGTGGAATTTTCTCTGGGTCCTGTGGTTTTTTCCTCCACATTCAGAGTCATGCATTTAGAGTATTTGGCTGCGATGCATTTCCACGTGATAAAGCCACTTGGTTGAGCTGTCATTTGTGGCCAGGTCGCTTCTGACAGAGAGCTATGGAGCTTATCTGGTAAAAAAAAAAAGTTTAGTTTTAATGTAGCTTGTGTACACGATTCGAATTGGTTTCTCAAAGCACTTTAAGCTACAATGAAACAACGTCTACGTGATTTGCCAATCAAAAGCCATGGCCTTTGTTTGTAACGCAAGATTTAGTTGTGCTAAGCCTTACACTGAATTTTCTCTATGGACACCATTACGGCACAATGACCTTGACGCGTTGCGATATTGGAATATTATCGCTGTTCACATCAAATCACAATTAACAGGCCAACCTTTTTCAACGAATGATTTTGCATTGTAACATTGTCAAGCGCCGCTCCACATGAGATTTTTTGATCGAGTAATTTACCCCCTGATTTTGACAACATGCGAGTGAAATGGTATTTCCCGGCAGTTTAAATGAAACATCACCTTGAAGTCACGAGTACATCAAATAGAGCCCTATATTTGAACCGCAATATTACTCTGAACTCGTGTCATGCGATTGATTATGCACGTTGTTATGAACTCAATTTAAATATATTACACGAATTCTTGGTTAGTGCTGTCGTGGTGTATTGTGGTGGACTTGCAATCCAAAAATGCCCCCCCCCCCTTCCGGTCTGTTCACCCCACAGTGTCATCGCGCACAGCACAGAGTTAATTGCAGTCAAATGTGGTAACTCCCACCTCTTCCAATGCATCTGGTCATCGTGGAAGAGAAGGCCAAGATACCTTCTTAGGCCTACCTGTAGTGGATGCCCTTCTGCTAGCAGTGGCGTGAGCAGGAAATGCAGGGCTGCACCTTAACCTTGAAAACCATGAATAATTTTGAGAAATACCGTAAATCTTTAATGCTAACTTATGGGGTGTGCATTAACTAGTGCCTTACGTTTAAACCGGTAACGGTACTTTGAAAGACTGCGAGGCCGAACTCAAGCTGTCCAGAAACATTTCTATTCCAATTAATCACGCTCTACATTTTTAATATCGTCTGTAATTCATATTTGTTGAAAGCATGAATTGTCCGTATGCAGCTTATCTGGAGTGCGGTTTACAAGAGTAGTTTAACTTTGCGCTGTAATGTGCGCGTGTCATGCGCGTGCATTGTGAGGAGCGGCGGTGCAGGAGTCCGTGCACTGTGTTAACGGGCTGGCGGTGTTTGCCGTGCGACGGCAGGCAGTTCCGCCCCGTGCTCCTCCGTCATCATGGTGGACGAAATCCTCTGCAGTCAGCCCCACAAGCTGAGCTTTTCGGAGGCCGGCCTGCGCATGATGATCACCAGCCACTTCGGGCCGCGCACTCGCCTACGAATGGCCAGCCGCATGCTCATCCTGGAGGTGGGGCTAACGCGTGTTGCATAAGGAGAACTCTGTGTGGCTTCTCCAGGAACAAGTCCGTTTCAGCGCTCGGACGATTCAATTCAGCCTCCAGCACAAAGGTGAAAAAAACGGTTTGTCAGTTCAGTTCCTGCAGAAGCTCCGAGCATGTGGAGAGAAACTTCGGACATCGGGGTGGTACACATCAGAGGTTTTCTACTGACTGATCTTTCCATCCCCTTTCATGCTCCTCATAAATAAGTCAAACTGCTTCTCTGCAACACACGAATCTTCGGTGGTATCTCAGGTCGTTTGACTCACAACGAGAAACGTTCTTTTTATTCAGTAGTGATGAGGTAGTGGGGATACAGGGCAGTAGCGATGAGGTTGTGGGAATAGATTCATAAATCTACCCTGACGTGAAGAAATATAAATTACATGGAGAGTAATTAATCTGGCACAGACTTTCTTTGCGGCAGTGTGTAGCTATTCCTGTATATGCTGGAACATTGTTTTGAATTAATAATGCAATCATCTACAAGAGGTATAACTTATGATTAAAATTCAACAAAAAAACTGGCCGCATTGATTATTTTCCCACGAACATTTCAATTTTGCATAATTTGTTGTTTTAGATTTCTCATAAATATATATTACGTTGGGGGCAAACAAAGAAGCACACCTGTAGAATGTTCCTACATGGTTTAGGTTCGGCGAACATGATACGAGAGTTGTTGCTTCAAAGTGAAAATGCAATTTTTCTTCATTCAAATGTGTGGCTTATTCAAAAGGTTCAGATTAAATTATGCTGTAGTATGATGAGTACAAATAGGTCTATTTTTACTCAACAATACTCCAAAAAAATAAACACATCTTGTACTTAGGATTAGATTCCTTAATAAGTAGAAGCTGAATATAAGCACAGCCTATATAAGCACAGTTCTGATATATATATTAACCTCCACCCATGTTGTCTACCAGATTGACTGGCGAGATGTTAACTCCCTCGCCTGATATACAGGGGGTCGTGGGTTCGAACCCGATGCTTATATATTTGGAGTTCGCATGTCTCTCTCCACGTGGTTGCGTGGATTTCTCTCTGGGTCCTCTGGTTTTTCCCTCCGCATTGAGTATCAACATGCGTTTAGAGTGTTTGGCTGCTATAAATGTCTACATGATAAGCCACTTCATTGGGCTATCATTTGTCACCAGGTCACTTCTGGCGCGCTGATCCCGGTTTTTTTTTATTCGCGAAGTTCCTGCTCTCCTCCTGTATTGTGATTGGTGCTTTGTACCGGGCTCGTGTTAATTCCCAATATATACACACACAAAAATACAAATGCAAAAGTAAAGCAACTTTCCCCTGCTAGTTGCTGAACCCCTCGCGGCGCGTTTGACGTCGTGGGGTCCTTTTCTGTTGTTGTTGATGTTGTTGATGTTGTTGTTGTTGATGTTGTTGATGTTGTTGTCGTTGCAGAGGCAGCGAGTGTTGCAGGGCAACGAGCCGAACGGCACGGAGGCGGACGCGGCGGTCAAGGTGCCGAGCAAGAACGGGCTGGAGAACGGCGGTGGCGTTCTGCTGCTGGAGAAGGGCGAGCCGGGCGAAGCGCAGCAGGAGGAGAAGGAAGATGACGCTGACGGGAACGACGACGTGGAGGTGTTCTCGCCTATCTCCCCTCCCGGTTAGCGCCACCCCAGCAGACACGGCAGAGGGACACGGGCAAAGCCCTCGCTCGCTCTCTCTGGCTCTCTCGCCCGCTCTCTCTCCGGCTCTCTCGCCCGCTCCCCCCGACGTGGTTTTCGTGCTGTGCTGCATGTTGTGTTCGGCGTGATGCCGCACCACCGATTAGCACGGTTGGCTACGTACGGCACGGAAGAAGTTCAAGCGTACGTACGTACGTGTGGTCGTGCGTGCCTCGAACGTTTCGGTCGGGGGTTTATAAAAGTATGGCGCGGCAGAATTATATTGCTGGAAAAATGTGAACAGGTGAAATCACTTGTTTATGAAACATTTTTGCACTTTATATCCTGGTTTATTTCTTTAAACTGTTGTGCGTCATATATGGAAGGGCTAGAGGAATGGATGTTTTTGTCGTTAACGTAACTCAGTCGCAGCTGATTGCGCAGGTACTTGTGACGGGCAAGGGGTTATTCAAAAGTGCCGGAATGGTGCCATTTAATTTTGTATCATGTGGCTTGTTAAGTATATTGTGTTTTGCTCATTTAAAATACTGTCAATATCATCCTTATGAACACTGCTTTAATGGTGAGTGTGAATTCATTAAGGCATATGAGATCACATTAGCATATCGTAATTGGAATTGTGGCTCACACAACGCACCGGCAATGCAATGCACCACGCAGCTCAGATTTACACAGCGTCCTAAACGTGACCGTGTCTCAGGACGTTGTAAAACATCGTCGCCATTGGCCACGGTCAATCCACTGCTGGATAGACGCCTTCCAAATTCGCCGCCATTTTCTCACCCAGCACCTGCGCACACGAGCCGATTTCATTGCCCCATTCCTTCAGTGGATGTCCTCTCTGTTCGTTCGGCCGCCACTCCACAATTAGTCTTAATCATTGGCCATCATCCCTCCCCGCGACGTGTCCTGCCGTCGTGATTGTGCACGTGTGCGTTTGTGCTTTGTGCAAGGACGTGCGCATGGTAACGCGCGCGTGTTTCGGTTCGCGAATGACGTAAAGTGAGCGACGCTGAGCACAAGGACCGATGTGTGTGTTCTTTTGAATGGCAGTTGCCCAGAGTTTCAGGCGCTTTGGGTAAATGCACCGCGCTTGCAGCTGCGTAATTGCATTTGTTAATGACTGCAGCTTGACCATGTGCATGCGGTTCCATCGCGTGCAGTTTTCCACTCATTTAAATGCCGAAGCGCATTGACTGCGGATGCTTAATATGCAGCACTTGACGGGGGGTGGGGGATGGTGGTTTGGACACAAAGAAAAACTGCGGCGGCTGACGGACAAGAATCAACATACCGTGATTTCATGTCCAAAAGGTTAAAAGTGGCCTCTACGAGAGAGAGAGAGAGCGAGCTGCAGAGAAGCCCCGATGAGAGGGTGGACTACTCGTACACGCTGGGCAAAATTTCCTTGGAAGAGGTGGCAGTGACCCACGCTATACCCCACCGGCTGCGGTGTACCAAAGCAATGCTGCTGGGTGGGTAGATGCGGTGGGGGTTTTTAAAAACTTGCACCGTTGTTTCAACCCCCTCGCCGCGAGATTTAACCGGCCACCCCTGGGTTAAAGGTCAAGTGTGACGAACCGTCACTGCACCGTGGAAGGTTGATAATGCGTAACTATTGGGCTCAACGTCGACTGCGCTTGGAGTGGTTTGCACCGAGTTTTCACCCATTGCAAGCAAAATCTGCACACTCGGTGATCGTCGATCGTGTGAGTCGATGAATAAACAATTGTGTGAAACAAAAATAGCAATACAGAAGTTTAAAAAGCAATTAGATAGATAGTTAAGAAAAACATACACAATTATGGTAAATAATGCGAAGTGCTCACTAACAGCATTTATCTCAATAGTGTATGATACTATATGCAGGATCTTTGTAATTTGTGTCTTGAATTATGAATGTTTTGCTGCATACACTTATTTAAAAATCGGGGTGCATTACCTTAAATAAATATATATACACATAGCAGGCCTTAGAATGCGAAAGTGTATATGTATCGTGGTAATTCATCAACTCTTTCGCCTTTTCACACAATCTAACCTCTCACAGCAAGGTGTATTACTTTAATAATTATAATTATAATATGCATTACAAAAAATGAAAAAATTCCTTGTCAGTCACGTGGTCGTTTGCCCATACTTCACCACATGCCGATCGGTGCGGGTTGATGATGGGGGGGGGAGAGTCCCAGGACCCGTTTGGAAAGCACTCACCACTGATGTTAGCCATGGTCAGGAATCAAACGCAGCTTGTCGGGTTGTATAGCAATTCAATTGCGCTAAATCACTACGATATCCCATCAACTCCCTCTTCGCAATGTCTCTATCGTGCTGCATTTACATAACCGTTGGCACCGTTCTTCCACCAAGGTCCCCGAAAGCACTCAGTTTCCACGATATTTGGCCTTCCCTCATGTCTCTCTGGCTCTTGAGTTACATAATCACCTTTGTGTATGGCCCCCAGTTTTGCATCAGCAGGAACGGTTTTCCCAAACAAGGCGTTTCTCCGTGGCAAAATCGCTGTAGAACGTAAGGAAGGTGCGTCGCCCTATTTCAAAGTCATTTCGGGATGTGCAGAGTCAATCAGTTCGCCGCCATGTAATTGGAACTGATTGTATCGTAGCTTTTTTTCTCGGGTTCTACGATGGCGTTCGTTCAGCCAGCTGTTGCAGAAATTGGAATTTCTGAACTTGCATTTTTATTGTCAGCATTTAGATCCCGTTCCTTTAAGAATATATACAAATGACACTTATCAACAGCGAATATTTTAATTTAAACGGATTGCTCTTGTTTAAAAAAAATTGTGAATGTCATTGACAAGCTCCATTGAGTGTCTCCCCCCATTAACAAATATGATCATAATACAAGTGCATGTATGGAATATTCATTGTCATCATCAACATAAGCCGCAATGGTTAAATTCCCGCACCTCCGATGACTATGAGAGAAGTTCAACATTCATCCATACATTAAACTCGTTATAACAGTTTGAATGATGTCAGTAACCTGCACATATTCTCTAATCCACGTACTCCCTTCTCTGTCTCTCAGTGTAATTGCAAGAGTGAGTCTTTGTGCACACCTTTCAGATGTTCTACTATCTTTGTTAATGTCCACGTTTTCTGATCCCTATGTCACAGCAGGCAGTATGCATTGCATTAATGGATCAAACAATCAATGTACACGTGTGGTTAATGCGAATTTGATCGGTATTCTCATTTTTCATATTCTAAGATCACGTTGCACGTTTGCGAATTCCAGATGGGGTGTGCAACAAGCTCAAGTGGATGTTCGCGTGGCCCCTGGGGCTCCTTCTCTATTTCACGGTGCCCAATTGCGCCAAAGCGCGCTGGGAGAACTGGTTCATGGCGTCCTTCGTGATCTCCACCATCTGGATCGCTGTCTTCTCCTACGTCATGGTCTGGATGGTGGGTTCCCGGGCACGGCGGCAGCGGCGGTGCCGTGCGGCGGTGGTGCGGTGGTGGCACCCTGCGTGATGCGCCGAGCGAATCGTCAGGATTTTTTTTTTCAGGAATCGATCCTCTTTTTTTTTTTATCCTTTATATTAAGTTCACTTGCTTGCGCGCTTGCGCGCTTACGACCGTGCAAATCTTTCGGTCGTTTTTTAACCCACTTCCCGTGATCCAATCGAGCGGACATTTTGCACACAGACTCGTTGTGCGTGACAATTTATTTTCGTGAATTTTTTTTTCCATAACTTTACACTTTTTAGGAATTTGTTTTTTATATTTAATTACCAATTGCTTAATGGTGGCAGGCAATCATCTGACCCATAGGTGGCAGCCATCTCAAGCCAGAGGACGAGAGGACTCTAGCCGCCACGCATATAAAGGATTTATAGTGAAAAACTTTGTTTTTACGGGTTAAATTTTTTCGCCTCTAGTTGCCACCGCCTCGTTTTTTTATTGACTAAGTAGTTTGTTTCGGCGCCTTTACAATGTGGTTTGCACCATCAGCGTACGTGCGACACTCCCGTGTAACATTCCACGTGTCATAAATAACCAATTTTAACACCTGCAATTTTATGCAAGTAATCATGAGCATAGCAATTGATTTCGGACTAATTAATCGGTACATGGGTTTACGCCAAGTAAATACACACACGTGGATATATTTGTACACAGTAATTACTAATACTAAACAAAAACTATTTTTATTTTACCACTTCGCTATATAGCTCTTTTTCAGAAGCCACCTGGCCATAAACGATCGCTTAACGAAGCCACCTGTCATGTGGATATTTAAAGCAGCCAAATACTCTAAACGGATGTTTCTAAATGTGGAGGGGAAACCCGGAATACCCGGAGAAAAATCCATGCAACCATGGGAAGAAAGACACGCAAACTGCAAATATACAGGCGTCGGGGTTGGCATCGAAGCCGTGAGCTGCATACGAGGCAAGGTAGTTAACATTTCATCGACGTGCTAATTCTGTTGCATCACGGGACCGTGACGAATGGCAGCGACTTGGGGAGGCTGTAATACAGCAGTGGAGTGACTGTGGCTGATGATGATGATTATTACACGAGCTCACCACTGATGTATCGTGTTGCCCTGTTAAGGAAGAGTTTGTTTTTTAAAAGAAAAATCGTCTTGTAATTTTACTTCGAGTGAGGTCCACCACGTCAAGGCATTGTTTCAAGTCGCAGCGATGTCTTCGAGTGAATGTGACCAAAGCTTTAATAAATCATGACTGTTGAATAGCGAGGAGAGAAATGCTGCACAATAACGATTTATAATGTACTTTTAATGAGTGTTTTACTGTTAATTGGACATGCATTTGCTTTTTGAGTAATTTGTGTAAATTTGTTTCATGCTTTTAGATAATTATACAAAGTATTCATGACGAAAGGCATTACCATCGTCAACACACTCTGATGCAATAGAGCCTGTTTCCGTGTTGCGTACAAACCGACGATGCTTGCCTTAAAACGGAGCGATAATGTAATTACGGAACGATTTACATTTCGCTAACTATCCATATTCATTAAAGCGTGGCTTTGACAGCGATATCAAAAAAGAGAACTGCTGCATTTTCAACAGACCACCCGAAGGCGGGTTTACCAGGTTGCGTAATGTGTACGCGTTCTCAAGTTCACGAGGACAAACACTTGGCTCAGGATGCTGTCACGGTTGGCCAGAATAGTCAGCAAAACTCAGCTTGCAACCCAGACGTCGCTGGTTCGATCCCTCTCGGTGCGGCAGCGCAAACACAAATTGACGGAGCGTGTCGAGTGGGACCGATAAAGCCACATTTCTTAACCTCCGCCCCCCGCCGCCACTCACCCCCCTCCCTCCCTTCCTCCCGTCCTTCCCCCACCTGCCCATCCAGAAGTACAAATGGGGACACCACACTGAGTCAATCGGCAAGAGTAGGCCAAACATAGCCTCTTAAGGGCCTCCAGTGGAAGCCCATGCGCAAGCAACTGCAGGGCCGCGCCTTTACCTCTACAATGTTACCTTAGCTCTGTGAACTGTTGGGCAATAACCTGCTGTTGTTTTGCAGTGGCATTGATTTCGAAATGTATCTCATCAAGGGTCAAACGTCAAATTATCACATGTGCTTCCTTTCTGCTCGAATAATCACGGGGCGATGCTAATCTTCCGTTTACAGCCCTAAGCCCGTTGGCGGAAATTCCACATTACTGTGATGATGGCAATGCTGGCTATCCACAGAACAGGAACTAATTATGATAATTGGTTCTTTACCCTTCTATCTGGCAACAAAACTGACACCTTTTTACAAGGAGTCATGTTTGCATAGACCGCAATACCTGCAGTCATTGTTGCCAGATAGAAGGGTAAAGAACCAATTATCATATTTTTACTGGCAAATGAGGTTCCCATAGTATAGGAACTAATTACTTCCCCACACTGTGGTACTCACTTTGATCAGCCTCACGAAGTATGGTCACATAATCCCCACGACCTTCAGGGCTTGGTAGAGGTTCTCATCCAACAGTAGAATCGACAAAGGGTCTGCGTGCATACGTACAGGCGCGTGAACAACTTATGCAATGCCTGATGCCAGTTAAAATATTGACTTGAAGCTTTCGTGACTGCAGCAATTCATATTCTTTGGGTCTTTCGGTAAAGTCACGTAGATAGGTTGAAAGAAAAGAACAAAAAACTACGACGTTTTGATCACAACACAAGCGGTCATCTTCAGGAGGAAAAAAAAGTCGTAGTTTTTTGTTATTTTCTTTCAACCTATCTACGTGACTTTACCGAAAGACCCAAAGAATATGGTGCCAGTTTAATACACTTTTCCACAAAATGCGACAATGCTACTGATGAGAACGTTGGGGGGTGTGGGAGACCGAGGCAGCACGTTTATCCAATCAGGCGAGTGGCTGTATTCAGGCCACATCGCTGCGTGTCCGGCAGAAATGACTCGCCACCTTCACTTGACCTCCACTTATGCAGTCTCACACCGGCGATTGATTTTAGCTCGAGCCTCATCCGTTCCGTTATGTTTCGTTGGCACTTAAAACAATTGAACCAAATCCCAAGTCATCATTAGTGATGTGCATTTACTATTCATAAGTTGGCACCCTGGACTGCCCAGTAGCCCTTTTTTTGTTTACTCCCTCTGTGGCTGCCAATTATTTTTGCGGAACAAAATTGAAAAGGTGAAGGGCCCTCTGGTTAATTAAGTCGTTGGTACGGAGGCATCCCGAGTTTGGTCTTCGTCGGTTTGCATTAACGGTTTGTTGCACATTTATAAAAACACCCGCAGTTATTAAGACAGAGTTGAATTGTCTCTTCCCAAATACTTGTCTGTGGATAGATGACCTCGTATTGCGCTGGAGATTTCTGTCGATCGGACAGCCACGGAACAAACACGATGCGTGCCATGATGATGGATGGCATGATGAGGATGATGACGTTCGTAATGATGTTAACTACGACGATGACGACGATGATGATACTTGACCTTGGGGGAAGTATGTGCGTGCAGCATTGACAATCTGTGCCATCTGTAGGTGACCGTGATTGGATACACGCTGGGCATTCCCGATGTGATCATGGGAATCACCTTCCTGGCGGCTGGCACCAGTGTGCCCGACTGCATGGCCAGCCTCATCGTGGCACGGCAGGGTAAGGCTCCTCGCTGAAGGCGATTTCTCCGTGGAATGCGGCGCACATTGATTTCAATTGCTCTCAGAGGCCAAATTCCAGAATATGAAGTTTAAAAGATTGAACAGCTTCATCACAAGTTCCCGAGTAACATCATATTATACCCCACATTTAGTAGTCTTTTTACCATGGGGCCTTATTTCTGATGACGTGACAGCATTGCCAAGTGTTTCATGCATTTAAGTGTTCCACGTTTATTTTGGTGATGCTGCCTTGGTTAGCACACCCGGACTTGCAATCCAGAGATCGCAAGTTCATTCTCCCAGCACGCCAGTTGAAGCAATGGGCACATTACTAATCACCAAAGCGTCTGTCCACCCGGCAGTATAAATGGGTATATGACGGTTAGTCAATCGGAAGGTCCGAATGTGGTACGGAAAAGTGTGGGTACGACCATTTCTCTCTCAAGACGTCTGGCCAGCGTGAAAGAATAGGCCAAATACCCTCCCGAGGGGCCCTCTATAATTCCGCCTAGTGGAGGCCTTTCTGCCAGCAGTGACGTGGGCAAGCAATTGCAGGGCTGTACATCTCAATTTCCATTTTGAGTTTAAAATTAAACACCGCGCACCAAATCGCTGATCTTCAACTTCCAAATATCATCACGTCAGTGAGTCGCACGCCACTTTATCACGAATCCCAGAACACTGCTCTGCAACAAACACATCACAAACCTTCGTGCGGCCAGAAGACGCAGTGGTTCTTGAGTGGTAATTAAAAACAAACCCCATTTGCATTTCACAACGCGCTTCCCGTGACAACTGTACGCTGCAGCGGAAAGACGGCTGGAAAATATTCTCACCTGCAATGTTGCTGGCCACGTTCCCACTCCCATCGGCAACCCCTAGGCATGGGCGACATGGCTGTCTCCAACTCGATCGGCAGCAACGTGTTTGACATTCTCGTGGGCCTGGGCCTCCCTTGGGCCCTGCAGACGCTGCTCGTGGATTACGGATCCCACGTATGTGCACGCACACACACACACACACAAGCACAAGCACCCAGCCTCACTACAATGGCATTATGGATGTTTGTTGAGCTTCTTTCATACCGTATGCTAAGGGGCCATCCAATTAGTAGGTATGCAAAAATCTGTCGAAACTTGACCCCTCCCTGTACCCACGAGTACTTTGTACCAGAGGTGTGGACTCGAGTCATGTGACTTGGACTCGAGTCAGACTCGAGTCATGAATTTGATGACTTGCGACTCGACTTGGACTTGCATAACAATGACTTTGTCCCACCTATGAGATGTGGACTCGAGTCATGTGACTTGGACTCGAGTCAGACTCGAGTCATGAATTTGATGACTTGCGACTCGACTTGGACTTGCATAACAATGACTTTGTCCCACCTCTGCTTTGTACACCCCCCTCCCACCTGCGTACGTACACCTGACGCACCCCCACCCCCCCGAATCCTATAGAACGGACGATATTTAATCCACGCAGATTCGATCAAGGATTAATAATATTAACGTGTTTAAGCAAACAGATAGTCCACCGCCGGACTATCTAACTCATTTGAAGGCCAATGTGGACAAATTATTATCGAAGCTTCACCCCCCCCCCCCGTTTCCTATGCGTACGCACATTGTATGCAAGCGTATGCATCTGGGTTAACCCCCCCTCCCGCCTCCATGCGTACATACTAAATGGATGGCCCCTAATCGGAGGTGTGGGGGAAGGACAACAAAATTAACGTGAAAAAGCAGTTGTAAAAAATTCGTTTTCCCCAATTTAGATTTTAAAGTGCATTGCTCCAGTGGCTTCCTCATATCGGAAGGAAGAGCGTTCCAGACGGCTGCAGAAGCGCATCCGAAAGCCCGCGATGCGGTGGCCGTCTTTGTTCGATGGTTTGCCAAAATCCGCTGCTGCTGCTTCTGCGAGGATGACCGCAGTTCGTGTGGTGGCTTATTACCGGCAGGGAGATTTCTCGTCTAATTTTCACAAGCATGGGGGGGAGTTGTGGTGCAGTGATTGATTGCGCACTGTACTGTAAACCTGGCATATCCGAGGTCGAGTCGGTCGTGCCACTCCGCTCCGTCCCCACTCCCACCCACCGCCTCTTCACAAGACCACGATGACCAGCGCGCTGAAGTGTGGACAAACAATCTCCACGGCCGACGTGGTGTGTGTGGGGATGACTTTCAGCCAGCAGTGGATTGAGCAAATGCTGTACATTTACGAGGCATGCAACAATTGGCCACCGCCGACTACCCAAACCACGACTGGACATCTGTGAAAAAGAGCTGTAGAGCTCATCGGATTCCTCCAGTATAAATATTATGATTCTGAATTTTAATGAATTGTTACAATTCTGGATCACGGTTCGAGTTAACACACGTTTTTGTTTGTCTCTTTTTTTATCCGATGGCCTGTTCGGAGTGTTTCTCATACATTAGTGTCTCGTTTGCACAGTCTCGTATATTCCCCTAGATTTAATGCAACATTTAAATAATTGTGTAATTGACGCCTACACGCACGATTTGATGCACGTACCGTGCGCGAACTTACGATTGGAGTTTAGTCGATGATATGCATGTGTGGGGAGAAGTGCCTTAGTGAGCGCTGTACTTGATACAATCCTGGAAACCCTGGTATACGGCCCTGTCTTGGGCCGCCTCAAGGTCAACTCAGCCTACAATGTGAAACCTGTCATGATGTGTTGAGCACTCAACACTGGGAAGACGTTGGCGACCATGTGTTGTTTCCTGGCCCGCCACACCGCCCCCGTAGTGATCAGCGCGAGCCTAAAAAGGCGGTCGCTGACAGAATTTTGGTCCCAGCAACATCCCGTGAGGATGAATGGGAGGTCGATGTCTTTTGCGTACAAATACACCGGCGTAAAAAAAAAACCGCATGTTTGCTGTCACTTCAGGTGGAAATCAACAGCCGAGGTCTCATATACTCGGTGGTGCTGCTCTTGGCTTCAGTCGGCATCACGGTAAGTCTGCCAGCAGAGCAAGACCTTGACGGAGAGAGAGCGCTGGCTTTTTGTTGCTTCAAAAAAGTATGGTGTGTGCGAAATAACTGAGGAGCAAAATGTAATTGAATATCCAATCTTGTTTAGTGGGAGGCCTTGCCACACGGAAAGCTTTTTTTACAGAATGTGCATTGTTTATACGTGCACGTAAGTGTGATGTCTTTTAATTGCTGTGGTGTACAGAAATCTACACATATACTTTCGTTCTGTCGGTAGTCACAGATAAAAAAAAGTCATTACAATGAATTTCATTTTATTTACTTTTATTTTTAGAAGAACCAAACATTATGAATTCCTGCAGTCACGAAAGTTTTAAGTCAGAAATCTACACGTTCATAATTGATTTGTTTTTGCCTTAACCAATTTTCTAAAAACATTACATCATTGACCGGTGTGGTTAAGTATGGTCAAACCACCCCCAAGAACACCGCTGCACGCGGGAGTCCGTCACGCAGAAAGAGAATCGGCACAGAGCTGTAAATGAGAATTCACAGGACTGTACATATCTCATCCATGAATTAGATTTCTGTGCAGAGTAACATGGAAAGCATTGATTCACATAATATACAACTTTTTCCTTCTTCTCACAACCATTAATTCTGGACAAGACACCTTTATAGATGGCATACAATTTGTTTAGATTCAAGCAAATATTTAATCGGAATCAAACTCTTGTATTTATACTTGAGGAATCTGTTGAGCTATGAAGCTCTTTTTCACAGATGTCCAGTCGGGGCAGGTAAGGACGTTACAACAACAAACGGTACAAAATATTAAAGTAGTGCAAAGTACAAGAAAGGTAAACAAATCACCCAAACACACACAAATAAGACGAATCTCCATCCCCATCCTACCAGGCAAAGCCCACTGAGGTATTAACTTATTTTTCAGAAGCAACCTGGCCACAAATGACAGCTCAACAATGTGTATCATCAGTTGGACCTTTATAGCGGCGAAATAATTTAAATAATCTCAATGCATAAATAATCTCTTAATGAATCATTCATTCCCCTCTTTCATTCGTGACACCTTCAAGACCGTGCGATTTTGTAATATTTTATAGATGATAATTCCATGCGGCTTCTTTGCAAAATGAACCCAGGATTCCGGTGTTTCTGGCCCAACAACGTTCGTTCTGTCACAAAATTCGCCCTCGGAACACAGCACCAGCAACTGCGCAACGACACAGCGGCGATCCATAAACAAAACAATAGCGTGTAAACACGACACACACACACGCATAAGCGAGAGATGCACCTTTTTAAATCCTTTATATTAAGTTCACTTGCTTGCTTGCGCGCTTACGACCGTGCAAATCTTTCGGTCATTTTTTAACCCACTTCCCGTGATCCAATTGAGCTGACATTTTGCACACAGACTCGTTGTGCGTGACAATTAATTTTCGTGAAATATTTTTCCAAAATGTTACACTTTTTAGGAAATTTTTTTTAATATTTAATTACCAATTGCTTAATGGTGGCAGGCAATCATTTGACCCATAGGTGGCAGCCATCTCAAGCCAGAGGACGAGAGGACTCTAGCCGCCACGCATATAAAGGATTTATAGTGAAAAACTGTGTTTTTACGGGTTAATTTTTTAATATTTCCGAACGGACAAACTGAGTGAGGTTACAGTGACAGCTAGTGGCTGAAAGGAACAGTGTAAGTAATTGAAACATTGTACCGAGAAAATACAAACGCTGCCACCTGTTTGCAGATGGACAATTACAAACACGAGTAATCCATGATTTTTTGAGTTAGATCGCGTAAATATAAATGCGTTGTTAAACCCGCCACCACCCGACACGGCCAATTAGTAAGGTTTGTCACGTAAACAGATCAAAGCAATTCGTTACTAGTGTAGTGTGTTCAATCAGGCGCACACTTGATCTCGGAGGCAACACGTTTATTAATTAACACCACTGAGTAACTGTGAACACTTACAACTTAGGGTGGTGACCACCACGTTTGACTATGTACACATTGGACGGGATGACTACAATTGGACCAGGACAGCTAACACGCTGCCTGGTCCACGTGTGCGAAGACCGAAGATCGAGGACCCAGATCATTCGGTGAAGGCCCGGGTCCCTCCTCACGTGACCCTCCTCACGTGACCCTCGCACCCCCTGGCCCCCCCCCCCCTCGTCCTGTCACGTGTCCTCTCGGGTTCACCCAGGGTATCACGCCTTGACCCGACCTCAGTGACACCCGGACCCTGCCCTCTAGCGAGTCATGCCGTGTGCCATGCTCACGCCGGTGCCAACGAGAGGCACCCCAAATTGGTATTGTCGCAACACAGGAATGACATCATTTATATCACAACATTGGTACAGCACACCGGTGTGTTGAAGAGCGAATCCACAACATTTACAATCCACAACATTACGATTGTTAATGTTGTGGATTTGCTCTCCAACACACCGATGTGCTGTGCTAGTAACGAATGTAACGAATTGGCACGTTATGCTTACGTGACAAACCTTACTAATTGGTTGTATCGGGTGGTGGCGGGTTTAACAACGTATTTATATTTACGCGATCTAACCCAAAAAACTATATTATGGATGATATTGGTCGCGAAAGCCTACGTGTTTAACAAAGACGAATAACATAGCACTTTCATACACACGCAAACGTCCAAAAACCTCACCGATTGTCACATTCCATAAACAATCGCATTATTGCTAAGCCTTGGGTTTTTCTTAAGAATGTCTTTCCAAGCACATTCCAATTGCGCGTATCGCCATCATGTCAAGGGACAAAGACATCGTCATTCAGGACTCTCACAGAGCGCAGTGCATCACCAAAGAACAGCCTCTGGGAAGGCGATATCAAAGAACTACGTCTGAGATCACTTCGATTACCTCTTCTGCACGCTAGGGGCACGGGGCTTGTCCTGGCGCAGAGATGTTCATGAGTTGGCAATGAAAGTGAGCTCTTTGTATTCTTCACAACTGGCAATATTCCAGATTAAGTGAAAAGTAGATTTCAGACGATGAGGATTTTTGTGCAGCCATTGGTGACTGAGCTGAGACCAGGAGCTCGCTCAACGAGTTACTGATCGAATCACGCGTGAGTGCCACATTTGATATCAGTGCTGCTGGCTTAATGTTGCTGATGCATTATCCCTCATGATATATATTATATTTACGCGATGTAACCCAAAAAAAACCTTTATTATGAATTATATTGGCCGCGAAAGCCTACGTGTTAATACTCTTTGGTTCTTTCGGTAAAGTCACGTAGTTAGAAATAAAATAAAACAAATCACGGCGCTTCGATCGCAACACAAGCGTCCGTCATCAGGCGACGACCGCCTGTGTTGCGATCGAAACGTCGTGATTTGTCTAATTTTATTTTATTTCTAATGACGTGACTTTACCGAAAGAACCAAAGAGTATGGATTCCTGCAGTCACGAAAGCTTCAAATCGAGATCCTACGAGTTAAGTTGAGCATAATCCCTCCGAGCCAACCAGCCACCGCCAAGCCTCGACATTTGTATTTGAGAGAACCATTTGAGATAACTATTTCGTTGATCTTCTTGGTTCTTTCGGTAAAGTCACGTAGAAGGGAAATAATAAAATAATAAAATTAAAACATAATAAAATAATTCTCACGACGTTTCGGCCACAACGCAAGCAGCCGTCCTCAGGTGAAGACCAGGTCTGTCGGGGAGACAGAGTCTGAATGAAACACCACCACGCTTGGAGCGTATATTTAAGCTGGGTTGGAAGGGGAAGAGCGCCTTGACAAAAGAATTTGCATATCAAGAGGAATTTGGCATATTTCGTTGATGTTCCATTCACGCACGCCACAAGCACTGGCCAACGGTTCGTTGGGGGAAGCTGCAAGAGGGCGCCACGGTGGCGAGATGTTAACTACCTCGCCTGGTATACAGGAGGTCGTGGGTTCGATACCAACCCCCGACCCTGACGCCTGCTGTATATTTTGAGTTTGCGTGTCTCTCTCCCCGTGATCACGTGGATTTTTCTCCGGGTCCTCCGGTTTTTCCCCTCCACATTTAGAAACTGCTGCTAGAAACTTCCACACGATAAGCCACTTCGTTGAACTCTCATTTGTGGCCAGGTCACGTCTGAAAAAGAGCTACATAGCTCAGTGGCCCTTTCCTGGTAAAATAAAAAGTTTATAGTTTAAATAGTATGGAGTTGTATGGTTTTGACATCCAGGGGTAATGTAGAACAACTGACCTGTCGAGATCTGACCCTCTGTGTTGCAGGTGCTGGGCATCTACCTGAACAACTGGAAGCTGGACCGCAAGCTCGGTCTCGCATGCCTGTTCGTCTACGCCGTGTTCCTCTGCTTCTCCATCATGATCGAGTTCAACGTTTTCACTTTTGTCAACCTGCCGATGTGCCGTAAAGACTGAGACGTTCCTGCTCAACGAACAACGGCAGGAGGCATCGCACGAGAGCTGCTCACGTTGTCATATTTCACAACCGCTAGACAAACAAGTTCCATATTTTTTTTTATTTTGGCTCTTTTTTTCTCCCCCCCCGCCCCCCCCAGACGACAATTTATCAGGAAGCCTCTGCGACTGCTGCTACAATTGTGACATATCTGAGTGTCTGTCCTCCCTTCACCCCACAACACTTTGGGATGGCAGGTTCATCGTCGGAATGTGTATTTTCCCACCCCCTCCCTTTCCATTACAGCTCTTTTTTCTGCTTTTGGGCGCTAATTAAATCACGCTCATATATACGTACAAACACACGCAAGAGCGCAGACGCGCACGGGCGCGCGCGCGCGCGAATAACTTTTTGAAGTGACGCATCAAAATGAATGGAGCAGATGATTGTGACGCACCACGGGGTGGGTGGGTGGGTGCGGGGGTGACTGCTGCTGTGGCTGTCTGCGTGAAGCTGAAGAGCGCTGTGCCCTGCAGATTGCTCAGAGACAGCGACGTCGGAAGAGAAAGAACCGTTTCGCTGACGCGCCGGCGAATTTGGACGCGTGGAGGGTTTATTTATAAACGGGACCGATGAAAAAAAAATGACGAGATTTTTTTGAAGAGTTGCGTTGTTGTTGCGGTGTTAGCCCGGATGTAATGCGGAAGGTATTTATTTGCACAGGAAACATGTATTGATTGTGTGAAGAATGTAAATTATATAATAATACAGCAATGAGTGGCATGTTTAGGTTACAAGTTGTTGTGTACATTGTGGAATTTTATTCAATTCTATATTTAATCAAAGAATAACTATATTGCTCTATTTAGAATCTAAACACTTTACAATAGTCTATGGGTTGAAAGTGGAATAAAAAAAGTTATTTTCATTAATTCCTGGTATATATATTAAGAATTATGTAAATAGTATTATTGCCGAAATCAAATATTCAAGTAAAGTGACCACACAAAACGTGAGAATTAGCGTGTAAATAGGACTATCACTAGGCAAGCACCGAGTTCTGTAGCATCAGCTGGGAATGTGCATCTGTACATAAACACTTTGATTAGTTGTTCTGTTGTGCAATAGTTCAGGGTGTTTCTACGGCAATGATTGAGGCCTGTGCCTTCTTGCCACTGGCTAAGGGCATTAGAATGGAGACCAAAACTGAAAGGCCAAAAGCTGATTAGTGGCAAAACAGTGCTGTGTCTCTCATTTAAAAACAAGGATATTTTCATGGACATTATTTAAAAAGAAAATAATGTCTACTGCTTACGAGCACGATTTGATGTCCGTGCAGCTTGGCAAGGGAGGAACGCGGGATGGAGTTTATCGTGCTAAATGAGCCGGTCTATCAGAGCACGTGGAGGACTTTTTTTTGTGTGTTTTGGTCAAAGCGTCGTCGCCGTCGTTTCCGCCACCGTCGGCGTGACAGGTGGGACGCAGGAGCGCAGTCACCGGCGGGCGCCCATTGCACCGTCGTCATCGTCGTCGCGAAGTTAGTGTTGTTGTTTTTGTTGTCTAAACTAACATCGACAATGGTCCAGATAGCCTCTGGAGGGCTCGCTTGCTGTGTGCATACTGATGGCTGACACTGTTAAGGAAGAATATAGAAATTCGTAAATCCGTTTTTTTGCTCTTCTGATTTGGATTGATACGTTCGTGTGGACACCCCCCCACTCACAATTATTCTGTATTGAATTAGTGTAGCCATCGGTTGAAAGGTTGTGTATCAACATTTGACATTTGCAACACGTCTAATGTTTCATATTGAATGATTGGAACACTTAAACATTCCTGGCAATTGCTTTGTTTTCTCTCCCATTTTGTAATGGCCAAAGAGATACGCGATGTCGAGGTTTCGAAAGGTGGCCATTGGTACTGTATAGCATTCTGCGTGAGTCCAAAATAATAAGCCTTTTGCCATCTGAGGTCAAGTGCAGTTCAGTGAGCACCAGTTAATGCCAGCGCAGTGCACACCGGGCAAGTGTATCACCATGCCTGGCCCACCCACGGGCTCATGCTGACCACATCACAAACACTCTGCCAGGGACAGGGTACAACGTGTCCAACGGTGTTGTGCATCAACTGGAATCAAAGCTGCGGTTGCTGGAGTCGTAACGGTGCGAGATATCGCCACACTCCCCTTTCAGCTCGGCATGCATGCGGGCACGTTTAAGTCGTCGAAACGTATCAGCGTATGATCGAATACAAAAAAAAATACCCCAAGTAATTATAATATGGTAACGATGTGTTTGTGATAAAATTACATTTACAAGTAATTATTTTTTCTCTCTCAAATATGAGCGCTATTCATAAATTCTGAAGTTCGATTCCTGAACGCACAAAGCTTCACGGTGAAGAAGGCTTCCCAGGCAAGGCTATTTAATTGCACGGAAGATGAATTACACATCCATTCATGCGCCGCTGGTCATTATCTCGCACACCCTCGTATCCGTTCCCATTTTTTTTGCAGGTTTTATTTCTATTTTTTTCTCCTTCTCACAACGACCAAGGGTCACGATGTTACTTTGCACGAGACGCCGCGCGGAGCGTCATTGTGATCGGGCGCAACGGCATCTCGCGTGTGAACGCTGCCCTCGAAAGGACCCGTTTGAGTGTCCCGTAAGTGCAATTAGGACATTGTCATGCGCACCTAACCCAGTGTCGTTGCCGAACGTCTTTCAGGTGCAGGTACTCGGTGGTGCAGTCCGCCGTTGTGTTGTTAATACGTCGTGTTCATATCCATGCAATGTGTGTGTGTGTACATATGGGGTATGGGGAGCGGTGGTGTTTGCGGTTAGCGCGCTGCGCTACGAACCCGGCGAACCGAGTTCGATTCCCGCTCACGGCCAACACCAGTGACGATTATCTAAATCGGTCCTGGGCCTCCCCTAGGTCGACTCAGCCTCAAATGAGTACCTGGTGCAGTGTGTAAACTCGGGAGACAAAGGCGGCCGGGCGTGGTGCTGGCCACCCCCTCGTGTGCTGTGTCGGCCTTCATAGGTGCTCGCGAACAGCACTTGCCCCAACGGACGGCTTCTTAAGGCAATACGGGGGGGAGAGGCTTTGTCATTGTATGGTGTATGTCATGCAGCTTTTGTGCAGCTAATGGTGTTCGGTACAACTCAGTCACGGTCGAGGTGGCCAAGTAGCCCAGGGGCTCAGATGGACCGAGTCGGGGCACGGCTGAGGTCCTTGGTTTGAACACAGGCAAGCTGCCTGCGATTCAACTGTGTTCTCGAGTGTAACGAGTGCGATCGTCTCAGCCTCGTGACCAATGACTGCGCACAGATAAACCCATCACATTTGGTTCTGCAGTTAATTTGGCAAAATTCCAGTGCTTGAGAATTAAAATATTGGTTTTTTGCTGTTACATGACAAACGTAACTCTCATGGACAGAGCGGGTGGGAAAGTGCTGCCCTATACTTTGTGAAGTAGGTCCCTTGATGTGATCTCAGAGGTAGCTCTGTAATATCCACTTCCGTGGTTTTTTCTCTACCACGAAGGGTAGCACTGCTCGAGAGATCTGCATGAATACTTTGTCTCACGACATGATGCTGATGACAGCATCGGTATTAAATTGGGGGATATTATTTGTCTGTTGAGCACTAGCACTGTAATTGTTACAATATTCTCTTGTTGAATCAGTCAGTATCGGTTGATGGTGGGGTGGGGGGAACAAACATCAGACTTCACTCAACAAACAGCCTTGCACATGCCACGACCAGCTGCAATTTTGAATTGGCTGGCCAGCACTTTAGAAGCCGTTATCTAAACACCGTAGCATTTGGTTTGTATTTTGGTGACAGTTTTTGGGGAAAGGCACCGTTTTTTTTATTGTAGGCGACGAATTAATGTTTGCTACGGTGCAGTTCTTGACAAATTGGGACTTGATTTAACATTTTGCAATCAACGCATTTTAAACACCCAATTAGGGCAAGTGTTACTTTATTTTGGGATGCCGAAGTAAAGATGCGTAATTAAATATCAGGCCTGCAATTAAATTAATCCCCTCCACCAACTCAACCGCGTCCCACTCCGATCCAATTCATCGCAATTTGGCTCACGATTCAACTCAATAATGAATGCTGCTTTTTCACGGCTGTGGTATGTCACGCAACCTCTAAAAACCCATGGGATAGCAATCAAATAATTAATTCCTTTTTTTTGTATTGTGGTTCATTACAGCACTTACATTGCGTGCAGATCACATGTATTAGCTACATGCAACATATACCAAATCTAAACCAATCAGTTCCCGCAGCACACGATTCGACGCCCGTATCGTGTGCGTGAGAATCAATATCAATAGACGAATCGATGTATCGTTACCTCTCTTTTCAGCTTGAAGTCTCGTAACTGCGTTGGCCTCGGAGTTATTTCGTCACGTGCGTCTATTCTGCACCTCTGCACGAGACGCGTGCACTGTGCTCGTATCTTGATCCAACGCATTCTCCCATCTCACCCTCTACTCCCTCTGGCCTGCACTGGTGATGTTTCTGTGGCTCTTCTAATTTATGGGTCTCTTATGTGAGGCTATGCATCTCTGTGCGGGTCTGTGGGTTCTCTGTGTGAGTCTGTGGGTTCTCTCATCTCCAAAGCCATTGTACGTGCATCTTCTTTGCCTTTTCTCATTACATGCCCAAACTATTGGTCTCGCCTCCCCTTAGCCTCTGGAGGATTTTAGTAACACGTGCATCCTTACCCTCATACTAATAACGATAAACTAGAGAATAAACGAGTACTATTCTTTTTTTTTCCATAAAGAATGCTTTCCTGTTTTCTTCAACTCAGCTATTGTCATCAAATTCATTCCCGATGGAGCATTCGTTTTGCACATAAAGCATTACGCTTTGGTTCAAACTTAACCATAATGTATGTTTAATAATTATGCTAAATTGCATAATCTTTCATTAGAGTGTGTCGAGGTGGATGAGTTGAAATAATGTAAAGCGATTTGTCATTCAAATATAGCTTAGCTGGTAAAATGCACAACTGGGTACGATGAATGGTTCACTGTTATTTACCATCTCCCCACATTGTCTATAAGCACTGCCTCTGACAGAAAGGATGCATAGATTATATCAAAAGTTACAGTTTTATTTCGAGTGCAATGTTTTATCCAAAAGTTGAAAACAAAGTTATATTTTTTATTTCGTTTGTGGACTGGCATTGAATGTATTCAATAAACTTAAAAAGTAACGTGTTGACATGCGTTTTTGTAATCCAATATATTTTGCTCTGAAAATATATTCAATTGCTTTTAAGCCAAAATCGCCGTAAACGACTGGCACAGGACGGGTGAAGCCATTGCATGACCTCGAGTTATTTAAGAGATGAAAAAAATAATCATTCTGCTTTCCTTTTGCAGAACGCACTCAAATTAATCAGCGTTGGTTTAACACATGCAGAAAGTTTTCGCAGGCCGATTGTAACGCAACTGTGGCTCTCCACGTTATGGTTTTCTAACTGGACCATCTGTTTAAAAAAAAAGAGTGAGAGCTCCACGGCTGAACGGATTTCTCCCGGAAAATACAGTTTCCCATTCTTCACGTGTTGAAGATTTTGTATCGAAATCTCGACGAAAAATTCGCTGAACACGCAGCCGACCCGGGATGATCGCACTTGCATCGGTTTGGCGATGCACGCAAAAACACAACTCACCACCATGTAACGTGCTCGCATGCACCTCACACGACTGTGTGTTATGTGCCAGTGACCCGTCGATTTACTTCGAAATGAAACGAATTATTTGGTGATACTGCTACGTTGTTAGCAGTGGTGGGAAAAGCAGAAATTACCAAAACAACACTCAACGCATTCATCAATAACACTGTGGCCTGAAAGGGTAAAAAATATATATAATAGGTGACGTTTTGGGTGACGGCCCTTCTTTGTAGCGAAAGTAGAATGTGCTATGAAGAAGGACCATTGCCTGAAACGTCACACACGTTTTTTTAAGGCAGTGTTCTTCACAAACGTGTCGAGTTGTTGTTGTTGTTGCATTTACTCAGAAGCCCGTGGCGAGTTGCAATGTTTGTTTGTCTGTGGCCGGGAGGTTTGTTTGCTATCCGAGGAGGCGCTCCGTGTCTGCTTGGGCATGATCGATTTTGCGCTGCTCAGCCCTAGCGTGTTTCCCCCCCTCCTCCTCCTCCACCACCACCGCTTCCTAAGCTTCACGTTCGAAAAAAAAACAAGTGACGGGTGGTTTTGGGTTATGAGATTCCGCTTTGAGGGTTTGTTCTCACCACTGCAGCTTGTTTGTGTCGTTGTTAAGTAAGTACTGTACATTAATAACTGCTGTGTGCGTGCGTGAATTTGTCAATGCAGTATGATCTGGAAGGGGTGGGTGTGTGAGGGCTGGTTTGGTTTTTGCGGCTCTCCCTGTGTTGCAATGATCGCTGTGTTCACAATCTCGGAGCCGTAAGAGGCTCACAGTCTGTTCAGTGATGGGTATCGCGAGGCGGAATACCATGCACAATCGTTTGTTAGTATTACACGCTTGAACATTTTACGAAATCAATGTGTCTGACCGAGTTATCTGCGGTATGGTGGGAAAGGGTGGGGGGGGGCGGAGCTGGTATTTAAAAAGAATATATATTGCAGTGTATGCAGTATTTCTAACTGTGGGGAATGATCCGTGTGGTGAATGTCTTCTCGAGGAAGTTTAAGCCCAAATAATCTGCCAATAATAATTTGCCCCGGGAAAGTCTCAGTGTGAGTCTCAAGACACTTTTTTTGTTTGAAGGAGGGTCCTTCATTGGGATATTTTTTGACGAATTCCCACACAACCAGTGTGTGGCATACTCTTAGTTCTTTCGGTAAAGTCACGTAGGTAAAAAATGAAATTAAAATTTATAAAAATAAAAATCACGACGTTTCGGAGGCAACACAAGCCTGATGACGGAGACTTGTGTTGCCTCCGAAACGTCGTGGTTTTTATTTTATTTTTCTTAATTTTTATTTCATTTTTTACCTACGTGACTTTACCGAAAGAACTAAGAATATGAATCCTTGCAGTCACGAAAGCTTCAAATCTAGTGTGTGGCATACTTCAAAACTCCCATCATTCAGATATTTACCAATAATTTATTTTTGCCCGACTAAAGTAGCCAATCGATCTGCTCGTGGTTTGTATCTGCGTCGGTTTTCGCGGGCGTGCTGTGTAAGTTCGTCAACGTTGTTTTCGAGTCGTAACGCGCGTTGCTCGGCACGATGTTCCAATGATCAGCCAGGACGTGGCGCGAAACGTCGGACATCGTGCCGAACAAGACGCGGCACAACCCACAAATTGCATCGGGCAGCTACAGAATCGGATGTGTATCTTTCGGACATTAATTTTGTGTGTTAATGCATGAGCGCGCGTGCGTGCGTCTTTGTGCATTCGGACCTTGTTAATAGGCGCTCAATCAGAGTGCTTGCCTGCCGCAAGAGTCCACTTGGGCAGACTCGAGTTTGATGCCAGATTGTGATGAAGCTCGAGCCATGTGAGAGGATTGGTAGCCAATCAGGACTGTGCCTGGCCACAGTGTGGAGAGTATGCGCTGCGAAATGAACAGACGTCGTGGAGGGTTGCTGCAAATTATATAGATGTATCAATCAAGCCAGCTGCTCAATGTGGTTTGGTGCTTTAAGTAAGTTATTTTTGAATTATTGCCGTGTTTAGAGTGCTTCTGTGAGGTTTGTATTCTCTTGGGGTTATTATATTAACACTACTGTATGAATTCCAACCACTGCATAGCGACATTGGCGTAACGTATAACAACAGGAACAAACGCATATGTTTCCATATTCGAGTTCCATTGACAACTTGAAATGATGTATACCGGAGCTGAAATTGAACGCATGAATAAAGAGTAAATGGTTTCTAACACATTGGCTTTCATGATTATTTGCTTTTATTTTCACAAGAGTGGCCGTGTTTATCGTCTCGGCGAGGTTGAGATATCAGCCAGAACGAGATTGTCACATCTGCCTCCCGTTCGCGACGAGTCCCCAGCTAAACTCAGAACATAATTTTAACACGTAGGCTTTCGCGACCAATTTTATTCATAATAAACGTATTTGGGTTAGATCGCGTTATTCATAAATGTGTCGTAACCCTCCACCACCCGCCACGGCCAATCAGGAAAAAAGTGTTACGTTGACAAAAGACTTTAGCCCACCCGTGTGTTGAAGCGTGAAACCCACAACATTTACATCATCTCTCCGTGACATCATGCTGAGCGCAGGTGCACTGCATTTGCGCTTCGAAAGACGCGTGACATAATTTTGGCTGACTCTCACGTTCGTGGCAGCACGCAAGCAGTCATCACAATCATCATCATCAGCAGCAGAGGCCGTCGCCATAATCAATCTCACTGGTGGATGAAAGCCTCCACATCGTCCCTTGTACGTCTGTTGCAGAGGTCGCAAACGGATTTTGATTCCTTACCCGTACCCGTACCCCGGCCGCACCAGGGTCGCAAACGGGTACCCGTACCCGGCCGGGTACGGCCGGGTACGGGTATCGGGTACCTGATTGCGACCTCTGGGATGAAGCCATGTTGCAGGCGTGGGTGGGTTGATTCTAAGAACTTGAATTGTGAGAAGAGACAAGACGTTGGGAAATGAGTGACAAACAGTTACTCACCAGTGACTCACGGTCTACCCGTACCCGTACCCGGCCGCACCAGGGTCGCAAACGGGTACCCGTACCCGTACGAGCTGTAGAAGACAACTACAAAAGCGTACTCAGTCGTACAATCTCCCAATGACAAGCGGGAGTGGAATTTTAACGGGAGTCAACGTGTGCAAATATCTGACTTGACCCCTGGGTTTGCATGTAATGATAATACTTTTCTTAAAGAAAACATCAATATGCCCATGTTTTTGAGTTAACATGGTTCATCCTTAGAAATAATTGTCACACGCATACCCGTCAGTAATGTGTGCTTGACACGAAAAAAAATACTCTGGAACAAACAACGCAACAACGCACGTGGAGGCAGGGTTCTCACGCACCAGTAAGGAACGTCACCATGGTAATTCATTGATAAGAATTTACATTTATTTGTAAGGCGCCTTCCACTAATGTCTCAAGGTGCATTGTTACATCGCGATTTTGTTTAAAATAATAGCGATGTTCCACGGCAGAGGCCAGTAAAGTGTCATAATTGGATAGGCGATGTGAATGCAGGGATGTCACACATTCTGTGGCGTTGGAAGCCACATCCTCTGAAAGCGGAAGAGGCTGTTTTAACTCCCAAACCAAAACAAAAAATGAGAAGTTCCAGAGCGCTACTCTACGTCGACACCATCCTTAAGTGAACGTCAACAATTGAAGTGGTGTGAGAGTGTCTCGCATATTGACTTGCTGAACAAGAGACGTACTTGTGAAACAAAAAGAAGACAGAAAATAAGCATCATCAAAAGGTAAGGGGCACGCGACCAGTGAGAGTGACCTTTGGTGGCAGCTGTCACATTTATCCGTACATTTTGGTGAGACTTTTTTTCGTATTAAGGCCACGCTCGATGTCTCCATGTGTTGCCAACGATATCTAATTCATAAAGTAAACGTAGTAAAAAAAAACAAGTGCTTTACCACTAAAATACACCGTTGTGGAGTAAATTATGTCAAGATTTTAGTTAAAATAGTATTATGGGTTTGGAAAGAACGAGTCATTTTAAAGCACTTTTTAAAGTTTCATCTGTGCAGGAAAGCAACAGGCGTTGTTGGCATGAAGATCTCAACAAAAATATTTGTTTAAGGGGGCTCGAAAGAGGGTTGACATTGTGGCTCATCGTGTTGTGTTCTCCCATAGCACGCCTCCCATGCAGTCGAACCGTTCTTTGTGTTTAGTTTGTTTCCTTCCCCCGCACCTCTGATTCGCACGGTTGGCTACGTACGGTAGAGATTACCATACTCATTGGTTCTTTCAGTAAAGTCACGTATGTAGGAATAAAATAATAATAATTTAAAATTAAAACGTATGTAGAAATAAAATCAAATTAAAATTATTTATTTAATTTCTACATACGTGACTTTACCGAAAGAACCAATGAGTATAGAAATTCCTGCAGTCACGAAAGCCTCAATCCTATATTTTATTCAGAGATTTTTTTGTTGTTGTATTTTTTTCAGACGAATATTAATTGTTAACGCTGCTTTCTACAATGGCAAGAGAAATAAAACTAGTTTAGTTTTGGTTTAGTTTTACTCTTCTATGCTGGCTATAAATGTTCTGGTGTTGTTCTTCCCCCGCACCTCCGATGAGTACGTTTGGCTACGTACGGTGCGAAGGGAGTTCAATGTACGTACGTGCGTGCAGAAGATCTCGAGGCGCCAGAACATAGCGGTGTCTGGGGTAATAACAAGGGAAAGTCAGCAAGGTAGTGATTGTTTGCTCAATGTTTAAGAAATAATGTAGAATAGACAATATGAAGCAACAACAAAAATCAAACTATTCTTGGTTCTTTCGATAAAGTCACGTAGAAGGGAAATAATACAATTATAAAAATATAAAACAATAACATTTCACGACGTTTCGACTGCAACACAAGCAATCATCCTCAGGGATTTCACACCTGATGATGATTGCTTGTGTTGCAGTCGAAACGTCGTGAGAATTTTATTGTTTGATATTTTTATTATTTTATTATTTCCCTTCTACGTGACTTTACCGAAAGAACCAAGAATATGAATCCCTACAGTCACGAAAGCTTTAAATCGAAATTTTAAAATCGAACTATTCTTCAGACTGATTTTTGTTGTCCAAAGTGTAAACGAAAACGTCGAATGACTCGACTTAACGCTCAACATTATTGAACACTTCCCGTTACCAAGAAGCAGTTGCACATGAGTAAGTGCAAGAGTCATTTGCAGACAATTTCAGAACAAATAAGCCATGCTGTGATGCCCTCACATAGCCTGCTCACTAGGCCATAGCAAGTGCACGTGTGGTACAGCACTCCACATATTAGCCCGGATGTATAGTACCGATCTCTTTCTATTTTGTGGGTTGTCTTTAAATGTAAAGATCTATTGTATATGTGAGTGGTGCTGCTATAATTCCCACAGCCCAAACCCAGACATATTTCTGAGCCGAGGTCAATGAAATCTTTGTAGTCAATCGTACAAAAGTTCAACAAGATACCAGTACCAGATCTGAGTACAATTCAATTCCTGCCACCCAAAAACATGCCAATTCCAGGAATGTCCGGGTCAAACCCAGACTCGTGGCAACCATAGATGTTGCCATGGTGTAATTATTAGTACAGTGGACATACAAATTAGGAGCTCATCGGTTAAATCTCCCACAAGGCTATTGAAATAATGGGCACGTTTTTGTTTTCATATATTTGCCTGCCTCTGTCCACACAGCAGTATAAATGGGTCTACCACAGTCGATGAGCAGGTGGAATGCAGTGGGGTAAAGTGTGTGTACTCCCACCTCTTCTAAGACCTCTGGTCAGCGTGGAAGAGTAGGCCCAAGTAGCCATGTGAAGGGGCTCTCCAGAGCACCCCCCCCCCACCCAGTGGAGACATTTCTGCCACTAGTAGCGTGGGCAAGTAATTTCAGGGCTGCACCTTTACCTATACACCCTGTCATGATAATGATTTGTTTTTGATATATGAACCTTATGGCGGGACCCCGGGTCCCGAATAAAAGGAAGCCAAAATCGTAATTAATTTATTTATTTTCGGCGACTCCGTCCCACCGCGCACATGAACGCCGCGACCCACCTGGAGCGGATCGTTCTGTTGTCGCGTCGTCCAAGTGCAGCAGCAAGGACTAGAAGAAACAAAACTTTGACACTTTGATTAGCGCATCGTGTAGAGCTCGTCTCGAGGGATAGATTGCCGTGTCGTTCACCTTCAACAGACAAAAAATGACGTCCCAATGCAGTTTATGCGAGCGACGGGGGCTTATGGGACCCCGGGGTCCCACCATAAGGTTCATATATGATAATACCATTTGCTGCAATCTTGGACTATAAGGTGGCAAGTGCAGTGGTGGATTCTTGAATCTATCGGTGCGGTGCTTTGAGTTACCCCACAGGTTTTTTTCTCCCACAAGCAAACCACTCACGAATGGAATTAGCCAAACATCCCAATTCCAGAGCCTCCTGGAAAAATAAGTCTCGAGACACGGGCTTGACACGGCAAATTGCATTATAGAATTTGACATTTCTCAACGTAACATGAAAGCACGTGAAGGAGTTTGCAACAGATTAAAAATGTTCCAACGTGTGTGCTTTGAACATGAAAAACATACAGTGGTGGAAATGCTATAGAAATATATTGTTTATAAGAAGTTGTATGTTGCGTCAGTAAACGGTGATAATAATTAGACAACGCTGTAGTTTGTACGCCAATTCTCTTTGATGGTCAAAGTTTGTAAAAACAATGTTGACCTTGATAAGAATCTTATTTAAGAAAATGGTCAACTGTCATCACGATAGAGATAAACTCTGAATTGCTGGATCCAGTTACAAATTCCACGGTGAAAATATTCCTTCCTCAACTTGGTAGATCGTGAAATTATTGTTTAATCAAAGAGCATATAAATGTACGCTGTTATTTTAATTTCAGTTTTACACATGCAAAAAAACCCTACTGGACACATCACGCATGGACGATAACGCATCGTTGCGCGAGGATGTCAACATTGGTGAGTATGCTCAAATTTAAATGTTTCATTCGTTCATGTACACTGAAATATCAAGAAAAACTTGCTTTAAAAAAAAAAAACAATTGAGATTAATATTGTGAAAAAGTGGTGGGGCATTTGTATACACCATCTCTTCACCTGTATACTCTATCCAGCAACATTGAGTGTTTCGAGATACAGTACTGTTCTATTTATATCCTGAATAAACGTTACGCATTAATTACGTATAGTATGAGGAAACTTTACAAGCACAGAGAGCCCCAGTGCGTATCGTGCACAGAAACTTTACTTTAAATTGCTACAGCTGGCTGATACATAAGAGGGCATTCTCTACAAAAATCTGTCAAAAGCTGTAATGAGCCCACATAATTTGAAGGCTGTGCAGAGGCAGGATACATTTTAGAGGCCAACCTATCCCTCTAGAACTGTTAAACCAAGGACTATACAGAAAAGCCTCGGCAACTCCATTCCAACACGAGTTAACGTTCACACTTCCACTCTCTCTTTAGAATCTCGCCTCAAGGTGCAACCATGCACCACCCCGACTTGCGCTGTCAACATGCCATCTCAAGCCCGTGTTGCCAATGGAGCCCTCCATTTCATCAACCCTCTTTATGAACTCCACCATGGCCCAGCTCAATCCTCGCGAGACTCGGCCGCTTCAGACGGACGCGAATCTCCTCAACTGGATGGGCCGCTTGTCGCCGGCGACCCAGCGGTGGACATCGGTGCACAATTGACCGCCACGGAGACGAGGCGGCACGTGCCGACTGTGACCGTCGACGCGGCAAGAGCAAACGTCGTGGCGGCCGCTTTTCTCGTCGCCGGCGAGGACACCCCGCGACGCAGCAGCGGCCACCACGAGGACGACGCTCGTCCAGACGGAGGACGCGGCGACGTTCGTGCAGATGTGACTTTGGCCGAACCGGCTAGGTTGCTCTTACAGAGCGCCAAACATAAGCACGGCCGCACGCAAAGCGCGCCCTTGACGAGTCCGACCGCACACTTGCGCAACGCAGACGCACGCCGAGGCTGCTCGCCGGACAAGGACGTGCACCAACATTGCGATCACGTGGACGACGCAAGTTCACAGGCGTCCTGCGACTTCGACGGCGCTGCCTTCGTGAGGAAGCTGGGCCTCTCCAGTTCCGTGTCCACCCTGGCCTCCGTCAGCAGCCACGCGTCGTCGGGAAGCCGTTTCAGCATTTTCCCCGAGTTCGACTTCTCGCTCGACGGCGCCTTCACGCAGTCCATCAGACACATCGTGTCCAAGTCGAAGATCAAGCAGAATTTCATGAAAGGCATCAACGCGGGCGTCAACAAGATCGGCGGCACCTTCAGCCAGCACCTCGCGCGCAAGGCCGAGGGCAACAAAGTCATCAAGAAGATCACGAACCTCGTGCACGGCAACGACTCTTACTTCGGCGTGCTCATGCGGAGCAACTTGTCGCACATCGAGAAACACTTGAACACTCACGACTCGGCTGTCGCCATGCTGGCGACTGTGAGAGCCATCATGACACAGCTCAAAAACTACGTGCTGCAGTCATCTGAACTTGACCCTATTTTGTCTGCATCAATGCCTATTCATGAGAAAGGTACGTTGACCACATGGGTGGTGTGGGGTTCTTAACAAACAGAAATTGACAACCTCAGAATGTATTCTCCCACCTACATGTTTTCGTTGGTGTATTGTAGGTCTATACAGATGCTGGCGGTGAATGCGTGTAGGTCTACGGTCTATATAGATGTTGGTGGCTTGTAATCTAAGAGCATCACGAGGAGGATTGATCATCATCCATTGTGACCCAAAGTAATGCGTACTTCATGCTTAGTTAATGATTTGCTAATTCATTAATTTGCTCATGTGAACAACACAAATGCCCTTTATAGATGCATCTTATGCAAATTACACCTCAAGATAATCTAGTGGTTACCAAAAAGAGACAATTAAAAATCGATGTGAATGCGTGTGTTGTATTTTATTGTTTTTATTTTATTTTAATAATTTATAACCTCAGAATAATGGCCAAGGGGACTTTCAATTCAGCCACTTTGCTAAATTCCACCAGACGACGAGTTGGTGCAACTCATGAGCTTGCAGAGTTCTTATTCTGTCTGTCTCATTAGTCCAGCTTTTGTTATCTTCACTGTCGTGCGAGCATATCATTTGCATCCATTGAAAGACATTAATTCTGATACACGATATTTAACGACCCCTACATATTAATCAAGGCCAATTAACCGACCACCACCCACTGCAAGTAAAGTATTTGCACACGGTGTAACAGTACTTTTCTAGGGATATTAACATATCTGACCTTAAATCTTGACTTAAAGCTTTCGTTACTGCAGGAATTCACATTCTTTGGGTCTTTCGGTAAAGCCACGTAGATAGAAACAATTATTAAAAAAAATATCACGACGTTTCGATCGCAACACAACACCTGATGACGACTGCTTGTGTTGCGATCGAAACGTCGTGATTTTTTTTGATTTTTTTTTCCATCTACGTGGCTTTACCGAAAGACCCAAATAATATATCTGACCTTTTCATATATCTGCCTATACCTCAGTCTAGATTTGAAGCTTTCGTGACTGCAAGGATTCAAATTTTTGGGGTTTTTTCGGTAAAGTCACGTACGAATTTTTTTTATTTTTTTTATTTTAATTTTACTTTTATTAATTTTATTTTTTATCTACGTGACTTTACCGAAAAAACCTAAGAATATACCTCAGTCCACAGCGATTCAGACGCGCAATGTTACCGTATTGCGAGCCACAATAGATCGACATCGCAACTATGATTATTAATACGACACGTGTTTACCCAGGCAAACCTCGCTGAGTCTCAAGCCTCTCTGCAGAGGGTTCCTGCCCAGTGTTCTCAGTGGGGATAACGACGTTGCTGCTGCCGCTGTGTGTGAAATGCTTTGTTATTGTGTTTAGCTTGTTGTCCTATCCCCCCCCCCCACCGTGCACCTCCGATTAGCACGTTTGGCTACTTACGGTGCGAAATAAGTTCGACAAACATAACATCAAAATGAACCATGGGCAAGATAGGCAATATCTGTCTGCTGCACATTTGAACGTATCGGCGGTACAGCACAACGGTGCGCGGTATTTTTTTTTAAAACCGCATTTTTTGGAACAATTATTTATCTTCCCGATATTCGCAACCCCGGTCAGAACATCTTGCGGGGAGGTAAGACAAAATCATTTCTCGTGATGTCGAAACAGTCTGAAGACGAATGTCAGTTTAAAATGTTGATTTTAGACTTGTTTTATGAGGACCGGTGTACCATCAATGCGTCCATTTCGTCATTTGTTTCCACTTTCCTCTGTCTTGTGCCAATATGCTCAAGTAGAGCACATCTTGCCGGCTGCAATCTCTTAATACATCCCTACGATTGAGTCATTTGCGGTCATTTTTTCAGCACTGGGATGTTTGGCCCAACGCCAGTTACAGCGCGTGGAGTGTTTTTATGTAGCTACACGTTACAACTACAGAACAACACTGTACAGAATGGCTTCTGTAAGTTGCTAACCGTCCACGTACGCACCATACGGCTTCTGAGCATCGGTTCTCACTTGATATTCACCCGCAGATGTAATTGTGGAAAAGGCCATATGTAAGTGCATATTGAAGTCACTCAAGGGCCAACTGGATCAGAGCATCGGGGACTACCATCTCAGGGACGGCTCCATTAAGCAGCTACGCTGCAGCTGTGAGGCCACACAAAACAAGACCCTGGAGGAGCTGGGAGTGACAGCAAAAGTCCCAAATGAGGACACCTTGGAAGGGATAAGGCAGGCATTTGCCAGCATACAGCAAGACTACTTGCCCCTACGCAAGATTAAATGCCTCCTGAAAATCTGCAAAGTAATATATAAGTCAATGGAAGACGGTTCAGGTACGACGCTGCTCACGCATCACCAGTCAATGTCTATCCACTGCTGGGCGAAAGCCTAGTCCACGCTGGCGTCATCGTGATCCCAAAGGGCACCAATCCATCTCGTGCAAAGGAGCCAACTTGATCGCTCTCCATCTTTGTGTTGGTCCGCCCCAAGGATTAGTTTCCCCATTTCGCTTGCATTCCATTGCCAGTCTCAACCATCCACCATCACCATCCTTCCGCCAATCTCACTGGTTTAAGGCAATAGGATGGCTCTGAATTGCAAACGTGTCCTGCTTCATGTGTTCCTCTCTCTACATCGGCACAATCCCACGCATGCACTGCTTCACACGTCTTTGTCCAATGTTCAGCTTTCCATTATCTTTCTCATTGTCCATGTGTCTGATCCATAGAGCGTAGGCTGGCCATGCGCACCGATTGAAAGCCTTATTCAGACATATTGGCATGCGACGTAATATTTCAATTAAGTAGATTTTTTTATACAGAGATGGAGAAAATGTTGATCACATTTTGTTTGGATCGTGCAGGTCGACAGCTTGGAGCTGATGAATTCATGCCAGTGCTGACGTACGTGCTGGTGAGATGCGACATTGCCACACTGAAGCAAGATATGGACTACATGACGGAGCTCATGGAGCCATGCATGATACACGGAGAAGGTCTGAGAATACACAATTTGCCTTGAATTGAACCTTCCGCATTACAGCAGTGCGCAATTTATGTGCTTCACTGTTTTGCGCTGTACAGATATCACTCAATTTACGAACATTCCGTTTACGAAATGTTCGCGTTCACCTAAATTGGCAAATTAAGGCCACTTGTCGATTAACGAAATCGAATTTCCGCGCTCACGAAATTTCACGACGTTCCACGTGCCGTGGGATCATCAAACAAGAAGCCACTTGGGAGGCTGCGTCGTCTTGCATCTGCGACATCGTCACAGTGCCCCTGCAGTGCAACAGTAACGCCTCCACGTCGCCTTTCCAGTCATTCCAATATGCAGATCTTTTGGTGACTTCCTTGAAAAGGTTAATTATTTTTGGGCTGCAGCCCAAGGCCTTGGATTTTTGAGAAGCCCCGCCCAAACAAAAAGAGTATGTGTATATATACCGCATTATAATGGTGGGTACGCATATACCATCTCACTATGATAAATGCTATGGGTAATTTGGTAATTAAAGCCATAGCATCACTGTGCGTATTACTACGAGTTATGTGCCAAAATTAAAGTTGTTTTATTCGTTTTAACTATGAATTAGATTTAGTCTTGATTTGATGCTTTCGTGACTGAAGGGATCCATACTCTTTGGTTCTTTCGGTAAAGTCACGTAGGTAAAAAATAAATATAATAAAATATATAAAATATATAATTTTTTATTGTATTTTTCTACCTACGTGACTTTACCGAAAGAACCAAGAAAACCAAAGAGTAATTAGATTAAGCTTTGCAATTCGTATTTCACATTAAAAAAACTAACTGAAATAACGATGGTAGATAACAATGGAGTATTCGGCAGCGGGCGTGGGTGATCGTGGTGGTAAAACAAATGAAGGAACTGAATATACAAATAAGGGCTCGCAAAACTATAAACAGCCTTGGGCCCCCATTAAACTGAATCTGCTAATGTGCCTCCGTTTTGCGTTAATGGGTTTCTTCCACTGAAATAATTGAAATGCAAATAATGAAAGCAATGTGTGTACTCTCCACTTCATTTGCTTGAGAACATTCTGTGTGCTGTAGAGCAGTGTTGTTCTAACTTTAACGGTTAGCAACGTCGCCACAAAGATGTGCCACTGGGGCCGTCTGGAACGCACTTCCTCCCGATATTAGGAAGCCACTGGAGCTGTACACTTTTAAATCGTCTAGAATGAAAATTAATTTCTTTAGAACTGTTTTTCCTGTTCACTTTGTTGTCTTTCCCCCGCAACCTCCGATTAGCACGTACGGTGTGAAGGAAGTTCAATATGCATACATTGTGATACTGTACATGCTTGTACTTTATTTCATTCAGTGCCATTTCACCTGGATAATTCCTCGAGATGGAACGTCACGTTCATAATGGTTCTAAAGGGCATCATTGACATGCACATAGCAAACACGTAATCATTCGTGTACCGACATTTTCATCTCTCTAACCCACAGTACGCGTGTATTCGATAAACACCACACACCCAGTCGAGCACGTACACAAATAAATACATGCAGAAACTCATTGGATGCTTCACAGTAGTTGCCGGTTAAAGTTGAATTTTGCAAGAACTTATATGAATCAGAATATATATTGATACTGGAAGAATCCGATGCACTATAATTCTCTTTTTCACAGATTGTCCGGTAGTTTCACAGATGTCCAGTAGACAATGGATACGTTGATTTGAAGCTTTCGTGACTGCAGGAATCCATACTCTTCGGTTCTTTCGGTAAAATCACGTAGGTATAAAATAAAACCTACGTGACTTTACCGAAAGAACCAAAGACAATGGATAAGTTACAAAGTTCTAAAAAGGTGGAGAACTTACAAATTCAGAGGGCACCCACGCCCCCTAAAACGAAATCCATACCTGCCTTGGTCCGCCCCCCAAACCTTCCTTCACTCTCCAAAACAGGGCAGTACTACCTGATCAGCATTCAGGGGGTGCTCTACCTGCTGGAGCACGTGGAGACGGAACGCTGCAGCAAGCTCTTCCGCTCGGGCTCGCTGGGCCAGTGGCAGCACCGTGTGTCCGTGCGCTCCAAGGCCTCCCTGGGCCACGACCGCCACTCGCAGGTGAGCGTGTGACACCTGACCCGGTTTTCCCAAGGTCATGGGCACCATGGTGGAAAGATGTTAACTGCCTCGCCTGGTCCACAGGAGATTGTGGGTTCGATCCCCACCCTGACACCAGTATATTTGGAGTTTGCATGTTGTCTCCGGATCCTCCGGTTTTTCTCTACACATTTAGAAACACGCGTTTAGAGTATTTGGCTGCTATAAGTTTCCATATGATATGCCACTTTGTTGAGCTATCATTTGTGGCCAGGTCGCTTTTGAAAAAGAGCTACATAGCTCAATGGGCCTTACCTGGTTAAGTAAAAAAAAATAGTTTTGGTTTAGTTTTACTTTTCTATGCCTGCCAGATATTTTTTGTCGTTGTCCTTCCCACACACCTCCGATTATCACGGTTGGTTACGTACGGCGCGAGAGAAGTTCAACATACATACAGACATCTCGGAGGAGGTGGAAGTGCCCACACTTTACCCAAGAAACACGCCATCTGTGAATAAGCTGACTGCGGAACCCACGTACGCTGCTGGGTGGGGAGAAGTGGTGGTGGTTGGGAGTTTATTTAGGAAATATACACTGTCATTTCAACTGCTGCACCAGAATATCGAACTGGCGAGCACTCGATTGTGCACTGCTAACCATGACACCATGACTGTGGCAGCGTGCCATGACTTAAATGAGGCATTAAAACACATTTTCCATGTTTCAGACTGCAGAACTTGATCGGGACATCCAAAGATGGTGTCTGGATCCCTAGTTGCACGTGTGCACGTGTCTGTGTGTGTAGAGATTTGCCTCTGGGATTGTGAAAGATGACAGCGTGCCATGTTTTACTCTGGGAAATTGCCAGAGTGGACTCTATTTTATGTTTCTAGGGACCTTGTTATAAGCCATGTTCCTTGTCCGGAATTATTATTTTTCCACAATGTGGGTGTTTAAAACACCGACAATGATGTGCAGCGTTGTAATGCTTCGATTGTTAATGCAGAAAATATGAGTCTTGTTTATTTAAAGTCACGTGCTAAACCGTTTACGCATGTTTTCATCTTCAAATGATTGTAGAATAATATAACATAGCTTCGAGCTATGCGCCTACACATCGAGTTCAACCATCAGCAGCCATGGTCAATCCACTGCTGGTTGAATCCCTCCCCCAATCCGCTGCAATCTCGCGATCCTGCCAGATAATCAACCTGTCACTTGCCCAACAGCGATTTCATCATTCCATCTCCGCGGTGGATTTTATATTCAGACACGTGTCATTCCTTGCCCGCCACTCTGTCATTATCCTTGACCATTCACCATTATTCATTCTCGCGACAATATCCTGCCCACGCCTACTTACTTTTCTCATAAATACATGTGCCTGTGCGCATGTAGACGTACTACTTCCTTTACTTGGGATGCATTATGATCATGCCTAGATGCAGTTTATTTACATTAATGCAATTGACTCTTCTCTTGTTCAGTTGTAATTCATCTCACTCCCGCATGCATGCATCACACTGATAGGGAATCGCCGATGACATTAATACATAATACTTCACAGTGGACGTTAAACAGCCCCAGACGTAATTTGGAATTCGTAGGTTATTTTGTGCCGGCATCACGGTCCAAATGTTTTTAAATTCAAAATGGTACCTGTAAGTTTCTTAATTGGGATTACACATAGCAATCATCGACCTACTAGCAGACTAATGCCCACTTGCGGGCCAGTTAGGAGTCAGTCACCTTGTGCCCCACAGGGACAATTGCCACTGGGGGCGCCCTTCGAATGCTTGAGATGAGATGTGATGTATGGCGCTTTGAGTTGAGGAATTTATCAGTGCAAAAGATTATCTTGAGTCGTATTATAATTTTGCCGTGAATGGACTTTCCAGGTAATGCGATTAACACTCACCGTCTCTTATTCATATTCTTAGGTTTTTTCGGTAAAGTCACGTAGGTAAAAAATAAAAATTTATAAAAATAAAATAAAAATCACGACGTTTCGGAGGCAACACAAGCTTCCGTCTTCAGGTGGAACCGTCACAGCACGATAGCTATCGTGATTTTTATTTTATTTTACTTTTATTAATTTGAATCTTTTACCTACGTGACTTTACCGAAAAAACCTAAGAATATGAATCCTTGCAGCCACAAAAGCTTCAAATCTAGAACTCACCGTCTCTCTCTCTCTCACACACACAATCGCTCGTTTTCCCTCCTCTAATTGCTCGCCCAGAAATCGAACAGCACCGTCAACTCTGAAGCGGACATCCCACAGTCTCTGCGTTTGGTGGCCATGGAAGAGATCAACAGCATCTGCTCCGAACATTTCAGCGGTGCCTCTCCCGGGAAGGATGACGCCTTGCCTGCTTCCGCGGAGGGGTGAAGCCAATCGTCGGCCAGCTCCATCGACATCCGCGCCGAGGGGCCATGCATTCAGTACGAACCCATGGAGGGGGAGGAGGGGGGGGTTAACCCAAATGCGAACGCTTGCGTATGGGGGGTCTACTGACAATGTACGCATAGGAAACGGGTGGGGGGGAAGGTGAAGCCTCGATAATAATTTGTCTGCATTGGCCTTCAAATGAGTTAGATAGTCCGGCGGTGGACGATCTGTTTGCTTAAACACGTTATTATTAATCCTTGATCGTTTCTGCGTGGATTAAATATCGGCTGTTCTATAGGATTCGGGGGGGGGGGGGGGTGCGTCAGGCGTACGTACGCAGGTGGGGGGGGTGTAAAAAGTTCGCGTGTGTACAGGGAGGGGGCAGTGGTCAAGTTTTGACAGATTTTTGCGTGCCTACTAAATAGATGGCAATTGGACATTGTTCTCTCCAAATTAAGCCAAGGGGGACCTGCCAACTCTGAAGCTTCGTGGACATTTGATCATCGGTTGTAACATAACAGAAGCGATACACAGTAACTCCTGTGATGGCACTGCGACGCATTCCTCGATAAGCAGTTCCTTTACTGATTTAGAATAATCCTGAAATACAAAAATATGTTTAGTCGCTCAGGGCGAAGGGCAAGGCTCAGCTGATTTCAGCCCCAGTAGGCTTCGTGAATATGAATGTGCATTGAAGCTGAAACTACCTTCAATCAAGCCACGTGTTTGACCACGTGTTGCTGGGTTGCAGTCTCATTTTTTACTTTCTAAATTTGTGTACATTTTTTGCAGACTCATCTTGTAACTTCCAATTTTAATTTGGAGGTATTTCCTGTTTTTAACATTTTAAATTCCCAAGGAAGCCTTTCTGCTGAAAAAAAGCGAAATATCCTAAGATAATAATGACGAACAGCTTGAAATTGAAAAGTACGTCTATTTTTATTTCTTTTGTAAATACAATAAAAACAATTTAATAAATGGCATTTTGAAAAAGTTTTTTTTTCGTGTGGAGCACCTTATTTACTTTTGTACAGTGGATTCTAATAGTATTTATACACTCTATTACAAATATATTCAAGGTTTGTTTTTCAGCCTCTCCCTATGACAAAAAAATATATTTCACAACATTTAAATCCCTGCATTACGTTCCCAGTGGCACACAATTTACAGAACTCCTCTTATCCACAATGATATGGGGGGTCCAATAACTCGGATCCTATTATCTGCAGGGTTATCCACGATTTTACTCCTCTTAACCACGGGGTAAACATGTGGGGATAACCCCGCATGTAATAGTAATAGGGCTGTGGATAACAGGAGACTTCACTAACCCTACAGCTGACATGGATAATATGAGTCGTGGGTAATAGGGCCACGGTTTAGAAAATTATGACATTGTATATCTCCCTGAGAGTATAACGTATTACTTGCAGGAATTGCTATATCATCTAATAGAACAAAACCTTAAATCGCCATGATTTTTTTTTTAAATGTATGTCAAAGTATACCTAGTAATAGCTAATAATAATAATAAAAAAAACGCAATATGGTATACCCATTGGCACAATAAAGTAAAAGTAAATACAGTGAATGTGTAAATAAGAAGAGGTAAATGTACAGCCCTGCAATTGCTTGTTCCTGCCACTGCTGATGAAAGGGCCTCCACTAGCGGTAGCTCTAGAGAGCCCCTCAAGAGCGTATTTTGTCTCTTCTATGCTTGGCAGACTCCACCGTGATCCGCTGATCGATTGTGATACCGCTGGATGGACAGAGGATGGGGGTGGGATTTAAATAAGCCCCTTTCCGGGAGATGGAGAGTTTAAACTGGCCGACTAGATTTCAAGCTCAGTGTCCTGCACTCACCAATGATGGCAGCATCCTGGGTAATTGTGTATCATCATGATAAGGGTGGACGAAAGTCAACACATGTATCAATAACACTGCATGATTTTTTAAGATATAATTGCCAACATTTTTGGGCACTGTCCCTCATTGTGTAATTACAGTAGAGCTTACATGCGGTGTGAGTGGACTAGTGGCCACGGGAGGTAATGACAGGGGGGTATCAGTTATGAGTGCGAAGGAACTGGTGGCCATGGGAATGATCGAGAAGGGAGCGTGGTCAGGCGACGGAAGAATACGGTGGAGTCTGCCGGTGGAGCAAGCGTCCAGAGTCAGCGAGAATGATCGAGAAGGGGGGCGTGGCCTCGGTCGGTATATAAGCGAGATGTGCTGGAGACTCGGGGCAGTTGCAGTGAGGTCCCCGCCTGATGTCACGTGAACGCGTCTTCAATAAAGTGCCATCTCAAGAGAAGTGTGTCAAGTCTTCATTACAATTGCAACAAGCGCTATATTGTTGAAGGTTTTGTTTTATTCATCGTGCCTGTGCACCACTGCCAAAACAGCATCGCCAAATCTTGCTTCATAATTACAGCACTTGCATCATCAGCTGTTCTCAAGATAATGAATAACCCTTTAAGATAAAGCCCCCCCCCCAACCCCCACCTCTGCAATACCTTTGCTCGCAGCGACAGGCAAGCGAGCACCAACGTGAGGAGGAGTGGGAAACACGTGCCCTCTCGCCCACAATTCGTCCGTGGCTTCTCTTTAACACTAGCGGTTGCAACATTTCAAGTAAATGACGTAATACATCGGCGCATTTTTGTCAGTATAGGGGCCATCCAATGAGTAGGTACGCAAAAATCTGTCAAAACTTGACCCCCCCCCCTCCCTATACGCACGCGGACTTTTTACACCCCCCCTCCCCCCACCTGCGTGCGTACGTACGCTTGACGCACCCCCCCCCCCCCCCCCGAATCCTATAGAACGGCCGATATTTAAAACGATCAAGGATTAATAATATTAACGTGTTTAAGCAAACAGATAGTCCACCGCCGGACTATCTAACTCATTTGAAGGCCAATGTAGACAAATTATTATCGAGGCTTCACCCCCCCCCCATTTCCTATGCGTACGTACATTGTCAGTAGACCCCCCCCCCCCATACGCAAGCTACACATTTGGGTTAACCCCCCTCCCTCCTCCATGCGTAGGTACTGAATGAATGGCCCCATACTTGTTGTTTGCGGCAGGCAACGGTGTACAATGATATATCGCACGTGCGATCTTTTTTCTTTCTCTCTCTCTCCTGGCTGCTTGGCACGCGTCTTAAACAAGCGATGTCGCCGTCAAACGATGATTCGTTTCCCCCACCCCCCCTTCCAACACCACCGGTCCCTTTTGCATCATCGTCGGCTGTTCTCAAGGCAGGCTTTTTTGGCAGAGCGTGAGCGCGGCTAACCTCACCCCAGTAATCTGAATATATGGGTGACTCTGACCGAACGGTGACCGATGCTAACTTTTACAAACGGACTTTGTTTAAAAAATAAAATGTTTCACTCTAAAAGGATGCGTACAACGCTGCTGTTAAGCAAGCTCTAAGCAGCCTGGGAAACTAATTGCCCCCTCCCCCGCTACCCTCGATGCTCGTACTGGATGCCCTTGAACGCGCAGAGCACCCGAAACAGCTGACGTGGCTCAAACCCAACCTTTGATCAATCGAGGGTCACTTTGCCGATGGCGTAGCCAATGTCTGGTGTACACGCCGCGTGTGGACTTAGCCCGGGGTCGCGATTAGGGGAGGGTGGGTTGGTTGAAATACTTGTCTCCCTGGAAGTTCGCCGCGACCATGCATGTTGCACATAGTCAAACTAAAGCCAGATCAAGGTCATTGGCTCGGGGTGGGGGCATTTCCAACAAAATATCAAGATAACCCAATCCCCCTTTTGAGCGCCACGACACGAAGAGTTGTACACCATCAGCACTGAATATCTGCCCCCAAACCACCGATATATAAACGAGGCCATTGTTCTTTTGCGACAGGAACATTTGTTAATTCCGTAGGCAACACGTTTTCGGTTGTTGTTGGGGAGCGAGTCGCGTCTCTCTCTCTCCATCTCAGTCGCAGAGTTGGTGGCATCCTTAATTTTTTCAAACTTTTTTTCTTCCAAGCGCACTTAACTTATTGATTCGATTGATGCAACCGAGAGGGAGGGAACACAACTTCAGGAGCCGTAGCTTTAGCAGGACGCGAGAAGCCATTCATTTCATCTGACGCAGTGTTCACAATTTAGTGAACGGCACGATAATTCCCCCCCCATCAGAAACAAAATAACCATGGCTGAGGGTGAGTACATGTCACACCATACGAGCAAGTTGCGTGTATCTCGTTGTGTATATTGAATTGAGTTTATTGTATATACTGCATACGATGTGTTTGTTTTCAGTTTTAATATACACTAATTTTAAACATAAGAGAGTTATACAACTTAACTGCAACGACTGTTATCACGATAATTTTGGGTAAAAACTGAATCATACTTGAAATGTTTGTCAGAACGTCCTTCTTGAGTTAACATTAACATATGGTCAAAAATAGTGAGTGGGGCATCTTTGTAACACGGTACACGTTTAACATTCGTATGCAGTACAATCGTACATCGTAATGCATCTAGACAGTCCGTGTAAAATGTCATAGAAAATACACAGACGAGGAGGAGGTGGTGGAAACTACTTTTGATAATGAGAACTCGAATCACCGGCTCACGTTTATAAAATCCCTTTATCGGGTGAAAAGTTTTAACCAGTATATAACAACGAATGTTTCACTCACGACGTAACACGCAACACATACACATGTGCGTTTTGTCAATCCACTGCTGGATGAAGGCATCCACCCGCCATGCGGGTCACGGAGGTTATTTGACCATACTTCACCGCACTGGTCAGCGCGTGATGGTGAAGGCATGTAGCATTGAATATACAGTGTTAGCATGCTATTTTTTTTAAAGGGAGGCATCTAAGCTGTAGATGATAGCTCAGGTTCTTTCAGAAACGCAGAGCAGGAACGCAGAATTTTGTTTTAACCAAAACAGTTATAGCAAATTGAAAATTTAGTCGGAACCAGGAGGCACTTCTGAGGGTACAGGAGGGAGTTAGAGGAACTTAGCGGACCTTTTGGTTAATTTGGTGGGTTTGTTTAAGAGAACCTTCAGGATGAAGACAGCCCAGTGATGGTCTCTCCGGATATCCAAAGGGGAAGACAGCTATGAGTTGATGTACAGGTGACAACGATAAGTTTTATAAGGGAACGTCACGAGTAAAACGGAGGCGGAGTGGTTTCATAGAATGTTTTGGTCCTTGAAAGTGCATTTATGGTCAGCGCATTCCCAGTAAATTAACTTTCACACAAAACATGTAGCATTAAATGTGGTTCTGTACGTAAGTTTATGAAATCCAAGAGAATTATCAGAGCATGTTTTGTTTGCATGTTCAACACAAGCACGTGTGGTTAATGTAGACTTCATTCCTCCCAAAAAGTATCTATTTGGTTCTAGATTTGAAGCTTTCGTGACTGCAAGGAATCATATTCTTAGGTTTTTTCGGTAAAGTCACGTAGGTAAAACATTTTCATTAATTTTGATGTTTTACCTACGTGACTTTACCGAAAAAACCTAAGAATATCTATTTGGTGTTTGAACATCTTAACACCTGCTTTATTGCCAGAAAGGGTAAACCCCAATCATTATTTGATACTGGCAAAAAAGGTCCCATGATATTGAATGAAATGCATTGGGTTGATGGTCGCGCACTGAACCTTTACTGTCAGTGGTAGGGCGGGTGGGAGAGTGCTGCCCTCTACTGTGTGAACCAAATGTCAATTGAAAGTATCTCAGAGGTGGCTCTGATAACCACTTCTGCGGGCCAGGTTAGTGCGGTGTATTGAAGTTACGCTCCAAAGTGAAGCAAACGCTCTCGTACTGAGTTAGGCGTGTCACTGCTATTGTGGACAGCCCGCGTTAATGTGAATTGATGTGTGTGTGCATTTGGTTTATGGGGAGCGGCATTAAAACGGTTAGCGCACTGCTCTACTAAACCCAGCTCACGACCAACACCAGTGACGATTATCTGAACTGGGCCTCCCCTAGATCAACTCAGCCTCAAATGAGTACCTGGTGCGACAAAGAGGCGGCCGGGTGTTGTGTTGGCCATTCCGGCCTTTATAGTGTTTGCTACTCGCTCACAGCACTTGCCCCAACAGTCCGTTAAGGCGCAACGGGGGGAAATCTTTGTCTTTGTCTCGGTTCGACTGCAAGTTCGCAAGACGATGACGGAGTTCTGGAAGATTCACTCCAAGGGCGCGACGGTGGAGGAGATGATGCTGGACTCGAGCGCGAGCACGCTCTCGCAGTTCGAGAAGCCCGAGATTCTCTCGCTGCTGCCCAGCATCGACGACGCCAAAGTGCTCGAACTGGGCGCTGGTATTGGGTGCGTGAACAGCAAGAGCAGAGGGGGGGGGCTCTGCTGACGCCTTGCAGTGGCGCTGCAGAATGACGATAGTAATAGGAGATGTGTGGCTGCGGTTAAGTCATCCTGAACTTCTAGAATTCACCTGATTGTTTATAAAATTGTATTCATCTTCTGTCCCCAATTTTAACCCAAAATTCGTATAGGTGTTACCAGATGTAGTGTCCATTTGGGTCTTTTGCAAGGGCTGTGCAAGCCTTCGCGATAGAGAGCGGCTCATGATGTCACAAAGCTACCTTCAGTATTCTTCCTTTATGCTGACCTGGACAGCTGCACCCCACAACCCTTCATGTTAGAGAATGGCCCACGGAAGCAGACACCACAGAGTTGCATCTAAAATCCATTCAAGTGGCCTCTGGTCCACGCAGTAGATGGGAAGTACTTTCCCACCTGCCCTGCCGCAAAGAGTATGTTTTTTTAATTATCTGGAATTCATATTAATTAACTAAAGAACTATTACCAGCACAATTCATTTATTTCCGTGCAATAGTTTTGATTTCTCATGCGACACGTTGTTTTCGCTCTGATTTCTATTTGCTACATCGCTGCAAATTATTTGCTTTGCTTTTGTTATTATGGTGACCCAGCTCACTATTGCAAATGAGACTATCCTGTTCTCCTGAGTTCTCACCTGGTTAAACTAAATTCGAAACTTAACATACACTCCGAAATAGAAGGCACGTATTATATACGGTTAATACGTCCCATAGTGTTAGGCAAGGTGGCCGCGAGACTCGAAACCACCAACCGCATGTCCGTCAGATTTGGTGCTGTTATCAGATATTGACCAATTTTCTCTTAACAGCCGCACGAGAAATGCACAGCTCAGGCAAATTTGCCGGTCAGGTGATGCCACGTGGTGAACGAGTACAAAAGGTTATCTGAGAAGTGTGTTCCCCTACAGATTAGCTACAGACACAGGAATTCCATACTCTTAGTTTTTTCGGTAAAGTCACGTAGGTAAAAAAATTGAAATTAAAATTAATAAAAATAAAAGAAAAAAAAATCACGACGCTTCGGAGGCAACATAAGTCTCCGTCGTCGTGATTTTTTATTATTTTATTTTTTATTAATTTTAATTTTAATTTTTTTACCTACGTGACTTTACCGAAAAAATAAGAGTATGAATCCTTGCAGTCATGAAAGCTTCAAAAACAGGAATTCCACCCTGCGCTAGATGCGCAAAAAAGGAACGGTGGATTAAGTTGCTCTGATATCGCCAAAGTGCAGGCTTTCTGCACTCTAGGACAGTATGAGAACCCCAAATATGTGACACGGAACTTCTGCGTTATACATTCACCGGCCTGCTGAAATCCCCTTACCACCTCGACTCCACATTAACACCTCCCCCAAGCTCTTTAACCTTCAACTCTCAGGCTCTCATGTCCACTGCAATGATTTGAAGAGTTGTAAAGAGAGGCACTCAGAGAGATTATAAAGCCAAAGGTCAAGCATTGCTACATTTCTGTGGAGCGGTGGCATAGCGGCTAGGGAACTGGATGATGATTAAAGTGATCTGGATTCAAATTCCTGATCCGGCACCGACCGGTCGCAATTGGCATCTGTCGCGGGGCTGTAACCCCTCTAGGGATGCATTTTATAAGTACTGTACTTGGTACGGTGTTCAATCAAGGGCACTGGGAAGACAAGTGGCCATGCATGTTTCCAGCTGACCTAATAGCCCACTTGTGCACTGCGTCTGTCCCAAAATGCACTTGCTAACGTAATTTTCCACAACAGCTTATCCAGCTAGGATCTTTAAACGTTTGTGCATGCAAGCAAGATATGTTTGGATGGCATTAATACATTAATGCTATGTTGAGCATATGTGTGCGCACTTAATATGTAAAGGAACGCGTGTGAAATATTGCAAAGCAAAAGGTAAGTTGCACAGGAGCGTATCTTCACCATCACGCTCTCGATCCACGAATGAGAAATCGCGAAGTATATTTCACCACAAGCGTCCGATGTTGTTCCACGTCTCTCTTCGTGTCCTAGTCGTTTCACTGGACACCTGGCCAAGCAGGCGAGTCACGTGACAGCGGTGGACTTCATGCAGACATTTCTGGACAAAAACCGAGAGCTGAACAGAGACCATGGGAACATCAAATTCCTGCAGGCAGACGTCACGCAGCTGCAGTTCCCAGAAAACAGGTCCGAAATGGTTTATACAAATCACCGATGCTAACTTTGCACTTTTGAAAACTCACGTCTTTAGAACTGCTTCGTGCGTTTAGATTTTGTTGTCTTTTTCACCGCACCTCCGACTAGCACGGTTGGCTACGCGCGATGCGAAATAAGTTCAACATATATAGATACGTTTTAAGAGTACATTATATTGTTCTGTAGCCAGAAAGAAATGTGGGTAGAAGCAGGAAATAAATGATGATTTAAGACCGGAATTATAAAGTAAAACAAATAAGCGTCTTCTTTTTTTTTTACATATTTTGCCTTCAAAAAATTTTTATGACATTTTTGTGAATACAGAAGGCAGCAGACGATATTTCAGTAATTACAAACAACTGCGACACACACACACGTCAATCGTAACGAATGACAGCAAACAAAACGAATGTCAAAACTTCTCTCAAACGCCCGATGATGTTTGCGCAAAAGATTAATTTCTGGCACGAAGCATTAACACATTCGAGACGGCCTCTATTTCGGACTTTGCGCAATGCATATATATCCAGTACTGTATAGCAAACGTCAATAATGTCGCCGATGGCAACGCACGTGCACATTTGTGTACATTTCCAGGACATTCTGTACAAGCCACACACCACCCCACCGCGGGCGTTAACTTCCCGGTCACGGCCGGCCAGTAAAGTATGCTTAGGACCGGGACGCATTACGAGACCGACGTAACAAACAAAAAAAAAGTCGCAGCCAAAATTACAATATACATTTTGGTTACGTGGCACCGTGCGTGTGGTTGTTTGCATAGCGGGGAGGGGGGTTGTTGGTCAGAAGTCACGTTTAAAACCGCACGTACGGCAGGTAACAACGCGCCCTCGGTGAGACAAAGTGTAAATGTGAAGGCCACGTGTCTTTTTTTTGTTTCCATTGGTACACAATTGCAACAGACAGTCGTAGATAATGGCCGAATTGGGTTTCTGGTGGGTCAACATTTCAAACTGCTGACACGGCACGAGTGAGGCTCCGTGACAAAAAATTATTTGTTTTAAATAACTTAAACAATATTATTTTTTTATATCAGATATACAATTGGCAGTTAGAAAGTTCTAAAAACATGATATGCAAAAGTACCAACAAATTAAATTTCAGGCTCCATATCTAATTATATTATAAATTTAACAATTTGCCCGTTAACAACTCGGTCCATGTATTATGAACTTAAAAATCTATATTAATCTATGAATCATTAAATTTCCGCTAATTTTTTTCTAACTACATTTTAAAAAAGGAACTACGACAGGAGATGAAAACACATGTGCAAGTGGGCACACTTTATACATCATCGTCAAAATTCCCTGACATCTTATACATGTACACATAAAAGCATAAGACTTTGAAGGCAATTGTTGAAAAAATACGTGTATTGAATTTTTATCCTATTGAGTAAATGGTCTTTATATTCTTGGTTCTTTCGGTAAAGTCACGTGACTTTACCGAAAGAACCAAGAATATGAATCCCTGCAGTCACGAAAGCTTTAAATCAAAATTTAAATGGTCTTATCAAGAGGAAATTCTACAGCCAGTCCTTTGAAATCAGGAGTATCAAACGCAACTGTTGGATGATCCGGCCGTGAAGACCTCACCACCGTGATGCTTGTTCTTCACGCAGCTTCGATGTGGTTTTCTCAAACTGGCTGTTCATGTACCTAACGGATGAGGAGTTGCTACAGCTGGTGAACAGCATGCTGCGTTGGTTGCGCCCTGGAGGTCATCTTTTCTTTCGCGAGTCCTGCTTTCACCAGTCTGGTATGGGTATTATTTTAAAAAAATATACAACTATTTGTTTTATTTTACTAGGTGAGGCCCACTAAGCTATATAGCTCTTTTTCAGAAGCAACCTGGCATTCACAAATGATAATTCAACGAAGTGGCTTATCATGTGGAAATGTATCGCAAGCCAAATACTCTTAAACGCATGTTTCTAAATGTGGAAGGAAAACCCGGAGGACCTGGAGAAAAGTCCACGCAACCGTGGGGAGAGAGACATGCAAACTCAAAATATACAGCCGTAGGGTTGGGATCAAATCCACGATTCCCTGTATACCAGGCAAGGTAGTTAACATCTTGCTGCCATATGCACGATGGTGACCCACAAGCAAGCTCGGAGGCTCCCAGGGCCTCTCAGGTCACGATGCATGAAATACAAATGTTCCATGTGGACTTACTACCTGGCTTGTTTTGTAAATGGTTTGCTCATATCCAGTTGACGTGTGGATTTCTAATTTGTAACATACTATTCTCTCCGTGTCTGTATGAAAATACAGTACATATGTCTGTTATGGAAATAGCGATAAGTGAATTACTGATTCTTTTTTTTTTAATAAAAATATACCGTAAATGCATTAGGTCAATAAAATTGATGTTTTATATTGTAAAATACATTTGCGTAGTACATCTAGATATTACAATTATGTAAGCTTAAACATTAGCAATATTAAGACTCATGTTACTTAGAATGTTATTGATGCAAAATAAAGTTTAAAATTTTCCAGGGTAAAGTTATTATGGAATATAACAAAAAATGTGAAAATCACAAAACTTAACGTAAGCCCCATTAGGGATACTATAGCTTCTAAATGTTCTTACACAGCAGTTGTTTTTCAATACATAGGTAACCTCGTTTCATCGCCATGTCTAATGTGCTTGCGTGTTCATACAATTGTCACTGAAGAATTCATAACTGTTATGGTTTGTGCCTGCAGGTGATTCAAAACGAACCTTCAATCCCACGATTTACAGGAAACCTGCTCAATACAATCACATCATGCAAGCTGGCTTCCAGCAGGCAAATGGGAACGAAAAGAGCTTTGGCTTTGAGTTGGTTATTTCCAAATCTGTGCAGACATACATCAAGGTGAGTTGATTATGGAAGTAAATTTGTAATGTATCCAATATACAATGAATAATTCAAAGAAATGCAGCACGATAAAATTTGATAACGATATGTAAAAAAAAGACCTTGCCTTTTTGCTAAATGAAAAAAAGATTACCAGAATTTTTGTTGAAAAAAACTTTGGAAATAATAGTAGCACGTAGAGTTTGAAAAGATCAACACGACCTCATGAATGCATGACAATGCTTGCTCGCCCCCCCACCCACCCTCGTGTGCAGCTGAAGAAGAATCAGAACCAAGTGTGTTGGCTGCTGGAAAAGGTCTCACGGGAAAATGCGGGCCACCAGGGTTACGCCACCTTCCAGCAGTTCCTGGATGGGAAGCAGTATTCCCGGCAAGGCATCCTCCGCTACGAGAAGATCTTTGGTGAAGGCTACGTGAGCACTGGAGGACCTGATACCACCAAGGTGTGCATTTCAGACATTTCATACAATCTTCTTCTCCTTTAATAAGAAAGCAAAGCAACAGGCTACAATTGCATGTTTTATGTTGTAAGCGAGTGGAGTCCGCTTGTTCCAGCATTAAATGACAAAAAAGCAACCAAGTTTTTAAAACAATATTACAGTACTCAAGTTTGTGCTTTTCTGTTTCAGGAGTTTGTATCACTGTTGGATTTACAAGCGGGACAGAAAGTGCTGGATGTTGGGTGTGGGATTGGAGGTGGTAACTTCTACATGGCCAAGGTACCTTGACTACACTTGTGGCTGCCTTCCTATTTCTCTCTTGATCATATTGTTTGTACCGTTATTATTTATTCTGCTTGTTTGCCCAGGTAAACCTCACTGTGTCCCATGCTCTTTTCAGACGGATCTGGTAGTATTGATTTGCCATTTGTGTTGCGTGAACTGAATTGAAAAAAAAGTGCCAGACAATTTAATTGCAAACCCTTACACAAACATTTTACTATTATTACATATCGTACTCTTGCTTTTATTGATATTTACATATACTTTCATTCACATATACTATCTAAACATTCACGAATTCTTCAATCAATATTTGGAGCAATGTGTTTTGCTTATTTTAAAACCAACACTCACCATCGCATCTCTTAATACAACTGTAGTGAGTTCAACTGAGTCGCAAACGTACTCTTTGGAGGCAACACATTTATTAACACCAACACACGGGGTAGTTACCCCTTAACAGAATAACAACTAATGGTGGTGACCACCAGGCTAACTACGCTAATCACACCGTAACTAGCTACAACGGACCCTAGCTTGGGTCCCGGTCCACGTGTTGGAGACTCTGTAGGACGTAGAACGTAGACGAAGGTTTCTTCAGGATGAGCAACAGCACCACTCCCTCTGGGGGACCCGGCTTATATCCTCTGCGGCGTGGCTGGCTCCGCCCCGGGCCACGACCACCTTCCAGAATCCTCGAGCAGGATCTCGACCCTGACCACGTGACCACCCCTAGCCCCCACATGAGGCTCTTTGTAGACTTAACTGGTCACGTGTCCTCTGGGGTCAACCAGAGTGCCACGGCCTTTAGTAACCTCGTTCCTATGGCTGGCACTTCCACACCCTATCCTGTAGGCCTGGCACTGCATGCCAAGCATGGTGCCATCCAGCGCTATCGATCAGCGCTCACCGAGCCCCTCTAGGGCCGGTACTGCAACCACATCCTCGTGGTGTCCGCGATGTCGCTACACCGCACGCCGTGCCTCTCTCGGGCCGGCATTACCCAGTGACATCCCGCGATGTCACTACACAAGTTATAAAGGACTGACCACCTTCTGCCACAGGCCTTCAAGGTGGACGTGCTTGGAATGGACCTGTCCTCTAACATGGTAGAAATTGCCATGGAGAGAGCCACAGAAGACAGCACATTACTGGTACGTCGCATTCATGACAATTCTGGCCAACACAGAATGGCTCATTGTACAACACAAGTTAATGGATTTGCATTTACTGTACTGAAAATTGTAAAATTTTGAAAAATGTGATTTCTTAAAATCAAAGTACTTAATTAAATGTAGCCTTTAAAGTTTTGTGTAAAGGTTAACAGTGCTTGGTCTCGCTAGGCCTGGAGTTGTCTCTTTGTCATCGTGTGCATTTAAATGCCCTTCATGTCTGCTTCTAGGTGCAGTTTGAAATCAGTGACGCGACCAAGCGGGAGTTTCCGGAGGAATCGTTTGACGTGGTGTATAGCCGCGACACCATCTTGCACATTGCAGACAAGTTTGCCCTCTTTAAAAGGTTTTATGTAAGAGCACATTTTGAAAAATCCTCTTTCACGCTCTGTAATTTATTTTTCTTATTAAAAGCATTGTTAAAAATAAAATATATTTCACTTATATATATGAAATCCTTATTTTTACTGCTCAACGCAAAATGTATTGAAAAGATAACGTTAAGTCTGTATTGAAAAGATAACGTTAAGTCATATTCTGTTGATCGTTTTTCTCCCCTTATACCAGAGGTGGTTAAAACCTGGGGGAAAGTTGCTGATCACTGACTACTGTTGTGGAGAAAAACCCTGGACATCGAAGTTTGAGGATTATGTCAAACAAAGGGGCTACATCCTGTACTCTGTGTCCAAATATGGCAAGGTAAGCAACGAATAATATATCATAATTTCACAATGGGAAGGGTAAAATACAAGCTTAGCTGGACTTAAAATGTGCTCTTATCTCCTTGCACACCTTTTGCTGACATGTGGGACCTTACACAAATTCAACTTCTGCATATATGCGACAGCCAATTGCAACACCGGGCCATCTCCAAGCTTTGCATATGAAAACGAAATAACTAATGCTTTTGTGAAATGTCACTATCGTCTGAGATCAAAACGCGACTGTAAAAACTTCCCTAAAGAAAACAAACTGTATGGTGTTTCCTAGTTTTTGGAAGAAGCAGGTTTCCAGAATGTTCGAGCTGAGGACAGGACGGATCAATTTGTGGACATTCTTAACAAGGAGCTGGAACGGACCAAGAGCATTCAGGATGAGTTTATCAAGGTGAGACGCAGAAAAGGCCCACATTACAAACTTACACACCATTTTTAGTTTATCCTGCTGATACTAAGCCCATTATCTGTCACAACCTGTGGGAATTCAAATCGGCAGCACATGTAGTTTTTACATCACGATTGCAAAATTCCAATTTTACAAAGTAGCGGAAAATGGGGGAATTTGCCCACGTTACACCACATACTTGTGGAATATGGGAAGCAAATTAGCACAAGATATGTCAAGCAGAAAGCCTGCGCACGCATGCGTGAAGACATGAGGACATGCATAATATCACTAAAACGTAGATGTGTAACATTCACAATCAGTGTATTTAAGAACTGTGGTTCACTCCAAATTGCCTGTCACACCAGACATTGTTTACGATTAAGATTCAGTGTAAATGCCAAAGGCTCTAAAGCCAAAATAAAGCAATGTATAAGAGTGGCAGGATAAATTACTCAAGCTGTCCTGTCTGACTCTCTTATTTCTTACTCTAATGATAACAATTAGGCATGTATCAGTCAATCAATAAAAATCGATTATACTCACACGTGTAAAAAGCAAGTACGTGTTTGACTTGAAACTTTCGTGACTGCAGGAATTCATACTCTTTGGGTCTTTCGGTAAAGTCACATAGATAGAAAAATGCAAAAAAAATCACGACGTTTCGATCGCAACACAAGCAATCGTCTTCAGGTGAAAAATACAGCAGAAAAACTATATTTCTCCTCCCTCAGCAGTTCTCCTGTTGTAGTTTTTCACCTGAAGACGATCGCTTGTGTTGCGATCGAAACGTCGTGATTAAAAAAAAAAATTCTATCTACGTGACTTTACCGAGAGACCCAGAGAGTAACCAAGAACATGTTTTAAACAAAGCACATGCAAATTATACTTGAGAAGAATGAAACAAACGAGAACAATGCAGAACACATGAAAGAGACAATATATATAAAAAAAATAACAAATTAGAAACAATAAAATGCCCCTGAATTATAACAATTCATGGAATTGGAGTGTGGGCTGGCGTGGTGGACAGTTGGTTCAACAATATGCCTCGTAAGTGTTCCAAAAGCAGTATAGGTTTACGTGAAATTGCACACTTGCGTTTTTTTTTTACACAATACAGAATTCTACGTATAACACAATGCGTTGAACACTAGGAATTCTCTGAAGACGACTACTCGTACATCGTGGACGGCTGGAGCAAGAAGCTGGAGCGCTGCGAAGCGGGAGATCAGAAGTGGGGCTTGTTCTATGCCGAGAGACCCATCAACGCCAGTAATGGTGTCTGAGACAACAAATATCGAATGTTATACTCACACCGCAGTCATTCATGCACACATGCGGTCAATGTGTTTTGCTTAACACGGCCAAACATCATGACGTTTTAACCTGTGGAGTATGACCAGTGTGATGATGTTCTCCGTTCAAATGAGCTCCAAGACAACTGCTATATATATTTAGAGCTATTCTATTTACCTAGAATACATTCACAAATCACGTGAGAACTAGTCAATATCTTAAACGTGTTCATAAAAAAAAATAAGGAGCTCCAAATTTACACTCAATACTTAAGTGTAATATTTTGCCCATCAATCTGTCATTGAAATAACGATTATTATCTTAATACGATTAACTGAATTTAGAAGTACAGTGCAGATTTAGGCATTACAAATAAGTGTGTATTTTATGCGATTTTAAAACATGTGATTTCCCCTTCCCCATTTAAGCAATAAAACACTACATGACCAGTAACGTATGTTCATTATCATTTGCATTAGCAGAGCACAGTACCGAACAAATGTACTGCAATGTTATTGTCATGCTTTCTGTTTCTCAAAACTATTATACATATACAATTTACGTGATGTTTATAAGAAAATGACAATTACATTACACAGCTGTCGGTTAGAAATCAAAGAGAATACTGGAGACCGGGTACATGTGAAATGACGCACAAACGTTGCCAAACAAGTCTAATTTGTTAGTGTTGTCTCACTCCTATGTTTGACAAAGTGTAATAAAATACATTACAGCACTGCTACTTCTATATAGCGGCTGAATGGCTCTGTAATAATGTACTACTATATGCCCTAGCAAAGAGTGGTCAGATACGTTGCAAGTCTAAAAACCCCTCTGTAGAATGTATTATGTTGATAAGTTATGGCAAAGCGGCAAAATCGGTACAGAAATATCAGAAATATTTATGAAAGAGCTAAGGATGGCAAAAATGTGCACATTAATGTCAACATTAATTTGTTTAAATAAGCTCCACAAACGTACATGAAATTACCTTTATAATACACCTCGGATGTACTGTATATAGCATGTAAATGTAACTGCAATGCACGCTGCTTTGCAGAACAGTGGTGCGTGCACCTTGGGGAAAGGAAGCAGAGATGGGCAAAGGGTAAAAGGTCTCGAGTCTGGACATGAGCAGGAAGTCAGTAGCACGGATGGCTGGAGGGCAGAGGTCGCAAACGGGTTTTGATTCCTTACCCGTACCCGGCCGCACCAGGGTGGCAAACGGGTACCCGTACCCGGCCGGGTACGGGTAGCCGGGTATCGGGTAGGGTACGGGTATCGGGTACCCGGTTGCGACCTCTGCTGGAGGGAGGTCCAGACTAAGGGGGCAGTAGAGAACATATTGAATGTGAACTTCTAGAGAACGGCCTTTGTTGGTCTGTGGTCATCTTATTGTGCAATGATGCATATAGAGTAATCCCCACCATGGAAATGTGCAATTTCCACGACTGTTTCAGGCCCAAAAATAAAGATAACTCAGGTTATCTTTATCAGGTTTGAGCATTGAACCACAACTAGTTGGCCTGTGGCTGCATCTGCAGCTCTAAATCTATATTGCCTGCTGCAGTATAATTCTAAACTTCAATCACCGTAACTCAACAAGGACGTTCACTCTCTTGAGGGCCCGACCACTCTTCATCTTTAGTATTCGCCTCCTCTTACTTTTAAGGCCCCAACTCCACTCTAATCAGGCCCCAACCTTTCCTCCCTGACGCGGCTGCAAGGCGCCTTTCCCTTTTAGGCCCCGCCTCTTTCATTTAAGCCCCGCCTCTTTATGCTTAAGCCCTGCCCCTTCACGCAGACCCGGGGGTTTGGGCTGCTTTGGGGCCGTCCATAAATGACGTCACGCACATAGGGGGGAGGGGGGGGTCAGACATTTGTGACGGTGTGTGATGAGGGGGGGAGGTGAGAAATGTGACGTCACATCAAAATACGTCACTTTAAATAAATATATAATTGTTATAACAACACTAATTGTTATAACAACACTCCTACAACATCAGAGTGCAGCGCCACATTAAATACGCACTACAATGACAATAGTTTAAAGCGATTTGAAGCATGTTTTATTTTCAAAATGTAAATATGGTTTGAGGGGGGGGGGGGGCAGAGCTTTGTGACGTCAATCCCTGTCCTTCCCCTCTAAAGGACACTCTCTTTGTTTTCCAATCGATCTCGTTCAAACCTTATTCCTCCAAACCCTTTAAAAGTCTGCCTCCCGACTAATCAGCATGAAGGCATATTTCTACTAATCGGAGACCTTTGTTTATTTTCAAATTAGCCGTTAGACTGAATATTGGCTTGGGGTAAAATTTTCGGTCATTACAACAACCAAAATGCTTCTGAATACAGCGGCAATATAATATTTAAAAAACACGATTTTGTTCAACCTATACTCCGGGGGAACAAGAGTGCGACACACATCTGCCACTTCAAACTCACGGCCACGTGTGTACAGGGTAGCAACGCAAGGCTCCTGGACAAACTCATAGCAATAACCTCTCATCTCGGTGCAGGAACTGTGCTGTTCGGGTTTTTTGATAACGAAACGGAACAACACTGTAGGGTAAAAGCCACAAGCCACGGTGCACATTGGTTAACTACACCAACAACTTAAACAAATTCTTGTGGACACGTGTATATGCTGTGTGGTTGTCTGCCAAAGTAGAGATCTTTAACATTAGAGTTTAAATGCCCTTAAAGCCACTGCGACTGCTTCCCCGTCATTTTGTTTACAATACCGACTACTGCTGTGGTTGGTGCGTTCGACGTGACCTTCAAGTATTAATTCTAGATTTGAAGCGTTCGTGACTGCAATGATTCATATTCTTAGGTTTTTTCGGTAAAGTCACGTAGGTAAAACATTAAAATTAATAAAAGTAAAATAAATAAAAATCACGACGTTTCGGAGGCAACACAAGCTTCCACCTGAAGACGGAAGCTTGTGTTGCCTCCGAAACGTCGTAATTTTTATTTTTTTAATTTTACTTTTATTAATTTTAATGTTTTACCTACGTGACTTTACCGAAAAAAACCTAAGAATATGGAACCTTCAAGTATTCTTTTGTCCCATTAATGAGCTCTTCAAGCCCGTGTTTGTCTGCCACGGACACGCACATCGGGTACCTATTTACTTACAATGAGCCCTCAAGAGTCTGAGAATTGTCACTCGAACACAAACACCACGTTGCAAAGCGCCTCCCCATCCAGACACTCACACGTCCGATGAGCACAGGTGGCCACGTACGGCGCGAAAGAAGTTAAACATACATTTTTATTTAAAGCTTTCGTGACTGCAGGGATTCATATTCTTGGTTCTTTAGGTAAAGTCAAGTAGAAGAGAAATAAAAAATAAAACAATAACATTCTCACGACGTTTCGACTGCAACACAAGCAATCGTCATCAGGTGTTTTATATTTGCATTATTTTATTATTTCCCTTCTACGTGACTTTACCGAAAGAACCAAAAATAAGTTAAACATACAAATGTAAATTTCGGTTTAAAGCTTTCGTGACTGCAGGGATTCATATTCTTGGTTCTTTTGGTAAAGTCACGTAGAAGGGGAAAATGAATAAATAAAATCGCGTTTCGATTGCAACACAAGCAATCATCATCAGGTGTGAAACCCACAGCAAGAACATTTTCTTGCTGTGAAAAACCACAATTTTTATTTTATTATTTTTATTGTATTATTTTATTTCACTTCTACGTGACTTTATCGAAAGAACCAAGAATATGAACACACACATGTACTACACTATACAGTACTCTACACTACATTTTGTTTCAAACGTTGCTGTCTGCTTACCTTGACGCACGCTATGATAAACTAAGAATGCGTTTCACCCACTTGTGTGTGTTTCACTGCAAGCTCCTTGACACGTGCTTGCAGATGTAACCATGGTGATTACTGCATTTTATTGAATAATTCACCGTTTTTTTCAGAGATATTTTTTTCTTGTAGATTTTTTCACACGTAAATCAATCATTCATTAACGATACACGCACACTCCTGTAGATCCCAAGGCACAATATACGTGACCGCGGAGCATGGGACATGTAACAACAGCATGTGCACAGCGATCCACTGCTGGATGAGTAGACGCTCTCCTCTGCCCGCACGCCGTGCTGGTTGTGGGCGTTATTTCACCATGACGGCTGGTGACGATGGGTTTTGCTGCACTGCCCTCTGCTGCCCACCACGTAAATAGAATGAGATACTGTATTTATAATTTAAAACCCCCACTCGTGTAAGGTTTGTACGACCGGAGGTTTAAATTAAGTCCACGCCGTGTACGCGTAGAAACCGTCGCCACGGCAACGTCCCTAGCGGTGTCACGTGGCGCTTATAGACTTTGGACCAATCACAAAACGTCGCCGTCGTCACGTGATACCAGGCCGATCCAATCGATGGCGCCGCGTCTGATGTGGGCGGGGCGTGAGGTGTGACAAGTGGGGAGCGGTGGGGCAGCGGTTAGCGCTACGAACCCGGCGACCCAGGTTCGATTCCCGCTCACGGCCACTAACACACCGTTGACGATTATCCGAACCGGTCCCGGGCCTTCCCCTAGATCGGCTCGGCCTCAAACGAGTACTTGGTGCGGTGTGCAGTGAACATCGCTACTGGGGGAGACAAAGGCGGCCGGGCGTGGTGTTAGCCACCCAACCCCCTCGTGTGCCGTTGCCGCCCTTAATCGGTGCAACTCGCTAACAGCAACCTGCCCCCGACAGTCTGTTACAGGCTCCACGGAGGATGCCTTCTTTGTTCGTCTTTGATAACTCCGTTGCCATGGACACGTAGGCAGGGGCGCGTTTGGCGTTTTAAAAAAGAAAAAAGTTCGACTGCAAAACGCGTTCCGTAGTTAGGTGAGCACGTGACCTCGGGAGGGAGGGAGGGGGGTGGAGGGTTGCGTTGCCGTGGAAACGTAAACAGTCTACGGCGTCCATTGCCACGTGAGTTGGAATGAAATCCCCTTCTTAAATGTGTAACGCCGCGTTTTTTAAAAAACGACGCATTGAATAGCGGTGATAAAATGTGGCAACATATAATGTACTATTGATTGTGACAGCGTGTGTGTGTCGACTCAGCCTTAAATTAATATCTGGTGGGGTGTGTAAACTTCGTCATTGGCCACCCACCCCCTCGTGTGCCCTGCCGGCCTTCATAGGTGCTCACCAACAACACTTGCCCCAATAATATGTTAATGGTTATACGGGGGATCTTTGTCTTTGTGTGTGAAGGAGGAGGAGGGGGGGGGAGTCTGGGATGGAGGCTGGCATGATTGCGGGTGGCGCAATGGAGGGGGTGTGTGCCCGCCGCACGGAATCCTCGGATGTGCACCACCTGGAGTCGCTCGTCTCACCAGCCACCGAGCACCTCTTTGGCCGTGTCGTCCCCGTCAGCCTCATGTGCGTCGCTTGAAGCCGCCACCAGCTCAACACAACGCCTCCTCCCTCCCTCCGGCGAAATGGGCAGAGGCCACAGCAAACCACACGGCTTGTTTTGATGCCGGCAAAAACTACGCGCGAGATCCCAAATAGAGTGGTTTTTTTACGGATTAGATCGCGTAAATATAGATGTGTCGTTAAACCGGCCAACACCTAACACAGCCACTTAGTAAGGTTTGTCACGTAAACAAAACATGCCAATTTGTTGCTATTTCAGCACACCGGTTGTGTGTTGGAGAGTGAACCCAGAACATTTACCATTCGAGTACGATGTTTCGCCGGTAATTACAACCAGCCTCATCAGGCGATAGCCAGATGCGCAAGATGTTTGCCGAGTTAAATAACTGGCATATGAATGTTCTGTTGGTTTTGTGGTTTCTGGAATTGCTAGGGATAACAATGCTCATATTTCAAACGAATGTTTGTAAAGAGTTTTTGTTCTTTCTCCGATTTGCTTATATTTATTACCCTAGATCAGGGGTCGGCAACCTACGGCTCCGGAGCCGCATGCGGCTCTTTACGGGCCGCTTCTTGACAATATGTACGTATGTACAGTATGTACTCAGATGCATTGCGGCTCTTGAAATACTGAATTTTGTACCGAATTGGAAAGAAATGGCTCTTCTTGTTATTTTGGTTGCCGACCCCTGCCCTAGATACTGTTGTTTTTACCTGTTATTACATGTATTTCTTTGTAGCCCAGGTCTCTATTATTAAACAGACTTTTAAGATGCACTTGCCTGGTTATAAATAGGATGTATTCCCTATGTAAGTAGCATTTTTGATCCAGCTGCCACCAGACTGAGTTATGGGCAAGCCCTTGTAATTTTAGATGTGCTTACAATTGTTATGCCACATTCCAACAGCCAACATAACTAAATCTTGCAAATATTTCCTTGACTATCTATTTGAACTAATCATTACATTGTATCATATTTACATAGGTAACAATTTCAGTTGGTTAAGCATACGCAATAAGGGACATATCTTTAAAGTTGAGATCAAGTTAATCTTTACAACACAATGGACATCTTTTTTCAAGGGTTACCTACAATATAATGTCTAACTTGTATTGCTTCAATGTCCTCTTTCTACGTGTTGTTTTTGCAAATGTAAAAATAATTAGGTCTGACTTAATATTTTTTTTTTCACATATACTGTATATATTAACAGCGAGAAGGCAAACCTTGCAGTGACCTTGTGCAATGATACGAATGAAATCATTGCACACGCTGCCTTTCTGGATTACCCCAACACGGCGTGTGTGGATCAAGCAGAGTGGCCGTCGTGGATGTGCACACACTATGACAGCGGCAAGTGCACTGTACGTATATTAGTGATTCGCTCACCTTTCCTATACTTTGCACTCCTATTGTGTTTTTTGTTGTTTTGTTTTTTGGAGCTTTCTGGCCCGCTGCTACTGGACATCTGTGAAGAAGAGCTTTGCAGCTCATCGGATTCCTCCAGTAGACATAAAGATTCTGATTCTGATGTTCCAACCATGCATTGTTTGCATATGATTGGAGTGACCCCATAATTGGTCGCTGTAAATATGTTGAATTTACCAGTGGTTAAATGCACATTTATTTGAAAATATACATATTTTGCATTGACCAATCCACTCCTGGATTAATAGTTTTGGAATTTGTATGCACTGGATATTTTTGCTATTGATGTTGCTAATTAATAAAAAAATAATTCGTGTGTTTACAGCCTTTGAATACACTCTTCATGCATTATTTTGTGGCCAAGGCTGATGTGGAAGCTGACTGTGCAAAACAAATAATCAGGTACCAACTCACAATCAAACATTTATGGACAAGATCAATATTTGGTTAATATTTATGAAGTTATATTGTTGATTTATCACTTTCATGTTTCACGCAGAACGGTGTTCAATGCTGTGCCAGATCTCCACTTTGTGTTTTTACTTCTGAAGAAGAATGCATCACCAGGTGGGTAATCAGTTTGTACATGCAGCTCCTATATTTGCTATTTAAGTGTGCGTTCTTAGCTCAGAATATTTGTGTTTTCCTTTAGGTGCTGTACTGGAGAACATATTCACCAGAATGAAGATGCATGGACATGTGTCGGACCCTGCAGGGTCGCTTTATGTGTGCCACCGCCACAATCACTTCCCCATCCTCCACATTCGGCAGGCAAGGCAGGTAGCACCCATTAATTAGGATAGGAGAAATAATAAGTAATTGCATCATACGTCAATTATGCAAGTACAAGATATGGTAGAAAAATGTATATATATACAAATACACTGCGGGGAAGGAGGGTGTTTGACATGGCATTGTACTCATGTGATCTGATCCAAAACTCATAACATCAGTTATGAAAGCCTTCGTGTTAAAAACACTCTGAAACCTTTTTTTACTATCGTGGTTATTAACTTGAATACGTCCATTTCAATGTAAGAGCATTAGATAAAAAGTGGGGCTTCAGATAGATTGGTTTTACTTTTTAAGACCACGTTCTCATCTATTTGGATGAACCGACATATGCAAACAATGTACAAATAATATTGCCAGATTAACAAAATATACCATCAGTATCTAGATTGATAATATTTCTTGAGAACTGCTTTTTTGTGTTTCTTTTGTTGTCCTTCCCTGCACCTCTGATTAGTAGTATAAATACAATTTCACACAATCGCATAATCCTTCTCCTTTCTTTGAAGAAACTTTATATGCAATCACAGATTAACTGTTTTCTTTGGACGATATGTGCAGGGAGGAAGACCACGATGACCTCCTTCCCATATTCAGCAAGCAGAGCCTGCAACTGCGTAACACATATGGGGAGTTCTTCTTGGTTGAACTCATTGAGGCACAAGATCAAAACAGTCACACAGCCGTAGCTGAGGTACCTCTATATACGCATCATTTTACTTCACCATGTGGCCATTGCGTGGTTCACTCTGCCATTAAATTTCTGATTTTTGTTGGTAGGGGGGAAGTGGTGGTGCATTGGTTAACACAATGCACTATGAACCTGGAGACCCGAGTTTGATTTCTCAGCCACATAACAGAAGTGACAAGTCATAGGTTGAATCGGTCCTTCCCCCCTCCCACCCCCTCCCCAACCCCCACTTCAACCTGCACTGACCAGCGTGGTGAAGTATGGTTAAACACATCTGACGTCTAACACAATGCGGGGACACCTGCATCCAAAAGCGGTTTGATAATGGGATGAAATTATATTCAAGTCTGCAAATTTGTTTGGGCACATTTAAATAATATGACCTATATAATATGGTACTTTTTGTCTCAGAAGAAGTGATCAGAACTTTGGAAGTAATATTTTTTGGATGGTGGAATATGCTCACTATGTTTATGACCTCTGTTAAATATGAGCAAGGTATAGCATTACTGTAATATGGAAAGCAAGAATATCTATTGGTTAAAGTTAATTATTGTAAAACACAAATTGTCATTTAAAGTGTAATAATTTCAAAAATTTGCTTGTGACATTTTTCCTGCGTTTGCCAGGTGGATGGCGTTGGAGTCGGCTTCATGAGTGTACACAGTGAAGTGAACATCGCACTTCTAAATGATTGCTTTGAGCTGATCCCATTCCATGGACTCTGCAAAGCTCACCCAGATGATATAACAGAGCCAAATTCAGAAACAAGCAAGCAGTATGAATCAGGTACAAAGCAACAATGTACTGATTATTATTTTAGATTACAGTTGTGAATATCTGCATCACGTATTTATCTTCAATATCAGTCAAACTTAGTTTGTTTTGAGTAATTCATGTTTGACCGTGATGTAGATGCCTGTTCTATGTCCGTGCTAACTTGAACTGTACAGATGCTGAACAGCCCGAAAGAAACGAGACAGATCTCAGGCCTGACTCTGTAACTTCACACTTTTCCCTGCCGTCTCAGCAGCCTCAGATATCCCAGCCACCGGAGGTAACAAATTTGACAATTAAAACCATGAGCACTTCTACGAGCTGTGGGAGAAAAAAATGTTGCCATGAGTTTTTTAAACGCATATATATTGATGGTGTAACTGCCATTGTACCTTTATTGGTTCATAAGTGAGATGCATTGTGCACAGGTTAGCGACAAGGAGAATCAAGCAGACTCGCAGGCGGTTGAGTCAGGCGGGTCTTTGGCGAGTGAAGGGGAGGCTGATAGCAGCGCTGACAATGCCGTGAGTGAAAGAGACACACATTTTTCTGTAGGCTGTTATTTCAGAGGTTAAACTGGAATGATTATGGGTGTTGTCAGGTACCCCCTGGCCGTTTGCAGTTGTCCAATTTTAATTAATATTACAGAAAAAGGCCAGAGAAAGGTCGACAGGCTAAGTGATTTCAATACAAATTAGGCAAATAAAATAGACTAAAGGGGTGCCTCACACCATCATTCTGTACACATTTAGACTCATGCATAATACGTAAAATATTACACAATTGTATGATCATTAAATTGTTTTATGTATGCTGTACAACATTTCGTAGGGCACTCGGTCTCAGCAAGTGGAGTCTTTGGTGGACATTGGCAGCAAGACTATGATCCTGCAGCCACCGTCCAAAGCAGATGTGATTGTTTCTGAGGCTCCGGCTTTCAGGCCAGTCTACATGGGTGCTAGTAATGCATTTTGCATCCAACTCTTTTGCATTGATGAGAAGTATGAAATGAGGTAAGTTACACGCAGATTTGTTCACGCATTATTTTGTACGCATCATCCGTACTGGTCAATCATACATTTAACGTGAGTATATCATATTTAAATGATGTCCACAAAGCTTACTTTGCACTCGACTGATTACATTTTTGTTTCGATCATTTCAGGTCCCAAGATTTTCTGCCGTATGTGTTTAATATCTTTCCGGTATGTGACAGTTCAACAAGTACAGTACATGAGTACAGCCGGCAGAGGGCATTAACGCACCTTATCACAAATAAGACCACACGAACAAGCCGGTTAAGTTCTAGATTTGAAGCTTTCGTGACTGCAAGGAATCATATTCTTAGGTTTTTTCGGTAAAGTCACGTAGGTAAAACATCAAAATTAATGAAAATAAAATAAAAACAAAAAATCACGACGTTTCGGAGGCAACACAAGTCTCCGTCATCAGGTGGGACCGTCACAGCCAGATTAGCTGCATCAAGTGAGGCAATGATTCAAGATGTAATCCCTTAAAAGCGAGTTGAGGGGGGAGGAGAGGGAGGGGGGAGCTCATCAGAATATGGTAGCCAATGAATGGAACGTATCGGGAGGGAGGGGGGGCGGGGCCAAAAGGGTGGGCGACGGCGTGGAAGCGATTGTGCGCAAGCGACAAACTACTGCACACGCCAACACAATGGACAGAGAGGGGGAGGGGAGGTCTGATACACATGATTGACAAAAGAACGAAAATGCCCATGTTTATACCAATGCTGGCTCAACAATGAAGAGAGTACTGTTAAAAAATAAATGGGGATGTTATCACTCGGTAAAGTAAAGTAAAATAGTGCCTGTCAGGTAAGATGGTCCAAAAAATTGTAATTAAGTCTTTTTTGCGTGGTTGATAACATCTTTCCAATGATTACTAAGTTTGTACCCATCATCACGGTTGAAATTATGTCTGTGTTTGTATATTTGTATGGCTTCGTGTACAAACCTTTGATGGTAGCCGGGAGGTTTGCAGAGAACCTTGGTCTCGGAAAAGACAATTTCATGAGAGCCCACCGGTTAAGGCCATTGTATCTTGTGCGTGTCCTTTAGGACAAGAACTACTGCATCATGACCGTACCCCACCCGCTGCCAGAGTTTCCTTTGCTGCACAGCTTGATGCGAGTCACTCCTCGCTCCGTCAGTGGCTTTTCACAGGAGCTCTACGTTGTCCATCGATCAGCCCTGCACAAGTGGGTCCTCTTCATTCATCTCTGGACTCGGTGCCATCATCGTGTTTCCACCGTTGATATCAAACACACCACACGTTGTGAAAATCACATTGACATGAAGAGCCAGTAAATTAAGCGCGACACGGCGATGCTTAACCGAGGTGTCTCGTGCTCCCATCTGTACCTATAGGCTTGCAGTTCACTGTCACACCTCTGATCCGCACCTCTGATTAGCACGGTTGTCTACGTACGGTGCGAAAGAAGTTCAACAGACACATATGTCACGGATCCCTGAGTACAGTATTGGGCTTCTGTAAAATATGAAACTCTTCGAAGTGAAATCTATGGTCAAACAACCCCCATGAGTGGCATGGCATGAGAAGGCCTTCATCCAGCAGTCTATGGACAACGAGCTGTACATTAATATGTTAGATTGTAAGATATGCGCACTTGAAAAATAGATCATGCATAGTGGCTGTCCATCGCATGTGCTGCAACCTGCAGGTCAATGGTTGTGCGTGCTGCCCGGAGCAATGACAGTGATGCAGTGAAGAGCCTGGTGGAGACACTGGATCAGCACAAATTATTACTGGCAGACTTTAACCAGTTCAACCAGGCGCGACGGGACCCGGTAGGCTTGACGTACAGATCCAGCTCCCTTCCTAATCCTGTTTTTTTAAAATATCATTTTGCATCAAAGCGATATCGTGACTTGCTTGCTTCACCTCAATGCAACTGTCCTTTGTCAGGGGGAAAAAAACACACCTTTGGGATAACGCTTCTACATGTCTGAGCTTGCCACGTGGGTGATGCTGATAAGTGTTGCTTTAATTGTGGCGATATAGTAAGCGAATCTGCCGTGGTTTGCTGGGCATAATGCACTGCATTGTGAATGTAATACATTTTTGTGTCATTCAGAATGGAACCCAAATCCGCGTGTATGTGGCTGAGATGTTGGAGAAAATTGTTGGTGTGGCTGTTGTCCGTGCAGAAGAGGTGTGTATTTATTAATTGTAAGAATTAACATGTTCTCATCAATGGGCATTGTACATTTAACTATACTTATAGGTTATATTTACACACAATTGGCTTGTAATAACTTGTTTTAAGTCCAGTTATACGTTATCTTTACATTTTCAATGTATGGTTATAATTTTTGAACATTACAATAAACTTTAATGTTGTAGATTCACTTAATTATATTCACAGCTTTTCATTCTAGCTAAATTACAATGAGAGCTGTCAAAAATGAAGAACATTATATTGTTTAATTGGTTGTGGATCTCACAGGATATAGAATACATCAGATCACATTACAACATTGAAGACTTCATCTACTATAGCCATCACAGAAGAGATCAGCATGCTCACCTCTGCCACTTCGTCTTGAACCCAGCCGCTTACCTTTACACAAAACACTTCCTCAAGGAAGTGCTGAGGCTATCCCACTGCACATCTCTTTACTACCCAGTCTACCCCGGGTACTCAAAGAAAAGCGTAAGTGATTTCGATAAGAAGGATCCACTGTTCATTTTACAACCAATGTTGCACGAATGCTAAAAGGAAGCAATTTTCTATGTCCTCACCAGCAGGAGGCGGATGTGTGCTTTACCAGCTGCATGAAAGAAAAATATAACTTATCGGCTGTGTTCTGTCCGGTCTTGTGTGTCACCACTTACTGCATTCACATACTTTGGGTGCCCAAAGCTTACAGTTGACTCTGAATGTCAGTTTTCAAAATGGCATTCATGAAGCGATGTGGTACTTATTCAACCTCTTCCTTTGCCAGTGGACAGAAAAGCATCACACACTGAGCTCGGTGCTGCACTGCCTGGTTCCTGTCCGTCCCCGAAGTCAGATCTCGTATCCATTGCATGAGTTGGGAGAAAATTCCCCCTCTCAAAGGGTATTGATGGAGCAGGTGAGTCACCGTTGACTTTTTTGTTGTACAAAATTACAATCTAAAATCGTTCAGAGTTACAGTACAACTGTGCATATCTGCCTCGCTGGAGACTTAAGTATCGGGGGATACATGAAAAGGTCAGATATGTGAACATCTATAGAAAATAACAGACCATGCAAGCATAAAGTGCACACTGCTTGAAACATGAAGAAACACTTTACTGTGATTTAGAACTAAACGAATGTATGCAAGATAAAGAATCAATAATTGCGTGCGAAAAGGTGGTATATGCAATAATTATAACAATTACATCATACACATGTACTGCACTGGGTGTGCTCATGGTCATTGCAGATGTATGACAGTCAGATTGGCCATCGAACAAAGCCGCTCACTGCATCACATGCATTAAGATGCACTTCTAGGGCTGTCTGGTACGCTCATCCTTCCGATAATAAGAAGCCACTGGAGCTATGCACTTTTAAATCGAGATTGAAAACTCATTTCTTCATAGCTGTTTCAGTTTCATTTGTTAGGTATAGCCCTGTGAGCCATTCGGCTCTTGAATCGGGTGCAACCGCAAAAAAAACAAAAACATGAACAAGAAACATCTTAAAGTGATTACGCGCAAACAGAAAAATCCAGGAAAAAACAGCAAAGTCTTCCAGAAAAAGCACCGCATATCAATGCTGTGTGAAAAAATCCCAGTGAGATGCAAGTCAAACAATAACAACCATAAGACAATTTAGATTAAAGTTATCAGTCTAACTCTGTACTACAACAAACAAATATGGCTAAACTAAAACGTTTTCAAAATCACCATAATAAAGCTATAAAAGCAATGTAACAGTGATCATAGGAACTGTGCTTTTTGTGTTTAGTTTGTTGTCTTTCCCCAGCACCTCTGATTAGCACGGTTGGCTATGTACGATGTGAAAGAAGTTAAACATACATACGTACTACACTACATTTGATTTTGAACGTTGATGTATGATTCACGCTCTGATAAACTGAGAATGCGTTTTACCCACTTGTGTTTCACTGCAAGCTCCTTGACACGTGCTTGCAGATGTAACCATGGTGATTATTTCACATTTTATTGAAAAATCTTTCAGTTTTCTTCAGAGATGTTTTGTCATGTTTTTTGTTGTATTTTTTTTTCCAGACGTAAATCAATTATTAACGATGCTTTCTACCCTGGCAGGACAAGTACGCTCTGAACCACTTTAACAGAAAGCTAACGCTGGAGCCCAAGGTCACAGTGAACGCTCGCATTGTGGTGGTTGGAGCGTCTGATACCGGAATCTCCTTCCTGGAAACCTTGGCTTTTTGGTAAGCCAACCTCTAGAAGCAAATGACACCACATCTCAGCGATTCTCTGCTGAAGGGCACAGAAGTGTCGATACAAATCAGTCGATTTACTCGGCGCACCTGAGAATTGTTCAGGGTAGATTAACCATGCCTCTTTATTTTCCCTATCAAAACGTGGATTAGAAGTGGCTCCTAAGGCCTGCAGTCTATAACTAATGCCGTATCAACTTCATCTGTGCTGAATAGTACGTCGAGAATATTTGTAAACATGAATTAATGTATGAAATCCTCGCTAACATCAATTGTGGCTTTTGGTTTCACAGCCCACACTTGCGTTTCAACAACCTGACTTTGATATCTACACATGGTCTCCCGGGGGAGCTGCCCCCTTGTCCCATACGAGAAGGATTTCTAGCCAGCAGGTATTTAAGAGAGCACAGTGGCCTCTATAAATATACTCATCTGTTCCAAATAACCAACGTTCATAGCACGTATGCAAGTAGTGCATAATTCCAATGTACTACTGAATTTTCCATAACAAAGCAATTGGAATATTTGTAACAAAACATTTATTCTTACACACTGATATTTAAAACAGTCCCTGTCCCCCCCCCCCCAAAATTCCTGTGCTTTCTGCTCCTCCATGCTCATGCACTCTGCTGCAGTCACTGTTACAGCACAAACGACCTTGCCCTGCTGTCCCTCCACTCACGTGTATCTGTGGTGGTTGGCAAAGTGACGGCCATCAACCGCTCAGCAAAGCATGTCGTAACAGGAGGTGGCCATGTGTCCTATGACCACCTTATTCTGTGCACTGGCCAGCAATATGAGGTAAGAGGACAGCTTATGGAAGCATAGAGCTCAAAGTGTGATAGCATACACTATTGTAATGTGCAATATTACATTTTAATAATATCATATTACGGTCAGCCCCAAACTTACAAACGCCCGACGTATGAACATCTGCACTTACAGACAAGTTTCCGTAAGATAATTATTTTTAATCATCTGACTTGCGAAAGTAAACTCGCACTGGCGAACCGAACCGCGGAACTGTTTGGTTTGACACATGTACATATGTACAATATTTCTTCTTATTTATGAGTTTAACAATGATTCCCTTTTTTGTAGAACCGTAACACTTTCATAACACTGACCGTATGTGCATATATATTCAGTACATTATTGTGTTCCGACTGATGAATGGGTCTCAGGAACGGAGCCCGTCTGTAAGTTGGGGACTGTCCGTCATTTACAAGGGTTGCGTTGTTGGAAAGTTTTGTTTAGTTGCTCACTTGTTTTTTTTTGTTTAAGTTGTCTACTAATAAACACTTTCTTTTTTATGCAAGGTTGCGGAGTTATGTCCGTGCTGTGACAGAGCAGAATTGAATTAACATTACATTTTTAATGACGACTATTGTTTCATTCCTAACAATGTCACGCTGCCAGGTACCGTGTCCAACGGAAGCTGACTTGAGCAAACTCCTGACTAATGCAGAGGTGCCGAACAGCCCTGATCGCCGCTATAGCGGACCTGTTCCCGCAAATCTCTTCACTCTCAATGACCAAGACGACTGCCAACATGCCCTCGAATGGCTGAGACGCAACTTCCTTGGTGGGCAAGGTGAGGAACACATGCCCAGCACCTTTTCAGTTTCATTTCAGTTTCATTTATTTGGTATAGCCCTGTGGGCCATTCGGCTCTTGAATCGGGTGCAACCGCAACAAACAAAAACATGAACAAGAAACATCTTAAAGTGATTACGCGCAAACAGAAAAATACAGGAAAAAACAGCAAAGTCTTCCAGAAATAGCACCGTATATCAATGTTGTGTGCAAAACTCCCAGTGGGGTGCAAGTCAAACAATAACAACCATAAGACAATTTATATTAAAGTTATCAGTCTAACTCTGTACTACAACAAACAAATATGGCTAAACCAAAACGTTTTCGAAATCACCAAAATAAATCTATAAAAACAATGTAACAGTGATTATATGAACTGTGATTGAAATGTTACAATAAACGATATACATAACATGTACTACCAAACTTTGCAGCCATAGCTGGCTGCACGAGTCACTCCATATCACCTGCGTGCACGGCCCCTCCGACTGTCCTTCCCCCGCACCTCCGATTAGCACGGTTGGCTACGTACGTTGCGAAGGAAGTTTAACGTGCATATTCAGATGGTTCTTGTAGAAACCTTAAATTGAAAACTACATTTTGTGGAAGATGCAAGGTGGCAAAGTGGTCGGAGCGCTGAGCTGACACTGCACTTAGCTGGTTGGAATCTAGGCAACCCCCTGCGATTGAACTAGGTTTGGAATTATAGAAGTGTGTTGATGGGCTTAGCCTGATCAGTAATCACTGTAGAAATAAACCACTTCGATAAATTCGGTTCTAAACTTAATTTCCCTAATTTATACCTCTAAGAACTACAAATATAGTTTTTACTGTCACGCGATCAACATCACTCTTTAGGGCATGGTGGATGGGAAAGTACTCTACCTTGAGGACCCAGTATTTTTGTGATATCCACTTCCGTCGCCACTCTCTGACATGATACATTTGGATGTGCGAGAGATCGGAAAGTATTTTTTCCATCTCATGGCCTGACACTGATATCACAAATGGGATAAAATTCATGAAAAGACAAAAAAAAAACTAAACATTGTGTTACTGGAATGGGTATCTGTGCATTATCATTACTGTCATTATTATTATTATTCTCGTTCAGGCAATGCCATTGTTTATGGGAGCAGCCTAGATGCGTACACAACAGTGCAGACCCTACTGAAGCTTTGTGTAGCTGGTTCACGCATTCATTTGGCTGAGCCTCCTCACGGCTACACCGTCTGCTGCTTCAACAACTTTGCGGTGGAATCGGCAATCCGCGGTGCCCTGCTTCAAGCCGGGGTGAAGGTCCACTCCTCCTGCTTGCTTGCCCACTGGAATGAGAATGCACAGCAGAGTGACCTCATCACTTCTGCCTCCTTCACGACTGACACCAAACCTTTCAGTCTGGAATGCAGCGTGAGTTGTGTTTTATCGCCTATTTTAATCATTCACCCCAATTAAACCATATGCTGGTGGTATGCAGCGCACTTTAAAGCGGAAAGAATCCAACAAATATTTTTTAATTAAGCATGTCAACTACCAAGTAAGTCTTAATAATGCACTTTAATATGCAATTGTTCAGCAAATGCAGTGTGAAAGTATTGAAATGATTTGTGCATTCAGATTACCGTATATTGTCAATTTTAGGCATTCTTTGCATTCTACCGGAAAGGAGTGGACTATGAGGCCTTCCGGGCAGCCAATGACTCCTGCCTGGTGTTCGACGGTCGACTGGTGATCGACGCTTCCTTCTGCACAAGCGACGGCGCGGTGCGTGCCGCTGGCACCCTCACCAAGTACGCCCGCCGCTACTACGCCGACCACGCTGCGCATGCCGGATACAACTCGAAGGAGGTGGGCTTCCATCTGGCAGCTGGCGTGCTGCCCCTGTTGGACCCGACACTGGAGCCTCCTTCCAGCGACGATCTCTCCGACTCGCTTAACCGCCTGGTGCCTACGTTCACGGCACCCAATATCCAGGGCAAGTTACCCAAAGCAATACGTCGATGATAAATCATAAATACGTTCAAGAAAATTCAAGTAACTTTGTTTTTCTACGTTTGTATATATAGATAATATTAAGAGGTACTGAAACATCAATGTTTTTACTTATTGTGTTTACACAGGTGGGATTTTGCCCGGAGGCTACCAATACCTGCATATTGTAAAACCAGGTGTCGTAATTCCACTGGAGGCTCAAATGGCTCGACCAGACTATGCAAGTATTGTTCGGACAGTTCTTTTTATTTGCTGATGAATGCATCAACCACTTTAGTCAAAGCCTTCATATCGTTTTAAAAATACTTATCTTTCGAGTGAAAATGTAAAAATAAATGTTTTTTTCTCACGTATTAAAGAGCGACGTGAAAAAAGTATTCCGCATGTTTTAAGAGCGACACTGTAAATGCTACATGGCTACAGAACCGCTGGGCGTGAATGCGGTACCTTTGGTCAGCAGGGCCGAGAGTTGGTAACGGGCCGTCCCGAAGACGGAGATTACTTCCGGCTTCACGTCGGTCGTCATGGCACGGTAGAGACGCTGACGTGCCTGTCAGCCAAGCCCCTGCCAAGCAGCAACTACGTACATTTGTATGGCCAACACGAGCAACTACTCAACAAGCTGCTGTCACGCTTCGACGAGGGTCTCATCCCAGACTTGTACAGGTACTCCTCTTAAACATTAATTGGCACCCACACGGAGCATCCATGGGGACACTCTTGCCAGAGGCCCCCCCCCCTCCTCCGCCTTGCTGCTGTGGCGCTAGGCACCGTTCGACAACGACTAAACATTTGAACCACCAGCTGCCACCACTTCCTTCGTTTCCAAATGTCCAGCTACCCATTAGAGGGCCACCTGGGGCGCCCGCCCCACCCTTCCCACGGCAATGACTGTTGTTGCTGTTTTGCTATCAAAGCTGTGGGCCAACAGCGTTTTCGTTCATTTCTGGCCTGGGTGGCATATGATGATTGTGATGTAGGGTATATCGAACAAAGATGGTAACTGCATCACGCGCTCTCAGATGCGCTTCAGCGGCCGTCTGGAATGCTTTTCGTTCCGATATTAGGAAGCCACTGCAGCTTTGCACTTTTAAATCTTTTTTAAAAACTCCTTTCTTTAGAACTGTTTTTTGTTTGAATTATTTTGTCCTTCTCCAGCACTTCAGATTAGCACGGTTGGCTACATACGGTGCAAAAGAAGTTCAACATACGTACAAATCGCTTACCAGAATGGGGCACAGATGTGCGTGCTGTTACAATGGATATATCACTGTTCAAATTCCAGCTACCTGATGCCACGCTACTCAATAATTCAAGAATTTAGAGCACGATGTTCAACAAGTATAGTCGAAGTTGTACATTGTTTTTTTCTAACTATGTTTTTTTTTACTATACACAGCTATTTTAGACAGCCCTGGTGCATGGCCATTTTCCATGACCGCTTTCAAGACCTTCAGAGGGAACTTCGGCAGCTGGTGTCCACCGCACAGGTTGTTTGCTTTAGATTTTACGCAGCTCACGAATTAAAAAAAATTACCTTCGCAGCTTCTGCGTTCTTGAACTACTGCAAAGTCTCCGATTGCTGTGTAAAAACAACTGATTGCGTATTGTTTAAGCCTTTTGGTGAAAATGTTGTGGTTCATACGTATGGATCTACAGTTCATATGTGTTAATTATGTCCATCTGCTTATGATTAGATAACGCAGAATGTGCCTGTTCGATTAGCATCGTTGGCTACGTATGTGGGGAAGAAGTTCAACATAAACTATAAACCATTTATAACTTTTTTTTTAATTACCACGGAAGGCCCACTGAGCTATATAGCTGTTTATCATAAGCGACCTGGTCACAAATGACAGCTCAACGAAGCAGCTTATCGCGTGGAAATGTATAGCAGCCAAATGGTCTAAACCTACATAAATATGAAATTCTAAACTTAGCAGGGTTGAGCCTGAATAGTGTTTGGATGGGGGTGAACAAATGCACAAGACAGGTATTTTAGGCTGCTGTGGGGCTAAATTGAGGATAGCAGAGGGCAGTGCAACACTATACTGTCTGTATATTGTTGTATTGTACAATGCTTCCGTGTCTACTCTCCCTGCCTTAACCAACGCACACCACACAGGGTAGTGAAATGTGGTTAATAACTCCCAAAATCCATACGGTGTGGAGAAGCCCCCCCCCCCCCCCCCATCTAGTAGTAAATTGACAAGAGGAGTCTACATACATTAATTTAAACATGCAATTATTTTTAATGTCATGCTGTCTCTTCTTACCTGCAAAAATGCATGCGATGATGTCAATAAAAGTTCACAAATCTGTGTTTAGTTCTAACCTACAGTTGCTGTATAAGGATAATGTATCGTTTTTTTAGTCGTATTACTAGATTGAATGCATTATAGTTTGATTTAAAGCTTTGGTGACTGCAGGGATTCATATTCTTGCTTCTTTCGGTAAAGTCACGTATAAGGGAAATAAAGAAAATTCTCACGACGTTTCGAGTGCAACACAAGCAATCATCATCAGGTGTTAAATCCACAGCAAGAATTTGTTTTAAAAAGTGGCGGTTTTTCTTAACGTCAGCACCACGGACAGCGATTTGGTAGTTGGTCAGATGGACGAGTCCATCTATGTTCGTGGTGCTGACGTTACGAGTGGCTACATATTTGGCCAATGAGTTGTCTTAAGTATAGTGTAAAGATGGTCAGGGTATAGGGGCCAAGGTTTTATATGTGTACCATTTATTAAAAAAAAACTTGAAGATTTTCTATAATAGTAGCACTTTTCTGAACCACTACTGCCAAGTTTTGTATTGATTGTTGTATTGTACGAGTATGGTGAGGACACAATAGATCATGCCAGTATTTCTACTTTAACCCAACACCCATTGTCTAGATCAATACTAAATAAAATAAATGGTTTAAAGTTTTAACAAGAGCAGAACAGGGTTATGTTTTTAAGTGACAATGCAAGTTATTTAAATCCACAATAATATTGGTCGTGAAAGCCTACGTGTTAAACTATTTGAATCCATGTTGTCTTCTTAAATTTGCATGAAGGTATTGATTATACGCGCACAAATGACATTTTGAAAATCATAAATGATTAACATTTATTACATCCTTTGTATTCGATGCTTCAGAACAACCCCTGAGTGTTTCGCTCGTAGAAGAGAGTTTGGTACATTCATGAATAAACCGCTGGGTTTACCTTTAAAAATAATGACAAATTTTCGTGGCACATTCGCATGACTTTAGTTCAACGAAGGCCTTGCATCGCCAGTCGGCACCGCAAGCTGACTTGGTGCTCTTTGCTGAGTGTGCAGGCGGAGTCGGGGCCCTCGATGCTCGAGCTCGCCACGCAGCTGGTGCAGGGAGACTTGTCCCTGCTTGAAGGTGGCCCACAGTCCCTCGATGAGCAGTTCAAGAAGCTGGGTTACAAGAAAGCTGTGGAGACCCGACTCATCTCGTATCTGCAATACAATCACTACCACCTGCCCATGTACTTTCGACCTGGCATAATCTAGAGGCTTGCTACCAAAAGACAATTTTGAGTGATATTTCATTGGTAATTAATGGTGGTTATGTCAATTGTTTTCATGGAGATTTTCCTGTTTTTAAAATATTGTTGATTTAGAATATTACTCAAACGCTGTAAAAGATCTACTAGTTGTATTGTTGGATCATCAGATGGCTTAATAGAGCCACCACAATAGATGGTAGCCCTTCTGTAATACAATACCCAACATAGATCACAGTTTTAAAATATATCTTAATGATTTGAAATTATCAGCTTCTTCGTTGATGACTGTGCAAAAAAGTTATCCTCATGTTTTGTCCTGACAGATGTGTAGTGTCCTCTTCCTAGCGGCGTGTGTGTGCGTGTGGTGTGCAGCGCACACACTCAGTCGGAGACGAGGTAGTTGCAGGAGGTACCGTCTCTCTCTTTATTTCTCTATCTCGTTCACACCACCAACTCCGGCCCCCTCTCTCATGACTACGCTGCCGTACAGCCCGGCCCAGACACGACCCTGTCCGCGTTGCACCGACTGCATCGACCGAGACGGCCAACTACTGTTTGGCCGTGCAATGATCGGGCGAATGCGGCGGCGACGACAGCGACGACGAGACGAGTCCACCCCCCCCAGAACCGTCAGCCCGGAACTCTCGCTCTCCGCTGCTTATATTCCACTCGGCACGGCTTGGCTCTGCCCTAGCCGCACCTCCCTTCTCGAACTCACCAGAGGGTTCCAGGGTCCTCCCTATGAGGTCTACCGTGACCCTTGCCCAAGTTCCTCCGCCCTGCCGGCACACCCCTGCATATGCTCAACGGCGTGTGCGCTGTGTCCACCGCAGTTGCTGCTGCTTGACAGCATTCGGCGCTCTGTCACTACACATGTACAGCCCTTTGTGAGTCCACTTCTGGATGCGAGGTCATTCCCATGCCACGCAGATCGTGGGGGCATACTTCACCACGCTGGCCGGTGCAGACTGGTGAAAGCGGGGAGCATATACTCTGGGACACAAGTATAGTACAACTGTGGATGCCTTATTCTGCCCACAATATAACCCTGCAACCAATAACATCTCGTTATTATGCACGTAAATGGGTACAAACTCAATGGTCAACATACAACAGACTTGAATTGCCTTCTCTCGCTGCTTTAATTGAGAATGTGCTCAGAAAAGCCCATTTAAATTGGTCGCTTTGCATTCACGAGCATTGTACCTGTACAGTGGCTGCTGAAAGTTGCCTTGACATGTGGATTGAAATAAAAGAAAACATTCTTGACAAATGTTTCAAGAATCTTAGCAATGGACCTTTTACAGAAATATTTCCATATATGAACAGTTATTAAATACATCCTGAAATGTAATTCTGTGTCACGGTATTATGACTGAACTGATGGACATGCCATGGCCTATGTGACAAAACGTGTCCGTCATCATCGGCCATAGTCTATCCACTGCTGGATGAAGGCCTCCCCAATCCATCGCACGATGTTGTGATGCATCAATCCAATCCATATAGTTCTGTGCTGATTTCACAACTCCATCTCTTTGGGATGTAAGATGTTTAACTTATTTCGCACCGTACGTAGCCAATCGTGCTAATCAGATGTGCGGGGGAAAGACAACAATCGAAACGCAAAAAGCAGTTACAAATAAATTAGTTTTAAATCTCGATTTAAAAGTGCATAGCTCCAGTGGCTTCCTAATATGGGAAGAGCGTTCCAGACGGCCGCTGAAGCGCATCTGAAAGCGTGCTATGTGGTGACCGTCTTTGTTCGATGGTGAGCCAAAAGCCCCTGCGAGGATGACCGGAGTTTGCATGATTGTCTTGGTAGACGTTATCTCGGGTACATTCTATATTTTTTTTGCTTTAAAAGCTGTGGGGTTTTTTACCCATACTGTGCTTAATGGAAATAGTGCTCTGAGAGTATTGCTGTTTTGGTGACTTAAAAAAATGATGGTGCTGACATTGACAATGCATAAACCATCACATGCATACGCACATTTTAAGGCAATACATTTGTGCTGCCATTCCGTTCGTTACAGAATTGATTAAACATGTGCTATAATGGAGTAAAATCCTGTATATCGGTGGTTTTCAATTTCCAGTCCTTGCAACACAACCGATCATACAATTTCACTGTTCATGTCTAAATCCAATATTAAGTAATTTAAGAGGCGGGCGGGCTCCGTTCATGGGCAGACGGGAATTGCAAGCTGTCACGTTGGACACAAGTGGAGGCGTTTTAATTTGAGCACCGCATTGACTGCGTGCATCGACCAATAAACACGAATCACAACACAACACGCACCTTGGCTTTTGTTTGCCAATTACCGTTGCCAGCATTTTAACTCCTTTCTGCGATGCGTTCAAGCACGACTCACTCGGGGTACACAAATTAAATATCGGATTGACTTCCGATTTAATTTGCAGCGACCTTTTGCTGCAAAATTACGTTATCGCAAGAAAAGAAAACGAAATTATGACTAAGCTGCTACGTTATTACATGGCGTGGTATGTTGCATCAATTCTGCCCAGTGTAATGTGCTTGATAAAGTATAATCGTACAGGGCACGTTAACCTCATGTTTCTGCAGTGATCACAGTTTAAGCGAGAAAATAATATACACGGCGTTTTAATTGTTTTAGGAAAAATAAGCATCTCAACATATCCCATACAATAAGTAACCATGTGAGAAAAGTCACCTGAAATGTGCCAGATCTCGGAGGCCCGGCAGAATTTAGCCTGGATAGTGCATCGATAAAGGACCACCATTCATCAGACAGATGGTAGTTATACTATCTGGCAGTGCTTCTCAACCTCTTTCATTCCACGGCTGTCGCACCTTGGAGGTCCTCGATCTTCGTGGCACATTATCCAATTGCACCTACGTGACCGAGGGAGCTGAGAGGGCCGGGGGTGGTGGCTGACGGCTGTCTCTGCCGTACTGCGAGTTCGTGACCATTGGAGAGAATAGGGTGGAACGGCGGGGGTGGGCTTGAGGTTCTTTTCGAAAATTCCGCGACACACCTGGGACTTTGCTGCGGGTGCTACATCGTGGGCAACAGAGGGTAATGTAAACAAACTCCATTGTTCCATTAAAATCTGCGCTCCGACTTCGATCGTCTAGCCAATCCGCTTTGCCCAGGGCGGTGAATTATGGTCCAACAACCCCACAATCCGCACAGCGTGGGCAGGCCCACAATCCAGCAGCTGGATTGACAACTGAATTGGGCATATCTACAAAAAACATACTCATGCCGTATATGCACCCTGCACGTGTTTTTTTTGGTTACGTAGTACATTCTTTTTTACAACGTAGCCTGCATTACAGGACAAACAACGCGCGTTATGTCGAGTGATGCTGCGCTTGAAGAACACGTGGCGCCTTTCTGGTACAAATCTGCCACCCAAAGCGCCATTATATCATTACGCAGAAATAAAAAACGCCACCACCACAATTCTATACAGTTTAAAAGAAGAAAATTAAGAGCAAGTTTTGGATACAATTGTACTGATCTGTGCAGGCGCAAGTAATTGGCCATATGATCCAGGCGGCAGGTAGCCAGATGCACCGTGCATTAGCAGTCTCCTGAAAGCTCGAAGCCTCGGGCGCGTTTGAAGCGACGCCCTTTGTGAGCGCTGCGCGCTGCCAAGGTCAAAGGGAGGTCTGCCCGTGTCTCATTTCACGCGACCGTGAAAAACAAGAAAAAATGTAACGAAAAAAAGTCCCATCGGATTGATACGACAGACAGACAGACAGCAAGCCTTTCTTTTCTCCCATCCTATTTTCTACGAGAAGGCGTAACAAGATTTAGTCGGTTTAGGACGGAGTGTGCGGTGTTTGTTTGTCATATGGGATTATTTGCACGATATGGGGGGCTGAACTATGATGATGATGATCTTGATTTGAAGCTTTCGTGACTGCAGGAATCCATATTTTTTGGTTCTTTCGGTAAAGTGACGTAGGTATTTATTTGTTTTATTTTTCTATCTACGTGACTTTACCGAAAGAACCAAAGAGTATGATGATGATGATGATGTTTATATGGGAATTATTTCAAAGGAAGATAAACAAAGTACCTTAACAAGACTGTATGGCAATCCGACCGCGTTTCATAAACTGCTTCCTTAAAGAAAGAAAAAAAAACGCGTTTATCTAACACTCGTGTTTTGTTCCTCCAGGTTCCAAGGATACGACTTGGTTAGTGTGTAAAATAAATGTTTACTTAATTAGACTCAAATTTCGATTTAAAGCTTTCGTGACTGCAGGGATTAATCTTCTTGGTTCTTTCGGTAAAGTCACGTAGAAGGGAAATAATAAAATAATAAAAATAAAACATAATAAAATAATTCTCACGACGTTTCGGCCACAACGCAAGCAGCCGTCCTCAGGTGAAGAACAGGTCTGTCGGAAAGACATTCAGACGCTGTCTTTCTGACAGACCTGTTCTTCACCTGAGGACGGCTGCTTGCGTTGTGGCCGAAACGTCGTGAGAATTATTTTATTATGTTTTATTTTTATTATTTTATTATTTCCCTTCTACGTGACTTTACCGAAATAACCAAGAAGATTAATTAGACTCAATTAGATCGCGCGTGCTTACAAGACAGACACATTCCCGACCTGCAGGCAGCCTCAGTCACGGCTCAACGCGATTGTGATAAATAGGCAAACAACTGACTTCATTTTTTTGAGCCGTTGCATTGATTTATTGGGTTCTGATGAATTATAACTTGGATTGGTTGACACGATTCTGTAAGAAAGAAAAAAACGCCTTTCTGCATGACAGAACCTGCGTGTTTTTTTATTGAATGTGTGTGTGTGGTGCGTTTCATTAAAATTAAACGAAATTCGTAGGCGGAGTTTGACTTCTTCTATTGAGGGATCGCTTTGTCCCTCACATTAGGAATCGCGGGTGCATACAGTTTATCAATTTTTAAAATCTTAATGGTAAACTCCGCCCAGGACGAAACTCCAAAGTCGAGCAGTGTAAAAACGCACAAAGACAAAGGCCCCCCCGGATAACTCGAAACATATTTTTTTTCGGGGCAAGTGCTCTTAGCGCAAGTGCTGTTAGAATCTGGGTTTCCCAAACTCCACTCCTCCAGATCCAACACGCTGCGTCTCTCTCTCTCTCCGCGTTGACCAATTTACTCTGTATCTAAATACAAATGAACTCATTCCAGCGCGCCCGATAATTGTTAAACACGTGCCATGTGACATACACACAAAGACAAAGATCATCCGTATAAAATTTAATTTGAAGCTTTCGTGACTGCAGGAATTACTCTTTGGATCTTTCGGTAAAGCCACGTAGAAATAAAATAAATAATAGAATACGACGTTTCGATTGCAAAACAAGCAACCATCATCAGGTGTGAATGCAAGCTCGGTGACAGACACACATACATACAGAGATAGACAAACACTGTATGTGTGTCTCTCTCCGAGTTTGCATTCACACCTGATGACGGTTGCTTGTGTTGCGATCGAAACGTCGTATTCAATTTTTTTACCTCCGTATAGCCTTAGCAGACTGTAGGGGTAAGTGCTGTTAGCGAGCACCTATGAAGGCCGGAATGGTACACGAGGGGATGGGGTGGCCAGCACCACGCCCGACCGCCTTTGTCTCCCTGGTGGCGATGTTTATACACCGCACCAGATACTAATTTGAGGCTGAGTCGACCTAGGGGAAGCCCGGGACCGGTTCAGATAATCGTCACTGGTGTTGGCCGTGAGCAGGAATTGAACCCGTGTCGCCGGGTTCATAGCGCAGCGCGCTAACCGCTACACTACCGCTCCCCACTAACTCACACTCACTCACACTCACTCACTCACACACACTCACACACACACTCGCATGTACACAGACTGTAGACCACAACATTCACGCATCTATCGTCATGTACCTACGTTCCCCTCCAGGGGCCGATGCAAAAGACATCTCCACACATGACGATGTCAATCTGCGTGAATGTCAACCAGAGACGTGCATGAATTATATTTTGTTTCAACCACGGGCGCGTGAATGTATGTTACGGTGCACGATAAATATTTTAGTTTTTGTAGCACGCTCAGAAAGCCCAACATCGTTCGGAACAACGCATTTCCATGAGCGCAGTTCGTAGCCAGTGAGTCGTTTCGAGAATTGTTGTTGGAAATTTGGTTTTAAGTAACAACAGCGCTTAATTTTATTTTACCAGTCATGGTTGGAGTTGGGGGGGGGGGGGTGCAAAACAAATAAAAGACCCATAGTGTTGTAATTCGCTTTTAAAATGAAGATTGACTGTTGGAGCTTTTCGTGGTATTAATATCACTAAGTGGTTTACACTGTGCTTTGGTTAATCCCGTCTGTAATCTGCAGCTGTATGCTAATTGCACGGCGAGGCGCAGCGTCGTCTGCTGCACGACGTGGAGCGGCGTGCGATGTCCGTGGTGTCGCGTTCAGCGGCGCTGCCACCCGAGTTCGATTACCGTTCACGGCCAACACCGGTGACGATTATCTGAACCGGTTCTGAGCCTCCCCTAGGTCGACTCGGCTTCAAATGAGTAAGCTGGTGCGGTGCGTGAACATCGTCACTGGGAAGACAAAGGCGGTCGGGCGTGATGCTGGCCACCCGCCCCCCCCCCTCGTGTGCCGCGCCGGCCTTCATAGGTGCTGGTCGCTAACAGCACTTGCCCCAACAGTCTGTTGAGGCTACACGGGGGGCTTTGTCTGATGGCCATTAAGCATAAGGGGAGGGGAGGGGGACCCTGTATGGTGAATGGTGATGATGGTGGTGGCGATGATGATGATAATGATTCTGTAATGGAATAAAACAACATAAACGTACTGAAGAATAGGAGAGACGTAAATCAGCCTTGTTAAATAGCCAGGGGACACAAAAAAAGAGAAGCAAACGTTTTCGTAAATGTGTAATGAATCATCTATAACAGACGCACTCTTTACACATACATTACCATGCACTGCCTCGTCATTTAGAACTGCCGAGGATATGCGCTGAGATAAACTAAACGATTTAAAACAACACTTTGGTCACAATAGGCCATAAACAATTGATAACATGTCGTATAAGTGGTGCTCCGTTGGCCGAACGCGTTGGTTGTGTCGTGCAGAGATTTACTTTCACGTGAACATAACATGAGCAGTGGACCAGCGGGGCTGAAATGATGATGTAGAATTAAAAGACGAATTATGGACTGGCCGCACCTTTTTATTTTATTTTACCCAGACTTGTAAAACGACCACCAAAAAATTTCATTCCCCGAAAAAGCGACCCATTATTTACCGTCTTGCTTCACCATTCGTGAATATACTTAAACGCTATTTTGCAAGGATAATGCATGCAGGCAATGTGCACAAATTACTTTTTTTACACTAAGCCGTGTGATCACATTCAACAAATCATCTTCCGTCTTGTATCTCCACGGTAAAAAACAGTAAAATATCTTATAACCTATCCAGATGATCGGCCTTCCAGACTTTTTTTTAACCAGAAGCATTTTGTTCAAACACACAAACTTTGCTTTGGCTTCGCCCTTCTGGACCTCATCAAGCAGCCGTACGCGCTCAACAAACACTGGGCCTGCTCCATCAGATGTCATTGGTAAGCGTGACCCCGCCACAACATGTCGGGGGCTTTCTGGCGAATCCGTTGCTCCCGCTGCTTGATGATGGGAGCCCTTAATAACCACGCCGTGCGGGTCGTGGGGGCACATCGACCATACTTCGACACGCTGGTCAGTGGCGGGTCGGTCAATGCGGGGAGCGTAACAGCGGTAATAGTTATGCTGCATTGCCCTCTGCAAAAAAAACAACAAGAACAACAACAACCTAGGAGCAAATTTCGATTTAAAGCTTTCGTGACTGCAGGGATTCATCTTCTTGGTTCTTTCGGTAAAGTCACGTAGAAGGGATATAATAAAATAAAATAAATTTTACATAATAAAATAATTCTCACGACGTTTCGGCCACAACGCAAGCAGCCGTCCTCAGGTGAAGAACAGGTCTGGTGGTGTTCATTCAGGCGCTGTCTTTCCGACAGACCTGTTCTTCACCTGAGGGACGTCTGCTTGCGTTGTGGCCGAAACGTCGTGAGAATTATTTTATTATATGGTTTATTTTTATTATTTTATTATTTCCCTTCTACGTGACTTTACCGAAAAAACCAAGAAGATGAACCTAGGAGCAGTTGCAGCCTTGCCACATGTTTTAACGCACGAGTCCTTAACCGTCGAAAGAGCCTCTCCCAGGCTCGTCGCTGCCGAGCGGCTGAACTCTGGCGAGCTCGGACGCATTCCGTGCGAGCGATTTAGCCAAAGGTAAAACAAGAAACCACCACAACACCGTTGGTCTCTTCTACCAAGAGCCTCAACGAGCTCGCATAGTTGGAGCGCTGTGGGTAATTCGCGATGTAAAAATCACCGACAATTTACCGAGGTTTCATGCGTGCGTGCGTTCCCGTGTTGATTTCGGACCGCTCGCGGGGGATCGGGATCGCAATCGCTGCATGAATGGAACTATTAAGGGATTAGATGGGTATACGTCCTTGTGTACAGTACACAGAGCGGTAATCAACTTCTGTGTATCAACGGCTCCGACGACAAAACGCGCGCCGACTACCGTGAGACGCACAAAGACAAAGATCCCCCGTGTAGCCTTAACACACTGTTGGGGCAAGTGCTGTTAACGAGCACCTATGAATGCCGGCACGGTACACGAGGGGGTGGGTGGCCAGCACCACGCCCGACCGCCTTTGTCTCCCCAGTGGCTATGTTTACACACCATACCGGGTACTCGTTTGAGGCTGAGTAGACCTAGGCGAGGCCCAGGACCGGTTCAGAAAATCATCACCGGTGTTGGCCGTGAGCGGGAATCGAACTCGGGTTGCCGGGTTCGTAGTGCAGCGCGCTAACCACTCCACCACCGCTCCCCACTGTGAAACGCGCACGCACACACACGCGGGCACATTCACGCGATTGGTTGTTGTTGTTGTTAAAATTCCACCTTTAACAACCCGGAGTCTATAATGTGTGGCATTGGTGTCTTCGCTGGTGGTGGTAGGGGGGGATAAAATGTCGCGCGTGAGTCCCATGGCTATTGTTATTATTGCACAAGAGAGGCCTGCATTGAGGTTCTTTGGCCACTTCCGATCGTGAGTGAAAAATTGCAAGAAAGCGGAATTCTCGAGAGGGCGGAAGCTTGACCACGCACGCATACAAGGGGTTAACACTCAAAGCCCCGCACAGCGGAGATTCCTGAATCCACATCCATTAATGTACTGTCACGTGTAGGCTATCTTGCAGCTCAAGCCTATAACACCTGATATCGCCAGGAGGTCTTTCATCCAAGTCATGATTACGATCAAGCCCACTTAGCTTCCATCATCCGATGGGTGTATAGGTGTTAAAGGCGCAGCGCTGCAATGGCATTCTCACGGCACTGCCAGCAGGAGGGCCTCCGCTCGAGGGAGCTCTGGAGAGCCCCTCTCAGGAGTGTTTTGGCCTACTCTTCCAAGCTGGCCAGACGTCTTAAAAGAGGTGGAAGAATCCGCACTTGACGTCACCGTACGCGACCTGCCGATCGACCACAGGATTTCAAGTTTAACAGCGCTAACCGTTACACCACGGTAGCAATCCTAACGGGTGTGTATTATTCAGGAGGGGTAAGTTGGCCATCGTATAGGCATAACATTTTCACAATGATAACATCATCATCAGTGCCTCGAGACCTCAACAACGTCACCCCGCTGCTGTATCAAAGTCCCCGATGCCCCCTTCTGGGATCGTGCTGCTGTCACCATCCTGGAATCTAACCCAGAACCCGAAGAACGCTGGCGAAGGGAGTGGAGCGACGCGGACGTTCAGAATAAACACCTCCTCATTCGAGAGTCAAACATCATCGGCCTTGACATTCCCCCTCTGGTGGTGGAACCCCGGGTCGTATCAGAACATTAAGAAGCAGATGCGCACATCTCCTTCATAAAATTTTAATTAAAGACAAAAGCCACGGTGCGATTGTGGCCATGCAACCTAAACTATGGACCGTATAGAAAACGCCACTGTAGTCTGAGCTCCTTCAATGTTTGAACAGCAAAAACTACACGAACTCTATCCTGAAAGCCCTCTCGTCGCGGCTAACAGACCTCCAAATCGCCATTTAGCTCATGAACTTATTGCCACACACGCAAAACATTGTTTTTTTCTCTCGACAAGCCAGCACCGGCGAACACGAACAGCGCTCGAGCACAATGACTCGTGAGAGAATCTCTCGCTCCCTCCCTCCTCCCTCGCCACACCCTGCCTGCCTGCCGGTGATGTGGGTGCGTGCGTGCGGAGAGGGAGGGAGGGAGCGGTGCGGTGGATTAGCGGCGCGGCCGCAGCGGAGCCCCGGGCTGCTCACACAAAGCGGCGAGCACGCGGACAGCTCCGGTGCTGAATTCGGCGTGACGGGAGGCGCGTGGCAAGCGAGTGAACGAGCGAGGGGGGACGTTGCACTCCAGCCGTACTGACATATTGCGCAGAAGTAATAAGTTGGTTGCTTCAAGTGACGACGACGATGATGATGATGATGGTGATAATAATTCTACTTATAAAAAATAAAAACAAAACCCACCCCACGTATGCGCCACTGGACTACACAGGGACATGGGCAAACATTCCGTGAGTGATGCGTACAACTGTATGGTGGAATAATGCGCGTTTATTTCACGACTTAATAGTGATTTGCGAGGCGTGGCCCCCAGCGCGAGTGTGGATTGGAATACGACCATCAATCTCGCCAGCCAGTGAGGCTCAGTAGCGTCGTTCTATCTACGCCGCCCGTCCGTCTTGGGATTCGGCGCGGAATAAATTGCTGTAAATAAATTGCAGGCGCACCGCGAATAAGAAGCCAGGTCATTTAGGATAGACGGAAGGCATTTACTATTAACTGTATACACGCCCCGCCCGCTCATACCCAAATTTGACATCTGCTCCACCCATGCAGCTTAGGCTCATTGTCCTCATTGGCTGTTGCCTTGCTACCATCTGTGACGGTGGTCAGACAAAGACAAGCATTCTCATATAAGAGGTGATGAGCACGAGAGATGCTACTACACAGAGGGACTCGAGCCTCTGCTCCCCTCCCCACGCGTTGCTACAGCGTCACCTGCATGCCCCCAAAGTGCTTGGGCTAAACCCGCAGAGTGTTGCATACTGCGAAGCGATTTTCTTTGGGGGGGGAGGGGGGCGGGGTGGAAGGGTGCAGCAGTGCCTTAATTTACCCTTAGCGGTGCCTTGCACAAACCACGTCGCCAAGATGCCGAAAGGATTTTTAGTGAAGAGGAGCAAGAGGTCCAGTGCCATGTCTTACCGGCCCCGTGCCGGTGAAGACAATGGCTTGAGCCCTGTAATGTGGCTTTCCCCGCCAGACAGCACCTACCCGGTGAACCTGGGCACCACCTGCACGGCCGTGTCCCCTCTGCCCTCCAGCTACCCACCGCCGTGCTCTTCCGCCTTCTCTGGCCGTGACCAGGAGCCATCTGTGGGGTTTGGCAGCCCGGACTCTGGCTATGCCTCTTACAGTCCCACCAGGGCCGTGAGCCGAGAGGACGCGGTGTTGGGTTCGCCAGCGTCGGCTGCGCCCTATCCCGGCCAAAGCGTCTTTCCTAGCCTCGAGCAGATGCTGCTGGCCGCGCCTTCGGCTCTGCAGCCAAGCAACGTGGAGCTGAAACCGAGGTCGGGCCTCCCGAGCAGCTCACCCACGGCGGGTGCCAAGCGGCCCTCGCCCGAACCCGCCGAGCGCAAAAGTAGCAAAGTGGCCGCAAAAAAGCCCAAGGCGGCGCGCAGGTTAATCTTCGAGGACAACGTGACCATCTCGCCCGTGCTGGGGCTGCGGATCAAGGAGGAGCCCGTGGACGCGAAGCCCAGGTCCTCCCGGCCCATGGGGGGAGGGTACGTGTGCCAGCTGTGCAAGGAGGAGTACGGGGACCCGTTCGCGCTGGCGCAGCACCGGTGCTCGCGCATCGTTCGAGTCGAGTACCGCTGCCCCGAGTGCGACAAAGTGTTCAGCTGCCCGGCCAACCTGGCTTCCCACCGGCGCTGGCACAAGCCGCGCCCCAGCCCAGCGAGCGCCACGCCGGGGGGCAAAGCGGACGCGGAGGTGCCGACTGCGGGGGCCACCACCACCACCGCTGCCGCTGCTGCTGCTGCCGCCGGCGCTGCTCACAGCGACGGCTCAAGCGACCGGGAGATGCCGAGTCGCGCCTCCACGCCCTCGGAAGCCGGCTCCGAGGACGGGCCCTACGAGTGCCCGCGCTGCAGCAAGAAGTTCCGGCGGCGCGCCTACCTGCGCAAGCACCTGCAGAGCGTGCACGAGGCGGCCGTGGTCGAGGCGGTCACCTCGTCGTTCCCTTGCCAGCTGTGCGACGAGGTGTTCCCGGTCCCCGAGGGCCGCGAGCAGCACCTGCTGGAGCACGGGTTGCCTCGGAGCGGCGGTGTCGGCAGCGGTGGTGGCGGTGGCATTGCCTCGGCGTTCACCGCGCAGGCGGCTTACGTCTTGGACAGAGATGGTGCGACTGAGCAGCGGCTGGCCCTCCACCCACGGGACCTCTTCCCTTGCAAGTTCTGCCCCGCGACATTCTACAGCTCCCCGGGACTCACGCGCCACATCAACAAGTGCCACCCATCTGAGAACCGCCAGGTGATATTGTTGCACATGCCCCTGCAGCCGACTTGCTAGGCGAAAAAAAAAAGGAAAATTCGTCGGAGCGCTTGTTACGTGCCTTGTCGATTTAAAAGAGAGGGGAAAAAAACGTCGTAGAAAGCCTTCGTCGAGACTGAATGTTCACAACGAGAAGAGTTGTTGGGGACACCGCTGACTGACCTCCGCTCAATTAAACTCTCTGCTTGAAGCGCCGAAGGGTAATGGGAGCATTCACGGTACTTCACAAGGTTACTCAGCTTTTTTTTCCCCTCCCGTAGCGATTAGGATGCAGTTATAGCACGAAGCTTTTGTAACACTGTCGCCTTAGCATATAGAAAAGCCAAATGTAGGTTACGGGAGCTCTTCACGATATTACTTTTCGTGGCTTTATCGATGTGTGTAAATATTTGGTGAGAACCGCTTTTTTGCTATTTATCTGAGAGAGGATTAAATTAAGCGTAGTAACTGTATTTTATTAAAACAAATATTTTGTAATGTACTTTTCTATAGATGTGCTTAAATATAAAGTAGAATGTACTATTTTTGCAGCTTCGTACAAGTAGGGAAATAAAGTTTTATCTATCATGTTTAGGAAATATCGTGTGCAAATCGTTGCAACTTGGCACAGGCCCACGACTTTGTACGCCGAATGGCTATTTACTTATTGCAATTCACGATTAGAGGCCCTATTTTTAAAACGCAGTTTTGCTACTGTTTTTTGTGTACTAGATATTCTAGCCTTCCAAAGTGTACATGAAATGTCACCGCTTAATTACGTAAGTAATTGTACTCTTGTTTTACAAGTTTTATCGCGGAAAGCAATGTCTGTTTTTGAGACCCGTTTGTATAGATTTCGATTCAATAAATTCCTGTCCTGTTGCCGTGTCTCACCGCAGATTTCATTCGCACTGCAAACATGACTCCCAACAACACACACATACTACGTACGTGTTTAAAGCGTCAGCATTTACACTTTGGCATTCATCTATGAAGGGAAATTCAATTGATGGCCTGAAGTACAAAGTTAAGATTTTCTTTATTTACAAATAGTTTACAAACAGCAGGTTACCTCTGCACGGACTCTCCGTTTAGAGAGCGCATCCTCTCTTCCTCCTGCCACTCATCCTTCCCCCCTTCAAAGGTGAACCCCCAAACTGTGCAGCCTCCACCACACCTCGCTTCCCCGAGAGGGAGGGAGGGAAGGATGGTAGAGCGAGAGGGCTGATGGGGAGACGCAGCGAGACGGGGGAAGCGCTAGATTTTTGGTTGGAACGAGATTTGATTTAATGCTATTACGTAAAAGGAGAATATCTGCACGTGAGCGGAGAGCGAACGCAGAAAAGTTTAAGTTGTAGCCCTTTTGACAATCCATGCTGAAGGGCTTTCCACGGCGCGTCGGTGGAGGGGATTTCACTATATTTCACCACAACGGTCTTTGCAGGTTGGTGATAGGGGGCCCTGGGGGAGGAGGGGAGGGAAAGAGAAGCACCGGTTCGGATATCACTCTCCACCGATGATAGCCGTGGCCAGTAATTGAAGGTCACGTGGTTCGTATAGCGTGGTGCAGTAACCTTTCCACCACCAACCACCAAAACAGGGTACATTTTGAAATGACATCGAAGAACGTGAACGTGATCAAATGTTGGAAGTTAATTACGGTGTTATGTCGACATTTTTGTTGTTAAACTCATTACAAAAAAGGGACTGCTTGCCCATATAGATCTCAGAATGAGAATATTTGTTCCTATATGTCCTGGCAAATATATTAAAAGAGTAAGCTAACATGCCCCCCCCCCGCCCAACAAAAAGGCTTTACGTCATTTGCTTGAGATTAAAAAGCACCAGATGGCCTGGGATTTCACCGTTTGTGGAAACGGGCACGGGACTCGCACGATGTCCTCGCAGTGGGCGCAAAGGGCTGATCGAACACGACAAAAACCGCGCAACCTCCACCGCCCACTGAATTCTTTACCGCGAGAGAGGGCAAAGCCAGATATCGGCGCAAACTAGTTTTGCGTTCAGTGCCGCATGCATGCAGATGAACAAAGCGAAACTCGCAATACAACAAACAAAAACGTGGACGCAATACGTGAAACAAAAAATAAATCTACAGCAATTTTGTTCCTAAGCTTTAAATACCCCAAGTCTCGGCGGGGGGAGCAGGCATATGGTCGGGTCTCATATTTCAAACTCGATTAACATGACCACATAAGCCCACTGATGCGATGTTTTCTGTGCTGTACAGTTTGACAATTTTTGACTGGCATATAAAACCAAATCATGAGAGAGCAAAGCAAATTATGGCAGTATGAGACATTGGCAGAGCGATATGAAAATAGGAACTTGCAGATTAACTATTTCGTCTGGCAATCAGTATGGACTGGTTTAGGCACCATAAAAAAAAGGTAATTACTCTGTCTCCACAAATATTACGTTCCACACGACGCACCAAGTTGTACACAAAACCAGCGTCGTTAAGTTTGAAATAAAACAGTTTTAATACACGTGACGGAAGTGTATGTTTGTTCTCCTTCCGTGGCTACTGCAGAGAAGTAATTGTAAAATTACATCGAGGATGGCCAAATGACACCATAAAGAAACAGACTCTATCCCAGAAATCTGACTCACACACAGACCAAGGACTCACAGTAACGCTTGTCATGTGACCAAGTTGGTTTTTTATTGCATTTCAGATACTTCATATTTATTAGAAAACATACTGTGCGTAAATCCTTCTGCAGAGCTTGCACACAGTTTTAGGTATCTTAACAATGAAGACATTTGTTAATTGAAACACAGTCTGCTCATTTGCTTTAGTGTACGGAGAGTAGCTGATATTCTGGTATATCACACAACATAATCTACTATCGGAAGGAAATAAATATTGCGAATAAAGAAAAGTTAATTCGTTTCAAAAGTGCACATTCCATTATTTTTACCCCTAATTAGACACATTCTGTACGGACAATGCAAATACGGACAAGGTGTCGCAAGGACCACAAGACACAGGGCCTTGCATGTGACAGCTTGAGCGGTGGTGAATGGTTCACATGTTTGGGATGAATGATTATTGGTTTTAATCTTTAATTTACTTCTCGCCGACTCCGTAACCCAACGAAAGTGACACGTGATATGCCCAGTCACACATTGCTTTAGTACTAGAGATATATATAAGGCAAAAAAGCGATTCGGGTGATTTGATAAAACTGACGAGCGAAACAAAAGACTGCTTGCAGCTATAAAGGACCAGCCTTAAGAGTGCCATTGTCCATGGTGCTGAACAACATACCCCAGCGCAACTATCAAACGCTGCATACACAGTGTGCACTGACTAGAGACAATCACGAAGATGGGTTATACCGACACATTATAAATATGATGTAATTGCCAACTTTGAATGAGTATGCATTATTAATTACGCTTTAGTGGTTTGTTTACCATAAAATAATTTACTCTTAAAAAAGGCAATATATGCTTAGCTTTGGTACGAATTATTTTAATAAAAGTAAAAAATAAAGGAAGACTGCTGGAATGTACATCTTACAATCAACGGAAATTCGGAAAGGAAATCTCTCGCAGAAGAATAAAAATAACGCACCAAAATTACTTCATGTGTTTAATCATTCAGAAACGGAAGCTAACGCGCACGCAAAACAACAAACGAGCCCCTGAGGGGGCCCCCTCCTCCCCCCCCCACCGCTCCCTTCAGCACTGCAAACCTGCCGCGCACAGACCAGACGGAAACGCAAGAGGGGGAGAGCCGGCCACGCCAGTTGTGCGGGCACCAGCGGCCGTGGGCGTCGTGCCGGCTAGCGGTGGAGGGTCGTCAGGACTTCCCGACCGCGCCCGTGATGCGGCGCAGCCTGCCCGTGCGTCGGTGCTTGCCGAAGGGCTGCGCGTGGGCCTGCTTGGAGACGCTTTCGGCGCAGTCTGCCTCCTCAGCGGGGCTGTCCACCTCTCGGCTGGTGTCGTGCTCGTTCGCTGCAAGGCACGCGAGCGAGCGAGCGCGCAAACGCACGAGAAGAGCGGTCCAGGTGTTAATAATCTCGTACGTACAGTGCTGGCGACAGTGAGGTTCGCGCTTACACAGAGTAAAAATGCAACGTAATTAATACTATAGTTACAACTGCTGGCTGCTTTTGGCATGTACGGTGAACACACAGATGCTGCTGCTTTGGTTTGCGCCCACTGGAAGCACTTGGATCAACAATGCCACGGCCGGCGCTACGGCACTGCACAAATAGGGGACCGACAAGCCAAAACAGAATTCGATATCAGGCCACGAGACCAAATTTTCTGACAATACCACAAGATTAGTGAAGTCAAGGCGGTAATGTATTATGGATATTCGTTATACATTTTTAATGGCCACAAACAAATGAAGCCTGCTTTCAAAGGCTAGCGGTTAGATAATTACAAGCTTCTGCGGCCGCTTTCTTCTTTGCCGTTCATTTATAAACTACCGCGAATTAATCGAACATCTAGGGCGCAAGAATAATTTACGCAAGCATTATGTAATTTTAAGCAGCTTTTAATGAGCGTCTCCGAGTGGCCCTCCGCGGAGAAAGAGCGGTTGAAAGGCGAGGTGCCCGAGGTACGACGATCGCACCAAGCAGCAGGTGTGAGCGCGTCAACGGCATCAACGGCATCAACGGAGGCATTCGGGGCACAATGCCTGGCAACCAGCAGCTCCTCGCTTCGCGGCGTCGTCCAGCCGAGCGAGCATTATCGACCGCTCATCTCAAGATACTTTCACGGACGCGGCTCTCTCGGAGCGCCTCCTCCAAGCGCCGGCGCGCAGAGGTTGTTCTTAGTTTGCGCAACCTCTTCTTCCAAGTTTCCCTTTTAGTTTTCTTTAATTCCCCCCCACCCCCCATCCCCACGAAGGTTTATTTTGTTGGGGTTGCGGTGAATCGTATTAGTAAAAAAAAAACCGAAGAAAGCTTTAATTAGTGACCAATCGGGTTAGTGCAGCTGAAAACAAGGAAGGGGGAAAGTGCTCCGTGTGGTGCTGGTTAAAAATAACAAAAAGCTGGAACAAAAGCCGGTTAAGGACAGGAGAGCTTGGCAGTGTGTGGCCCTTCGCGAGCATCTCGGCCCCCTTCTCTTACCTTTGTTTCTGCTTGGGAGAAAGGCGTTATGAAAAATGATCTGGGAAAAATCAAAATTTTAACGTAAAACAAATACAGCTACAAATCGCACCCGAGTGACAGCGGCAGCGCCCAGTCACAAGAGTGGTGAGCGACTCCCGCACGAGGCAAGCGCCGCGACGAGGGCAAGACCGGGGAGACGACGCAAATCGCACCGCTTGAGACGCCCACCTGTCGCCGGCACCTCGCATTGGCCGCGGCACACGCTGTCGTCTCAGGCAAAACCGCGTGAGTTTTTTATTCCAGCACAAGAGTAACGACAACAGGAAGGACTGCGTCACCGCACCTAAACGACGCAACGCACAAATGCGTGCTGCTGAACGTCACGCCCCTTTTTTTTTTAAGACGCAAAAGCTTAACGGTAAAGTGATTTTTGTTTTTACATGCGAGAACGTTACATCGGTAGGTGACTGTTGACGAATTCATTTTGCGAACAATAAATAAATCGAATTAATCGTAACCTTGCGGGCTGGGGGAGGGCAAAAAACCTCAGCGCTTGGCTAGAAGAATGTTGCAACAGGCGATCTTTGCGGCTCATTTTAATCCCACAGGTCAGCTCCTTACGATGACAGGTTAACCAGGGTTCTCTCTTTTTTTTTAAAGCTTTCGTGACTGCAGGGATTCATCTTCAGACTCTGTCGCCTCGACGGACCTGGTTTTCACCTGAGGACGGCTGGTTGCGTTGTGGCCCAAACGTCGTGAGAATAATTTTATTATGTTTTATTTTTATTATTTTATTACTTCCCTTCTACGTGACTTTACCGAAAGAACCAAGAAGACAGGGTTCTCTCGTTAACTTTGGACAAAATCAGAGAATTCGAAACATGATCAGAGATGAAATGTAATCAATTTCTATATGTTCATGAACAATTAGTAATGATTTGTGGATTCTTGCAGTAAAAACAAAGAAAGACAAGACACAACCATCTCAAAATTTCCACTCAACCCACTGCATCCCATGATTAGTCATCCACGCTGTAAACCAGCCAATATAAACCTCAATCAAAATCAGAGAGAGGGACTCCGCATTATAGCACGCTCGTGTGAACTTCAGTGACTGAAAAGACACAAGATCCCAAAAATTACAGCCCTTGGACGTCTAATTCATCTCTTCGCTGGCAAATAATGTGCATCACAAGATATACCAGTGATTCTATCCTTCAACCACCTGCAAAAATTACTTATGGTAAAAAAAAAGTGCCATTCTCTTATCGCAATGCCAAAGACCTCGTGATGATATTTAACAATGTTTAAACTTAAATGCATTACATTTATTCACAACTTACTGTGATAAATTATGATAGCTTTGAAAATTAAATTTGACGTCTTCAACAAACCCAGTTTTCACGAATCCAATTTCATATTTTTTTCTCTCTCTGAACTTGCAGTAAAAAAAAAGTTTTTATTGAATAGTTTTCATTACGATGTCTCTCCTGACAGATCACTGGCATTTCCGCTGGTAGCGCCAGAGGGAAATGAACGACGCCACGCTAGGTCCCCGCCACTCTCATCACCGCTGCTGGCCACGCTGCTGCCATGGAGAATCGGACATAGTGGGGGGGGGGGGGGGGGGCATAGCGATTCATTTTTCCTCTCCATTTTGTCATCCCGTTTGCATCATTTCTTTATTGTTTTGTCTCGATGTACATTTGTTTGTTAGCCCCATCAAGATAAATGTAACATGTGGATATCTTGATTTGAAGCTTTCTTGCCTGCAGGAATCCATACTCTTTGGTTCTTTCAGTAAAATCATCAGGTGGGAAAGCTGATGATGGATGCTTGTGTTGCGCCCGAAACGTCGTGATTTATTGTATTTTATACCTACGTGACTTTACCGAAAGAACCAAAGAGTACGTGGATACACTAACAAAAACGCCGTCTAGTACTACACACATGATCTCATGCCTTTACGGTGAACCTCAAAAGGCAAAAGGGCAGCGCTGCAACTGCTTGCTCACAACATTGCTACAAGGAAGGGCCTCCACTAGAAGAAGCTGAAGAGACCCACCCCCCCCTCTGGAGGGTATTTGGCCTACTCTTTCAACGCTGACCACGCATCTTAGAAGAGGGGCACCTTCTGATAGCAATGGACGCGTCGGGTTACACCCCCATCGGACACATACCACAAATATAAGCTGGGGGGGGAGGGTGGCGGAGGGGTAGGGTGCACCTTGGGGGGAGGGGGGGCGTGTTTAAGCTAGTTTGTAAAGAAAGGGCCCCGTGGTGGCAAGATGTTAACTACCTCGACTGGTATGCACGAGGTGATGGGTTCGATCCTGACCCTGACGCGTATATTTGGAGTTTGTGTGTCTCTCTCGCTCTGTGATCGCGTGGATTTTTCTCCGGGTCCTCGGTTTTTTTCCCCCTCCACATTTATAATCAACATACGTTTAGAGTATTTGGCTACTGCTATAAATGCCTACGCGATAAGCCACTTCGTTGGGCGACCATTTGTGGCCAGGTCGATTCTGGGAAGAAAAAAAAGTCTATAAAGCTCAGTGGGCCTTACCTGGTAAAATAAAAATAGTATATTTTAAAATAGTTTTTAATTACCCTCTCAATGCCCCACCCTCCCCTCCCTCTGCGGAGCACGACTCGAGTTCAGGCAACGAGGGGTGTGCGGGTGGGTGTGGGTGTGTGGGGGGGGGTGTGGGTGGGTGTGTGGGTGGGTGTGCAGGGGGGTGTGTGGGTGTGTGGGTGGGTATGTGGGTGGGGATGTGGGTGGGGATGTGGGTGGGTGTGCGGGTGGGTGTGCGGGGGGGTGTGCGGGGGGGTGTGCGGGGGGGTGTGCGGGGTGGGTGTGTAGGTGGGTGTGTGGGTGGTGTGTGGGTGGGTGTGTGGGTGGGTGTGTGGGTGGGTGTGTGGGTGGGTGTGTGGGTGGGTGTGTGGGTGTGTGTGTGGGGGGGGGGGGTTGTGGGACCGGTGACTGCGTGCGCGCGCCACTGCAGCCCTCACCTGCTTCACACGAGAGCGGGCGGCACATGGCGGGGCTGTACACCTGCGCCGCCAGGTCCTCGAAGGTGCTCACCTCCCGCTGCTGCTTCACGATGGCCTCCAGGTACCGCGACCGCTCTTCGTAGCTTGAGAAGGAGCGGTGAGCGGTAGGGGAGGGGGGGGTGCCGTCAAGGAAGCCGACAGGTGCGCTCGCTTGCTCTCTCTCACTGCCCCCCAGCGGGAATGGTGAAACGAGGGGGGGGGGGGGGAGGGGCCTGCAGATTTTCCCAGCGGGTCCCTCTGCCGAACACGGCGCTGGAGCAGCACGTTCACCGCGAAGCAGGAGAGCTTTGGCGTCGAGTGCCCGAGCGCAGAGTAAACCTGGCCACCTGCCGCCTTTCCCTTGCCCCATCGCCTGCATGTTTGGAGTTTTGCCCGTTTCCCCTCAACATTTAGCAGCGCGCATTTCGATTACTCAAATAGTTTTTCTGCTGCAAATTTTCACGCGACAAGCCCACTTCGTTGCGCTATGATTTGCGGCCAGGTCGCTTCTGAAAAGGAAGCTAATAGATCAGTGGGCTTTACCTGGTAAGATAAAAATAAAACTAGTTTAGTTTTATTTAGATATATTTCTTTAAGTGATTTGTTTACCTTTCCTATGCTTTGTTTTTGTATCGTTTGCTGTAACCTTCTGACTCGCAACCTCCTGGACATCTGAAAAAAAGAGCTTCATAGCTCATCGGATTACTCCAGTAGAAATATTCTGATTGTGATTACGGCTGAAAATTATGGGTTAGAAGAGACGATGAGGGTACATTTAAGCACCGCACACAGGGAGCAAAGGTGAAGAGACAAAGTGAAATTTGATTAATTTTACACGTGATATTTACGTCATGATGCCTCGCTGAAATAAAAAAAAACTATCGCTCGGCACACACATTGCACGCACACGGTTATTAAACCATTTGTGGTGAAAGAATGAATTTTCACTGTGGAGGCAAGCGAGTGAACATATTGAGATCTGCTTATTAAATGTATGCATGCTCACGCGCATTATATTGACGTTTCGATATGGCTATGCTTAACATCAACAAGCTTAATGTGTTGACATATGATTCAGAGCTTTCGTACTTAAAGCATAATATAACCACATTTCCTTTTTATTTTCTCGTGATGTTTTTGTTAGACTGCCTCCGTTGGAAATAACAAATGATATATGATAAAGAAGCATTACTCTCTTACATCGTGTTGGCTCACTATTTAACGTCATGCAAATCAGTGCATGGAATGAATATGCAACAAAAATACATTATTAATAGTCTGGGCAAGAAATACTCGGCTTTTTGCTTTACAAAATGTGCAAACGCAGCTGCACAACGATTCCTACAAATCTATATTCGTTTGCTCACGACAACAACAACGACAAAACGTGTATTTTACGCGAGGTTTGAATTTTGTCCGATGCATCTGCAGGTCTCATTACAGGCGTCGGCATTGTTGCTCTTGTCGGGACAGACAGTGCGACAGAGGCCCTCTGCGGGTCCCTGTGGGGCTGCCACACAGACAGATTGAGATGTCACGGCTGGCCGAGGAGCCAATGAGCGGAGAGCCCGACGGGGGCAGGGGGGGGTGTTTAGAGGACAGTCGGGTGGACGGAGGCAGAGAGATGGCAAGAGGGGCGAGCGATTAGGGCCCATGAGGATGACACCTGCCAAGCGAGACGACGGGACACGCCACGACGTGCCAGCTGAACCCCGGCTGACCGAGCCTGCACGTGCATGCTTAACCTTGGAATTGTGTGTTTTTCTTCTTCTTCAGACATTAGTATATTTACGGTTGGATGCTGGGCTTGAAATTGATCGTTAACGAAATTACCCTTCCACCCCACCCACCCCATCCAGCGATTCGATTGTGTCATGATGCAGGGGTTGCAATTCGATAAAAAAATGTTTTTTTACTCGGTTTGACATTCGTATCGTTTGTACAGTTTGGTTCACTCAGACAGTAAAAATGTCACAATAAGATGACGTGCGCAAGTAATTTGCACGATCCGATACCCGTATCATAAGCGTATGGATCGATTTTCATCAAGATTCGATTCATTGTTATATGTCAAGTCAGAGCCACACCCTGCTGCCTTCTCCATCACAAACTACTAACACACGGCAGCCAGCATTCATTTCACGTGTCAATTTGAGGGCTGGTCATCAGAAAACGGCTTGAAAATTTAGTTTTCATCAGGCCCCATGACGCCACAGTGGCGAGATGTTCACTACCTCGCCTGGTATACAGGAGGTCGTGGATTCGATCCCGACCCTGACGCCTGTTTATTTGCAGTTTGCGTGTTCTCCCGATGGTCATGTGGACTTTTCTCCCGGTCCCCCGGTTTTTCCCTCCGCATTTATAATTAACATGCATTTAGAGTATTTGGCTGCTATAAATGTACACGTGATAAGCCACTTCGTTGAGCTATCATTTGTAGCCAGGTCGCTTCTGAAAAAGATCTATATAGCTCAGTGGGCCTTACCTGGTAAAATAAAAAGTTTAGTTTTAGTTTAGTTTGTAGTATAGTCTCCAACTATTACCCACTTATCTCTCTGGCCTATGTGCTATGAATAAGTGCCGCATCCTGAAATGTGCCTTATTATATATATCTCCAAATAAGGCAGTGTTTACCGACGAATTTGTTGCGTTTATAGCATTTATTTCAGGTGGTTAAGCCTATGCCAAGTAGAGTGCTCGTGCCAAGTCGAGGTATTACAACTGTACAATTGTGTAGGGCCAGGTATCACAGAAGGCACTCGTGGTAAAACACGCAACGGCCGTTCAATCATCAATGCACGAACATATGTTACACACTCGGGGTCATCGAAAAGTCAGAGGTAATTAGACTCACGCTACGATAATTTATTTCTGTTCTTGTTTCGCGCCTCTCACCCAAGGCTCTGACCGTGTATTTTTGGCACCTCAAGCAAGCGTGCTGACACTCGCCACGCACACTGGGGTGGCTTGGTTGAACAGGAATCGGCATAATCGTGTGCCGTGTGAAGATGTCCCATTAGCAGCTCTGCGTGCCGTGTACGTTTGGGTGTGTGTGCGCGCGTGCATGCGCTCATGGGGAGCCGGTAATGCAACGGTTAGCGCACTGTGCATTGAACCCGGTGCCCTGAGTTCGATTCTCGCTCATGGCCAACATAAGTGTGTGTGAACTGGTCCTGGGCCTCTCCTAGATCGATTCAGCCTCAAATGAGTACCTGGTGTGGTGTGTAAACATCGCCACTGGGGAGACAAAGGTGGCCGAGTGTTGTACAGGTCACCGACTCCCCCTTGTGCCGTGCCGGCCTTGATAGGTGCTCGCTAACAGCACTTGCCCCAACAGTATGTTAAGGCTATAGGGGGGATCTTTGTCTCTGTGCGTGCGCTTGAAGTATGCTTTGCGGGGTAGTGGTAAAATATCCCGAAAATGGCAGTGATTTTTGGCTTGCTTACAGATCACGACACTTCATAACAACTTAATCACAGCCATTTGTTGGTGATGGCAACTGTGTGAACATACTTCTCCATGCTGGTCAGGATGGGTTTGGGTAGTGGTGTGGGGTGGTGGAGTGGGGTAAGGACCGTTTCAGATGTCGCATATTATAGCCAGGAATCGAACTTAGGTGGCGAGGTTCAAAGGATAGCGCGCTAACCATCGCGCCACCGCTTATTTAAACACATACCTAGAAGACGAGTACATTATGCATGCGACACATGTCGACATTAGTGCTGAGAAGACAAAAGCAGCTGGGTTTGGTAGCGACACCACAACGGTGCTTGTGCGTGAAGTGACAGTTTTCATCGGCGTTCATTGATAAGCGCTTGCTAAAAAACGTCAAAGCGGTAAAACTAAATGATCACCGTTGTCTTTGTGCATAAGTGAATGCTATTCCTTGATTGATATCATCCCTGACCCCATTTGCAACAGATTTTTCTCTAATTTAAAGCAAATTGACCCGGGTTTGGGTTTACGCACGATTATCGGGAGACAATATCGACCTTGCGTAATCGGCCTCTCGCTGCGCGCGCCTGCAACTCATCGGACGGGTATGGATTTTGGGACAGAAAGAAAGCCGTGCGACTTGCTAATACGGCCGCAACTCAGGGGGATGCGCTTAACCTGAACTCAATACAACTGCTCAGGAAAGATCTCGGGAGGCAGCGGAAGCTCTTTGTCCGTGAGTCGAAGAAGCGACCGGCAACTGTGTTTTTTTGTTGTTGTTGTTGCCCGTGCCGTTTGTTTGCTCAGGATAAGTGCTTTGCCTGTCCATCCGCCGGACGGCGTACCGGCCGGCCGCCACGTGAATAAAGCGACGCTTAATTTACCGCCTTCCGCCCGCAGACAATGACGAAAACCCCCTCCCCCGAGGCCTCGTTTGGGACGACTGCAGCCGCGCCGGCTGACGGCGACGTGGCGTGCGCTGGGCCGGGCGCGTGTCGCGTATCACGCACGGGCGGGCAGAGGCAGCCGGGCCTGGCTCTGGGAGGAGCGCGACAAATCGCTTTAAGAGGCAGCCGCAGCGGCCACCTGAGCCACGCGGCCGGCCGGGGGCTCCCCGAGTCCCCACGGCGATCTCGGAACAATCGCCGCCGATTCCCCCACGTGCCACCGTCGCCGTGGCGCACGCCGCCACCCCCCCCCCCCCCCCCGAAAATACCCCCCCCCCCACCACCACCGCCCCCCATCCCGCCTCCCCCGCCGCTTTCCCTGCTGCCTCCGCAGTCCCTCTTTGCTACATGTCAGGTTTTTTTTTCTTCTCGAGCCGAATCCTCTGTGCCACCCTTCTCCATCGCTCGCGTCAACAAACAGCGAAAGGAAAACAATTGTCCCGCACTCGGGAGGTTTGCTAATTACGCTCGGCGTTGACAGAATGGCTTATTTCTCCACGTGTCCCCCGAGCCCATCAAGGCCCATTCTGCGCAAGCAGCGCAGGCGCCAGCCGGCCCCACAGCCATCCACGTGGAGCACAAATAAGAAGAACCCCCCCCACCCCCCCCACCCCCCCCCGTTAATTCGTTTAATTTCATATATAAACCTTCGGGTTTTTTCTATCTCAATTTTAAAATCACCCTCAAGGCTGTACTTGATGTGTACAAACTCATTAGGCGATATTGTGGAGCATTGTGGGTAAATGCATACATTCTGTGTCTCCACATATAAAAACGATTATGTTTTACTCCTTCGGCCTAATGGCTTTGCAGACAAATATTATCCAGCAGCATTTTTCTAGGCGAGCAAACTATGGACCGATTTTCACTTTCTGGGTTCTATCAGCAGTCAGGCTTAAACATATTGCTCTGCATTGGCAATCGGTTGATGGACTAGAATATAGGTTTTCGAGTACATGTGGAGACGGAAGAGTTCTGCTCATATATGAATCGCCATTGATGCTTCACACCAACGCATAATGCATTTGTACACAAAATGACATATAGCTTTAATGGCGATTCTAAAATTGTGATTGAACAAATTTTTTTTAGCAGTATTTAAACGGAGGTCATTCAATCAACATGTTTCCTTTGCTAAGCAATTACTTTATTTATTAATAGACTTTCACATCAGTGCTCATGGCGTACTGCCGTTAAAATATAATCATTAATTTATTAGCTCCTTTTATTCTGCTATGTCGCTTTAGGCCACATTGCATCTGGTCCAGCGAGTGCGTTTGAGCACGCAGTCCGAAATGATTTACTGTCGGAGGGCACAACCGACAAAATGCGAGTCTTGGAAACACTAAACCATCCCACGTTTACATATCGAATTCCACATTAAAGAAGACATTTACAAATTCATCCTATGCCGCAGAGTTTACACAGGTACATCTTGCCTAAGAGAAAAAAAAACAAATCAATATTGGGAGAAAACTAACACGTGTTAATCGGTTAATGTTCCACAAACAATAAGCCCAAACACAATGAACCTCACGATGATAAAAAAATTACTTTACACACGATGGCAGCGGCGGCGCATTTGCCGAATCGTGCTAGTAGCTAAAAAGGTTGTTAGGCATCCCAAGGCTAACGAGGCCTGTCTAATGTTTCCCCATTTGCAGGAGCGAGCAGGAAGCACGATGCAATGAACAATATAAAGTAGGGACATCCATAAACACGAGAAAATAATCGAGTCAGCAAAGCAGTGACACCAACGCGAAAACGCAGTTCCACCATTTAAAAACAATTGATGTCACCATCTCAATATATATAGGAATGCCTCGGTATGCTCAAAATGTTCAGAATAATACGTTTCCAATCCACTGCTAAATGTACTGTACGTTGAACTTCTTTCGCACCGTACGCAGCCAACCGTGCTCGCCGGGAGGTGCAGGGGAAGGACAACAAACTAAACGCAAAAAGGCAGTTCTAAAGAAATTCGTTTTCAATCGAGATGATTTAAAAGTGCACAACTCCAGTGGCTTCCTAATATCGGAAAGGGAGAGCGTTCCAGACGGCCACACAAGCGCATCTGAAAGGGCGCTATTCAGTGACCATCCTTGTTCGATGGCCAGCCAAAATACGCTGAACGAAGGCCTCCCCATGCCACGTCAGTCACAGGGGTTGTCTGACTATACTTCACCAGTGCGGGTTGGTGAGGTGGAGGACCGTGGTTTGGACTCAAGCTCAGGTGCTTATTTATGTTTTTACCAGGTGAGGCCCACTAAGCTATATAGCTCTTTTTCAGAAGCGACCTGGTCACAAAGGATAGCTCAACGAAGTGGCTTATCGCGTGGAAATTTATATAGCACCCAAATACTCTAAACCAGGGGTGGGGAACCTTTTTTCTGCCAAGGGCCATTTGGATATTTATAACATCATTCGCGGGCCATGCAAAATTATCAACTTAAAAATTAGCCTGTTATATTTGGTCAAACATTTAATTAACTCACCCCAAATGTGATGGCTGGAACTGCTTCTCTTTGGTGAGGCGTGTGATGTTCGCTTGTATTGATGATGTTGCTACTCGCAACTGCTTTTCCAGGTTTGCTCCTAGATTTATTGATTTCGAGTCCCGCCTGCGGTTGCCTTGGCAGGGCCAGACCAAATGATTTTGCGGGCCTTATACGGCCCGCGGGCCGGACGTTCCCCACCCCTGCTCTAAACGCATGATTATAAATGTGAATGAAAAAATTGGAGCCGGTGAAAAATACACACGACCACGGGGAGAACATGCAAACTCCAAATATACAGGTGTCAGGATTGGGATCAAATCCATGCCCTCCTGCATGCCAGGCGAGGTAGTTAACATCTCACCACCATGGCACCCGTTTTTATAGCAGTGCCCTAACCACTGCGCGAGCGCTCTCCACCAAATATTTGTGCCGCAATAATTTCATACAAAACATCTGGGGATCTGCGAAAATTGTGAACAACTATATGCATGAAATAAATTAGTTTACTGCCAAAGTCCCATTTATATAGGAACACTTTTTTGTTCATAACTGTATTGATCTGAATCATGCCCATTCACTGAAATAACAAACGTTCACAATTGAACGTCAAATAAAATAACTGGACAATACGTTCTCTCACAATACGTTTAGAACATTTCACATCCGGAAACGTGAGGCTACTGAGAAGACAAAGAACCGGTCATCTTTGTTTACTGTTTTTTGTTTTACTCGACAGCGTTTTCGCAGCACTCATCCGCTTTGCTATGCAAATGTTATCATTAATATGCCAGGGAACAATACAGCATTACACACGCACATTGGGGGGGCGCGGACGGGTGTGGACAGAACACCGGTTACTTTGCATCAAATTATAGATGAACGTGTCGCGATACAAGCAAACAACGAGTAAGAACTGCGAGACAGCCCTCCCCGCGCTTTCCCACTTCACGGAGCCCGAAGATCAGAGAGATCTCTCGTCGAATGAGCTCCTAACTTGCGATATAAAAGCCTACGGCACGGCACACCAAGAAAGCTCGCACGCACGCAAATCGTCCTCTCGCGCACGCGCCAGGATGAACGGAACAGCTCTGGGGACAGACTGTCAGACACGAGGGGCTGCGAGTAATCTCATACCCCCCCCCCCCTCGTGTGCCGCGTGCACACTCCCCTGTGCAAACAAGTCTTGGGGGTGGTTGTTTTTTTTTAACTCTCTCCCCGTTGCTGTTTTTTTTTGCTGCTCGCTCCCCTCCGCTGTGCCTGGTAATTTCCGCCCTGGTAAGTGACTCACCCAAGTGTGAATTCGCCCGCACAATGGCGCACGCACACACGCACGCACGTACGTACACACACACACCAAACGGATTCGACGTTCTTGCCACCTTAAGCTTATTCTCTCGTACGGAGGTGGGAGGGCTTAATCACGCAATACAATCGCGAGTGAATGTAGTTAAATAAGCTGCGCTGCTGCGCGCAGATTCAACCGCAAAAAAAACCCTACACTTTATAGGCAAAAAAAATTCATTATTGTGTACCGTGTTTTTTTAAAATTCATAAATACGCACAGCGCATGCGTTACTGACCAGTGTGTGGGCCGCATTACGGAGAACATTAGGAATGGCACGAAATGTTATATTAGTGCCATAACCTTTTTTGTTTCCAATACACTCCTACAATTTAAATGCATTTGCAACAGAGGAAATGTCGTTGGAATTATCTTTCGTGAAATAGTTGTTGAAATAGTGCATCTGTAACCAGGGAGCACCCGACTTTTGCAAACAAAGGCTTTGTAAATGTTTTCAAAAAATTAGAAAATTGTAATTTTACAATGTTAATGAACGATAAACAAAACCTTTATGTTGCCAAAATATCTGGTGATTAAACACCGAAAGAAAGAAAAAAAATCCACAAATCAACAAATTGAAATTTAACACAATTAGTTACGGCTTCATTTGCCATCGAGAAAAAAAAATCAAAACAAATTTCTACAGACTATTTATACAAGCCAAAAAGACACGCACGGCAAAAAAACATTCTATAATTTACATTAAGCCGCAGCTTGAGGAGGCAGTCATCCAGCAGTGGATTGACCATGGCCGATGATGCTGAATTGTAAAATAATATGACGTTTAAAACAAAAAAAAGAACATCCACACGTCCTAATGCACCGATTTAACCAAGCGCCGCCCACATTCGTTTTAATGGAAAAGGAAGGTTTCCAAAGGGTTTTAATGCCTTCAAAATTATACAAGCGTCATCGGAGTAAATGTTTCCATCGCATAGGCAAATAGTAACATCTGTTTTTGTACGGTACAGCGGACGAGGCACTGGCTGCTTAACAGGACAGGTAAACACTGGCAGGTGTCCTTTTATCCTAAATTGCAAACATTCGGTTAGCGGAAAGCAAACAGCACCGGCAACTGAAAGGAAGAAAAAAAAATCTGGCTTTTTCACAGCCTTGGGAGATGAACAAATTCTCATCATTGTTACTCGGGTCAGCATCACTATTGCCGTTACAATATTTACAGCGGTGGTCCCCCCCCCCATCCGCCCCTACGCGGAGCTCGTAAGATATATCGTGGTTTTGCATTACTTACATTTTTAAAATTCTCTCATACGCACAATATTTTTTCTTTTACAAATGAGAATATTCTTAGGATTAATCTTTCCTCCCCCCAGTCAAAACCCCCCCCCCCCTCAAACATGCTTCTGTTATCCATTACCAATCCCACACATCAGTCCATTTTGGCACTTGGTCATTTTCCGAGGAATTCATTATTAATAGGCTACGACTACCGCTTGAACGACTAAAAAAAAATAGTGTGCGAGAAAAATCTTCCAAAAATGTACCATCCCTCCTCCAGGAGAATGCACCTTTCCATGCAATGCCCCCACCCAGCCCAATCATCCTCACCGTGGCACGCAAAGAGCGGCAAAGGTTAATGGATTCCAATCTGCGGGATAATTCCTACAGCGCCCGGCCGCGCCGACGGAGGCGGACGGGCGGACGGGCGGGGGGTGCGAAGGGCGTGCCGCCGGGTCTGGCCGGTCACAGCGCCACAGAGCCGCCGTTAATTGGGCCGTGGGGACGTAGGTGAGTGATTAGCGTGGGGAGTAAGGCGGAGGTTGCGGCAGGGGGGGGGGGGTCTGAGTTGCTGGGCACCACCTCCCAACCCACCCCCCCAAACTGGCCCCCACTTCCATCCCCCTACCCAAGGCATGGGCTTTCATGCTGCGTGTGTGCTTTGCGGAGCCAGGTGGGCAATTACAACAGTTATTCTTAACAACGGCATGAAAGTAATTGGAACGCGGTCCAGAAAGTCCTCCAGACCCAGTGTGAGTGCTAACCGTCGCGGCTGTGAAGAATTATCCGCATAGATTTTCTTTCTTCCCTTTCCCCGGAGAAAAATCTATGACAAACGAAACACGCGGTAACAATGTTTTACAAGTAAAATGTCGAATTTGAAATTAGTGCTTTAGCTAGACTGAGGCCGATAAGTGGTTTTGCATTGTGTGCAAAAATGGGAACAAAATGTAATGTCAATGTGCAATTTTTACATTCTTTATATTTTTTATTGTGGGTTTTCCATCAAATAAGCATATATTTGTTTACAGCTCGCTGTGGATCAACGGCTGGATGGAGGTATCCCCATGCTATGTCGGTCACGGGCGGGGCGGTTTGACCACACTTCGACATGCTGAACAAAGTGGGTGGGTTAATGGAAGGGGGATAGATAGGGAGGGGGGGACCCCAGGACCGGTTCAGATATCACTCGCCACCGACGTCAGCCATGCAGTGGAACTTGGGGAACTCGAGGTTTATAGGCAGCGCGCAAAGCGCTACGCCACCACTCCGTTCAATTAAATCATTGTACATCGGTGCACAAAGACCTGCAATGAACATGGATCAAGCAACCCTGACGTTGCCAAAGAAAATGTAACAAATAAAAATCGAAAAATGCAAAGGCACATCAGGTGACAAATACTGGGAATTACAATGAGAGAGAGAGAGAAAGAAAGAGGAACACGTTGGATCGCAGCGACGTAAGAAATGTAAGCAGTCCTCTACAGGAACACCTCGCTACGATGGCCGCGGCAAGGGCGAGACGGAAAACGGAATGGCAAACCGAACGAAGGGGAACACGCCAGACAGCATGCCCATCACGGAGATGCAGCGATGAGTTTAGCGATGGGGAGGCTCTCATCCAGCAGTGGATTGATCATGGCTGTTGATGGTCAATAGAAGATAATTTCTGTCTCGGTGTGATGACACTTCATAAAGACACCTCAGTATTCACAAGTTGGAACAATTATAAACGTTTTGCAACACTGACGGCCAACTTTTAATTGCCATTTCTTCTTACAATGAATACAACCCATTAACGAGTAAGGCCCATAAAGGGCATGTATAAAAGTGTTCAAAATTAATAGAATATTCAAGCCATAGACGACTCTAGATGGATTTCCATATTAATGCTGGCACATTTAGCATCAGTTCAGAACTCCAACTTTGAAAATAATAAGGCGAGTACCATTTCAATTAAGACACTCGCTGAAATTTGATATAGAAATTATTTTCAGAGCGGACCATTTTTTTCCTTTGTACGTTTGTCGAAAAGGGACAATGGAAAGTATTTGAACACATTAACCGTTCCTCCTGAAGCAAAATACTCGCAACTCCAAAGGCAAAGGACAATGGGCAGCCCTGAAACCAAAGTATAGTTTCTATAAATAGGGTGTAGTTCACCTGAGGATTGCTGGAGGCGCATCGCTTATTAATAAGGCCACATCCGAATGGTTTAGGTCAGTGGTCCTTATGAAACGCTGCAAGAGAACGCATCCACAACCCAACACCTCGCACTGTGCTCTGCACTGCACGTCCACTCAAACGTCATGGGACAGTCAATGGCGGAGCCAGGATTTTCGGTTAAGGGGGCAACCCCTCCAGCAATGAAAAATGATAGGAGTTGTTAGTAAGGACTTGTCCCTTGCTTTTCATTCGACGCGTGCGGCGATGGCGCAGCCATCGATCGAGGGTCGAATTCAAACCGTGTGTGATCGTCATCATGCTCGCTGAAGGTGTTGGCCTGTGTACTGTATACGCAACTGCGCACAATTATGCGAGTCACTTATAACTGCTTTGCCGTTACCTATTGCCAATTATTTACTCCGATTTTTGTCCTAATATCTCATAGAAACCCTGGCACATAATATGCTACACAGTGGCAGTGGGAGTCGTAAAATGCCGATGTATTACTAATAAACCCCAATGATTCGATCGAAATTAGGGATTTCGATCGGATCATTGGGGGGGCACGTGCCACCCCCCCCCCCCCCCCCACTGGCGGAGCCAGTGAGGGCAGTCCCGTTACTCTTCCCAATAGCCAGGAACTAGATATTAAATTCTCAAACAGCCAATTATTTACCATCTATTTAGCGCTGTGCAGACACTTTATGATATCACAGACGTGACGGTGATGTTTATACGCTTTGGAGAAGGGCCAATGCCCAAAGCGTCGCCTATTTATATTTTTGTTATTTTAAGGCCACAGTGTTCTTGACGATTGTGTCGAGCGTTTTATTTATTTTTTCGTGATGGTGAAGCGTTCTGTGAGCTAATCGTCTGAAGGCTACATTAGTTCGGCACGAACAAAAACCGCTTGCGCAAAACGAATCCAACCGTGGTGGACAAGAGAAGGGTCACAAACGAGAGAGGGGGCCGTTCGTTAGATCCCGCTCGCTGCGTCGTCAGGGAGCAGAGATCGATTCGAGGGTCTCACTGGGGTCGTTCTTCAAGAGCGCCGGAATAACTGCTGCCACAACAGTTGTCGCGAGCCTGGTAACAGCAAACATATTTTCCTCAAATTTGTTTTCATTTACTCCAACTATTTTTGGGAGTCACACTTTCATAAGAAAAATCATAGTTTGCAATACAGAGAAAAAGTCTAAGCGATGTTTTGTTCAAATGAGCATTGAGTACGACGCTCAGCTCCTGCATACAGTCCTAAGCCTGTGGTGGAAATTCCTCATTCCTATGGTGGGGGCAAGTCCATCCCCAGGAAAACCACTGGCGACCTCCCCACAAAGTGGTACTCATTGTATCGTCACCAGAGAAATGATGGGCTGAGAGTCAACCCCCCCCCGCAACCCCCCTGCACCCAGGATTTAGGTCATTCAAAGCTTGGTTGTCACATCCAGTGCATGCGTGCGTCTTCCTAAGTGACGTCTTCAGAACAGCAACTCAGCCAACGAGCCATGGACACGGAAGGTAGACACAATTTGAAAAGCCACTCGTTACCCGGGCCTCTGAACACCCTCCCCCCCCCCCCACCAGTCCCCCTTAATAAAGTCGTTCCAATCACCCTCAGGGCGAGGAGGATCTGCAAGTACCAAAAAGGCAATCAGTTGAACGTCCGACCAGCGGCTGAGGTCGGACGGCCGGTGTAACGTGAGATTCCTCCACGATCCAGGAGGGAGAAATCGACAGGTGGTGGTGGTTGTTGACAAAGTTCTCGGTGTCTCGCCTCTCTCTCCAGCTCTGCCGGTGTGTCTGCGATTACACAACCACCACCACCACCACGAGGGCGACGGCGGCGGCGATGACGACGGGTGCTCCCGCCGTAACGAGGTAAAAGCTTTAACGGATTACACGAGCGAGCGTGCAAGTGTGGTAATACGGCGCCTCGCGCCGCGTCTCGGGCTCGAATCGTGCTCGGGCGTTGTCCCACAGAAGCGACCCGCCGATCGGTGAAATTGGCGCCGACAGTCAAGTTCATGAAGGTATCTTTCGATTGAAAGCTTTTCGTGACTGCAGGGATTCATCTTCTTTGTTCTTTCGGTAAAGTCACGTAGAAGGGAAATAATAAAATAATAAAAATAAAACATTCTAAATCTCACCTGGATGGTGAGAATTATTTAATAAAATAATAAAAATAAAACATAATCACTCTCACCCGAATGGTGAGAATTATTTTATTATGTTTTATTTTTATTATTTTATTATTTCCCTTCTACGTGACTTTACCGAAAGAACCAAGAAGATTCATGAAGGTAATATCGGATTGGGTAAAACGGACCTCTATCGATAAACAATTGTGTGCGTTTAGAGCAGTGGTTCTTAACCTTTACTGCAGCTGTGCACCCCTTAGCTTCTCAGTCGTAAAATAATTGTATAATGTTCATGAATGGATCGGGGTTGGTGAAACAAAGTAGCTGTGTACTTACGTGCCCGTGCTCAATTTGTGATTCGATGATTTACCTTCGACACAAATCTGTCTGTGTCTCGCACCCCCAGGGGCTGCGTGCACCCCAGGTTAAGAACCACTGCCTTAGACCTATCGTCATGGTCGCGCAAGTTTGCGTGATTTGGTCTACTTCATTCCTAACGACGTGCCTGAAACAGAGTTCTCGTTTTTATTTCAATACTACTTCTGAGTCACAGCTGCAACGTATTCCTATAAATGCCTTTGGATTGGAACGGTCCCTTTATACCTTCATTTTCAAAAGGGCACATGCTCTCATAGCACATTCCAAATAGCCTGCACATACGGCTCGTAATGAGTGACATATCAGTCGACGTCCAATGGATCTATCAGCTTTTGTCTCAAAACTAATAGAATATTTCATCCTAGGCAGTGGCAATTTACAAAAAAAAATGCAGAGTGTTTAATTTCCCTCCGAGGGCAATCCTATCTAGGCTCACTACTAAATTATATATTTATCCACAAAACCCGTAATTGTATTAGGCAGTATAAAATAAATCTTTTGAAAGCCTATGGTTGGGGGGAAAAGAATACAGAAAAAATACAACCATAATTTGTAAAGAGCCCGACTACTGACCACTTAGACCAAAATGTTACAAAAAAATTACCGGAAGGCATCTGCGACAAATTAAAATTTAAATGAAAATGTTATCACACATGTGCGTGAGTTATTCATTCGCAGCACGACACGGCGCGTTTAGCATTTCAAAAAGCCTCATCAAGAGGCAAGCGACCTTCTCTCTTTCATCCCAGGTATTCAACACATTGCAAATTTTACCAACCTCCTTTCAGCCAATGCTAATTCTTATGGCCGCACACGCACGCACACACACACACACACCTCTGAAGCATCTGGGACTTGACGAATCCCTCAAATTACCACTTACACGCAGTGAAATAAGATCCCGTTTCCAATGAAAGCTCATACAGGACAACATTTACATCAAAATATCATATTGGCAAAGCATCCACTTTGTTTAACAAGGGCACTTACTACTTTTGACAGACAAAAATAATTGCAAGCAGGTGGGCAACATCTTATAGTTGAAACTAGATGCTTTTTATTATTCCGTTTGGCCTCGATGTGCCACGAAGTGTAATGCGTTCCCATTTCATTCGTCTATTCCATTGCAATTTCTATGCCACGAATGAGACTCTCCAGCAAAAAAAAAAGAATATATAAAAGTTTTTTGGACAATGGGAAGATCTTTGGTTAGGAGTTTGTGTCTAATGCAGCCTTAATCTTGTTTGCAGGAACTTCAGAATGAGCCAAACAAGTAAAACATAAAACCGGGTTACAAATCACGAGGAAACACGCAGACATTGTGAAATATAGACACAAGTATCGATTATATTATATTATCAATGTCTGCCTTGAAAGGTTTACAATCTTTCGCAGAGAAATCTACTTTCAAAGCTCTCATTTCTGTTCTCTGATTACAGCCCGGCTTTTTACAGGTGCTGTTGACGGTTGTGCTGTACACAGCTCTCCGATGCGCTTTCTGGGTCATACCACGTGCTGCTCGGCACGGCGTCCGACGTTTCGCTCCCACGTGCCGGCAGCTTCTTCAGGAAATGTCTTCATTACTCACTTCCTAAAGAAGCTTCCAGTGCGTGGAGCGAAACGTCAGGACATCGTGTCGAGCAACACGCAGTCCGACACCATGAAACGCACCGGAGAGGTTCAGAAAAGCCGAGTGGGGTACAATATTACCAGAGAGCTGATACAGAAACCCATATTGTGCAGGGAATTGTGTGATCCAATAACAACAAATATTGAGCATTTAAATACTAACACTGTGAGCCAAGTGGTTAACATCCCCCCCCCCCTCCACCACCACCTCCCCTCCCACCCACCTGGGTGATTCAATAAATTGTAGCAACTCTGGGTGAATATTCGATTCAAGAATATATCTCTTTTTTTCTTACAATGTGGTGACATTGCTGGACAATGAAGGATGACAGAGGCTTGGGAAGCTTGCGATCCAGCAGTGGATTGATCATGGCTGACAGTGATGATGATGGTGACAGCGTGGTGAATGTAGGCGGCACAAGTTGGTGCTGGGATTCACACACAACATGCAAATGAAAATACGTAAATTCTTACACGAGTGATTCGATGCATATATCATCGAGAGACATTGATTGATCAAGTGATGCATTGTTACGCCTCTGTTAAGCAGGGTACCATAGCACGGCTGTTAAATCACCGTTTCGTCTTGTCCATACTGTATTAAACCACCACAATACAGGACACAACACTCAGTCCTTTATACTGCCCCCACTTTGGCATTGCTGCCCATCACCTACACTGACTAAGAAAGGTAATCCTGCTTATCTCTTTTGCCTTCAATAGTGCTGTTGTAATGCTGGTCACTTGGTGATTGGGCCTTTGAACCGAGAGCTCTACAACCATGATTATAAAAAAAAATTGCCTTAGCTTAGCCAGAGTAAAAAAAACACTGTGGCAGGTGTCATTTTAGAGGGGCATCTTGAGTAAACACAAAGAGAGAAACAATAGCTGGGAATAATGTACGTGGTTATTAGCACCACGTTTGATGTCAAGAGTAATTGCTGTGAATTTACTCAGAGATTCACAATGCGGGGCCCAGTCCTTCTCCAGCACCCTGCATTGGACACAGAGGGCAGTGCAGATCTGTGCGACTGCTCAGCTGGCTAATGTGAGCAAGCGAGCCAGCCGGCCAGCCAGCCAAGGGAGCGATGATCGGCTTCGAATATCACGTAGAAGCGATGGAAGCGTTCGCTCGGGCTACTGGGCAGTGCCGTGATGTTAAGGACGCGCATCTCAAGACGCTTTAGAGAAGACGTGGGGAAAATGTGAGGAGCGCAGGCCCTGCTATTTATTGCTCAGCTATGGGAAATTACCTTCGACGTGATATTTTCCGTTTGTATGGTTAGAATGAATGACATTGTGACTATGAAGTTGCCTAATTTCAACTGCAACCATGCGTATCATCATGTAGAAAAGCAGAGATAACGAAACGTGAAATAAAAACTGCAATATGAATGCAAGTAATCCCGCCTCAATGTTAAATAGTGGTTTCGTCATGCGCGCATGAATCGATCGATGTTGAATATTCCAGCTTATGGTAAGTGCATGGAATCGTGCAAGTGGGATTCCATACACAAGCTGCCAGTCACCACGTGTAACTAAATTCCTCTGAATGCATCCCGTCTGATAAAATCTCAGAAGCTAAGCAGGATTTTGAGTCCGCGACAGTGCTTTGATGGACATTGATATGAAAAGTTTATCCCGAGATTAAGTGTAAATGCTACAATAAAAAAATGAAATGTAACATTTACACCTGTGAAATATTTGAAAGACCTATTCCTTGTTAAGTGCCAGTGTAACATGTGCATTGACATTTCCAATGACACTGACGTGTGTGAACAAGTAACTGATTATGTGGCGGTTAGCGCGCTGCGCTACGAACCTGGCAACCAGAGATTGATTCACGCTCACGACCAACACCGGCGACGATTATCTGAAATGGTCCTGGGCCTTCCCTAGATTGACTCGGTCTCAAATAATTACCTGGCACGGTGTGTAGTAAACATCGTCACTGGGAAGACAAAGGCAGTCGGGCATGGTGCTGGCCACCCACCCCCTCGTGTGCCGTGCTGGCCTTCATAGGTGTTACTCATGAACAGTACTTGCACCAACAGCCTGCTAAGGCTTTACGATCAAGAAATATGAGCACACAGTAACATAAGGCAACGCTTATCAAAACATTCACGCATGCAATCAACGATGTGAACCTAATTTCAACACGCACTCCAAAGGAGGTTGGCTATTTAAAACGCGAATAATAATCATCATAAGGCTTTACAGGTGTTTGTGTATCCACACGTCCAACACCTCTCAAGGCCCTTTTTTCTTTGTGGGTGTAAAGCACCTGACAGCATACACCGTGCCATTCTCTAAGGCCGCATGCAATCGGTCGGATTACATGGGACTCCATGGGAACCGAAATGACACGGCAGAGAAATGGCGTTCTCTTTTTCGTAATAAAAAAAAAGGCACGGTAGACAACGTCACCTAACGAGAATTTTCATGGCATACAGGGCAAGCAAGCGGGCAATAAAATAAAATATCTATCGACCACTTGAAAAAGACGTCAGCAGTGCTACCATACAGCACGCACAGTTCACCACACTGCAGCTGGTTACCGACGGCTTCAGCAAACAAGGCACCGGTGGGTATCAGGTGGTTGCCCGTGGTATCTGTGCACAAAGAGCGGCGGTGGTGTCCCCGCGTGTGACGTTGCATCCAGCTGGGTGAGGAGCAACGGTCAGAGGTCAGAGGCCGTGACTCACAATGTGGGGGTTGTCAGTTCAAATCCATGATTGCGGCTGACTAAAACCCTTCGGTTAGTGCTGGACACAACTGTATTTGCAAAATGTGATTTGTAACTTTCGTCCTTACTCATGTATCGATAGTGGAAATTTTATGTGCAATTTTGAGGGACTGTGTGTGTTGTCGTGGTGTGGTCTGGGACTGTTCTTGCTGTTGTTTTGTAGTCTTGCCCAAGCTTGTACTCATGCAATTTGAGGTTACATACTTTTTTCTACTTTACTTATTTTCTTTTAGTGATTTGCTTACCTTTCCGATACTTTACACTCCTATCGTTTTGTGCATTGTTCATTGTTGTAACTTTTTGACCCACCCCTACTTGGCATCTGTGAAAAAGAGCTCCAAAACTCATTGGGTTTCTCCGAGGATGAACAAAGATTCAGAAAGATTCCGATTCTGATTCCACTCTGAGGTAGATACAATGAAGATACCTTTGTGGGAAGTCAACAGTGGCTGTGCCTTCGATTTTTACTCCCACAACATAGATTTGCGGAATTTTAGAAAATGATTTGGCGTGATAATCAGGCGATGAGTGAAACTCTATGGTCGTTTGAATGTAAATAGCCCTTGGCCACGTGATACGTGTGCATTTGAGAGCACGTGTGCGTACTTCATACTGGACACAGTACACATGGGTGTAACATCTAGATGTAATATTTTCATTGATACCACACAAAAAAATACTTGAATTGAACATATGTAATCTTTAAGCATTCAAATTTTTTGTATATTTATGATAGCCTAATAAAGAGGTGTTATTTGTAAAGGTGTCCTGCCCTGTCAATTGACTATGCTCTTTGCAGTAATATCATCCTCATCGTCATCATCAGCCATGATCAACCCATTGCTGGGCGACGACCACTGTAATACATATAATATATGGCTTCACATGTTATATTCACTTATTGAGTGAAAACAAAAGACACTTTTTCGGTTTGTTACTAGCCCTCAGTTATTTTTTTGCACGAAAGCGATCGCACGCGAAGAACAGAGACTAATGCGGGTACATTTGAAATGTGTGTGAACAAAAAACAAAAACCCGGCTTTACAAAGAATACGCAGCATCCGTGAAAGAGGCTCCAAATCATATTAGACCTCACATTTCTCAGTTCAATGACAATGTGCGGAGCCAGCAAGGCAAAAGAGTAGCGATGCAAAGGGGGGAATAAAAGGGACGCCGTCCTTGAAAAAAAAGAGCTACAAAAAAAACTCAACAGAGGCAATTAATGTTGCCAGCGGCCACTCCATTGTCCTCCGTGTCCAACTACAAGCGCGGACTGTGAAGAGCCCCTCGTGCACATTCTCACACGGACAGCGATCCATTTCGTACTCCCAAAGAATGGGTCCCCCCGCGCGGAGACAATAACGAGGGGGTGCACCCCTCTAAAACCGTGCCCATGCCACCGCCACCCCGACTTCTACCCCCCCCCCCGAACAAGGGGGGGGGGCGGGGGGTACAACGCAGGAGGAGCCGCTGGGCGTCCCAAGCCCCGCAATCAGGCCCCGCCATATGTCATGGCTTGGCCGCGGGCCTTTGTGGCGCGGTTATCAGCCCAGAGTCAGACGCCGAGGGGCGAAGCAGCTCCCATGTGAAAACCTTCCCCTCCGCGAGAAGCCGAAGCACCGGGCCCAGGCCCGCCCGTCCCGAGCGCTTAGCAGACGTGGGGGAAAAAAAATGTTCCACGCGAACCCCCCTACCCTACCCGCCCGCCCGCCCGAGTGAGCGAGCGAGCGAGCGACGGAGCGAGCGCTGTGCTTCCCCCTCCCAACCTCCGCAACTCCCCCAACCGACTAATCTGAAGTAGCAGATGGGGAAGCGGGGCCTGGAAAAAGGTGCCGTCAGCTGGTATGAAATTTTAATGACTTTCTCCAGCCATGTAACAGCAGTGGATGGCAGTCAAAGCAAGCAACAAAGCCAGCGGCAGCACAATAACCATCAGCAGCACAAAATCTGTTTACAGCTTTAAACATTAATTACTGGCTGCTGCTCTGTATATGCCATTAATGCCATTTGACAAACGAAGGGCGATGGATTGTGGCTGGGAATGGAACGCCGCTGGAGGGGTTTTTTTCTTCTATCCCCCTCTCTTTTTGGAATTGTGGGCATTATCCTCAGAAACTAATTGGCTTGGAAAGCATGAAGATGCACATGACCGTCGCTTTCAGCACACTCACAACAAGAAACATCTCCGATGAGACATTCTTATCTTCTTATTATGTCGTGTCGGCAGAGCCCTTTCGTGTTGATTTGTACCCGAGCTAAAAATTTTAACAAGAGACCTCACTGATATTATTCGCACCAACCTACAAATCGTGTATTGGCACAAAATAAACCTATGAGATATTTTTGGTGGACACATTTGCAGACAATTTTTACTTTAATTTAATACATGTGGATTTAATCAGTTCATATTGCAATGCATAATTGATGTAAACACACCAATTCTGAATACCTAGTTTTTGCTCAAGGGAATTTTTCTGGCATTTATTTTAGCAGGTTGAAATAATATATAATTATATTTGAAAAATTAAAGCTTTGGGCTACCAGCTCTGCCTGCATTACACTTAGCAAGGTTGTTGATGTTTGTACAAAGTGGAGCACAAAGATTCAGCTTTATACTTTGCTGAATGCAAAACGCAGAGCTGAAGTCAAAAACTATTTCAGTACTCTGCATTCCAAGTACACAAAAATGCCTTATCAGACATTTCTGAAAATTTTTCTTTCATATACATGTTTGCAAAATAGCAACTAAAAGCACAAATGACCACTTTAATATTCAACTATATGCAGCCTTTGTTAAGAAACATATCAGGGGTGGCATAGAAATGGAACCACTGCACAATAATGCTAATTATTAAAACACATTGACTAAATATAAATGTTTCCCCCAGTACAAAACAGAGATGACAATCCATAGGTGCAGATTCAGCACCTAGGACAGTGTTCTGCGATGGGATAGAATGGTAGTCGGTGCCACTGCATTGTACCCACTGACGTGGCAAGTAACAATGCACAAATCAAAGTGAATGTTTGAACTCGTGATAAATGCACCAAGTTGTGTGCGCACGTGAGATAATCAATTATTTACAATGCATGTAAAGTGTATGCAAATTATATAGTAGTGTTGCATTTAGGTTAAAGGGGGGTTTTAAAAGATTACGAGATAGAGATAAACAATAATAAACAATATAAATGAGACGGTAACAAAGGGGATAAAATAGAACTGATTCGTGAATCTAAGTTTGACCCCAATTGTGAAAATTCAGTGCAACACAGCAGTGATTCTTTGTATCGTGCCAAAAAAAGACTGTTGGGGCAAGTGCCTTAAACAAAGACTAGCCGATGACTGAATATGACCAGTGAAACTACAATTTCATTCACTTACAAATGTGGAAGTGAATAATTGTCCTCGTTATATATATATATATTTTTATAGAAATTTAAATATATACTTTGCAAAAACCAAACCTGCGTGGCAATGCACTCCAAAAATAGTGTATATTATGCCGATGAATTTTTATGGATGTATTTCCAATTAAAACAGACATTCCAGCTTCAAATGTCAGGGATAAGTGACTAATGTGTAGCAGAGTTTATATAAAAAAACTAAGGTAAATTAAAAGTTTGGCTTTGATTACCGTGTTGCAAGATGCAGAATTTCCCTCATTAAATAATAACCAAACGCATAACGGTTTTCAGGACGCAAAAAAAACTCTTTCCAGCTTTTAGAAGTTATTTAAATGATATTGTTTTGACATTTCAAAACAGCGTGAAAGTGCGTATGCACTTATTTTAGACACTAGTTCTATTATCTTTGTTGCGTCCTTATTATTCTGCTCAGTCCCTTCACGCGTTTGTCTTTCGAGGTTGTCAAACGTAACGAGCGATGAAACTGTGAATCAATTCATGCAAATTCTGCAAATGATATTTTCCTTACTCAATCTGACAAACGCAAAATGTTACTTTTCGGCTCAGACCAAATCTCTCTTCATTCCCTATACATACATATATATAAAAAAAAATCCTTGCCACAAACGAGTGGAACATTATCAGCATGAACGTGTGTGTGAATTAAATCCATTGATCGGCCCATCCAGTGTAGAGCAGCATGCCGGATAGAAGTGCACAGAATGCATGGGAGGGCGTTGATGGGGAACGTTGAGGTTCAGCCACCTGGAGCTTCGAGAAGGACACAAAAAAAGCGGCTCTGCTCGGTGCTTTTGTACATTTATGGAAGCGGCATTTTGTCAATTACAGTGCCGTGCCAAATCGACTCTTCAGAAACACGTGTTCTCCCTCCAAGCATCGTAAATCTTCCCTCGAAAAACATCCTGAAGGAGAAGATTAGTTCATAATAGAGGGTTTTGGGTTGGATCGCGTAAATATAAATGCGTCGTTAAACCTGCCACCACCCGATACAGCCAATTAGTAAGGTTTGTCACGTAAAACAAAACATGCCAGTTCGTTACAAGTTCAGCACACCGGTTTGTTGGAGAGTAAACCCACAACATTTACAATTCGAGTACGACATTTTGCCACAAGATTAGTTCTGGATACAACCACATTAGCCAACGTGATTTGAAACTTTGATCCTTACCTGTGTATCGATACGTTCAATTTTAATGTGCAATTTTATTGAGGGACTACTGTGTGTGTTGTCTTGGCGTGGTCTAGGACTGTTCTGAATGTTGTTTTTTGTTGCCTTTGTCCAAGCTTGCCTTTTGTGTCAAAAAATCGGCAGGTATTTATGTACTCATGCAATTTGTATCGTTTATTTATTTATTTTAAGCAACTTCCTTCCTTTTTCGCCAGTCTGTTTGTTGTAACATGCTGATCCGCCCCCTTTTGGACAACTGTCAAAAATATCTTCATAGCTCATCAGATTCTTGCACTCTGAATAAGAAAGATTATCATAAGAGTCTAGAAATAGGAGGGCTGGACGTGCTTTAGCAAAGCATGGGTCACAACAAACGAGTGATAAAATAATAAAAAAACTGCAACGCTAAAACAATGTTTTTGTACAGGCACGGCCTGGGTTCTTAATCCACTGCTGGATGAGGGCCTCACCACGCTTAGTGGGCCCGCAAGGCGATTTTTGACCACACGTCACCAGTCTGGTCAGCGCAGGCTGGTGAAAGGTTGCGGGGGTTTGATGTGATGTCGAAAGAATATAACTGCTGGGAAATACGGCGCAAGTTGTACGGTGCATTAGGGTGCAGGTACAAAGGGTTGGGAGAGATATTGCCTTGCATTGCAAAACAATCCAGATTCAAGTTTTCGCTCAATGAACGTCCTCGCTTAAGCAAGTAATGTCTGAGGCAGTCGCCGTCTGCTCTTCCAAGTGCTACGGGAGTGCTTTCAGAGAGGAAAAAAACACATTTACGAGTAGGTAAATGGGAGCGCGTTGACGGGGAGCGAGCGGCTGATGCCGCCTCTTACCAGTAGGCAAACTGTCGCCAGAGCACATTTCATGACGAGTTTGGGGGGGGAAAAAAAAGAAATTGACAGCGTCAACAAGTGGATAGGAAATAAAAGACCACCTGACCCAGAAATTAAGGTCAGTCTCTTGCAAATGCTTTCCCTCTGATGTGGAAAGGTGTAAAATGACATCACTGCAGGAGACCTCTCCAATCCTGTACACATACCACACACGTTGGTTCTGCCATTTCATATAGACGTAACATTTTTGATCCGTACGTGGGGTGCATTTAATAATCATGATAATCATGACATTTAGTTGTCCACAGAGGCCTCGCCGTGTCTCAAAATAACAATGCGCGTCATTGTAAAGAATACAAGTCACAAAATAAGCACACAATATCATAAGCAGACTGAGATTCAAGATCGTTTCGTGAGAGCCCAGCTTTGGGACACTTATAAGGTTTTGCAAGATGAGTTAACAGGAATAAATCAGGATAGGTGATGATGCTCAAAAGTCTGCACACATAGGTTCACACACACTTATTGTGGTTGTCTCTCCTAACAAGCTCACAACCCACGGGGGGAAGGGGGTGGGTTTGAGTCTTGCAATCTATACACGACTGCGAGACTCAAACCTGCACCTCCACAGTGCCGGATTACACGAGGGCGGCACCATAACAACAACGCCCGGCACTGTACTTTCCGCGTCGGTTTTCGTAGTAGCGCCCGCGTACGGCTCCGCACGCTCTCGTTAATAGGGTCGCTGCCGTGCGTTGTTCGGCACGCGTGCCGAACAACGCACGGCAGCGACCCCAGAACGTGAGTCGGCGGATAGCACACAGAGTTTGGACAAATGTTCTTGGGGTTTTATGGGTGTAGGTGACCCCACCCCTCCCCGCCGCATCACTCGTAATGGACTTGCAAATGAATACATTTAAAATAGAAATACGTTTAACAATAACCTCACAAAAATATCACTCATAAATGTTGTCTATTGTTGTGATGTTTAGCAATGCTGCAAGCATGACAAACAAAAGCTGTAAAGAATTTAATATTGTTACAGAACGAAACCTTCATAAAACAAAAGTAGATGAATAAACACCAATTGCTTCAGTATTTGAACAAGGACATGCAATCGTGACATATCCTTTAGGTATAAGTATATATATACACACATTTAAAATCAATGTATCCTGCTTTCTACTCACAAAAAGCATTTAGCTTTGGGCATCGGATTTCAAAAGCAGCTTTTGAGATGAACATCATACAGCGGATAGCCAAAAGTCTTTTATGTCAGTGAAGAATGCTAATTAATTCATATTTTAAATGGTGTAATTTATCCCACATTTCAATGGTGTTATTTGTGTTAGTGTTATTAAAGCGCGCTCGGCGGGCCCATTTGTAAGAAAGCCTCAAGGTAACTCGTACATTACAAGGCTCTGCGCACAGCTGATAACCTCCGTCACATTGTTGCTCTCAGCCTGCTCATACCCGAGCATTCTCTTATCTCCATGCGCACCGCCGCCCGGCACAACAAAAGCCGTACGAATCCCTGCCACGGAACAAGAGCCAACAAGACAATGCTCCAGATAGTGCCCCCCCCCCACCCTCTTTCCCTCGTACCCTCCAAATCCACCCATCCACAGCACCACCACCGCTCCGCGTAACACGCCCCGCCGCTACCACTGCTGCCTCCACCCCGCCAACCCCCCCCCCCCCCGCCGCCCACACCACCCCCGGCCCCAGGCCCGGCCGGTGATGCGTTGAGGCTTGAAAGAACATCTGTGTGAGTAGCAGCGAGCTGAAAGCACCCGTTAATTCCGAGCAAAACCAGCGCTGCGCTAATTGAAATTTTCACGCTCGACTGGAGAAAAAGGAGCCGCAGAAAGCCGCTGTGAGAAGAAAAAAAGAAGCTGCCGCTGGCCGGGACGGGAGCGAGCCCCATCTCAGAAATCACGGGAAAACGAGTGCCAGAAAGTGCCCAAAAAAATAGAGAGCGCTTTAATCGATGTAATTTTAGCCCCTAATTTGCGCTCCTACCCTCATAGAAAGTCCTCCACAATGACTCACTCGCAGAGCTTCTCCGAGCTGAGCGGCATTCTCACAACACGAGATTTGCCTTTAAAAGAATAAAAACGAAATAGCCTCACCCCCCCCCCCCCCGCAGAATGTAATTGAAAAAAAAAAGTGTTTTTTTGAGTAATTTTCCAAGAAGTGGCATGATACCGCTTTGCAATGAACGTCTTCGATGTTTGATAAAATGAAGTGCCGACTTAATTATTTATTTGATTTTGCAGATTATGCTGCAACATGCTGTTCGAAAGCATGATCGATTCACGAAATATAAGCATATAAAATGATGTGTTTTTTGTCCACATAAAACAGTCTAGGTAAATATTTTTAAATACTAGTTGTAGCATTCTAGTTAATCCTACCGGTGCTCTCTAATATTAATTTCTTAATATTGAATATATGTGATACAAAAAAAAAACAAATGTATATACAATACCCATATTTTTACCATTAGCCATATATATAAATCTATACAATTACATATACAACATGAAGTCATTAGCATGCAAACACCTGCTCGAGATAAATGTTCAAAACCGTTGTACACAAGTGAAACAAAAACGGAATGAATGAGACGTCCCTTAACCTCGCTCGCTAAAATCTCAAGTGCCGCCACGCGGGCCATCTTGCGCTTGCATTCAAAACAGGGGCTTGATATTCGAAGGCTTAAACAACCAACAAAAAGTAACGCCTTTAATTGCCACCGGAAAGGGAATTTGTTGTGCAAGAGCATTACGCCCTTTGACAAGATACGGCATGGCAATCATCCCCCTGTGAGTAAGCATGAGAAAGGTCACACTACCTTAAACGAACTGCCTTGCAATTAAACTCTTAATTACAAGTGCACTTCTACGTTCGAGCTCACAATTCTCCCGGTCTCACTGCGGCCAACCCCCCGCGAGGGTTAATTATGACGAATCCTGCTCGTTACACTCTTGCCCATAGGTCAGCAGCACTCTATAAAAGACAACCCCATCCCCCCCACCCCGCCACCATCCCCACACAGGCTAAGGCTCTGGAAGGACCGTGGCACTGGCTGCTTGAGGCAATGAATGAAGTGAGGGTGGATCAGCACCTGGCTTTGGATCAAATGTTTGTGAAATATCGGATTAAACTGAAGCCGTCGTAAATTAACACTGCCTCTGTGGCACACAGCAACGTTGAGACTGGCCTCTGTGTAAATCCACTTGCAAAGTTGTTTTGAGGACAATTGTTCTGAACGAAATATAAACTACAACCAATGTGGTATATTAATTCATGGGTTTTTTTTACAACGAGACTGCTGTAGAATGAATGAGTGAATTAATGAGTGAATGAGTGAGTGAATGAATGAGTGAATGAATGAGTGAATGAGTGAGTGAATGAGTGAATGAATGAGTGAGTGAATGAGCGAATGAATGAGTGAATGAATGAGTGAATGAATGACACCACAATTTGCCACCTGGTGAAAACCCAACGAGAGTGTTCATGCCTTAAAGGAGGGATAAATAACATTATCTAGCAAAGAAAACCGATATCCGTTGAAGCTACATGGTTGTAGAGCACGTTTTAAATAATATAATACGTATTAACACAAATAGTAGCTTGTAACAGAAACCTTATAAAGTTGCATTCTGAAAATCAGTCTGCGAGTGCTGGTAATTACTTGTCAAAGTTCTCCCTAGCACTGGAAGCAACGTGTATGTATGATCCATTTTACCACAAATCTTTATGAGAATGAATGGGGGTTATATGTGTAATGCTAAGTGGGGAGGGTTTTTCTTTTAGACAATTAGACTAAAAGCTTGAAGCCGCTTTCAGTAAAACTGGCCTGTAAGCCTTTTCAGCGCAAACCTAATTCGAAGACAATCAATATCTACCTGCAATCAGACACACATGATGCAGTGCCCGACCAAGGTGACATTCAGGAACCTGCTGTCTTTGTGCAAGGTTTTGCGCAAAACTCTGTAACGCAAATACACACGAGTAATTGAGACAATACCGAAGCAGGGACCTTGCAAAGTCCTCCGCAATATTTACTCCGTTCTTGTGCAAATGGAAACCCTCCCTGCCTCCATCCCCCCACCCACCCCAACAGACAATAAAAAAGAGAATAAACAGCATGAGCAGTCCAACGTCAAACGAAAAATTATTATATTCATGTGGTACAGGTGCCTTACCTTTCCGCTCCTCTGCCCCCCTTGGCTGTGGCACTTGCAAAGACCCCTCTCAGGATAAAAAAAAGACAAAGGATACAAGCTCCGGTAGAGAGGGAGGCGTCGCTTGAGTGCTCGGCTGGCATTGATGGCCGTCGCTCTGACCAGGCCCGGTAGCAGCTTCTTGCCCACGATCGCGCCGTCAAACAGGGGCCCGAAAAATGGCACCTGCGTGTCGACAAACCGACATCTTTCGATTTAAAGCTTTCGTGACTGCAGGGATTCATCTTCTTGGTTCTTTCGGTAAAGTCACGTAGAAGGGAAATAATAAAATAATAAAAATAAAACGTGATAAAATACAATTCTCACGACGTTTCGGCCACAACGCAAGCAGCCGTCCTCAGGTGAAGAACAGGTCTGTCGGGAGGACCTGAGGACGGCTGCTTGCGTTGTGGCCGAAACGTCGTGATAATTATTTTATTATGTTTTACTTATATTATTTTATTATTTCCCTTCTACATGACTTTATCGAAAGAACCAGGAAGATGAAACCGACATCTGTATGCATGAACGTTGAACTTATTTCGCACCGTATGTAGCCACCCGTATAGCCACCCGTGCATAATAGGAGGTGCGGGGGAAGTACAACAAACTAAACACAAAAAGCAGTTCTAAAGAAATTAGTTTTCAATCTAAATTTAAAAGTGCACAGCACGCAAACCATAAACTGTCATCCGACACAAAGCACGCAACAGGAATGAGACACGGAGAGCCCTCTCCGATGCGTTGTCCAGGTTGTACTGCATGTTGTTCTACGCGATGTCCGACATTCCGCCCCACGTGCCGGGAGCTTCGGGCTCCTTAAAGAACAGCAGCTTCAGTTTCTGAAGAAGCTCCCAGCACGGTGGAGCAGAAACGTCGTGCCAAACCGCACGCGGATACAACCCAAAAACGCATCAGAGCTGCGCAATTATAACCGCGAAGACACGGATAAGGCAATTGATAAAAAAAAGTATATAGATACCTTTAGGAACTACGTCTGTTTTGCTCACTAATTTTGCTAAATAATAATAATGTTTTGCCCAATAACTTGTCTTGCTCAAGGGAACTTTCACTCAAAGTCAAAAAAAGGGGTCCAACGAAACAAGTGACAAGAAGCACCTGGAATTAATGATGTGTGGGCCAATTGGCATTAAACGATCCTAAGCCAAGAAAACAAACTACCAACATACGGTCCCTTGTTTGCTTAATGATTAACGCGGCGGAGCAGCTGCACAAAGGACTGGGTATTTAATTTCTTGTTTAATTAACACAGGTACTGCACCACCGGATACTGAGCAGTATGAATGTTCGACCGATCCATATTGCCAGCGCCAGCTATAAATGGTGCCAAGGGAGAAACGACTCTTGTTAAATTATTTGAATGAAGCTGCAGTGATTATCTGCAGGCAAATTAAGCGGTACAATGCACGAGTAATCATCTTTGCAGCCTGGTTTGTGGGCGTTCAGAGAGAAGGGTCGGTGAGACGTGGCGATACTACGATATTTTGGATGATATAACGTAAAGATAATCATATAGTCCATATTTATATCACGGTTATCGTCACTCACTTGATTTCGGCAAAATATTTAACAAACTGTTGTATAGAAATATAAAAGTGTTTTTTTTTCTCACTTTTATTGGAGGTACGGCAAAGTAATAAATTGAAAAAATACAAAATCTGAATTACTAGCTTCTGGCATGCTGATATAGCGATAATGATCACCTCGTGAATTGCAATACCATACCATATAGTGGTATATCACATCGCGGTCCCCCTCGTCAGAATCGAGACGTTTATTTCCCAAGAATAAGCCCATTGAGCTTAGAACCCCTTTTTCAAAAGGTCACTCTGTCGGCAGACAACAACGCAGCATGTCAACGCACATATGTTGAACTACTTTCGCACCGTACACAGCCAACTGTGTCGGGTGGTGGCGGGTTTAACGACACTTTGAAACATTTATGCGATCTGACCCAAAAAAACAACCTGTATCATGGATGACATTGGTCGTGAAAGCCTTCGTGTTAAACCGACGTGCTCGTGAGTGTTAGCGAGCGGAGAGCATTGCTTTGTGCCGGTGCGCGCGGAGAAGCCAAGTGCCGTGGCGTGATCGCCTGCGACAGGTCAGAGACCTTTGCTTCTCCGCCTTTTGGCTGAAATCAAGTCCAGTGGGTGCCACGGTGGCGAGATGTTCACTACCTCGCCTGGTATACAGCAGGCCGAGTGTTCGATCCCGACGTCGACGACGCCTCTTGTATATTAGGAGTTTGCATGCCAGGAAGATGTGCACTACTTGAGCGTATTGGTACGAGGCAGAGGAAAGTGGAAACAAGTGACAAAATATGCAGTGGACACCTACGGGGCTATCTTCCCATAGATCGTGATGATGATGATGATGATGACGATGCAGTCAGTTTAAAATACCTCCGTCTTCTTCATGATGCATATTCTGAACGTGTGGCCACGGAGTGGGTAGATCACGATGAGGACGTCTCTGAATTCGGTGGGGATGATGTCTCGCCGATACTCCCGCGTGTGCTCGCACCACACCACGTGCACCTCGTCGTTGCCCAAGTGGCGGAGCTGCGAGGCGACGGTGGAGATGGCCCCGGGGCGGTGGGGACGGGGACGGGGGACGGGGGGGGTGAACGAGCGACACACGGGAGAGTCGCGTGAGACGGTCCGTTGCTGTGATGACCACCAGCAAGGACGGCGACAAACGCGGCGGCGACGGCAAGGGATGCGGGCAACATTTAACGCACGTCGATAAAACATCACGTTGATGAATATACATGTTTGTTTGCTTCCTATACAATGTATGGAGCAGGTGGTGGTATAGTGGCTAGCAAGCAGTGCTCGGAACCCGAGGACCTTAGTTCGATTGCCGGCCACGGCAAACATCAGTGGCGAGTGATTACCACAACGGTTCTTGGCCTCGCCCCCACTTCACCAACCCATATTGACCAGCGTGGTGAAGTATGGTCAATAAACCCCTGCGAGTGACACGGCGTGGGTGCGGGGTGTGAATGGTTCTGTACCTCGGTTGATTTGAGCGACAACAACGCAAAAGGAGGAAAAATGCACAACTCTCTTCCGTGTGACCTTTGTGAAAGGCATAACACAGCGGTGCATCTCATTATGTTGGTGTCGGCATTTAAACGTGTCAAATGTCACATTAAACAACTGCAAACCAGTAGGTTGAACTTCAAAAATGATTTCAATAACAGGTCAAAATAAAGCTCGCGTGTGATTCTGTCAGCAACCAAAGTCGACATACAATCGACTATTCACACACCGCTATTATCAATTAACATGATTTATTACCGATTTACCAGTCGATGTTAGTTATTTTCCACAAAAACAAATTACCAGGCAATTACAGTAACAGCCCCCTTCTTGGAGAGCGATATTGAAAGGCGTGATGATAAATAATGTGCATTAGGGGAAATGTTTGTCGTGTTCACACATAGATTATCGATTCAAGCTGCTGGCAGTGCGTTTTTTTGTTAATTTAACAGTAGATACATAACATGCATTTGATAGTATTATAAAACGTATTTTGTTTTAATTATTTATCCGGGAAAGCCACGCCGAATCATAGCTCTCTCTTTTAAGAGGGTCCTCGCCAAGATGGGTTTTAATTACAAGATGTTTTCAGCCAATTGATAGAGTAATTTTTATTCCTGTTGCTATATGCCCCCAGCAGCGTTCCCTTTCTGCTGCATTGTGCACGGACGCCTACTTTATTGAGGGCGATATTGGCACACAAAGTAAACATTTATTGATTGAGTCATTGGCGACTGAGCTGAGGCCATCAACTCTGCTTGCTTCAGAATCTGCCTTTATCACGGTGGGCGGCCACCTGGATTCGCAACCAGCCCTCTGACCTCTGCATGTTGAACTTCTGTCGCACCGTGCGTAGCCAACCTTGCTAACCGGAGGTGCGGGAAATAGGACAACAAACTAAACACAAAAAGCAATTCTAAAGAAGTGAGTTTTCAATCTGGATTTAAAAGCGCACAGCTCCAGTGGTTTTCTAATATTGGAAGGAAGAGCGTTCCAGACAGCCGCAGAAGTGCGCATCTGAAAGCGCCGTGCTTTGCAGTGACCACCTTTGTTCGATGGCCAGCCAGGATGACCGGAATTCGCGTGATGGTTTATGCTCCTTGACGAAATTAGCAAGATATTGTGGTTCATTTGTGCCAAGTCGCCCAGCCCATCGCTGGTCCATTACCTTCTTCGTGAGCGCGTCGTCCGTGTCGGAGGGCATGCGCGTCGACACGTGATAGATGACCTCCACGGTGGAGGTGGCGTAGTATGGAGCAGTGAGCCCATTGCTGCCATTCCTCTGTAGCCCCCCGAGAAAGCCGCAGTGTCTCGTCAGATCCACCTGGCGACAGACGAGAAGGCAATTCGAAGCTCTTAATCCAATTCAAGGTGCCTTAATGAACACTATGCGGCATGCCAAGATGTGGTATTCCAGCAAAACTTCAGTAACCTTAGTTCCTGAGAATAAATTTTATTTGCATTGCGCCTCATTCTCAAACATGAAAACTGAGATATAATGGCAAAGGTGCAGCCCTGCAATCGCTTGATCACGCCACCCTAGAGAGTATTTGCCCACACTTTACCCCAGCGACACTGCTCCTCGACTGAATCCTGCCGACCAGAGTCCCTACTCGACCAATGGTCTGCACTACCGCCCCCCTGCTGCCCCCCCCCCGCCCCGCTGCCCCCCCCAAGGAGATAAAGAAACGCAGGTCGATGAAACCCAGGTGGCAGAGACCTTGTGGTGGCTGCTGTCAAAAAAGCACTCAGCCAGTGGTGTCGGCTGACACATAGATGCTCGCCTTGTCGTCATGGGGATGCTGAGGATGACTGGGAGAAGGGGGGTCTCATGATGAGCTAAGTGGAAAAGGGGCTCGTTGCATAAAAAAACTTAAGTTTCAGTCTCTGAGAGAGAGCTCACTTATTTCAGCTACCAGGGGGGAAAAAAACACTCAATGGTTGTTGAACACGAAATATACAGTAGTGTCCACCGCAACCACCACACAAAAACTACCTACACAAATTACAAATTAAAAAAACAACCCTCCCCCCTGCATCCCACTTCTTCCCTGACTCTCGAATTCTAAGAATTTAAATGGGTCCTCAAAACTCGGGGAGCATCCACATACGCAGTAGGCAATGCTCTTTCACGCGTCGTAACCCGCATCCCAACCCCAAGGGTCCAAGCTGTAACAAGCCCAATGCAGCGTAGCATCTTACAAAAAGCATAGATTTGTACAATGATACTTCACATGGTACATGTTGCTGCCCACTTGAAAATGTATCATGTCCTTCACAATTGGCCATCTCTCTTCATCAATAACAATTCCTTGGTAGGATTGATTTGTCATTTTGCCTTCCTGTTTCCATCATTCAGCGTGCCATATTGGTGCATTATCTACTTGTTACGCGTTGCTTTGATCTCGTTGCTTATTGGCTACATCGTGAATAAACCGTCAAGGAATACTAGATAAAAAAACGTCTGGTTGTACTGTAAATTACTGCCAATTAGAGCAAACCTTATTTCATCGCTCTTTCGGTGCTTAAGAGTCCGAGCAATAGAGGCAAAGGCAAAGAGCGTCACGGCTTACGCTGCGTACAACTTTCGTAAACAACAACAAAAAACGCGAGCGCGACGTTGCTGCCGCAAAGTTCTCGTTCAAACAGCACGAGCGGGCGCCTCCGATGCGGCCGACGTTCATTTGCCGCTCGCAACCGAGGCACTCTGCTGGGAACGGACATTGCAAAGGGTCACCGTAGGTCACAGCAATGGCCGGCGGAGCCCCCACCGTTCTCACCTCCCAGCCCAGTCCGGCGAGGAAGTCTTCATAGGACTGGCTCCCGCCGGCGTTCGACAGGATGGAGTGTTTGTCTTCCTGTCCCTCCGCGACGAACAACACGGCGATTTTGTGCGTCTCTCGGCTGGCGGGAGCAAGGGGGGGGGGACACACAGACCGGTGTACGCTCGATTAGCCTTGCGGGACTGCGTTCGTTCGTTGCTTACCATTTTGTTTTGTTAACGACAAAAAAAATATACAATTGCACTGTAAGAGATCGACGTTCGTTCGGATTTCACCGCGTAGGGTTGTGCGAAATTGCATTCAGAATCGGAATCTTTATTTATCCTGGAGAAATCCGATGAGCTATGAAGCTCTTTTTCACAGGTGTTGAGCGAAATGTTGCGGGGCATCTTGCCGAACGATACGCGGTGCGACCAGAAAACATCGCAGAGAGATCTACAGCCGAAACCGTTTTCTGATAAACTGAGAATGAGTTCAATGATCTGCGACGCGTTCAATAATGGTAAATTACTTCACAACGATGTGTGCATAAATACGAAGTCCGGACTACATTGGAAATGATCCGAGATTGTTTATGGTTATTTCCATGACGAGTGTTATGCAATAGACGTTACGCTTTCCGCAATACCAATTAGTTTGTTGTATTATTAAACAGTTTGGTATTAAATTTCGATTTAAAGCTTTCGTGACTGCAGGGATTCATATTCTTGATTCTTTCGGTAAAGTCAAGTAGAAGGGAAATAATAAAATAAAATAAATAAAACAATAAAATTCTCACGACGTATCGATTGCAACACAAGCAATCAACATCAGGTGTGAAAACCACAGCAAGAAAATTTGAAAAAAGTGGCATTTTTCTTAACGTTAGCACCACGGACAGCAACTGGCGGGTGTTCAGACGGCATAGACGAGTCCATCTATGCTCGACACGTTCCGAGCATAGATGGAATCGTCCGTCTGAACAACCTCCAGTTGCTGTCCGTGGTGCTAACATTAAGAAAAAACCGCCACTTTTTCAAGTTTGTATTAGTTACGCAATTCATTAATGTATAGTTAAATGCATATTTCACTTCATGTAGAACGTACCAGTATTGAGAATCCAAGTTTTTCAATTCCCTTAAAAGCTTTTCATTCTTTTTCAACAGGTCAAAGCTTCCTCTGCAAATGCACACACGCACATGACCACACATGCGCGCGCACACACACAGTCACGCACAAATGAAAACCGGCATCACAATTCGCATTGCGATGCGTCGATTTATTAATTACAATCGGCTCTTAGGCTCACTATACAAGCATTTAATCTCACGTGCACGAACACTCCCCCCATTGTCTACAATTGTATTCACGCGCGGACGTAATGCTCGAGCTACATTTTGACGAATGGAGGGGAGAAAACTGTAGAAGAGACGGAAAAAAATGTGGCACAATACAAACGAGAAGTTTAACACGTAGGCTGTCGCGACCAATATCATCCACAAATCTGGCTGTCGCCTGATGAAGCTAGTTGTAATTACTGTCGAAACGTCGTACTCAGATTGTAAATGTTGTGGCTTGGCTCTCCAACACACCGGTGTGCTGTACTAGTGACGAATTGGCCACGTTCTGTTTACATGACAACCCTTACTAGTTGGCTGTGTCGGGTGGTGGCGGGTTTTAATGACACATTTATATATTTACGTGATATAACCCAAAAAAAACCCCTCCATTATGGACAAACGAGAAGGTAAAAAAAAAGGAGAAAAAATAATAATCGATGTTTTGTATTCGAATCACGATGGCAAATCGTGACAATTTAACTTATAATTTTCATTATGGGCATGAATTGCCACAGCCCTAACATTCTCCTATTACAAACCTGAATGCGTCATATGGACGTGGGCACCTTAAATATTGACATGTGTATACATTTTCTACGGTAGTATTTATCGGTGTATTTCTTTACAAGTGGCAGGTGTACCTAATTGCAGCGCTACGACACGCCGCGCGATTACACGTAGGCAAAAAACGCATCCCACTCCTTTGGATGTCATGGAAGAGTGAATCCCACCAAAATGCAATGCGGTGAAAGGAAAACGTGCAATGGAAACGTTTAAACACGGGCTACCTGTTGCAAATGCTATCTTTAAAAAGCATACAATGACATACTGTACCACAAAATGGTGCGCTTTGTCACTGCCTACACTCAAACATAATGGTGTCTTCGAGATCCTTAGACGCTATGCTCATATCTTCTGCAGGAATGCTCGTCGCATTAATATATTGTTCCTGAGAATTTAATACACTCAAAAAAACACTCCGATCTAAACTGTGTAGAATTTATATAAATCTGCTCTTTTTGGAGATGCAAAAGAGAAACCAAATTTATACAATATTCACTTTCAGATTCGCTGCACCACCCCTGTGGATGAATGCGATGACGATGATCAAAACCACACCGTCAATGATCCACGAGGTCATCGATAAATCGATGAATATTGAGCACAATTTTCTGCCACATGCTTGGGAGCCGATTTATCGCAAGTGCGCAGAGGCGGGCTGTTAGGGACTCTTGTGCGGGCCTCCGATCCCACTGAAAAGACCAGGTGTAAATAATAAATACAAGATGACCCTCCACCAATCCCCCCTCGCAAAATAGATAACTACCCAGTGCTGCTTCATCTGTGAAGGTCCACTCATACACCGTGGGTTCATGGGGTTACAGACGTCCAGAATCCACAAGTGAATGTCACATCCCCCCCTCGCCCCCCCCCAACCCACCCCTGCCCCCTCCCTGATCACTACATGAGAGGCATGCAAGGCCTCATCGATTCAAATCAATTCCGATACAGGCATGGAGAAGGGCACGAGATCATGAATTATTTACCATTCAAGCAACACATACGCGACTGTTATATTTACGCTAATGGAACAAATGAAAACTGGACGAACAAAATGTGACCAAAAAAAGAGAAACGAATACAAACAGGAGGGTAAAATAACAACAAATAAACAGATTCTGGAATCAAATCAAGATCACAAATCATGCCAACAAGATCATGACGACAGATCGCAACAATTCCTGGAACTATTTTCAGAAGAATTGTGAGCACGCTTACCACATCGACCCATGGGTTTTTCTTTGGGAGGGTTAGGCCACGTGGTAGTTTTAAGGCCAAAAAATTCACATCATTAACCCTCCACAACCCGACAAGGTTGTCACGTTTTAACAAATATATTATACTGGTAGGAACCACCTGGTTCCACCAGCCCACAGGGGATTATTGTGTCCGTCCGTTGTGCATCCAAAAATGGGAGGGGTCGGGCTGGGTGGAGAGGGGAGGGTGGGGAGGGTAGGGCTGGGTGGGTGGTGGGAGGGGGTGGGGCTGGGTGGGGAGGGGCTGGTCACCCCGTGGTACCCTTATAAAACTCAACGTTTAACCTACTCACGCCGGCTTGTGCCCGCCCTCACAGTCGGGCATATTTGCGGAATACACCACGCCGCCGTTGACCCTGGCCATTGACCGAGCAACCAAACGTTCCTACCAGCTCCCTCCGCAGGAATGTGTTTTAGAAGTGGCCAACGTATCGATTAAATTCCTGCCAATGAACCTCCTCCTCGCAGGGGGCTTCGAACTTTTCACGAGTGAATTTGACGTGGTGATGTTTGAATTGAGTCGTGACAAAGTCTTGCTTACAGACCTTTGTGGTTCGGTGGCGGGCGGCCGCCCTGGTTAATGCCGCGCACTGGAGCCGATTTACTGAATTTTAACCGAAACACACGTGCCGTCCGCTTCACGGCGGGCGCTAAAGATCGCGAGACGTCATCCGAAAAAGAGTAGGCCACGTGTGCCGGCGTCAAAGGCCCTACTTTGATGATGACTCACAAATTACCTGATTGGATGAAGCCACAGAGCAACATCGCCCCCTACTGTGGAACTACTGCGGACTGTAATTGTCTGCGAAACGCATGCCTTTTGTCCGCGAGAGCTTTGCGCTAGTCGACTGACGTGAAAACCAGACTGAACGAACGGTTTGATTCGATTTCAATATTCCCCGTTGCATTTCCAAGAGACGAGGCTGACGGGGGGGGAGGGGTGGGGGGGAGTGGGGGAGCAGGCTGTGTACCTCTTATCCCACGAGAGGAGGCCAAGGTCGTTGAGCAGCAGGCGGCAATAGTAGAAAGTGGAGGACGGCTCCGTGGGCTCGGGCTCCGTCTGTGGAGCGGCTGCATTTGCAGAGCAAGAGGAGACCGTCAGCTGGCCCTCCCCAGCCAGGTGTGCCCTCTCTGCCTGGCTCTGCCTCCGCAGGCACTCCATAAACAGCGTCTCGTCCCCAGGCTCGGCGAGGGGTGCGGGCGGGTCGACGGAGGGCACGTGAAGCGGCAGCCCGGGTCCGGGCAAACACTCGGGGCTGCTCTGTCCCACGTAGCGAAGCAAACTGTCCAGGGCATCTTCTCCACCTTCCAGGGCGTCGTACGTCGGCAAGCGGTTTCCGCCGCTCGCAGGCGCACGCTCGCTTTGCCCACCGTTCGCTTCGGAACCTCCAGGCGCTGGATCCCGAATGGTCCAGTCGCCGCCCGCAGGAGGCGCGCCTCCAAACGCACCTTCGGCAAGGCCGCCGTCGGGCTGGGCGACGCCGTACAGGAGCGTGCTGTCCCACGTGTACTTCCCGGAGACGTCGCGCGCGATGAAGCGCACGTCGCAGGCCGGGGTTTGCAGCCCCGCCAGCTCCGAGCTCCTGCCCGGAGAGAGCGGCAACTGGACGAATGACAGGAGGGAGTCGCTGCCGCCGCTGTCGGCGTGCGACAGGACGAAGAGCTGCAGGTTGGGGCTTGAGAAGAGCTCGGGGCCGATGCAGTCGTCGCCGCCGGCGCCGGCGGCGCCGCTCACGCAGGGGTTGTCATGGCCCTCGGTCAGCAGGCTGGCCAGCAGTGCGGGACCGCCGCCCATGGGGTAGTGGCCCAGGTGAGTCAGCAGGTGCACCATGACGGTCCAAGCCGCCAGGGGCACGGGGTCATGCTCGCTGCCCTCGGAGCCTGAGAATAAATGACAGACGCCGCTTTAATGCGAATGTGTCTCAACAATTGCACGATACGTAATTACTCGTGTACGGTGTTGCTTTGTGCGTTGAAAGGGGTCCCATGGTTTATATGGAGTGCTCTACCCAATAAAATCCCGTAATCCGGCAGCATTTGTTAAATAAGTCTGACTGCTGATGAGACCCAGGTGGTCGAAACAAATGCTGCTTGGTAATATTGGTCAGGAAAGCCAATTGGTTGATGGTTTAAAAAAAACATATTTGTAAATAAAGAATGAGTTGTCATTGATGATTAACACTGGGATCCAGCCCTTGAAATACTAGGCACTGGTCCAGTGGTTCCGTCTGATTCCATGATATTAAAAAAAACATTCTAAAAGTCTTCTACAAGGCGGTGCAAGAGCCTGCAACATGTGATGACAGCTCTCTTTGACCCAGGGCTGCATCTTAGGGTAAAATGTGTTGGTGAAAAGGTTTTTTTAATAGAAAGAAAACACACGCACACATATATATTTTATCACGTGCAGCATGATACTTTGACAGCATTGGAGGGAGGGGGGGACAACTCACAAGTTCAAGTACGTGACAGTTTATAAAAAAAAACAGTTACACCTTTGCAAAAGCTAAATTCATCTATATTTTTTCCGACATTGAAAATTCAAACCTTTCCAAATCAAAGTGAACATAGTCTGTAAAGTAAGTAATCATCAGTCTACATTCGCAATTAAGAATAAAAATGTAAAATAAAAGTGAGTAAACACTTAATAAAATACCCCAGCAGCATGGCTGACGAGCAAAAGCGTTTATACCAGGATTGACCTATTTTAATAATTGATCACATTGCAATTATCGATTCAACATCACGCACGCGGGATTATTTTTTCGGCAATGCGAACGAAGCGCGATTCCCCGTGATTTTTTTTTTAAATCGGCCGCGCGGCTTCACATTCGCAAACATGCAAAGCAGTGACCACGAACAACAAAGGGGGCGAAAAACGGTGAGTCATGTTGATTTTAATCCTGGGATCACCAGACACAGGGATAACAACACCATGGGAAAGAAGCCAACTGTGCGCCCAAAGAACCCCACCCCCGCCCCCCCAAAACAAAAACCTCCAGGTGAGTCATAAGCTCGGAGATAATGCATAGGTATTAAGGGGGAGGTAATTTTACATACAGCTGTGGACGTCTAGAGACTCGCCGTGCATTTTACACCGCGCCGCGCGCGCGCCTTCCCTCGGCGTCCCTTTCAGCGCACACCTACACCACGCACAAAGGCAGGCCTGCAGCCGCCAGCACTTGTCATTGCTGCGAATGAGGTTAAGTCCTTTTAATGACCGGAGACGAGTTTTCAAACTCTCGGTAACCTTCCATGCGCGGCATTGTCTCCCACTTTGCGTCCCTTTACCATTAGCCTCGCCGTAAAAGGGTTTTTAAAACCGAGCCTGCATCCAGTGAATGTTGCTTAATTGCATTTCAGCCCAATGCCACTTTCCCCCCCCCCCCGCCTTCTTCCATCCATTTCTTCACAATTAGAAGCTCGATCACGAGCAGACAAAGGCCAATGGCGAAAGTGGGGTTTACGTTGGCAATCACAACTGCAAGGCTTGGTCTCCTTTTAACATTAAAAGGTTCCTTGTTTATGGGTCTGGGATTTGATGTTGACCCAGAAATAGGATTAGAGGCAGGCGGCAGGTGATGTTTGTGTGGGGAAGCTTTGTGCGAGGGATAAACAAATAAATAAATCCAAATCCCACACGCTTTTTTTTACTTAGGCCTTTTGCACCTCCACCCTCCCCTGCAGTGATATTATTCTCATCCATATCTATTTTACTATTTTTTTGTCCATGTATATATTTAAAAAATTGATGTACAATATATTTTTTTAATTATTTTTCTGCACGTATATATTTTACAAATGTTTTGTACACATATATTTTGAAAAAAATTGCACACATTTTTTGTTGTACTCGTATATAAATATTTGTAAATGCCATCAAACTACGTGTCAGATTGTCGATTGACGTAACTCGCTGACCCAGCCCATGCTGAGCTCTGTAGCTCATCGGATTCCTCCAGGATAAATACAGATTCTGATTCGGATGTTTAGATGCCCAGCCAAAGGATTGCATCTCCACTTCAGGAACCGATTGTTATGTAAATGTGCTTCATGTGATAGCATAAAATTATTATTGTTTCGTAAAGGAAGGCGCTATTTTTACACTGACGCTCTACAGTCATTTGACAGCAGGGGGCGATGTTGCTGCGTGTAATCCCAATTGATTAATTTGCAAGTTATTTTCCACATTTAGACCTTGACGCCGGCGGCACACAAAGGTCGACTTCTTCAAATGTTACGGGATCTTTAACGTCCACTGTGAAGCAGACGACGAACGTTGTAGGCGGTAATACGCTAGCAGTATTGACCGGGGAGGCCTGCCTGGGTCGAACCACATACCTCTGCAACAACCGCTGGGACACTTCACTGACCCGTGTCACCGGTAAATTCTTCACATGATCATAACATTACATATGAACCGGAGGTGTTTTTGTTGTTGTTGTTAAAGCAACATTGTTTCCACAATACAGTAAAACCCTTGTTAATTCGACACATTCGGGGCTCTGGCTTTTCCGAATTATCCAATATTCATAATTATGTACAATGGCATTCCCCAGTGGCTCCCGCCCCAATAATTTTTTTCTCCAAATTTATTTTCCAAACTCTTCACACACCATACACATTGACACACACCCTGCATCAATTCTATCCAAAACTTTGGATGTGTCTTGCAGACTAATGGATTTATACTTCAGTCCCTTTCAACCACTTCTTGATGTGGGTTATAGATGACATGTCTGAGTGGGTTGGCTTGCACAAAGTGCATAAACGAGGTAAAGTCCAAAGCAACGTGTCTGAACTCGCGCTCACCACGCGGCCCGCCTCGAGACCGAGTCTTTGTTTTGGTTGTGGCGCGTGGCGTCGCTCCACGTGCATGCCGAAAATGGACCATACGGTACGGCAATTCGGCTTATGGCGAATGACTAATACTGTATAAGTACCAAAAGCACAGCCGTGCTGAATTATCCCCAATTATGAATGATCAAATACCGAAATAACGAGGTGTTACTGAAGATGAACAAACTGAGATCAAAATCCTGAAAATGAAATTGGGGACTATTAGGTGGATGTACAACCATGACATAAGATATTAGCTAAATCTTCCTACAAATTAATTAATGCATTGCCGTACACGTTGCAACATGTCATTTAATTCTAAACAAAACACTGATATTTACAGAACACAATACAACATGTAAGCAGACCGCCGAGTGTGAAATGCTAACAAAGAAGATATCGCTTACTTACAATGTAGTTCCATGAAATAAATCTGAGTTGCAAGGTTATAATGACGACGGTAATAAATATATCACCACAAAAACATTTGAGGTTTTTGTTGCTTCATAAGAACAATCACTTTCAGTTAATTATAACAAAAATAATGATTTACAATTGGTATTCGCACAAAATTCTCGCAGTCCAGGGCTATTACAATGGCGCCATGTGCCATGTACGGGACGAACATAGTCTTCCGGTATGGAGCGACGATGCAACCTGTCATCCCAATTAACTCATTTTGTTTCAAATGTAAATCTGGAGCCTGATCCGGGCACGCAAAGGTATGTTCATGTCGAACGACCTCACAGGATCGTTAACGTCCACCGTAAAGCAGACGGCATAATGAATACCCCCGGAGCATTTACCAGGATGGCCTGCCGGACTCGAACCACGGACGTCTACAACAAATGATGAATGCACGCTACCACTGGGCCATATCACCGATATTGTGACTATGGAGAGAGTGGCACTATCCTTAATCTACTCACAAACTGAAGAGTGTTACACGTTTGCAATCCTTGCTGCCTTGTGAAACAACATGGCTCAAGTCAAGGTGCCTTAAATTGGCTCAATCAACTCCACACACATTTGTACAGAATCCTTCAACCTTAAGAAATATACGCTAATGAGCACAATATTACACAGAGTACTTCCTAAATCCACCGCTAGATGTAGGCGATGTTTAGTCATGAGAGTTATTTAACCAGAACTTGGTACACGAGTCGTTGTGGGTTGGCACGTTTAACGGAGGGATTATGAGCAACATACATTTTTTTGCTATAGTTTAATGCATTCTTGGACGCTATGTGTTCAAAAATGATTGAGTAACGTGTTATAACCAAAGAGAAATAGATAATGATATCAGCATAGGAAGACTTCCAGGAAGAAATTGGCATTAACACGTGTTACATTTGGTGCCCTTGGTCAATCCACTGCTGGATGGGGACCTTCCCAAGCTTTGCGGGAGATAATTTGACCATACACCAAGCGCGGGTTGGTGAAGGTGGGGAGCATAGAAGTACGGCACAACAATGGTTGTTGCTTTACCGCCCGTCTGCCGTTCACCATGTAGCCCAGCAGCAGTCTGTGACAACCTGCCGCGCATGATGCTCGCCCATCCACCGCATCGCGCGCTTTCAAATGAGCTTCTGCGGCCATCTGGAAAGCTCTTCCTTCCGATATTAAGAAGCCACTGGGAGCTATGCATTTTTAAATCTAGATTGAAAACTCATTTCCTTAAAACGGCTTTTTGGGTTTAGTTGTTGTCCTTTCCCCCACACCTCCGATTAGCACGGTTGGCTACGTACGGTGCTACAGAGGTTCAATGCACATACATCAAAGCCAATCCAGGCTGAAGCCTGCTCAGCTTCCCTCCGAAGTCTAACGACATCCTACCCCTGTCGGCGATTCAGCCAACGGAGGCAGAACGCCGTCGCGCTTCTACCACGATCACCCGGCATCATTACCTGGGGCGCAGGCAACGGACGCAGACTGCTCGGCCAGACCCTCGGAGCGATCCTTGCGGTCTTCCGGCGAGGCCTGAGCGTCATGCCCTGCCGAGGCTGGCGCCTCTGCCGGTCCCAGGGGAGCGTAGCCGGGCTGAGCGAACGCCGCCGATCCGTGAACGCAGCCGTGCAGCACCTGTGGGAGAAAGCGGCACGTCAGCACGCGCGGACACAATCAAAGGATCCTTCGTGTAGCCTCAACAGACTTTTGGGGGCAAGTGCTATTGGTGAACACCTACGAAGGCCGGCAGGGCACACGAGAGGGCGGGTGGCCAGCACCACGTGCCGCTATGCACGCGCATCGCCCGTTTATCAATGCACTGCTGGATGAGGGCCTCCACTGCCTCAGTGGACATCCTATTTAAGGAGTTATGTTGTATTAAATCATTTTTTCAATTTGCGTATCGTTAACGATAACCGATGCCCTTATTTTATTTGCACAGAATGTCACATTAAACCATCATCTGCCATCGTCTATCGACTGCCGGATGAAGACTGCCGCGAGCCATCGCCATCTCTCACGGTCCTGCGATGCAAACACCCATCCATCCATCTCAGATCGCTCCATCTCTATCGGTGCCCATCGGCTCCGGTGTGTTTGCGCCGTCACAAGTTCCGTAGTTTGAACACCGAGGTAGTGTCGTAACAGTTCGATTCCCAGCCCACAGCTACCATCAGTGGAAATTAATAGCTGAACCAGTCCTGGCTGCCCCTCCCCAACTTCCACCTTCTTCAATCCACATGAACCAGCACGGTGAGGTAGGGTTGAACAAACCAACCCAACCCCCACCCCCCCCCAACGACTGGTACATTGGAGGAAAGCCTTTATCCCGCAAGGAGAACTGACAAAAGGTTTTAAATTATGCTCAATTATTTATCGTGCAAAAAATGCCAAATTGCGTATTCTTTATTTTTAATGATTTCTTTTACCAGGTTAGGCCCACTGAGCTATACAGCTCTTTTTCCGAAGTGACCTAGCCACAAATGATAGCTCTACGAAGTGCCTTATGTTGACATAAATAGCAGACAAATACTCGAAGCGCATGTTTCTAAATGTGGAGGGAAAAACCAGAGGACCCGGAAAAAAATCCACACCACCACGGGAAGACAGATTATGAAAACTCCAAATATACAGCAGGCGTCAAGGGTCGGGATCGAATGCACGACCTCCTGCACACGAGGCGAGGTAGTTAACATCTCACCAGCCTACTTTTGTCTGGGCTGCTGAACGCAGAGCACGCAATGAGAGTTGAAATATTTCATTTCATTCCCCGGACCAAAGCGCAGGAGACGAGCGGAATCATGGAACAGAGCCGATCTCAATGGCTTTTCTTCTTGGTGGCGCACACTGAAGGGAGTATCTCAGTTATGCTGAATGTTAATTATAATCATTGGCATGGCGGCATCACTAAGCAGCAGTGGTAAAACAAATAAAAAAACTTTCTCTATAGAAACAAGAGCAGACAGACAAGGACATTAGAGATGGCATACCTCTCAGGTTTAAAGATGCACCTACCTTATTAGTGGGCGAAGACTGACAGTTGAACGAATTAATCAATTAGCTCCGACTGTTTTTTTTTTTCGCCTATTGTGAATAACGGGGGAACAGAAAAACGAATCTCCATATCTGATTTTTTATTTTTTACAAGCTCTATCAGTGGAAGCTTTTTTGTTTATACTCAACATTGCAGCATTTATCACTTGGTCCTTGTTTATGTAAAATATTACTTAAATGCCAGTTTGCAGAGCAAACACAGCTATAGCAACTGGTAAAAAAAACCAGCACAAGCATCTCCATGGCAACAGACGCTTCACATTTTACTCAAGTGCACCTGCAAAGCCCATTTGTGAGTTTCCCCCGAGTGGAATTGACTGCAACTATTTAGAAGGACACTGCTCTGGCGAAAAAAACCAGCCAGTTGCAAAGAGCTCCCCGAGCAGTTGCAACGAGCTCCTCGAGCAGTTGCCCGGTTCGGAAACCGCGCCTTGTCTCGGCACGATGCCGCCCGACGTTCTGGAAGAAGCTACTGTCACGACGCGGAGGAGAAACGTCGCGCACTCAGAGCCGCCGTGCGACGCGACCGCCAACACCCACGCAGAGAGCGGCGCGACGACTCCCGTCGTCACGCGCGGGACAGAGGTCGCAATCAGGTACCCGATACCCGTACCCGGCCAGGTACGGGTACGGGTACACCGTTTGCGACCCTGGTGCGGCCGGGTACGGGTACAGGTAAGGAATCAAAACCCGTTTGCGACCTCTGGCGCGAGAGCAACAGGAATACTTTTTCGAGGTTGAGCTCCCGGGACGAACGGGAAGCCGCACGCGATGGACATAATCTGAAATCCTTATTATGCGTGCACCCCTGGTTCCCTTCTCAAAAGAAGACGGCCAAAACACATCCAGCACCTCCTTCCCTTTCTTCAATCATTTGCCGACGAATGCCACGCGGTCGAATTATCGTTGATGGCTTTTGTGAGGAGAAAATAAGCGAAGACCGCAGTAAAGGTCAGGTGTGTAATCGGCAAAATCATCTTCCCATTACACAAAATAATCTCCGGATACTCCCACACAGCTATACAATCCCATAATTTGATCTAAAAATTGCGTATTTATTCTATGAAATGGCATAAAAACCACGTGTGCGGATAAGCGACCCAAATCAAAAAGGATATATTATAAACATAATAGCTGTAATTGTTTTGGTATGATTAATTCGTAGCCCTTTTTAGCCGAGCACGTTGAACATTGGCACCAGAAGGCAGTGTCTCTTGAGTTAGCCCATTTCGGGGCCCTAAACAGAAACAAATCTTTGGGTGCCTCACCCGATTCCAGACGTTATATGATAGTCAATCTACGTGCTGCACGAAATAACTATACCAACAGACTCATTCGATATTTTAAAGTTCTTTTAATATTATTTTCACACTACTCGATCGGCAGGTGGCGTATGGTGGGGTAAAGTGTGGGTTCTCACACCAATTACGAAACGCCTGCCCAGCTTCCAAAAGTGGGCCGAAATACCCTCCCGGAGGGGCTCTCTAAAGCTCACTCTCTCGTGGAGGCCCCTTTCTCCAGCGGTCGAATTAGCCAGCAATTGCAGGACTGTACCTTCACCACGTTTTTATTACGATAGATAATTTTTTATATGTGTAAAGACAGTACGGGGTGATAGAGGGACAGTACGGGGTGATAGAGGGACAGTACGTCTCCCCGGGACCATGGTTACTAACTAACGTAACGGAACAGACAGGGTCACACGTTAGGGTAATGTGGGACCTAAATGGTTGCTAATAATGATTTGATGGGACAAGCGTTGACAGGGTCGCGTGAGGGGAAGCACGGGACCCAACGGTCGTCAATTGTAATAAGGGCAGAGAGAGAGAGAGACAGGCCCAGGTGCGGTGAGCGAGAGTTCGGGAATAGGGCCGTGGGCGGGTCGTGAGAGGGATAAGAGCCGGCGCGGACCGGAACTCGCGGCTGTTGTTGTCGGGAATCGCAGTCGCCGCCTTGGAACGGGTCGTCTTCATCATCACCGTGTAGTCTTCAAGGGCTGGAGTTACGTTGTCTCAGAATAGAGTTATCTGAATTACCCAAGTGTATATAGTCACTCGCGGTTACTCGTTAAGTTGTCAGCGGACTTCATTCATAATAAAAATATATCAAAGAATAAGACGGTGTCTCTGAGAGCTACATTACATATGTAAGAATCTGAGTCCGAGCTATTATTTAGGGTATATCTATTTTTGTATTAATCTGGGAAGGGCCCCTTGAGATACTTGGGGCCCAAAGCCTGTGCCTGACTTGCTGAAGCCTAACGCCATCGTGAGCGGCACGGCCTTTGTGAAGGTGGCCTCCGACGCACCTTGAACACGGAGCTGAGCAGCGAGGGCCGCTTCTCGCCGGGGTCTCTTCCGCACGCAGCCGGCGGCTGCAGCAGAGCTGGCAACGTCAGCACCATGCACCAGTCCAGCAAGCACAGCAGCAGAGACACCATGCGCTGGAAGGTCGGCTCATGCCAAACAAAAAAAAGAGGAGCAAGGCAATGGACAAAAAATGGCAGAGGGTGCGTTAATTGGTTGCGCGGTAAAACAAAAGGTAAGGAGGTGCGCAGCCGTGCAATCGCTGCCTTTTTTCTCACCAATGAGTGACATCGAGGCTAAACAAGAATCGCTCTCCGACTCCACTGATTTAAAAACTCCCAGCGGCGAGCAGGCCAAAGCCAAAAATGGTAGCGACAAAACACCTCACCACTGAAATAGGGGCAAGATCGTAAATTTATCAGAGAAACCTCGGACAATTTCACAAGTGTTAACATCACATTACCGGTGTCAGAGCAAGGAGAACAACAGCATTTAATTTATCTGCCAGGATTTTCACCCATTGTGGCTCCTCATAGACAAGAGGAGAGGGCGAAGCTCTGCAATTACAATCGCTCACACCACTGCTGGAGGAAGGACCTCCACTCGAGGGCGCTCTAGACAGCCCCTCTAGCGGGTATCTTTGGCCTGCTCTTCCACGCTGGCTCGTACACGTCGTGCAAGAAGACGTGGGAGTGCACACGCTGTACCCCGCCACACGGGACCTGCGGATCGGCCAACTGTGGGGTGTAGCCATCGACACCGCTGGGTGGACACGGGCGGCGGTGGGGATTTAAGAAACTCGTGCCGTTGTTTTCAACTGCCGCGCCGGGAGACTGAAGTGAGCTGGTGACCCTTGGATTTTAGGTCCAGTGGGTGCCGACCTCTGCACCACGGCAGCAGCAGCATTATTATCCCGAGTCGTGCTTATCATATACGGGGTTCCGGGCGGTCTCCACTTTTACGACGTTACAATGCGTTCCGGGAAAGCCCGTCGTAAATCGGACACTATTTTTCCCGTAGACAGTCGAAACAGCAGAAACGTCATTTGCCGGTGCGTTTTTCCTTTCTTTTCGGCCATATTTAGCAGGGTTCAATGGCTAAAAAAAAAAATCCACAAAAAACATTTGAGAATATTAAAAGCTCCACGGCAAGTCACATCGGAGACCAGACCGAATCTGTTCAAATGTGTTTGGGAGTCGTGTCGACAGATGTGTAGTAAATCAAGTTTCTGCAGCTGTAAATCGATCCCTGGTGGAATTACATAAACAGATGTCTCAATAGGAGATGCCTGCACCAGCACAATGACACAAGCACAGAACAATGAATTTACCCTCTCATTGACTCTCCCTCTCACACCTTCCTTTGGCTAAAGTGAACGCGGAAAACGCCAGACAACCACTGCAACATGTTGAGTCAAACCAAGTTACCAGTCGTGTGAACTTGCTTTTTAGCTGGATAGTTAAGCTAAGCTATTGCAAGAATCTCCAAAGCAATTAGGATTCCAATAGCTGCAGAGGAGGGGATGGGGCTCAGCTGTTTCAGGGTCATTCTGGAAAATCAATAAACCAAATATGCATGTCCTTGTGAACCTATGAAATGGTGTCACTAATGGGAATGAAAATCCCTTAACACTATGCATCAAGACACCTTAACATTACCATCAACGGAATTGAAGTCATCACAATGGAATTGCTGGACATGATTTTGGTAGAATGTTCTTCTTTCTGTCTGGGCTATGCACTCAAACAGACGCATAGAATATTCATAATGAGAAAGCCAATGTCTCAGAGACGCACACAAAGACAAAGATCCCCCGTATAGCCTTAACAGACTGTTGGGGCATGCAAAGGGGTGGATTTGCCAGCACCACGCCCCGCTGCCTTTGTCTCCCCAGTGACGATGTTTACACACCGTACCAGGTACTCATTTGGGTCTGAGTCGACCACACACACACAGACAGACACACTCGGTTGTAAATGAAACACTCTGCCTCTTGTGAAAGCGTCGCGGAAATTGATTGCATTTTTTATAAGGAAGTGAAATTTGTATTCCGAGTTACCTTTTTTTCCTCCTCTTGGCTAGAAGTTTCAGTGATGGGCAACAGCTGCGTGATCGTGGAAACCAGAGCCTGCAAACACACAACAAAGACACAGGAGGACATGTTTACTCCAGCCCACCACCGTGCGTACAGCAGTGGAAGCAAGGGCATCGTGACATTTTTATTTTAAATGCTGGCAAATTTTAATGCCCCTCCAATTTGCAATTGACTGCACATTGAGGATAACGATTTTAAAACATTGCCCTGAGCACTCACGTCCAAATTTAATTTAAATGTTGCTGTCAATTTATCACCACACAAAGACCATTGTCTGCGCGTAATGGGCAATGCCACGATTTCGGATGTACATTTGCGACACTTTAACGATGTGAGTAATCATTAGTATAATGATAAAGTGGCTTTTTCACTTGGGCATAGCATATCAACCAATTAGGACTGTAATTCATAGAGATATAATTTGTCCAATTTTCTTGAGAGGAGACAAATGCTCATGGAATACCACGGTGTCACGAGTAATCATCCACTCTGCTCAGGTGGCGATGGTGCATTCAGTTTAATGTACGCGCAAAACAATCGACTTAGTCCATATTTTACCAAAACCATAACCACCTTCCAAATAACACCCCATATATTTTATTGATGATGTAAACTCACGCACGTGCGTTGAAAAGTGTGTATATACATCATATGCTGTTCACATCACCAAAAGCAGCCAAGAGAAGCCTCAACAGTCGCCATAGCAATGTAGCCATGAAATCATCGATTCTGTAATGTTTCGGATGACTGAGATGGCTCACTCCGCCTCTGAATATGGGCGCCACTGTGGCGAGATGTGAACTACTTCGCCTGGTATACAGTGTTTCACTCCACATTCAGCAACACGAGTTTACAGTATTTGGCTACTACAAATTTCCACGTGATAATCCAAATCCGTTGAGCTTTCATTTGTGGCCAGCGAGCTTCTGAAAAAGAGCTATATAGCTCAGTGGGCATTAGCTAATTAAATGACAAACAGTTTTTGTTGAGAATATACACTGCACATAGACGACTTGAGACTCCAACCTGCACGATGACAGAGGGCAGCTCTTCGCTGTGTTGCTGCAAATCGTCGGCGTACATTGCAAGCACGGTCAGCATGTCGCAGCTAACCTGAGCCACGGACCTGTGAGAAAACTAAAAAAAGCGACGATACAGACACGCACAAGCATCCCATTAGCAGGCAACAAGAACAAAGACTTGGACACATTTGTCAACAACACTGCTTTAAAAAGTATATTACTTTTGCAGTATATTACTGGGTGGTAGGTAAAGGTACAAGCCTGCAACTACTAGCTCATGCGACTGCTGGTGTAAGGGCCTTGACAAGAGAAGGCCCCTCTAGAGATTGCATTGTTCATAAGCCTGGAAACCATTCAACGATCCCACTAAAATATTTCGCTCAGGGCACGCCTATCGAATTATGCGTGCAAGAACCAATTATTCATTATTTATGAATACGGTATGCAAAGTGTAATCTAACCTTACAATTACGCAAAAGGAATGAACACAAATGGTATAATTGGGTCGAAATAAACCCGAAACAATACATAATATTTATTTTTAAATCCAGTCTTGACCTGAAATTGTCTCAATTCATAGTTTCACGAGGAGGGAGTGAATCGTCAGACGCTCAATGGAGGCGTGTCCTGAAAAATACCCAATTAGCAAACAAAATCTCCTGGAAGTAGGCTTTTAATTGAGAGCAGGCGGATTACGCGGATGAAAATGTAAATGATTAAATTCTTTGTGTGTCCATCTGTGGGGTTATGATATATTAAAACACTTTCAAAAGTGGATTGCAAAGAATTCCAATGAAGCCAAAATGGGTTATCTATGTAACACAAAATTATAAAGAGTGATGTGAGAATATAAATAACAAGATAAGCAGACAATACGTCTCCTCTATGTATCTCTTTCTGCACATAAAAGAGCTGTGTGAGCAATACCGTAATGTTATTGTGTATAGAGACTGATATATTACATATTTTGTTTACCAATTTGTTATCTATATATGCGTGTTATCAAATCGTTACAAGGGCATCCCTTCAATTACCAGCTAAATCAAAGTGTTACTGCAAGCCAGCTGCTTCTTGAAGATGGACCACAGCACAGGACGTTAGCCAGCATTACGTGCGACTACCTGTTGATGTACTGAAGCAGCCACTCAATTTTCGGTTCAGTTGGAAACTGAGAGGAAGCCCATGTCAAGTACAAAAGGGACCAGCCGCAGCTTAAGCACACGACCCAGAATCTACTGCTTACCCAATTGCAAATCTACTCACAATCAACTGATTGAATAAGTACGTACCTTTGCGCAATATTTTTTTTACGTACGAACACTAAGTTCCAGAAAAACGACATTATTTAATGAAAATACACTCAAATTTTCAGTAGCGGAGCTACGCGGAGCACAGCAGAGGGCGGTGCAGAAAAATACATTGTTGTACAATTCTTCTATTCCCTCACATGATTTCTCCCAGCCTGACCAGCGTGGTCAAGTCTGGTCGAATAAACCACGCTCCCTGCCCACAATCTGCAGTGGCAATGCGAGGCCTTCATCCAGCAGTAGATTGACAAAGCACTGTACACGTGCATAAATTATCGTTCTGTTTGTTGCCAAAACTAATTTCAATTATTCGATGCCAATCGAACAACAACACGATGTATATACCTTCAGAGTAGCACAGATGACATGGATGGCATCTGTCACCAGTGGATGCCGTGTACAATGCACCAGCTCCTCGCATATCCAGATTCCCAAACTGCACAGCGCGATACATCTGCGGAGCGAGTATGAGCAACGGCAGGAAACGTACTTCAAATAGATAGCAGCATAAAATCACAACGTGGAAGTAGTTTGAAGCATAAGCCAAATGGACCCCTGAAGCTATTACATTTAACGAATAAGACAATTTGCTTATTTTTATAAGTAAAACTTCGTTCACTTCACACACCAAAAAAAGGAACCGCCCCCCACCACTACTCACATGAATAGAATAATCCATTAACTGAAATTGATCTGCATGGGCACTTCACTGACATCAGAAGGCATTTTGAGAATATCTTGTTTTTTTCAAATCGATACTGCCGACTGTGCGCGGAAGGATGCCGGTTGTTGATAGGGCACCTGCGTTAACAAGCTACTCGATGAGCACTTGCCTGGCCGTTTCTGATGGTTCCTCTTTTGCTCCATTAAGGATGAGCTTCACGAGCTGTTCCTAATGGAAGAAGAACCCAGCAGCATTCTTAACATTTCAAAAAGCTGACAAGGCAAAAGAAGTGATGGAGCAGCAACAACAAAAAAACGACAACTTTTTCATAGATTCCACAAAAATTTTCTAAAATGCCATCCAGTACACGATGGGAGGAGACATTACTAAGTGTGGAACTAAAGTTTCTTAATACATTTTTTTGTTTTACGTACAGAACAATTGTCATTTAATATCATTGCACGGCACGCAGATATTCTCTCGCCGTCACAATTAAAAGAATAAACATTTCAGCCCAAAGACAGGGTGATATTTTCAGCTCGGACTTTAATGGACAGTTAAATGAATCTCCCAACCGCCAATAATTACTGTTAACCTCAATACCCGGTGTTATTGCATTCAGCGGAATCTGCAAACGCCGCGGCGGTTGACGCTACGTGCAGCAAGAGAGGGTTGGTTTTGTGTCCGCCTCTAAAATTCCCCCTTCGACAGCCGCACACAGCCCTGACTTGTGGGACACACGCATCGGCGGCGCTCACTCATCGTCGCCGGGACAACATCGTGGAACTCTCCAGCGAAGAGCGTCGTGATGGGGGGGGGGAGGGAACACGATCAACACGAGGACTGCAACAATTCATGGAGAAGAGCTCCAGCCTACTGGCCAGCACCTGCTCAGGGCAGATCGGCAAGGGCAATAAATGTTGGTCCATCGGTGACGCCCACACGTCCCAACGAACGAAAATAAAATAAAAGACACGGAGCTGCGAACGAAACCGAGAGTGTGAATATATATACCTTGAGGCCCTCGCAGTCGGTCGGGGTGATGTCATGGAGGGTTGGGTGGAGCGCTGGCATCTCCCCATACAGGTTGGGGAAGCACACCAGAGAGCCGAGCAGGCTTTGCGTCTCCGCCCTGGGGGCCTTGACAAACGAAAACACGGCGGGGAAATACACGTTCCTTCGTTTTAATCCGTTGTGTTGTAGTGCGAATAAAAAATTAAGTGTTGGAAAGATCCGCCACTCCCAACCTCCCCGAGCCTTACCCCCCCCTCCGCCCCCCCTCCCCCACCAGCGTTTTGATGAATTGTCGCGATTCAAGGTCACCAACCGACTTAAAAAATATATATATTTTAAAATACTGTCGTGAATGGTAGCGCCTCTAGTGGCTTGCATGGGTCACGAGAATCCATGACAACCGACATCTGAAAAAATATATATAAATAATTACTCTACACCTGTTTCGATGCACGTTGCCCGAGCTTAAGAATGAATATTAATTGATTGCTTATGCAAAATATAAGTAATCCCAACCCTACACAATGTACCAGTTACTAATTTCATGCTGAGTTGACCTATGCGAGGTGTAAGATGTGTTCAGGTATCGCTTTGCCATTGATGATAGCCGTGGCCTGGAATCACACTCCCGTCACTGGGTTCACACAGTGCAGCGCACTTCTCACCGATCCACACCATGGTATGTGTGTCTTCACTACGTACTCGAGGTTGATGACTCACATTCGGTCGAACCAAGCCTCTTAAGAGTTGCTCTTCATTGGCCATACAAAATCATCATCATCATCATCACCGCTATGTCGTGGCAAACTAGTGGAATAATGGAAGGCAGGCTACACTCTACTACCAGATGAGCAATTGGTGTCTCACAGCAAAACGCTGCCACTTCAATTACAATAGGGAGTGCTGCAGTGCAGGTGAGGGTAATGCCGAGAGAATAGAATTATTCCTGCCATCAGCAGGACGTGTCATTCAGACGAACCTTTTTTCATTTTTTTTGACACTCGAGTGTTCGTTGGGGTTCTGGGATCGCAAGTTTCTCATACGGCTCGTGTGTGGTTGGGGTGGTGCAATATCCTGTGCCGTGCCGGCCTTCATACGTGCTCACTAACAGCACTTGCCCCAACAGTCTGTCAAGGCGCTACAGGGGAGATCTTTGTGTTAGTCTTTGTTTGCAACGTCCTGTAGCCTAGCCACCTTAGTAGATTTTTAATGTATGCGTGCAAATTAATTGAAATAAACAATTATTAAAAAAATTACCATGGGTGTTGTTGAGTGCATTCTATCGTGTTTTTTTTTTTTACACCGTATCTCAGTCTTTCGCACCGAACGTGCTCATCGGAGGTGTGGGGGAAGGTCAACAAACAGAACACACCAAAAAGCAGCGCTGAAATCCAGCAGATGAGAGAGAGGCAGGCGTTTACCTGGGAGGACTGGGAGGTCGCGATACGGCTGGCAGCGAGCAAAAAGTCCCACAGCAGCATGGAGGAGCCCGGCAGCCCCAGGGAGAAGAAGTGCGGCGAGCAGTTCCTCATCACCACGCTCAGCACGTCCTGCGGGAGGGGCCAAAGAGAAGGCACGTCGAGTCTGGTCCACACAAAAAAATTAACAGCGACGAAACCATCGTCGTCGCCACCCATCATCCGTCAGCCGTGATCCCACCCACCCAAGCCGTCGACAACTCTCGCGGTTTCACGATTCATCCAACCCCTGTGCGCGAGAATATTCAATTATTAAAAGATGATTCAATCGCTCCTCCTTTGGCTGCCACTCCATCGTTAGTCTCGACCAACAGCCATCGGCCCTTCAAGTGACGCATCCTGCCCAAGCCCGTTAGCTTTTTAACGGCCAACAGTGTCACCCAAGTCACATATCGTCTCCACTCGACGGCTTTTAATGCACTCGTTCAGCTTTGGCTCCGTTTTTCTAGGTCAACATCCACGCTTGTGATCCGCTTGTGCCACGGCATACGATACGCATTGATGGAGAACATTCGCTTTTGGGACCAATTGGCGAGCTGCTTTTCACAATCTGGTTGAACCGAACGGCGGACACATGAGTTGCTGCCCAATCTAAAGCGGCAACCCACTCCGATCGCCGCCAGAACAAAACGAGACTCAATGAACAGAGGCATGAAGAAAGAAACAGATGTTACAGCACTTCCCGCGACGCTCCGATGTAACTTCCTGCATGGAATGAGCACATTCCATGATAACGACATTGGGCCATTGGTGATGGCTACGTGTGAGGCACACACCTATACCGTGCTGCTGTTCTTTTGAAAACAAAACCGCAACGCAAAACACGTAGGAGAGCCGATGAAAAGAGAGACAAAAGGGGGGGGGGGAGAGGGTAGTTGTGGGGGGTCCGCGAGGGGGGGGGGTGGGTTTTTGGCCAGATTTGTCCTGCCTTGGCCCAAGTCAAATCGCTTCGTATGGGGGCCGTGCTTGAGACATCGCGCATTTGAATACGTGCGCACGTATTCTTGGGGGAAGCGAATAATTGCGACAGCTGCTCTGCAAATAGCACCCGGTGCTCCGGGCTCTCTCTTGACGACTATTGTTATTTACCCGCCCGCGTTTATGTCACGGCAGTGGCCCCCGCGATTCATCTCGAGCCGTCTCCGTCGTCAGCATACTTGTGCAGCTACTCATAATCTAACCATTGTTTTTGGTTGTCGTACGCATTTTGAGGGCAGCATTTGAAATCGCAGGGAAAGGGTGGGCAAAAGAGGGCGACTTGTCTCATTTGTTAAGAAAACAGCCCTCAATCAAACGAGGCCTCGCGAATGTATATCCTCGTTGTCGGCACACTGCGTTTACGGAAATAGATAATGCAAGGAGCTGCATATGCGCATCAAGTGTACAAGTCCACCGTGTGAAATTGAGGGTTTTGAAAATTCCGTACAAGGTACTGATAATTTACAGCCCTTGGGTTAATCCACTGCTGGACGAAGCCTTCCCTTTGCCCTGCCAATCACGGAAGTTGCGTGGCCAGTAAGTCGAGGAGAGTTCATTTGTGTAAGCTGATGAGAACTCGCAGAGACCGGGATGAGTGTGACAAATGGAAAACAAATAAAGTACAGCGTTGAAGCGAAAAGAAATCAGGGCAAACACAACCCTATCACATGAGAAATCTAGAACATTGCACAAACATAGATAAATGTCAAATAATAAATTCCCCGTTACGTAAATGTATTACACAAGTGCGGGTCGGTGAAGGGCGGGGGTGGGACCGGGACCCCTTTTCAGATATCGCTCGCCACCAACGTTAGCCCCTGTGCCGGGAATCTAACTCGGGATGTGTCCGGGTTCGTGGCGTGGTGTGCTCACGACCCTGCTGCGCCACCATTCCGCCCCGTTTGCCGAAGGGAAACCGAGCTCGCTGGCGGTGGCAGCGAGCCCTGGCAGGGAACAGCTGAGGCCCCGAGCACAGTGGCGATAAATCTAAGCTTTATAAAAAAAAAAGATTCTTTAAAGTGGGTAAACAGTCCCTGGTTACGTTCTGTTTAAACAGAGAAACCTTTGGCAATTGTGCAAACAGAACACGAGGCAGATAGGGACAGCAGCGGTAAAAGCCCCCCCCCCCACTTGGTTCCAGCAGGTGCAAGCACGTGGTTGCCGCTACAGAGGCGGACGCTGCCGACCGAGAGCCATGTTTACGCGTCCCTCTGAGCAGTGGCAGGCAGGGCCTCATTTTAATATTTGAGCGCAGGGTCGCTTTGACCCGTGCTAGAATATTTCTACACCCGGCACACCACATCGCTGCGGCCGGGGTTACTCCTCGTCACGTGCCGTCAACTCCCATTCTACGGCGTGGTCCGGATGTATTGTGACTCCCGTTTAATTTTCTTAAAACGTCATATTTTTTGTAGAGCAATGGGGTGCGGTCATAAATAGGCAGAAGAAAAAAAATGTTAAGTGATCAATTCGTTGGCGGTCACAAGACATCTGGACCACATGGTATCCAGCGACCCTGACAATGTTGCTGTGCCCAGAACACCACATCCAATGTACCTCTGACTATGGCTGTGGCTACTGCTTGTCACGTGGCTACACCAAGTCTACAGAGCGACCCTGACGATTATTATCTGCACCCAGCATACCACATCAAGTATGGCTCACTGTATGCCTCTAGCGGCCTGGAAAATGAGTGAGAAACGAAGCCCCGAGTAGAGATACAATGCTTTTCAAATAGCTTGTGACCCTCATGGTTGTATTGTTTTCATGAAGGTCTCTGTATGAATCTTATTGCAATCATTGAGTGAACAGAGCCTTAACCATGTCAGGTGTTTTTTTTCTTCCTCGCTCTTTATCGGCTCACTTAACTGCTTGTCATGTTCAGATGTTAACGTTGATGGTCACTCACTTAAGGGAATGCCCAGTAGCCCATGAAGAGTGAACCTAAGACCACCCAGTGACCAGGGCACAATGCAGGTCAGCGGCACAAGCATTCACCACAAAGGGCTTACAGAACGGCCAACTACACAGCATTAACAGCGAGCGCGGAAATAAACGACCATCAGCGAAATAGACGCGAGCAATATATAACGCGCAGCTGCAAATGACAAATTCCTGTCAAAGTATCCGCGTTTGTTTTCCTCGATCTCTTGGCGATTTTACAGAGATGGCATATCAGCAGCATTTCTTTTCCTTTCTGCTGAACCTTTGCTGGAAATACTTGTATTTTTTGGCAGCCCAATCAGGGTATGCCACCGAACACAAAAACGGCCTTCTCTCTACAGAGGCCTCCACATAAAAAAAATACAAAGCACAGGAAGAATACAAGAGGCAGCGAGAGCGGCCATCTGCCCAACACACCTGTTTTACATAAACCGACTCGTGCACTGCAGTGACGCCGAGACAAGGAACCGCGTTGAATGGAAGCATCACACCGCTAATTGAAAGGAGTCAGTGCCGAGTAATAAAATAAATAAATACATGAATAACCAGAGCTCTTTATTCGGCAATAGCCTCCCTTCGGTTGCGTTAATGGCAAACGGGCGAGAGAATGTGCAGCGTGGTTATCCTTTATTTGATTATTGTTATTATTATCATCACGTGCCCATTTCATTATTTTCAAATTAATATTTGTTTGCCAGCTTTATTTGGCTTCGTTTGTTACCGGGTTTTTTTATATTTAATATTTTTGAAAATTCATAAATGACTGTCATTCTGGATTACACAAGATTATCGGACATTTTTGGCATTGGCTATTTGGCAATGGCTATTTTTGACATTCATCGGGCTAATCCTCTCCGGTAAAGCCATGACTCGCAATGGCTCAAACGCAATGTTTTCTGTCTCTGCCAGCTGCTCAAATCCTTGCGGTCACAAAGGAGCAGTTTGGTTAAATTCATCGCTTCAGCACCACAGCATTCTATTGCAGCTCAGAGCCGAGCTCATGATATCAACTGCTGTGTAACGGCAGGCCATAATATATTGGATACTCTACACGATAGAATGCACTCAACAACACACATGGTACAATTTCAATCATTATTTATTTCGATTAATTTGAACTAAATCTTTGTTTATAAATACATAAAAATAATAATGTTGCACGTTTATTGTGCGTGAAGAGTTACATACAGTAACACACATTAGATATGTAAGTAGAATTTCAAAGAAGGACTTTGCATTCTTAAATAGTGCTATGAAGAAGGGCCATTGCTAAAAATTGTCAACTATTATACACACACATAACTATTCCTTCTATGGCAGCAGTGTTATTGACCAATTGTGTCGAGAAAGTTGTTTTGTGCCCCGCGCACCACTGCCAGTGTAGCCTCACCAAATGATTTGTTTAATAATGGCAACGATCGAGCCTGGGGTGCGTGCGCACGCGCACACAAAGCAGGGCCGATGGGAAAAGAGGAAGGGGACAATGAAAACCGGCTTCGTCCCTTCCAACATGTTTATTGCATTTTTCATTGCCTGAATGCGACAAGTTCTGTTTTGGAATTTGCCATTTTAATTTGAAAGGGGGCTCCCTCTGGGCCTTTTCGTCGCACTTGTTTGCTGGGTAATTTACAGTCATTAGTATCTGATCATGGCCTATACACGATTTACACAATGGAGTGGGCATGTGAAGCCAAACAAATTATTATCCCCAAGGGCGTCATCGGCCGATCAAAAGCACCCCCCCCCCCCTGCACAAAGCGAGCCCTTGCATCCCACGTATTCACGGCCTTATCTGTACCCTGGGAGCCCGCTCAGACATTAGATTTGTTAACGGTGGGAACGTGGAGGGCTTCGTGCCTGCGCTTCTATGGAAAAGTCAAAGGATATGCTCTGTTCCCATGATTAAACTCAACAAAGCGTGCTTACCGCTAATGCTTATCTGCATCGTACAGAGCAAACGGCGCGCTTGATGCAAAATAGACTACTTTGTGAATGCTGAAAAAAGGGCCAGGTTGATGAAATATGTTTCCTCTTCATTTCCTCCTATTCATTGTGTTAGCACTCCCACAATCCTCATCACCCTCACCCCCACCGCCCTTCTCCGTATGTGTGAATAGAATAGCTGAAGAAATTTCTCATAAGTGGCGTGAAAGCTGTATATTGTAAACCACCTTTTGTTTTCAGCGATCTTTTTTTTTTAACCAAATCTAGCTTTACACTGCTCTAAATGGGAAGGCAACTCGGAGGGACCTCGTACATACATATACAATTATAAATTGACTGTGTGCCTTGATTCACCGCTTATACACCACATTCATGTAATATATTTCCCTGTCGATAACCAGAAACAAGTATTAGTCCATCTTGGCAGCCATAAGAAAACCTATATATATAACGACAATAATATAGACAATTATAATAGGTGATTCTCCGACTGTAAAAAAAACAATGATTGTGAATCCAAACGATCGTAAACATTAAAACAATACACATGCCGAATTAATATGAGAGTTCAAATGCTTTATATACACACACAAACACACACAGTTACCCAAGGCGGATGTTGGCACACACAATTCCACCATCGCAATCGTATGGAATTGCACCTCGACCCATGAGTTCAATGCTGAGTGTTTGGAGTTTGTACTTGTTAGCAAGGCATGTTGCTAAAACCTTTGAAATTAAACAAACGTGAATTAGGAAACCCTTAACTAGTTTAGTAAAATATTTCCCACTTTGTTTAAACAAATGCCATTTGGACATAATCGAAATATTAAAAAGGTACAAAGGCAAAGGTGCAGCCCCCGTAACTGCATGTTCACATCGCAGTTGGCAGAAAGAACCTCCACTAGAGGGAGCTGTAGAGAGTCCCTCCAGAGGGCGTGTGGCCGACTCTTCCACGCTGGGCATTCATCTTGACAAAGATTTGCGTGCCCACACTTTACCTCACCACCGACGACCCACTGATCGTCAAACCGCAGTGCCACCCATCGACAAACTGCGGTGCCACCCATCGTCAAACTGCAGTGCCACCCATCGATAAACCGCGGTGACACCCATCGTCAAACCGCAGTGCCACCCATCGACAAACTGCGGTGCCACCCATCGACAAACCGCAGTGCCACAGATTTCTACTGCTGGGTGACCAGAAGCGGTGGGGAGATTTTAGAAATATGCACCATTGTTTCAAGTGCCTCACCGGGAGACTGAACCCGCGACCTGTTTCACAAATCTAGTGCGCTATTCGTCGCTGCACCACGGCAGCACCCCAGCTACTAAGAGAATTCAGGTTTCCCTCACTTTACGCAGTAGCAAATACAGTGCACGCACAGTACACTCATGGTACACACAGTAGACGCACCATGTTGTTCCACGTCCGACCGCATAGCCGCATGCGAGTGAATTTAAGCCGCACAAATATCGCGACTTTGTTGGTAGAAATAGGTTAGCCGCAACATCCACGAACTCGCACAACCCAAACCCGCACACAGCGAGGGGAAGCCGGTGCCGTCTGGCCAAATAGTAGCGAGCGCCGAAACTTTACCGCGCACGCACTTTGCGCGCGAGCACAAACGTCGAGGGGCACTCTTCCGTCGCACTCCTCGCGGAGCGAGAGGCAACATCTCGTTAACGGTCGGACATGTCTCCGCGCATGGATTTTGCTTCACGAGGACACTCCAGCACGTGATTAACACGAAGTCATCCGAGGATATCCTCTGATGAGAGGGACGGCAGCAATAACGCGGCGGACGAGCGACACCGTCTGCGCGCGAGCACGTGTAACGATCGCAAGCATTCGTAAACAGTCGGCGTGTGGAATTTCCACTTCATCAATTTAACAAATTAATAAATAAAACACGCTTGCCCGGTATTCCTTTCGCCTCTATACATCTAAGAGTAAATACGAGTCAAAGACCAAGGGTGCATCTACTGCCGGAAATGAGAGGCAATGGGAAAACCAGCGGTCAAGCAAAACTGCACTACAGCCTAGAGGTTCCCGGAGGTTTGATTCCCGGCCATGTATATCAGCGGCTGGAGGCATCTGAACTTGGTCTGGGCCCCCCTGTCGATTCATGGAACATTCAATTACCACAAGGTGCTGTGTGGCTGTAAACGTCAGTACTGCGGAGACAGAGGCAGCTGGGCATGCATTGCTTTATCCTCATCACGACTGAATGAAATGTCACAATCCGGGGTCACGACTGTAGCGCCCCTAGTGGCTGCACGGGTCAGGCGAGTCGATCACGTGGAAACACGTGAGCACGATTCGATGCACTTCAAGAGCGTACCGTGAGCATAAGAATTGATTCAACACGATAAATAGAAATATCATCGCATGCCTCCTGCCTACGCTGCAACCTCAGTGATAGTGTTAACCTTACTAAGTATCCACTAACCAGCCATATGGGTAATAATACCCAAACAAATGTGGTGAAAATAAACTGTGCTAAAGTGTAGTTTGAGAATAATGTATGGCAGGAATGCTTTAAATTGGGGGAAAAATTTAGACGTGGCCGGGTGGGTCGTATGCATGTTGAACTTATTTCGCAACGTATGTAGCCAACTGTGCTAATCAGAGGTGTGGCTGCCTGTGATTACACAGGGTTCTAAAGTGTAGAGAGTTGGTCTCGGCCCAGTCACCAATGACCGCACACAAAAATAAATCACAGAATTTGATTCCACGCTGAATTTAGCTAAATTCCTGCTCTGAGAATGAAAAATATCAGGATGACTTCATTTTACACGTATTGCTCTGCTTCCCCCTCCTGTGTGAACCAGAGGTTTCAGAGGCAGCCCTGTGATAGCCACTTTCATGGGGCCGTTTACTCGCACAATACGACGCGATACACTCCACCGCTCTGCAAGATATCCCAGTGGATCCTGAGTCACATGGCGTGACACCGATATCACAATCGGGATAAGCTTGGGGGACGAGACAACATTTATCAAGTGCATACCAAGAAAGGGGGTTGATACAAGGTGAGACGCACAAGTCACTCACCACCATCACCACCACTCAATATTAACGCCGTGCGGAAGGGGCACCCCCCTTCCGCCACCCTCCGATGGCAGCCGTCCCAGTGAGGCACGTGGTGAGCACGGCAGCAGACAACTCACCTGGTCGGAGCTGAGCAGTGCGGAGTGGATGACGCCATAAAAGTGGACCAGAAAGTCGGTGCTAGGGTGCAGCTCCTGCCGCCGCATCATGATCTTACAGATCAGTCTGTAGGCGTGCAGCTTGCCCTGCTTGTACTGATCGGGCAGCGTCGTGGCCTGATAAAAAAGAAAAAAGAGCCCCGTTTTGCAGTTTTATTTTCTTTCGCGCCGTACGTAGCCGACCATGCTAATCGGAGGTACGGCGGAAGGACAACAAGCGAAACACAAAAAGCAGTGCTGAAGAATTGGGTTTTCAATCTCGAAGAAACGAGTTTACAATCTAGATGATGAGGTGACTCTGTGTCCCCCGGGTACCCACTGACATCACTAGGAAATTAAATTGGAATTAGCGCCGCCGCTCGCCCTGCTAGATTGTCATTGCAGAATTGGCGTCCCAACTGCCCCTATGGTTTAGGGGACTGATGATGATGATGATGACGATGATGACGATGTCCACAGGGCCGGGACAATCTGTGCTAGATTGACCAGAGCCGTTACAAAACAATTGTTGCTTTGTGTTACGAGAACAAATGCAAAACGTATTAATCATAATCACGCAGCGCTTTAAAATATAATGCGACATTCAGCGATTAAAATGAGTGGTCAAAATGGCTATATGAACACATTATTGGCCGCAATAAGTGTTTCGAGTGGACTGAATGTCAAGCATGCACTGTATATTCTGTTGACTCTAGCACAATTATATTACGTGCCACTTTGACATATAATGCGATTGCGAACAAAGCGAAACTCACTTCTTAACATTTAGAACCTTCAACATTATCTCGCAACCTTGGCGGTGCCACAGGTAACCAACAAAACATTTCAAAGGGCACATTGAACCAGCATTATAGAACATTCACTCAGACACGCGCGCGCACACATTGGCATGGATACAAGGTGTGATGTTCCTCGCCTAAAGGTGGACTGTACTGAATAGGCAACATCGAAACTGAATAGGCAATATCTAAATTGCACCATGTACCGTTCACACGTATTTTACATCAGAAAGGTAACCTTAGACCATAAACACACGCGCGCACACACGCATGGCAGCTGTGACACACTATCAGGTCCCATCTCTGAAGAACAAGGCTCTGGCATACAATTACATAGGGAAGGTACACACTGGGGGTCTGTCAAAAAAAAAATTGTCTTTCCAGCCTGGAAATCGCTGCCATTTAGGCCGAGTAATTAGATTGTGTGTGTGTGTGTGCTGGCTGCTGCCTGCGTCCGTAGCCCCCCATATTGGCTTACAGCAGCTGGCTTCTGAGTCACAGCGAGGGCCTGCTGGGCTTGCCAGCACCAGCTACCGTGTTTATCGAATCTTAATTAGCGTTAGTTGGAAAGGCTGCAGCTGCGCAGGCCGCGCTGACCTTTTACCCCTCACCCCTCCGCCATGTAAATAAAAAGAAAACAAATGACTGCCCTAAAAAGGTAAAGAAGGGTTAAAGGTGCAGCCCTGCAATTCGGCGCTGGCGCCACTGCTGCCGGAAGGGGCCTCCGCTAGGTGGGAGTGTCTCTGGAGATGCCCCCACCAAGAAGGCGTCTTTGGCGCTACTCCGATTGGCGCGGTTGGCTAGGTACGGTGCGAAAAAAGTTCAACATAAGTATGAGCTGGCCATGCGGTTTGGAAGAGGTGGGCGCAGCCACTCGTTCTACCCTACCACACGTTGCATGTCGATCGACTGACCGCAGGGTAACTATTTATACCGCTCGGTTGGCAGAGGTGGTGTGGGGGGGGGGGCGATTTCAGAAATGTGTGCCCATTGTTTCAACCAAATGCAAAACACATTATAGCCTATTTAAACGAAACAAAAACTGGATAACATTTTATTTACTTCTGATTTCCTTGCATGCGGAATTTCTAGACCAAAAAAAATAAATACACGGTGCTAATTTCACACACCAACAAAGAACACAGGCACGAGGCACATTTATAGCAATTACCTTGGCTCACTTGTGCTAATTCAATACGCAGGTCTCAACAAGCGTAAACATGGCCTTCTTGTATACAAACGCCACCACCAGGGATTCTATGGGAAATGGAAATCTATTGCTTGTAAATTAATATATCCCCTCAAGGTAGCTACTGGTGACGAGTCCTAGAAGCAATCTTTTTCGAGTCACCCAATTGCACGCAGGCTCGTGTCCGCGTCGCCTGGCGTGAGAATGTCCCACTCGGCGGCACCATGTGACGACTGCCGTGCGGGCGAGAGACACGCACGCCGGAGCTCTCTATACCTTGAAGAGCCACGGGGTGAGGATCGTTAGAGGAGGGATCAGATCCGGAGGTTCTGGCGTACACTGGTTGTCCAGGCTTATCCCCAGATTGTCGCGTATCTGCGCGAAAAAAACATTTTACACGCACATCGTTATTCATACGTAAGCATTTCTATGCGCCATTTGTGGCCTAGAAAGACAATTTTTCCCAGCTCGGCACCAAGATTTAGGAATGGGTTCAATGTTGTATCTTAAATAGATTCATGTAGCCCTTTATTCCAAAACTTTTTACAACAATTATAAAATTGCAGATAAGATGATATCGATTGAGATAAAGAGTGAGTTTCGATTTAAAGCTTTCGTGACTGCAGAGATTCATATTCTTGGATCTTTTGGTAAAGTCACGTAGAAGGGAAATAATAAAATAAAATGGGTTTTTATATATTATTTTATTATTTCCCTTCTACGTGACTTTACTGAAAGATCCAAGAATATAAAGAGTGAGATTATTTCAAGGGGTGGCGTAGTTATGGTGACAGCTAGGGGAAGAGGTGGGAGAGGTTAAGGAGGGGTAGGGTTAGTGATAGGGGTAGGGATAGGGGTTGGGGCAGGTCTGGTCGCAGTTGGGGGGCGTGGGCTGGGAGTAGCAGTAGCAGGACATGCTCTGAAGAAGATATGGATTTTAAGGGATGAACGGGAGCAGGTTAGTGAAGGTGATGGTTTTGAGTTCTGCCAGCGGGAGTTGGTTCAAGCGAAGGGGAGCAAGAAGTGAAAATGAACGAGAGGGTGACTGGACGCAGGGTGAGGCGAGGCAAAGAGAGGGACGGTAGAGATTGGCAGCGTAGAGGACGGGATGGGACAGAGTAGTAAGATATGAGAGCAGCAAAATAAGGTGAGGCAGGACCATGGAGAGATTTATATGGCTATGCAACTGGCAGACAGTGACTTAAACCCAGAAGGTAAGATATTTGACATTAACAAACTTTGTCGGTCTGTCACGAAATAAGAGATAATAATTTACACCTCTGTATGACTCCACTTCTGGACGAAGGCCTCCCCACACTGACCATACTTCACCACGCTGGTCATTGCGGGTTGGTTGAAGAGTTTGCCAGGGTGGCGCTTTGGGTGGCAGATTTGTGGCAAAAAGGCGCCTCACGTGTTAACCAAAGAATAGACTTGACATGTATGTGTGTATGTTGAACTTCTTTCGCAGCGTACGTAGCCGACCGTGCTAATCGGAGGTTGCGACACAGTGAAGTACACAAAACCACTGCTCAACCCCACCCAAGTTCGTGGGTTATAAATAATTTCACTTAGTTTTTAGGTGAATAAAATATTTTTCCCAAAAAAACCCGTACATTTCTAGAACATAAGAGGTATGGGACTTGAGCAACAAATGTTATTCTTTAATTCATTAGTTTCGTTTGTAAAACCACAAAACTATTGACCGATTTTGCAGTATATGTGTAAGATGTAATGTACAATTTTGCCAGATGTGGATGATACGATCCAGAGCAAGCGGATTCACTTTCTGAGAAAAACTGGATTCTTCTCCATTGCTGGGGTAGTTAGGCATCAACCCTACAATTATTTTTCCCTTGCAATTCGATGATTTTCATTATTTGGGGTCAAGATTCGATTTGAGAATGTTTTTTTTTTACACTGTAGTAAAATGTGGCACCTCCAGTGACTGCAGGAATCATGTGAACCGATGGCACAATGTACATGGAAATAATATTTTTTTTCACAAAGTGATTTGATGAATTAAATGAGCCTAAGAATCAATATTTTTATTTTCTATTCTTGGCATTCGCCATCATGTCCCGAGACGAGCAGTATCAACTCCGCCGGGTTAGAGAATGGCCCGCGGAAGTGGGTATCACAGAACTACCTGCGAGTGCCTATAAAGCTGACGTCTGGTCCACACAATAGCGAGCAAAACTTTCACACCCACTCGGCCCCGCAGGAGAGCGAGTTTTGTCGCGTGACATTCAATCCAGTAATTTAATTCTCAGAACTGGAATTTCGATGAATTAAGTGCAGGGACCGAATTGATTTTGTTGTTGTGTGCAATCAATGGTGACGAGGGCTGAAACCATCAATTCGCTTCACTTGAGAATTCTCAAGTGCAGACAATTGATGATCTCAGCCTGGCAATCAATGACTTGCCCGTGAAAATCACCGCACCAAAGTTGGTTGTGCACTTTGCTCAACATCGCAAAGTACCCAGCCGCCTCTAGTGACTGCAGGCGACGATCACGTGAACCGATCATGCACAGCATACGCCAACAGAAGAAAATCGTCGATGCTTCCGCGTAATTCGATGGGTGTGTCGCGAGCGCGGCGATCGTTAGTAATCGCGAAGAGCCGACGCGTCGCTACGTGCCTTGGCCAGCGAGTCCCAGAGCTCGCACAGGTAGTCGAGCACCTGGGCGTGGATATCGGGGTCGGGAATGGCGTTGATGTCTCCCAGGGCGCCCAGCATGCGCCGCCACAGCACGGTGGCGACGTCAGCATGCCAGCCCGTCATGGTGCCTCCCGCGATGACGCTGCAGTCTTCCAGCTCGCTGTCGTCTGCCGCGCGCGAGCGAGTCAAGACAGACGCACAGGTACAGGGAAAGACTAAAATCAAACGCGTGAATATAAATGTGTCGTTAACCCACCACCACCACCCAACACAGACAATTAGTAAGGTTAGTCACGTAAGCAAAACGTGCCAATTAGTTGCTACTTCAAGCACACCGGTGCGTTGGAGACTAAACTCACAACATTAACAACTGAGTATGATATTTCGCTGGTGATTACAACCAGCTTCATAGGGCGATTTGCCAAAATTTGCCACAATTTAATAATATTGGTCACGAAAGTATACATGTTAAACTAAAAATAAACTACTTTTCATCTAACCAGGTAAGTCCCACTGAGCTATAGGAGACAGCTCTTTTTCAGAAGCAACTTGGCCACAAATAATGGCTCAATTGAGTGGCTTACCGCGTGGAAATTAATTGCAGCCAAATGCTCTCAAAGTGTTGCGCTGGGTGCTCTTCAGCACGACGTCCGACGTTGCGCTCAAACCGTTTCGCACGGCGTTGTTCAGCTCGTGGAAGCGGCCTTCCCGGTACGCGAACGTGCGGCGAAAAAAAACCGTCGGACATCGGGGACTGAGTGCCGGCGTTGCTCTCGCGCGTGTGCGACGCACGCCTACCCAGTTCTCCATTGAGCTGCAGGACGGAATTGTGGAGCCCCTCGTCCAGAGCAGGGGGAGAGTCCTTGGATTCGCAGGGCTCCGTGTCGGGGGAGGGCGACGGTGTGTGCGACCGTGAGCACGAGCCCGAGTTAGTCAGCGACGTGCTCTCAGAGCCTGCGAGACAAACCACGTCACATCTATGGGGACATTCTTTTGCCAGTGTCCAAAATTATGAAAAATAGGAATAGGCTTTACCCTTTCTGGCAATAAAACAGGAGGTATTAAGATGTTCAAACACCAAATGGAGACCTTTTGCAAGGCATCAAGTCTGGATTAACCACAGGTACTTGTGGCAAATAATGCAAGCAAACATGCTCTGATAATGTATGAAATGTCTTTGAAACTGATTGGACTACACCAGAGACCGCCTTCTTTATGGCCTTGAGATGAGTCTCAAAGACAGCGCAAATATTAACAGAGCATGTTTGTTTGCATTTTCTTCATGCCTTGCAAAAGGTATCTATTTGGCGTTTGAACCTCTTACAACCTGTTTTATTGGCAGAAAGGGTAAAACCGCGTCACATTGGGGAAGTCCGTCCTCAAAAGTCAAGTTGGAGCCTGCAGTCCCTTGCTTGTGCCCACTGTCGGGAGTGGTCGGGCCTCCTTCACTCGAGCGAGCTTTCGAGAGTCGCCCCCCCCCCCCCGTCCCCATAGAAGGAGTTTGGCCTACTCTTCCACGCTAGACAGGCATTTTCGAAGGTGTGGGACGTACTGACACTCTTTACCTAACCGGGTAAAAGCCACGGAGCAACATCGACCCTCACTGTAAAACTACGGAAGACGGTAATCGTCTCTGAAACGTAGCGCCTTCTTGGCAGCCTTGCGCTAGAAGAATGGCGTGGACACCACATGTACATGTTTTGAAATGAATTGAAGTAACAACATGAGTCGAAGAATCAATGCATCGGTCCTCCCCTAGGTTTTTCAGAGATACCAGGTTGGAGTGCCCAACGATGGTGATGGATGATTGGGGCCGGCATACCCGTGAAGGCCACAGCCTCAGCTGGGTTCTGCTGGCCCAGGCTGCTCGTTTCTGAGTCGATGTTCATGGTGTTCAGGCTGGCTCTGTCCTCCTCCAGGCCATCCCCAGCACAGGACACTTCAAGGGGAGAGCCATCACCTGCAAAGCTGTAATCTGGATCACGGGGAGAAAATAAACAAAGACATCAAATTGGCACCAAAAATACTGGATACATATCAATCAATCGACATTCTGTTATATCTACAGTGTGCTTCACGTCATTAAAAGATGTCTCAGAGTGAGAAACCCATAAATGACCAAGAGACCCACAAACTCTAAAGACCCAGGGACTTAAAAACAGATACCTGTGGACAGTAGAAAGCGATGTAACAGTACCACGCATGAATATTGTCTGCATAGTCACATGCTGTATTTAGTTTAGCTGCCTAGATTACATATTCAACTCTTCTTTTTCATAGGTGCTACGCAGTAAGAGTTGAACGTGTCTATAATACATTAACTGCTGTGACAGATGCAAGTAGGTTATCACCACAATGGTGCTCCTGCTGCATTCAGGAAAAATAAAACGAATCAACCTTCATCTCTTGAGAAATACTGAAGTGTTAGAGAGTCATGTTGACTTTGATCATCATCATCAATGGCCCAATCCACTACTGGATGAAGGTCTCCCCAATCCTCCACCATCTCTCATGACCTTGCGATGTAATAATAATAATCATCATCCATCGAGTACCTGCTACACAAGCTGATTCCATCACGCGTGCTCCGTTCCTCGGCTGCGACTCTCTCCTTATTCTTGACCATCCGCTGTCACGACACGTCCTGCCCAAGCCCACTTCCTCTTCTCAAGAGTCTAAATTCCGTCATTAGCCTGCCTACGTTCCACAATCGATGTGTCCGCGTGCACTTTCTTCTGTCTGCAGGTGCGATACGGAGCACGCATCTTTGCATGCCTCTTTGGGCACTCCTCAGAATTTATGTTTCTGTCCCACCATTGTCAATGCCATATTTCTGAACGATGTGTGTCTTTTCATGTCATATATAGTTCAGTCATATAATATTTTCACACGCTGTTATGTTACATGCCAGTAACTTTACGTACGGTGCGAAAGAAGTTCAACATTCATACATTAAGTGAGTTAAAAGAAGGCTGGCTCAACAGTGATTTATATTCAGCAACGTACAGTTAAGCGCAACCACGGTTCACCTTCTGTCGCTTATAATAATAAATCGTAGTTATATTGCATCCCAATATCAGCTGTACAATAACACGTGTGTCTGTCAAATAACACGTGGGAAACATCAAATAAATCGTACAATCTCACCACGGTGACCAAGTACACAAAGTATTAAAGAGTGAAATGAAATCGGGTTAAATTGGGATAAAAAATTGAAAACCGAAAGACCCCATTCGCACAGCCACATAATCCTTATCCCACAAGGGGGAACCTACTTAACATTTACCGACGATGTATGTACGTTAAACGTCTCTCACACCGTACGTAGCCAACCGTGCTAATGGGAGGTGCGATCACACGCAACCACCCCGAGTCCTCGGACGCGGACGAACACTCAATGGCTGGCAGAGGGAAACGAAGGAGTTCTTTAGTCTGGGCTTTAAACAAAGAGAGGAGGGGGAGCGGGGGGTGGAAGGTGAACAGCACCCCTATACAAAACGTGGTCGAGGTGTAAAGCACCTTTCGTAGGGAACTGGATGAGGTGGTCAGGAGGTAGCGTCTCGGAGACGGCGTGTTCTCCCTCTTCGAAGAACGAGTGGCGGTCGTACGGCGGGGGGTAGCCCGCCGCCCTCAACGCTGCCCCTTCCACGTGCCCGTCCCCCATCTCCCCAGCAGCGGCACCGGCAGCAGCAGCGGCGGGCGATCGCGAGGGGCTGGCTTCACTCGGCTTCCCCTGCGTGCGCACGAGCCGACGGATGAGTTGAGGACACGCGGCGTACGCGTATCTCGCTCGCCAACGACGTAAGCTGCGGCTGGGAATTGAACTCGGGTGGCCGAGTTCACACGGCAATGCGCAACCCACTGTGCCACAGTTCCCCCCCCACCACTCACATATGTATCTGGAAGGAATTCGGCAAAACTCTTGACAGACGATTCCTGAGACTCATCGAGGCTCTCCCGGGTAAACGCCTTGTTCAGTGGATTTTGGATAGCCACCGAACAAGGACGGTCACGGCATCGCGCGCTTTTGGACGTGCTTCCGGAGCCGTCTGGAACGCTCTTCCTTCTGATACTAGGAAGCCACTGGAGCTGTGCACTTTAAAATCTAGAGTGAAAACTAATTTCTTTAGAACTGCGTTTTGTCTTAAGTTTGCTGTCCTTCCTTCGCACCTCCGATTAGCAGTCGGAAACATATGGTGTGAAGGAAGTTGAGCATGCACACAGACATACAACGCGGCAAGTAGTAAATGTTGCGAGGGGAAACGATGGGGTGCCGCAAATTGGCGATCGTACTATTATTATATATTTAAAAAATTACACAGAGTTACCGAGCACAGGCCCAAAGGCGCCAAGAAGTCAAACGGCCAGTATCAAACAGATAGAGCATTCTTAAACTCCCTTGCCGTGGGCGTCGAGGTAGAATATCCTGGCCACCAGGAGATGCAATATAGCAAAGCATGGACTCATATAATCTTCTTCTGTATGGGATAGAGTGTATCCCCTCCCCCTAGCATGCTTGTGTTTTCTCCAGGCTCTCTGGTTTCCTCTACAATTTATTGGCAGATTTTTTTTACATATAGAGAAACGCAAAGCTTGGAAAATTGTTATGGGCGGCTCATCGCTTGGCTACCTTTCAGCTTGTCTTTGGTTCTCCAGCGATAGTGAGATGCAATTTGCATGAACAACGCTATAGATATATAGAAATACTAAACGTTATTATGTTTATGATTGCAGTGTGATGGTTGAACGGCATGGTGAGAGAAAATTATCAGTCTGCTCGACCGACTCCTCAACATGGATGGGGGAACCAAGGAGTAAGGTTCACAGGATGAGTGAGACGTCATCGCTGTCATAGTTCACGTCACAGTTTAATACAATTTTACTGCAACTGCAAGTATGTCCTTCATCAGCAGGATAAATTTTAAAGTGGCAATGCTTAAAATATGTATGGCTCGATTTGCGTTGAGCGGACCTGCAGTTTCGACGAACTTTTAAACAATCTTTACGGGTACTGAAAGTACAGCAAAGCACACTCACGATAATGTGGCCAGTTCTAAAATCTCTCACCACTGACATTCACCATGGCTGGGAATCGAATTTATAACGCCAGGTGGCGGGAGGGGGGGTGGCGAGAGGTGGGGGTGGCGGTCGCACAGCGCAGTGCGGGAAAAAACTCGCCGCACCCACCAGTTTTGGCGAAACATCCCAGCATTTGGTGGGGGGGGTGTGGTGAATATTTAAAATGGTAATGAACCCCCTTCAGGATGAGAACATTCTGCTCCTCCGTTGGCTCACCTCGTGGTGGCAGTCCAAGAGGCTCTTTGTCTCCGACTCGCGGGCCCTGCCCGCCTCCCGTCCGCTGGGGCTCTCGGCACTCCGTGAGCGCGAATGAGAATGCTTCTCCTCCTGCTGGGCTGGGAACAGCATCGCACGCCGCTCAGCATCGCGCGTCTCTCCCCGCAGCCACAGCGGAGCCTCTCGACATTGCGCGGCCGCTGCCCGTGGCTCGGGAGAGCGTGCGCCGGTGTGACCCGTTCAATTATTAAAAGCTCGGCTTAAGCTCAGCTGTTACCCCCATTGTTTTGCATTTTAAGGATTTAGAATGCCCCATTGTTCCACTTTTCATCTTGCGGCGGCGGTGCTATATTGGGACCTAGAAAGAGCGCAGGCAGCATGCCAGGAAAACTGCTTGCGTCACAGATAATCGGCAAGAGGGCAAAATGTGCCGCCACTTCCCCTGCCCCACCCCACCTTATGTGTCGATGGGAATAAAAAAAAGTATGTTCAGTGGTAGAACAAGCAACAGATAAAATGTAATTTTATTGACGATGATTATTGTACCGTGCAAAGTAATGCACTCTAAAGTTATTGTACTCTAAAACTCTCGTTCCAAAATCAAGAATCGTTCTGAATGTAGAGAAAACGCACACGTGTTATATATCCACACTCGTTGATTTAAGTGTCCAACGTCGCCAAACAAAGTTGTGTACGTGAGGCCTGAACATTTGCACTGCAGGCACGTGATGAACTGAATAGAAGACGTTATTTTGTATAGATCAAATGGCATGTGATGTAGTTTTCTCAGTGAAAACCAACCACTGAGGCAGACCAGATTTTATTGCGAGATTAATTGTGAGTAATTGTCCAAAAAAATGGCATTGTCCTGAGAACAATGTGACACAATGACTATAATGTAAAATTTCCATCAGACAGTTGAGTTTGGAAATGAATTATAAAAAAAATAAAAAAACATCCCCGAGGGACCTGTGGCACCATGAAAACTGTCTCGGTGACAAATCAGGGTGACCACTTTGATTACGAGCCCATATCCTAAACCTTAAAGGCAACGATTTCCCATTTCGTTTATAGACTGCTGGGGCAAGTGCTGTTAGTGTCCACCCATTCAAGCTGCCCCAGTGCACCAGAAGGTGGCATGGTCAGCACCACGCCAGCCCGCATTAATCTTGCCAGGAGGCCCAGGATTGGTTCAGATAATCGTCACTGGTAGTGACCGTGAGTGGGAATTGAACCCGGGTCACTGGGTTCGTAGTGGAGCGCTAGCCGCTGCACTACCGCTCACCACACGCACACACAACAACAAACGTTGTTCACCACTAAGTGGTGGTAACGTCACCACGGCACTTGTGCCATGCTAGGTGCACTCTGAGGCCACGTCAAGTGTCGAAGGCCCCGCTGGCAGGAGGTTACGGGACATAACCAGGTGCCATGGGTTGACTGACTGGCATGACCGGCAGATGCACAGACTGGCATGGCCCCCGGATACCTGTGCTGTGCGCCTGCGTGGCGATGTTGATGGCGCTGCTGCTGCGGACGAGCGAGTTCTCCTGCACGGTGCCCAGCTGCCCGGCGAGGCGGTCCTCGCCCTGCGAGTGGTGGCGTGCGCGCGTGCCGGTTCCGGGAGACTCCATCTCCGGCACGTCTGCAGAGGGAAACCGATCCATGACAACCGGGATGAATGACTTCATTGGGAGAAAAAGTAAAAAACAAACACGGCAACTTCCATCCCCTACTGGCAGGCCGAAGCCCATTTTGCAGGACTGTGCCGCGTACACCTTGTTCTGCACGGGGACAGCTGCCGCTGGGGGTGCACACCTTGCCTAGACTGAAGCAAGGCATTGAAACTGTTGAGATGATCATGACGGAGGTCGTTTTGAGTTGCTGAGACAATTAAAGCAGCATCATAAACCTGCAAATCTTTACTCACACTGTACCGTGTACACGTATGGGCCTCCTTATGCAGCGCGAGTCGTGGGGGTTCGTTTGACTAAACTTCACCACGCTGGTTAGTGTGGGTTGGAAGAAGAGAGCAGGTATGGGGGGAGCATAGAAGCGCAGCACAACATTTTGTTTTGTTGCACCACCCTCTGCTGAGAGCAACGTAGCCCCGTAGCCTGATTTACCCTTGAATGCAAGGTGGTTGCTCGTCCATGCAACTATACAGGCTGCTTGTCTCCCGGGATCTGACGAGATCTGGTGCATTCTGGGTGATAAGATTATAGGCTCCTATACATTATGCAGCCACGATTAACCCAGCTGCTTAAACAATGCAGATGTGTTTTAATTGCGAGTTCCATGTATTGATGCACTCATTTTGGTTAGAGGGGAGTGGATGATATTACATTACAAAGTAAAGTTTTTTTTTATACATAAAACAAATGTGACCATGGTGCCAATAAAACAGAGGTTAAGATGTTCAAACACCGAATAGACACCTATTACAAGGGTTTCTTTTTGAAAATGGCAAAAAGGGGTCCCATAGACATAACCGTGGTGCCCTCTGCTGGGTAAATATATCACACAAAATCAGTGAATGCATTATTATAGCGGTGGAAGGATGCATCTATTAATTGATTAATATGAATTCTTGATCTCACAATATATGCATCTAATTGTGTGTGTGTGTAATAATTGGTGTTTTCAACCCCTACATGTTTTATGTAATGAGTCACGTAACCCCTGCAGCCACGAGAGGCACCACCATTCAGTGGTGGCGGCAACACACTGCAGAACCTTAGCAGAATTCGTTTTTAAGTCACATGACCATGAACATTGGATGCTAAATAGCATAGCCTTGGTGTGAAATAAAAAATTAAAATTACAATAGTTGTAAAATTGTTACTTGGGAAAGCTGAGCTTTTTTATTATCACAAGGATATGAATTTTAGCCCATTGTATACTTGTTGTACCCCTATTTTTTTCATAAATCCAGGGCCCCCATGAGCCGTTCAGGGCCCTATACTTTTGCTAAGTTTTCTAAGGTCTCGTGCCACCACTACTACCATTCATTGCATTGTTTACAATCATAACCGATTCTTGAATTAAATTGCAGCGCTAAACCTTGGCAATTTATTGAATCACCAGTGGTGGCGGAAGGTTGACATTTCTCATCCGCTAAATGAATATATATGCGTGTGTGTGTATATATATAGGTCGACTCGGCCTCAAATCAGTATCTGGTGCAATGTGTAAACATCGCCACTAGGAAGACAAAAGCGGCCCGGGCGTGGTGCGAGCCACCCACCCTCTCGTGTGCCATGCTGGCCTTCATAGGGGCTCGCTAAAAGCACTTGCCTCAACAGTCTTAGAAGGGTACACGGGGGATATATTTGTCTTCGTATGAAACTTAACTAAACTATTTTTATTTTACCAGGTATGGTCCACTCAGCTATTTAGCTCTTTTTCAGAAGCGACCTGGCCACAAATGATAGCTCAACGAAGAGTGGCTTATCGTCACGTTGAAATTTATAGCAGCAACCAAATACTCTAAAAGCACGTTTCTAAATGAGGGGGGAAAAAATAACAGGAGGGCCCGGAGCAAAAATATACGGCACAAACACCAGGGTAAGAAGAAGGTTTGCGTATGGAAGGAAAACAAAGGGAGGATTTGAAAGTCGGCACAAGTGGGGTACCTCGGAGGCTTCCGCAGAAGGGGTTTCGGAAGAAGTCAGGGAAGAAAGGGGTGAAAGTGAAGAAGAGAACAGGAGCGCTCTTAACGCTGCGGATGCCGTGTGAAGGTGGCACGCCGTTTCCAAGGCCGGGGAGGCGGCTGGGCAGGCCTCCAGGACAGCACAACAGCAGCAGCAGCACATCAATGCAGAGGTGGGGAAGGGGTCGGGGGGGGGGGGAGCGGAAGGAAGGAAGGCAGCACATCTCAGGAAAGCACACTGCTAAAAATAAAGGCGAGGTTTTGTGCTCGGCGATGCGTGGGAACAATGATGCCACGTAATATCACGTTTATGAAGTATGAAAATTCACTCTGATAACTGTAAAGAAGACCTTCCAATTTACTTCATGGCACTGTTAGACTTTATAAAGTTTGTTTAGCCTCTTTTTGCTATTTTATTCCAATTGTGCTTTTGACTGAAGGTTACGCAAGTCATCCACGTTTCCCACAGAGAGAGAGAGAGGGCCCTTAAGTTTGCAAGCGAATACCGGACGCTGCCTCTAGCGGCGCTCACCCGTGGTTTTGGGGTGGTAGCCGCCGCTCATCTTGCCTGGCCCGCCAGGAGACGCTCCGCTGGTGGTCACGCTTCGCCGGCGAGCGAACCCAGCCGGGAACTGATCGCGGCTCCAACTCCGGGAGAAGGAGCGGTCGACCGTCGCCTTCTTGGCCTCGGGGCCAGCACCTGCCATGACGCGCACCCACAGGGCAGCAGTGGCGCCAGCGACGGTTAGCACGGCTGGCTACAATACGGTGCGAGATAAGTTCGACGTACATATATATAGAAAGACTTAACAACAACAACAAACCCGACGCCCATAAAATGCAATGCAAGTTCCTCGCTTAATGCGTTTTCACACAACGGTTTGTCGCGATAATGCGGTTCTTCTACTAGGTTACACTTTTTGGCACACCCAGAAACGAACTCCAAAACGTGGTTTCTCAGCAGTCGACGGTGAACGACCGCAGGCTGATTTTGGAGTGCATTTACGATCACGTCAAACGAGATACAGCAAACAAAATTGCAACTCAATGCTTTTTGCCGCTCGCTTGTTCTAAAAACGTGTTTACCAAGGGATATTAAATTGATTTATTGGAAGCGTAGGTGCTATATACCTACAAGGTAAAGCAGGGATAGCAATTCATGGATTCTGCATGTGCATCTCGTATCCCTCATTGCTCATAAGAGCCACAACATGACCATTTATTGTTATATGTAGTAGTGTAATCAAGCTATAATTTCTTAACGTTCGTCAACAACGACGCTGCCCGTTTCAGGCAAGAGCCTTTTTCTTGAGAGCAGAGAGATTCTGTGAAAAAGAGGGCCACTGCCCGAATCGTCATCATTCACATAAATCTCTCCTCTTCCAAGCATCGTCACGGACCAACGTGTCAGGATGATTGTAACTTGATTTCCGGGTCAATTCACTGCCCTCCCTGGGTCTCCCCCCCAAATACCCTCCCCCTCTCCCCCGGAACCGCACCTCGTCCCCGATGCTTCTTCAGCTTCTGCTCGCTGAGTTTGTCCAGCGGGAGGTCGGCGAGATCGAGGCCGTAGACCTGGCGAGCCAGCACCTTGGTCAGCGTCTCCATGGTCTTGGCCCACTCGGCCACGAGCTCGGGCCAGCGCGTGAGGCCCGAGAGGGCTTCCAGCAGCCGGTCCCACAGCTCCCGCGAGACTTGCACGCTTAAGCTCGCTTTGATCCACGCCACGATCAGCGTCTGCCCCAAAAAACACGCGTCGGGCAAAAGCGATTGAAACCACAGTGGGGCCCTTTCTGTCCTTGAAGTTACGCATTTGCATCATTGTGCAGACAGCTGTGCGAGTTACTTTGTACTGAATTAATTCCGCAATTTGCAGAATTGTGTTAATCCACGACTGTACGAAGGCCTCCCCCCCGCCGCGTGCCGTGAAAGTGAAGGCTGTTGTTTTGGCCATACTTCACCGCAATGGTCAGTGGGAGTGGGTGAAGGTTATTTTTTAACTTGCATAGAATTAATTCAATGTTCGTGAAAAACATATGAACGCACGCTACTGCATTTACAAGCCTGAACACACAAACGTGCATAAGAAGCCAAACGGGCGAGCTATGTGAATTAATAAAAGACACTTTGTTGTGGATGACGATACGCTTAGATTCCGGCTCGGCGATATCAAGCACTTAAAAATAATCCGATGACGTTATTACGTGCCTTTTACGCATGCTTCAGTGCATTCAAGGTCAGAGCATCTGCGGTGGGAGCTAACGCCTTGTAAGGGGACTTGGGAAGGGCTACATCGTCCATACCTGAAAAACTGGGCCAGCCAGCCGCCCGGCTAGGGTGCGCTGTCGCAATCCTTGCGGAGGAATGGACTGAAAAATGCTCTCCGTGATCCTCAGCAGAACCTGTAAAAGCTGTTCCCTGATATATAAACACAGAGGGAACGGCAATATTTAAGGGCCCACTTAAGAGGCTTAAAGGCTCCCGACCGTTGACATGAGATGCAAAGGTAAGAACATTGGTAGCAAAAAATCAGCCCACTGCTATTAAATGCCTTTACTTATACGAGCGAGAACCACGATTTTATTATCAAGATAAATAACCTTCTATATATATAAAAAAGGGAAATTTGTGAGTATGTGTGTCTGTTCGAAATGTTTAGCATACTTCCCGACATGCAACAAACTTCAAATTTGGCATGTGGGTAGTTTCCAGACTGTACACAATGCAAAAAGTATACAAATAGACTTTTGCATTTTGGGGGAGGGGGGGGCACAATAATGGATATGCGGCAGCGTCACGCAGTGTGCCTGCTGATGTCACGCATCCCCCCCACCCTCCGCGTAGGCCGTGTATTAATCCAAGACAAGAATCTAAGTCTCGGGCGAAGCCGGCTAGTAAAGCTAGTATTACATAAATAATAGTCACGTAATATTACGTTTGGCATATTTTGCACATTTGAGCAAATTTGTACGATTACTTAGCTGTTATCTCATTGAAAAGTAAAGTTAACAAGCAAAGCTTCACGTATACTTTTAATAACCTATTGCAGTAGTACTCTTTGATCAATAAATCCAACGGTACACCTAATTAATGTATGCGCTATGAAGGAGCTAGCATTGCCCGAAGCATCACAAATTAAACATTTGTAATTTTAAGGCAGTGTTACCAACGTATGCGTTGAGTTTTTTCTCATTATTATTTTCGCTTGTGCACCACCGGCACCGCAGCAGCAACGTATGAGAGAGACGAGCGGTAGACAAACACGACGCGGCCAACAACCGATCGATCGTTGACCAATCGCGCCCAGGTCACTCACCAGGTCCTCTTCTCCATGGAGACGTACATCACCATGTGGCGGTAGATATTGAGGACCCTCTTGCACAAGTCCACCTGCTCGCTCATCAGCCTGGAGATCTCACAGGACGGCTCCAACAGGAACACGTTGACCGAGTGCGTCAGGAAAACCTGAAGCCGGGGAGAAATGCGAGCGTTCGCCCACCGTCGCGTAGGAATACCGTTGGCATCGTTGCCCTCACTTTAGTGGAACTTATCCTGACGATGTTCGATGTAGCATCGAATGAAAAGTCGTATTCCAATTGCTATATTTGGTTGCGGGGAATGTTCTGTGATCTACCGGCGAACTAAAACAATAATCACCGGCGCGTCGGTCAATGCATGCATGCCGCGTGGCCCATCAATTTGTTTGGCCGCGTCAGGTGGTGGAGGGTTATTAACGACGCAAATTTGTTAGGATTATTAGGTGTCCTGACCCAAAAATCTATGATGAATTGTAATATCGGATGCGGAAATAACTACGTGTTGTGTCGGTCACATTAATGCGTAGGGTCACAACACTTCAAATGGTTACATCTTTGTCAACGTGAGCTTCAGAAAAATATTTGTATGACTCTGCAGCCGAAGTGTGGCACCTCTTTTGCCATCTATATTCCAACTCTAGGTTCATAACAGGTTAAATATATCTATCTATCATGTCGTCGTAATTGACAAAGTTCGGGTACTTCCACATCTTCAAAGATTTTTGGCCAGCATGGAAGAGTAGGCCAAATACTCTGTCAAGAGGCTCTCTCTAGAGCTCCATCTAGTGTAAACCCTCCTTCTAGCAGTGGCATGAGCAAGCAATTGCAGGGCTGCACCTTTACCTTTAAACCCAAGACACGTGCAAACCAGGGACCGACTGGTCCTGGCCACAACGTTGATGCGGCCTAGCTCGTGTCAAAGGCCGATCGACCTAGCCGACGGCCTCACCTGCAGAGTGGGCTGCATGCCGGCGTGTACGCTGCCGCCCTCCTCAAGCCGGTTGATGGCGTTCTGGTACGAGTTCGTTCGAGTCCAGCTCGGGGTGCGCTCGTGCCCCATTGCCCGCGGCTGCTTCGCCTGCGGACAGGGCCGCACGCGCCGTATCCGGTCAACGTTCGCGCAAAGCGGTGGCACACACCACGCGACAATTTAAGACGCCCGTTTCCTTATTTTGTGTATAAATCGAGAAGCGATAGCGGTACGAGGAAGAGCAATACACACACGAGAAGATATTGTTGTGCGATGTAAAATACAAGTTGCATTTCTGAATGCGTAACCTGACCTGGAGAGTGAGAAAATACAAGTAATAGAGTGGATTTGTTGATTATGATTGCTTGTTACGTATATATATACGTATATATGTTTAACTTATTTCGCACCGTACGTAACCAACCGTGCTAATTGGAGGTGCGGGGGAAGGACAACAAACATTAAAATTTGCTCCGTAGAAATTAGTTTTCAATATAGATTTAAAAGTTCACAGCTCCAATGGCTTCAAAATTCTCGAAAGGTAGAGCGTTCCGGACGGCCGCGGAAGCGCATCTGAAAGTGTGCCGCGGCGCGGCGACCATCTTTCGAGGTTCAACCAAACGCGACATTCGCCTCCGCACTCGCGAGAGGGGCACTGCGTCGCCGACCTGCTGTTCCTCCCGTTCCGCCGTCTTGTTGCCACCGCACGGCGATCGCTCCACCTCCCCGGCCACGCCGGCCGCGCCGGCCGCACCGGTCGCTGCCGCCGCATCCTCCTTGGGCTGCGCGGAGACCGCCGGCTCACGCATGAACGCCGGCTTCTCCTGGGATTGGATCCACTCCTGGTACACCTTGACCACGCGGCGTGTGGCTGCGGCCTCGGTGAAGGGCAGCAGGAAGGCCTACGGCGGGGTGACGCGCGTGGCGGTGAGCGGCGCGGTGAGCGTGATGATGAGTAAATCGGTCGATCGATCGACTAAAGACTCATTCGTCGGGTATCAGCCGCACTCCCCCCCCCCCACCACTGCCAAACCTCCCGAAGGCAAGAAACCTCCTAGAGGTCATGCCCAGCGTGAAGCAGATGTCGATGCCAATGGTGTCACCAGGCTTCACCCATCACCTCCCGTCCAGCGACAGATACAGAAAAAATAGACCAGCCGTTTTTCTTCCCCAACCGGACTGGTGCTATCAGATTAGTCTTGCAATTCAACTGATAATTATCAATTCAACTGATAATTACAGATTATAATCGGTACTGTAATCGAATACGTAACTAATCCCATAGCCCAGCACAAGTGGCAAGTATACAGCCGATATTATATTATCAGTGTATAACATACCAGTGATAACAAACACCGTACTCACTGTAACTCTAGGTTTGTGCTTAACTGCTCCAAACTGGAGCAATTTGGGCGGCATAAATCATTGCCCCTTTGGGGTCTTAAACAATTCTGCGTAAATATTTTATACATTAACGCGCATTTAGTTTAAAATGTGCCGTGCAATATATAATTCATGTGGAGCAGCATATTACCACATTCATTATCACGGTATTATTATTTAGTGAGGCTAAGCTAACGCTGCAGAAAAGCACGCTCTTATCACATTCCCCTCCACGCTGCGCAGGCTGTGCTGTCGGGCGCTGGACAGCCACTGGGCACATTAAGCAACCACAGGTGAGATGCTATGGGCTACGACAGCTGACATTTAAATAATGGTGCGTATATATATACACGGCAAAAGTCTTCGCTGAATGCTCTCCAACGTACCTGGCGGAACACTTCGCTGACGAAGTTGGCGTTCTCGCGCGACGAGCAGAGGACGCTGCGTGCCACCTCCGAGTCGCTGAGGCTCTCGTCGGCGCCCGTGGCGCTGCTCAGGCTCGACACGCTGGGCGTGCGCTCCGTCAGCGTGCTCGTGTTCGAGTTGCCGGGCTCTGCTTCGCCCGCGCTGTCCGTCTCCACCTTGCCTGCGATGCCGGCACCGGTCCCTGTTGCGCCGCCTCCGCCGCTGCCGCCGCTCACGCCGGCAGAGCTCTCTCCGCCGACTCGCCCGGCCAGGCCAGCCGCCACCCTCTGTCGCAAGGGAAGGTACGAGAGCGGAGATTTTTCTCTCCCCTCCGACCCAACACCTCTGCAGTGTCCTCACTGCATATCGTACGTGCGGCATGGGGGCGCCGCGGCGGCGAGATGTTAACTGCCTCGCCTGGTATGCAGGAGGTCTTGGGTTCGATCCCGACCCTGACGACCTGTTGTATATTTCGAGTTTGGATGTCCTCCCCGTGGTTGGAGTGGATTTTTCTCCGGGTGATATGAGCAAGTAATTGCAGGGCTGCACCTTTACCTTCATATATCGTTTTGGGATTTCTATATCCTCCAAATGTTTGCGTAAAACCAGGCGGGTGTGACACGTACAAGATATCGTTCCATTGCCATGCCAGCTTGTGGGTGAACGAATTCTGTTCACCCACCTTGTGGAGTACAAATGCGAATAAAGCACGCAAAGTGTTTTATTTATTCGATTTGCTTCTTCTGCATGAGAACTATAAAACGACCGGCGGTGATGTGCTCTACAAAGCAATGCAAGCAATAAACGTGCATGGGTGCGGGACTAAATTAAAAGCACCCCATTGTGCAACAGACTCATCCACTGCCTAACGGCACTCACGGAGCTCATCAATATTTACACACATTTCATAGTCCGCTGTAAAACATACAAAATAAACACGGATTGATTTGAGAGGTTAATAGACTCATCTATAGCTCTATCGATTGTGAGCCCTGCTACCCATGCATGTGCTGCCCTTGATTAAGACATTAATTCCAATGACAGACTAACGTGAAACCTTCGCATCAACAAGTGAAGTGTCGTGTTGGCAGTAGCCGCAAATGACAAACTGCGATTGTCTGTAAAACCGCTGTCAATTTTATCACGCAAATAAATTCCAATGTTTCGAATTACACCCAGACAAGAGTTAATCAAGACGTGCAGCATGCCTTCAAATGCAACTTAAATATCCAATGCTTTAACGAGTGTCGAATAAAACTCACGCGGACTCATTTAACATTCATACGATGATCATCATTGTGACGATTATGACGGTTTTAACCCTCGACAAATAAAAACAAACATCCGCTTCGCTCTACACGCTTCTCACACCTGGATGATTTTTGGCACGGACTCGCCCTCGGCCTCCGGCACGGCGGGACACAGCAGCGACGGCTTCACCTCCAGCCAGAAGTTGACGAGCCACTTGATAAGAACCACGCGGGCGGACAGCAAGGGCTCACGCGTGCTGTAGCTCGGCTCGTTGAACTGCGCATCACGGCCCACCTGCACGTACTGCGGCTTCGCCCGCAGCAGCGGCACCTCTGCAGGGGGCAATGACGGAGCAAAGCAGGCGAGTGGGGCTACGCGGGAAGGCCACCCGTTTGCAAAGCCCGAGTCACAAGAGCACTCAGTGTAGCAACTCTCTGCCCTCGTGATTATGGAACATCCACCCACGTTTCATTGCGACGTCAGAGCCGTGCCCGGGAGTGGAACCCTCGCGGTACGGGTGGGTTTTTTCACAGGCTATCTGCTGGGCCGAGCCAGAACCAATCCGTGAAACTCTGACCGCACACTGAATCTGACTCCGGATAAAATGGGGTCGATCAGGGGCGGGGTTAATAATCTTGGTCGTTTGTGGTGTCAGAGGTACACACTCGACTCGACCCGTCCATTGCATGCGACATAGGCGGCAGAGGTCAGGTTCTCCAGTGGAAAAAGCTATTGTTTTCTTTTCAACTACCAAACTATATTTTTTATTTTACCAGTTAAGGCCCACTGAGCTATATAGCTGTTTTTCAGAAGCGAATTGGCCACAAACGATAGCTCCATGAAGTGGCTTATCATCACGGAAACATTCATAGCAGCAGGCAATTACTCTAAAAGTATGTTGGTTCTAAATATGGAGGGAAAAAACCAGAGGACCCGGAGAAAAATCCACGCTACCAAGTGGAGAACATGCAAAAACCATATATACAGGCATCAGGGTCGGGCTTGAACCCACGACCTCTTGTATACCAGGCGAGGAAGTTAACATCTCCACCACCGTTTAAATTATGGGTTACAAAGCACATCTGGTATATCGTTACACATGCCACTGTAATGTAGGAAAAAAAAACCGTCATACAAATGATTCACTCCTGGTCTCTTGTGGCTGAGAAAAATCTGTATACAACAATGTAAGCTCATGTCTGGGAGTGTAGAAATGAGGGTAACACCACTCCCCAAAGATTATCCACCCAGCCCCAAAAGGTATGGCTCACACCCCTTATGCTAAATACCAAACTCTGTACTTTAGGCGCCACACCCACACATTAAGTGCTCCTTTTTATAGCTCAGGCAGATAATGGTGGTGAGAATCCTTCGCTAAATTTGGCCAAAGGTGATGACGTAAAAAACATTCTTAAAAGAAAGTAGTCAGGCCACCCTCTATGAGGCTGAGCAAGCTTTGCTGGCTGGCAAGAGGGTGGGACGAACAGTCACTTCCACAGCATATTTGGGTGGCTGGTTGAAATTAAAATCTGTTTTCCTTGCGTAATTAATTGTTTGTGATTTTCAGTAAAAAAAAAAACGTACGTGCGCATGAAACACATAACATACAAAAGTACCATACCTAGGTTGGGACTGTACAAGCTGGTCTCCTTGCAGAAGGAGGGGAAGATGAAAGGGAGGTAGTACTTCTTGAAGATGTTGAGCAGGAAGGCAAACCCCTTCTCATGGTTTTCCTTGTTCTTCCACTCCAAGCCTCTGGCCTGTACAAACGACGATCGAATATAACAACAAACATTAACCCTTTCCGACTCGGATGACCGTACGTGTACGCCATAATTTTATTCTTACAATTACGTTCTAAGCACGTACACGTTCAGATGACGTGTACGTCATCGGAAGAAAAGCTGACATGCACGTTATAGGAACGTCCAACACAGAACGTTATTACCACAGCAAACAAAACACGTCAGTGAGAAAGTGGTTGATTTGCGATCGAGACCAACGTTTGTTTTCACTCGAAACAGTTCTCTTTCAGTGGGGGCATGTTAGTTGCTGTTGTACAAGCTGCACACGTGCACAATGCAGTGTTGCTCAAACACCACTGGGCTGTGCCCTCACTTTTGTAAAAAAATCTTTGCTCTCTGGCCCATGGGGAAAGAGAGAGAGAGGAGGGCGGGAGAGCACATGATCGAAACGTCGCGATTTATTTTATTTTATTCCTATGTGACTTTACCGAAAGAACCAAAGAGTAAGGCAAGGTTTGTTAATTCACACACACACACCCCGGGACAGGGAGTAGAGGACGAAACAAAGACAAAGATCCCCTTTGTAGCCTTAAAATAATGTTGGGGCGAGTGCTGTTAGTGAGCACCTATAAACGCCAGCACGGTACACGAGGGGGTGGGGGGGCAGCACCATGCCCGACCGCCTTTGTCTCCCCAATGGCGATGTTCACACACCGTACCAAGTACGTATTTGAGGCTGAGTCGACCTAGGGGAAGTCCAGAACCGGTTGAAATAATAGTCACTGGCGTTGACCGTGAACGGGAATCAAACTCGGTTCGCTGGGTTCAAAACGCAACGCGCTAACCGCTGCACCACTGCTCCCCACTCCTCTGGAGGACAAACACACGTGCACACACACGCACCCTGCTAACACTCGCCCCAAGGTTTATACAACATGGGCTTGCTGGCCACAGTCAAAACAATGTTTCAACACCTGTTTGACTATAAATAGAACTTAAACAAAGGGTACGTGTCCCAAATTGATCACACCCCACAGAAAAAAATGTCAGCGATACAATTCACGATGATGCTTAATGGGCAGTAACGCCAGGTAAAGCAGAGAACACCAGCGACCGATACTAAATATGTGTACCTTCCAATTCTCAATGCTAAATTGTTCAAGTGGTATGGAAATTTACAACTCACTCTTCCACCTCCCCGCACTCTCCCCCACCTCTCCCCTCTCGTCTCACTCGACTCCCACCTCCACGCACTTTCCCTTCTAGCAACAAAGGCATATGGACGCTATAAAAATCCTAATGATATTGCATCGTAAATTCATTAAATGTTTAATTTTCATGTATATCTAAAAAAAAAATCCATCCACAACAAGGGATCCACCCACTGAGGTTTTGTTAGTGTGAGTTAGTAAACAAAAATACTCCACCTGGATTACCATGTATTTCAGCATCACTTCCAGCAGGTAACAGGTGAGGTCCTCCGGTATCTGCTCATTGGACTGCGGAGACACCAGAGGAGTGATCTCCTCTGCACACACCGGCCCTGAACAGCAGAGAAGTGCGATGCCATGGGGTCAACGTCAACCTGTTACTGTTACTAACCCCCCCCCGCCCATTGTGACTATTGCCGTTATTGTTTTATGAGTAGGCTTGTTTAGCCAGGAAAGCCTCGGGAGGGGCCTTGCTAAGTTTTCGCAGTCGGGGGGGGGGGGGGGTGTTGCTGCTGCTGTTGTGTGATCTCATTTGAGTAATTTGCAGATAATTTGTCAGCATTAGGGTGTATGGCCAATGCCAGTGATATTGTATGGTTTGTTTGTTTTTTAACGATGGGGGGGGAAGCTGAGGAACCCCGGAGGAAACTCCTGCACAATAGGGGGATAACATACCAACTTCGCATAGAAAGTTGCCTGAGTCAGGCATTGTACTCAGACCCTTCTTTGAGTGAGCCACTGGTGTTGCACCACTGAGACACCCTGCCACTCTGCCACCCTACGGATTGACAGTTAAGCTGTGCAGATTTAAACATGAAACACTCCCTAATTATTGTGGCAACAAATTAAGGAGAAATAAAATATTCATAGGCGAGGAGGCTCTCCTGAGCTTGTTACATTAAGTACAAGGAGAGCAAAATATGGAAATATAACGACAGGCGCAAATTAATTTACTTCAACAAACATACACACAAGCATTGAACTCTGAAGAGGGATGTCGGAGCCTTAAAACGTACTAATACACCATTATTTATTTTCGCTAAATGGCTTTTAGAAATTAGTTTTTTCATTATTTTTGCCACTCCTCAGTTGTTCGTTCAGCGAGCCACTGGCACGTCGAGCATCTTGCCGTGTCTTGTACAGCGCTTTGAGATCTTTGACGAAAGGCGCTTCATGATATAAATAAGATTATCATTACAATTATCATCATCATTAAACGGCAAAACAAATTAACTTCTGACAAAATAAAAGCAACGTGGAGGTGGGGGAGGAAGGAGCCAAACAAATGCTCGTGGCCGCCCGCCCGTAGCCTCGCACAAAACCGCGACGACTGTACCCAGTGTCTCTCAGTGCAGCGGCTACCTAGGAAAGCAGGCGAGAGCGGCCAGAGCAGGCTTGCGGAAAGAAGAGAAGCAGCACCTTCTGCCGTCGCCAGGCAGGGGTTGATGAGGCTGTCGAGCGAGCGGCCGCCCTGCTCGCCGGCGGGCAAGGGGAAGCCCGGAATGAGGCACGCGTACATGAGCAGCAGCTCGTCCGAGCAGTTGTGCTGCAGCGCCTGCATCCACAGCAGGAAGAGTCGAACGCCCTCTCGACGGAGCTGTTCGGCGGGGACACACACGCGCAGAGGGACAGCGGTCACCCTTGTCGCGCGATCGGTTTTCCCGCGCAGACCGTCGGGGCGAGCGGAGGCAACCGAGCGCCCAGTTGAGGTTCGGCGAGACGGAGGACGCGGTGTAACAAGTCGGCGTGCTGCACTCGCGGGTCCAGTGGTCGCCGGTTCGACCTCCCGGCCGGCGCGGCAGTTGACACGACGGGGAAGGTTCTCGCGGTAAGGGGGGCGATGTTGCAATGTACGATTCCCATTGAGTCATTTGCAAGTAATAATGCGAGTCGTTTAACAGCATCGGGGATGTTGTGGCCAATACCAATTATACCCAATGGGTTATTTTTGTTTCAGCTATGGGAAGAAACCGGAGTACACCCATGCAGTCCACGGGGAAAACATACAAATGCCACACAGAAAGGTGCACGCATCGGGAATCGAACCCAGGATTTTTTTACTGAGAGGCACAGGTGTCACCACTGCACTACTGCCTGCGCAAAGGCAGATCAAGGTCAAAAAGAAATAAGAAAAGTACGAATGAGACGGAGAACTTTTAGACAGCTGAAATTGATCACGAGAAGCGGGCACGCCGATGTGCCCGAAGGAGAAAGAGATACGTCAGCCGAGAGATACGACCCACGAGCACGATGAACGATAACTAACACGGAGGGGAAAAGCCTAACGGTGTACAAAGAGTGCGGCAAAACTCGGCCGATTGAACCTAAATCATATTCATGGCCGAGATATTGCGATTGAAATCGGACGACAACCAGCTGCTCGTGTCTGCCACCGCAACTGACCCCGGAAGCCAGAACCAGAGGCGCCGCGCATACCACACGCACATGTTGTCTTCGGGGCGTATCTTCAAAAACGCTAGCTTTCAAAAAGCGTGTGCCATGGTGCTCCATCTCGCATGGAATTTGAATAACAGTGGTCTCGCCACATGCATCTTCAGAACACTCGTCGGGTTCACTGTTATTGATTGTTGCAGAAGAATGCAATGAAAAATGGGCGAAAGGGAACGAGGCTGTAAATAATGGAAATAGCGCTCCTCGCTAAAGTGATCCGTTTTTTGGCACGAGTCTTACCGTTTGCTGGGGTTTATTGATACTGTGCTGCAGAGCTTACTAAAGTCAGGTCTTTGAGTATTTGTAGAATTGAATTAACTGTCATTCATAAATACACAGGGTTTCAAATTTATATCTCCTTTCCCCAAGACTACCAATCACAGAACTCACTCGAGTTTCTCAGTTTGCATGAACTACCAATGATGGTTCCACCCAGGCAAGCAAATAACACAAAGCCAAGAGTGGACATTTTCAAGAGTAAAAATACCATTCTAAAATCGGTCACCGCCGCGCGGGGGGGGGGGAATGTAAGTCAAGAGATGTAATCCCCCAGTGATTCGTGAGCGGTTGTAAAATGTGTTTGCTAATTCAAATTCCAAAACTTTCTACGCGACTCGAGGAAGGGGTTTCTCTTTAAGTCAACGAAGCTGGGAATGGCGAGTTTTAAAATACACAAGGGGTCGTCAAACTTGGCGTGAGACACGCTTTCACGCCGAGGGTCACGACGTTGGAATGGTCAATAAATGTTTGAATTGCCTTCGCCTCTGCAAAGCACACTCAGTGCTGCACCATCAACACGACAAAAATCACGACACTCGCACTCGGGGGCTGCAGCGGCTTGTCCATGCCGTACACAACTGCACCCAAAGCCAAAGGAGCATCTGTTATTGAAAGATTGTGAAAGGGACCCACGGTGGCGAGATATTAACTACCTCGCCTGGTATACGGTCGTGGGTTCGACCCCGACTCCAACCCTTGCTGTATATTTGAAGTTTGCAAGTTCTCAACGTGGTCACGTGGAATTTTTCCGGGTTCTCTGGCTTTTCCCCCCACATTGAGAAACACGCATTTCGAGTATTTGGCTCTGATAAATTTCCACTTTGTTGAGCTATCATTTGTGGCCAGGTCACATCTGAAAAAGGCTATATAAAACTCAGTGGGCCTCACCTGATATAAAATAAGCATAGTTATAGTTCTAAATTTATAGTTGCGTAGCTGCAGCAGCATACACGCTACACGTATTTATCGGAGTGAAAACAAACTCGCATTGCGGTTTGGCCTCACAAGTGCCAAATCACCTTAAAGCTTTAAACGGCGCTCTATTGAATAGAAAACTCTTCCGTGTGTATTCAAGTTTGGCGAAGTGCTGTAAAAACAGGCAAGAATGTCAAACAAAATACTCGCGTATGTCAAGACATTCCTGGGCTAACAGTGAAAACAAAGTCCTGTTGATCTAACAATGCGCTATGACAGCCAAATAATAGGACATGAAGCAAATTGACTGCAGATAATTCTTCGGGGGGGGGGGGGTAGGGGGGGTGAGTAATACATTTAAAAAAATTATTGAAGCAAAATGATGACTTGTTCTAAGATCAAAACTCAAAACAATATTATTGTTATTACACCCAGAAAACAAATTGTGCCCAGCTGTTGATAGGCCACAAGTTGTTACTGCTAAGATTTGTGTGGTCTGGATAAATATATTATAATTATTACTGATTATTAAGCAGATTTTTTTTTATTCCAAACAAGTTTCATTTTTATTAAGATACTAGCTTTACTACCCGGCTTTGCCCGGGGCTTGGATTCACCACGACCGGGCCGCCTTTGTCTCCCCAGTGGCGATGTTGACACACCACACGACTTACTCGTTTGAGGCTGAGTCGACCTAGGGGAGGCCCAGGACCGGTTCAAATAATCGTCACCGGCGGTGGCCGTGAGCGGGAATTGAACTCGGGTGGCCGGGTTCGTAGCGCAGCGCGCTAACCACGACACGACAATGCGTTACGCTTCCACATGCGCGGGTCACGTGACAGATTTGACGTCACAGCTCACTTGCCATGCAAAAAATATATGCATCACTGAACTACCCACCCCCCCCCCCCAAAAAAAGTGTATTTTTAAAATTTTTGCATGGTGTACAGTCTGGAAAGTACCCACATGGCAAATTTCAAGTTTGTTGCATGTCGGGAAATACACTAAACATTTTGAACAGACACACATAAGCACAACTTTGCCTTTTATATATTAAGATATATAGTTCAAAATATGTAACTGTAAAAACATTCCATTGCTTTCTACCAGAATTAAAGCCAAATGAGCATCTGTTATTAATTTGTTCATCTCAGAAATCCGGAATATGGCAAAGTCACTTTGTCCTGACCACAAGCAGCCTCAAGGAGACATTACAAAAGTTTCTTGAATATTCCTCCCTTGGTCCACAAAAAGCCTCAAAATAAAAACCTTCTAGAAGTATTCTTTCAATTAAAAAAAAGCGTGCAACAAAACAAGGAAGTCCCTGGGAAGAATAAACACAGACACAGAATGAAGAAGGTCACCGAGTTGGCTCAAGGCGATGTTATAGACAAGTCACCACAGCAAGAACGGTGACCGGCTGCAACGCATCGGGCGAAGGAGGGAACCGCCGGAATGCGCGAGGCCAGCGGTGGCTAAACGGCGTCTCCAGAGCCGCATGCGGCTCTTTAATCCACCACATGCGGCTTCTATCGAAGGGGGCATAACCGTAGAACGTACTATTACGGCAGCAAAGACGCATGAATGCCTCCTGTGCTGTGCCGAAAACTGTCAATATATATACACTTATACATATCCACCTGGCTCTTTACAAAACTCACGGGAACTTTTGGCTCTTGGTCCGTGACAGCTTGGCCACCCCTGTGCTAGGAGAAGAGGACTACCCATGATTTGAGTGGATGTCAAAACGTCAAACACCGGACCGGACGGAAGCTGTCGCCGTTGAAAGACGCAGCGGCGGGCAGAGACAGAAGTGGCGAGCCCACAGGAAAGAAATATCGGGTGAAGGAAACGGTCGCGCCCCCGACGAAGGAAAAGGATAAGTAATCTTGAAGAAGAAGCAGGCAAAGCCTTGCTCAAGACTTTTATTTTTTGCAGCCTCCTGAATTGGGACATTTGGATACTTCCTCGAGGAAAAAATGTAGAAACCCTTAAGATGTGGGCATTGTTGAAGCAAGTGACATTACAGAGTGTGTACAAATACATTGAGTTTTTTGGGATACAGCAGATAACGATGCATATTCACTTACCCAGTACGAGTGGTAACACACGTTGAGTCCAGGGTGTGAAATGGGCTGCTGCCTCAATGTGCTGGTGGCCACCACATCCATCAACAACCCACGGGTGGCCACAACTGAATTATTTTACCGCGTGCATGAAAAATAGCCTTCATATAATCCCGAGCGTGCGCTGTTACGTGTGAAACCACCAATACATTTTAAGGCGGCACGTTACTCTGATTAGTGCGCAGCGTTAATTTACTGCACAAATCCCTGTATTTTCTGCTGCTGGCTGACAGCCAACATCTACATGGGTGGGCCCTACAGGATAGCCAGTTTGATTGAGAATACTGTACACCAGAACGTGCACAACAGTCTTCATTGCCACAACCGGTTTAAGGAATTTAAACAAATCTCGGAGGGAGTGGTGGCGCAGTGGTCGGCGCAATGGGTTACAAAGCCGGCGACCTGAGCTCGATTCCCCTGTCGGGGTTTAAAGTTGGTAGCGAGCGATATCCGAACCAGTCCTTGCGCCTTCCCCGCCTTCACCAATCTCCCACCGACCGGCGTGGTGAAGTATGGTCCAACGAACCGCACAACAGAAAAAAATATACGGAGGTCTCCATCCATCAGTGGACTGACAAAGGGCTACACATTATGATTGCATATTTATATTCAACTCTCCTCGTGAATAAACATTCAGGCCTGTTTAGGAACTGATGGATTACGACCACAAGGGTACAACATCTCCTGCGAGCCGCCTTGGTTTATTGCACCAAAATAATGCATGTATACATGCACCCTTTGTTTAATCTCTACGTGCACTGGAGGGTTTCGCCTTCATGACAAAGAATGACACACAAATGGCATCGCTGTCAGCAAACGAGGCATCAGCCATGGCACGACCTGGCCCTCCGTGACCCTGGACCGTTTTACTAAAAGGAAACAAACAATAGGCAGAATACGTGACATTGCATTCCTGGGTCGTCATTAAGCACTTTGGATTAGGTCAGCCGTAATGAAGAGGACGACGTGTCAAGAGTGGCATTATATACAAAAACAAACAATACCTTGGCCTCTGCCCGATAGTCTTCAATGGGTCCGATCTTTAAGGCAACTACCGATGCATGCTGAATGTTTGAGCTGCGAGAATGAGCAAGTGGTTTGCTCTAGATATCTGCTCGCAAAGTCGTCAGAGCTCGGGGAGAAGACTGTTGTGTGGCAATGCCGTATTGTTCCCAATGCTGGGTTTATGTATGTATGTATGTTCGTTGAACTTCTTTCGCACTGTACGTAGCCAACCGTGTTAATCGGAGGTGCGGATGAGCAGTCCTTCGTAACTGGGCTTGAGATCATCATCATCATCGTCGTATTCTCCACATGCGAAAACTGTTGACCTAACGTCCTCGAATCCATGACCTGAGCAGTGATGTGTAACTGCTCTCACTCGGGCCAGGAGCATTGGGCAATTGTCCACTCTAAAATGTTCCATGAGAATGCTTAGAATATTTAATATAATGGGGTGGAGTGGTGGCATATAGTAGTTAAACGCTGCGATATGAACCCTTCTACCCGAGTTGCATCCCCAGCCAGTGCTAATATTAGCGGTGAGTGATATCTGAACCGGGCAGTACCCTTCAACACCCCACACTGACCAGCGTGAAGTATGTTCAAACAACCCCAAATCATCAACTTAAAAAAAGATTTTTTTAAATTTTACCTGGTAAGGCCCACTGAGCAATATAGCTCTTTTTCAGAAGCGACCTGGCCACACACGATAGCTCACCGATGCGGCGTATCATGTGTAAATGTATAGCAGTCAAATACTCCAAACGCGCGTTTCTAAATGCGGAGGGAAAAACCGGAGAAGGCCTCCCCATGCGGTGTCGGGCACGGGGAGGAGTTGTCTGACCATACTTCATCACTTTGGTCAGTATGGGTTGGACGGTGTTACCTGGACTCGTTTGGATATCGCTTGTCACTGTGAGCTGGGGCCGGATATTTTGTAAATTAAAAAGTAAAAAAAACAGATAGCTGCAAACACAAGCTACGACTCCAACACTGGTACGCAGTAACGGTCGAGGGAAATCCAAGCTTTGTATGATGAATGATTGCCGGAAACATCATACTTCAAAAATGAAATTGCAGCAGTGCTCCACACGTCCCCATCCACACCGCCCAGCTTGCTTATCTACCAAATCCTTTCTCAATCGTAACAAAAAAAAAAACACGGACTTTTCATTTATTATAATACCTGTAAAAAGCAATAACTTGTTCAAGGTGAGATTGGAAGCCTATCAGTGTACACGGTGCCATTTGAAATCAAATCATTCAAACTGCTCGACATGCATGCCTCTTCGCACTCGTGCTGCTATGTTGTAGAGTGTTCACTCATTCTCTCAGAAGCCCTTTGATCAGAATTGAAAAACTGTAAAATAAATTTGCAGCGCTGCAGCGTATGTACTGCCGCCGATTGGACATCGGTCGCAGGAATCACGTCGGGTATATTCAGAGAGGTCGCTGCATTCACCGGAGTCATTACACCTCTGCCCCACGTCGAACTGAAGTTCTTTCGCGCCGCACGGAGCCAACCGTGCTAATCGGAGGTGCGGCGGAAGGACAACAAACTAAACACACAAAAAAAGTCACTACGCACGAGCTACCGTTCTCAGCCATTCTCGTCGGCCATGGGGGAGGGGGGGTCTATCCACTGCTAGATGAAGGTCTCCGTCTTCTCCAACTGTCGCGCGGTCCTTGCGATGCAAAAACTGCATCACAACTTTTTCTTGGTTCTTTCGGTAAAGTCACGTAGAATGGAAAAAATAAAATAATAAAAATAAAACATAATAAAATAATTCTCACGACGTTTCGGCCACAACGGAAGCAGCCGTCCTCAGATGTAGAACAGGTCTGTCGAGAAGACAGAGTCTGAAATGAGTCTGAAATGACTCTGTCTTCTCGACAGACCTGTTTTACACCTGAGGACGGCTGCTTGCGTTGTGGCCGAAACGTCGTGAGAATTATTTTATTATGTTTTATTTTTATTATTTTATTATTTCCATTCTACGTGACTTTACCGAAATAACCAACTAGATGAATCCCTGCAGTCACGAAAGCTTTAAATCGAAATTTGCATCGCAACTCTTGCGCACGAGCCGATTCCATCACTCCATCTCCACGGACTGGTGACCGCTCAGGCGCATGGCCTCCCTTCTGCTGCCACTCCATCGTTAGTCTCGACCACCGGCCATCATCGCTTCCCACCGATGCCTCCTGCCCCCAAGCCTGCTCATTATTATTCAGTAGTAAATTACAACGAAACAACATATATTTTTAAAATCAATTAAAATATTATGTATTTATTAAGTAATTAGTGTTCTATAGATTTGTTCGAAAGAATATTTTTAGAAGTGGACATCATCATAAAAATATATATTCTTAACTACGGAATACAATCCAGCCAAAGGAGACTACTTTTTTTTGTTAAATCGAGTGTCGCGTTCGAGCTTTGATTTAACGTTCGTTGAACTTATGAAGCAAGATCACGGTATATCTACACCAACTGAGTGGAATGTGTCAAGGGAGTGAAAGGTTGGAATGTAGCCTTGAATTAAACCCAAATTCTTTCTCTAAATCGCTCTTCCCAGGCACAATACCCCACGGGTTAAGTAAAACATTAAACAGCACAATTGCCTTTGCATTGTTTGGAATTATTAGAAGCAAATATTTTCATTGACTTGAAAACAATGACAAGAAATATCCCTACAGGAACGGCCAGATATTGCGTCATTACAAAGTCGTGTTTGTTTAAAAAAAAAATTGTATTGTGCTTTCCAACGAAGATTGAAAGCATTTATCGATTTATCTCTGTCCGTCTGTCTGTCCCTCCGTTTGCCTTGTCCCTCTGTTTGCCTCGTCCGTAGCATGGGCACACGATAGTATTTGTAATAAGTATCCAATGTAAATTAAACCTTCCTGTAAAAATGAGCTGTCACATTAGGAACATATCCCATATAAAATTGGCCCAAATTGATCACTTGGTGACTCAAACCCAGAACAGAAAAGGACATTTTAAGAATATTGAAATGCTCTTTCTCCTGACAATTACTCCCTGTCAGTTTGATGACTGCTAAATACATATCCCAAAGAACAAACATGTTGGAAAGTGTTACAGAATTCATCCGTAAGCATGATTTGTCCAACCTCGTTAATTTTATGAAAATGAGTTGCCAATCAAAATTAAAATTGCCCAAGGCAATCGTCATTATAAAAGAGCTCTGATCTATTGGAGGGGTGTAGAAATGCATCAATTCGTCAAATCACATTCATTCTTAAGCTCAGGGTACATGCATCGAATCGCAAATGTAAGAAAGGACGTCTTTGATTCGTGGTATCATGTGCATGACGTCGGTTTGCGTGACCGCTATAGCCACCTGGGACCGCTAGTTTACAAAAATGATAATTGAAAAAAAGTATTGTAACGCTGAACAAAAGGGCGAGCAATTTGTTAGCAACGTCCATGCATTACAATGAAACGATAGCCATGTCATCACTGCGATGCAAAGCATGCAGGGATTGCTGATGCTGTGCTGCTGTATGTATTGCAATACCTTGATGGAATTTCCGGTGTGCAGTAGCTTCTTTAAGATTAACCCTGTCGGCAAAAGGAGAGAAATTACACAAAATGGGAAGCAGGAGAAAATTTTAATAGAAATAAAAACTGGTAAATGTACACATCCGGAACGATTAATATATTTCTTAAACACCACTTATCACTTGTGCTTAAACCACAACGTATTTTGTCAATTTGAAATCTGTAATCGATAACTCAGCAAGTGACATAGTAACAATACATGGCTGTGAAATTGTCCAATTGTGAGCATTTGCAGCACTTGTTCACATGCACACAAACTCAAATTGACGGTCGCAAAATCTAACACTTTCCTATTTTGTCGTTGTTGGTCATATTGTTCAGATAACACATTGCTGTGCTGTTAGACGTTATGAATATTTGAACGCGATGTGTATATCTGAATTAACCTTTCCAAATCTGTAGCAATAGTGTGTGTGCTTGTGAAACTACCAGTAGTTTTTCATTGTAGTGGTATTTATTGTTTGATTATCCATTGTCAATGCTTGTTCACCCAGCGAAGCCTCAATGAGTCTCAGGAAGACCTTGCCAAATCTTTGCAGTAGGGGGCAATGTTGCTGTGTGTGCGATCCCATTTGAATAGTTTGCAGGTGACTTTGTCAGCATTTTGATGTTTTGGCACCTACCAGTTACACCGTTTATGTTTTTATTTTACCTACGGGAGGAAACTGGAGAGAACGGAGGAAACCCATGCAGAGAATGTACGCACTCCACACAGAAAGGTGCCTGAGTTGGGAGTCGAACCCAAGGCCTTCTTGCTGCGAGGCCCCGGTGGTTACCAACTGTACACGCTATCACCGCGCCACCCTGCTGCTCGTGGTGGCTCTCCGATGCGATTGCTGGTCGCGCCGCGTGCCACATGGCATGTCGGCGTCCATCGCTTCGCTCCGCGTGCCGGCAGATTCCTCAGGAGCCGAACGTGACCACTCATCAGCAGTGTTCAGTTCCCGAGGAAGGTCCCAGCCCACGAAGCGAAACGTCCAGACATCGCTGCAGTACCGCGCAGCGTGGTACGGCCCGAAAACGCATCAGAGAGCAACGCCGTGCGCGCGCGTCATCAAATCTGCACTGCTCTTCAGTTTCCCTTTTGACTAATTACTCCAAGCCGTTAGCAGCCGCTTAAACATTTTTAACCCTGCACCAGATCAAGGGCGCGGTAAGGTCAGCGTACAGAAATGTGTTTCCAGTTCGGACTCCGAGGAGGCGTTGCGACTCCGGCATTAAATCACATTAGCAGCTTTAAATCGGATTAAAACATACACACATATTCGGGATTCCTTGCGGGGCTTTGCAGACGTCCCGGTGAGATAAGGGATCAAAGGGGGAGTCGACACGACAACCCCCACAGCATTGGGTGAGGGTGGGGGAGGAGGAAGCTCGAGGGGTCTTAGCCACCCTGGCGAAATGCTTTGCCCCCCCCCCACCTCCAATTATAAATGACTTTCACAAAAATGTCATGGACTTCTTTCGCAAATGAGCATTGGGGCGTTGCTCATCTCCCCGTTCACAGCCCTGAGGCAGTGGGGGAAATTCGATATTTCTATGGCGGCGTGAGTGCAGTATTCCACACGTTCGTAACGATCGCTCATTACATACACACACCGGCTGATGGGATTTGCGAGCTCCAGATGATACCGTACGCGGCAGTCGGGAAGGGGGGCTGAGCTAAAAAGCCAGAATTAGCCGAATTAATTTGCTGGCGTCACAACCGTTCCATCATATGCACAGGCGGTGGGGGGCGAGAGCCCGAGCGGAACGCACCAGACAGACAAAAACAGATCGCACCGTTACTCGCTGTATTTAGCGTCTATGATTTATTTTAAACCTTGCTTCACATTGGCTGTGTCGTGTCGTCCATGCCGGGCAACCCCCCCTCCGCGCCCCCCGTTGCCATCCCCCCCACCCCACCCCCGAGTTTTTAAATGCCTCGCCTGCACCTTTAAACGCGTTCACGCCACCGCAAGAGTTGGTGCCCCGGAACGCCGTATATTTACCTATGCTGTGAAACTGCCATTTGTTCTGGATTCTCTCGGGCAGGAGTTGCAGTATTTTCTGGAACGCAAAAGACATTCAATATCAGCTGTTGCCAAGACCACTTCTCCGTCCAATGAAACACACAGTGCAGACAGCTTTATATACACCATGTAGGCGCATATGGCGATAATTTAGGCGACAGTTGCACGCGCACACACACACCTCGGGCTCTGCTCTTACAACACTTAATACTCGACGGAAACCACGGCGTCGACTTCGCCGTTGTGCTGTGTTGCTCGGTACAACGGGCGACGTTTTGCTCGCGGGACGTGGAGCGAAACGTCGGACGTTGCCACTCCACGCGCTGGCAGCCTCTTCAAGAACTGAAACTCTCCCGGGCGGACATCGTACCAAACGACACGCGGTACTATCTCAATCTTGATGAAAATTCAACTGAAAACAACAAATGCTGTGGTGTATGTCATATAAAAATGGCATTTTCTGGTGGGCCACAAAATAAAATTCACATGTTGCTGGCGGGTGCCGTGACATCAAATGTTATGACGCCACATGGCGTTGTGACATCATCGCGCCTTTAGACGAGAGCACGAACCCGCACCTCTCGTTTACAGCTCTCTTGTTCATCTCACTTTCATCTCACCACATCTGAATCTCTCTACGTCTCGGTGATTCGTACATCTTGGTGGGCCACAGCTCAGCAGGCCACTGCTAGAGCCTCCTTGGGCCCAAAGTGGCCCATGGGCCGCAAGTAAAAAAAAACTGTGTTCAAGTAAGAGTTAAGTGTACGACGACTGCACATCAAAATAATCCAAAGCTAAGTCGTCAATTCTTTCTGTTGAGGTTTTCCAATTCTCCGTTCACCAAACTTTACATCAGAAGTCCGTTGGCATTTAACATCAATATATTTTCTTCCCCAACTACTCCACAGGACAGTTGGAGTTGCTTACAACTGCATCGGTCAATAAAACCAATATTTTCACGAAAAACCGCGGTTCAATTTCGGCACCGTCACTCATGCAGCACGTTTTTAAATGAGTACATGGAGCGTAGCGGTCTCCTAGCAGGAACAACCGCAGAGGTTGCGATCGCCGTATTCATCAAACACTTTGAAGGCAGGCAACATGTATGGCTCTGATAACACACAGGAACTGTTCTAAGAAGATCAATTATTAACCTCCCCGCGGTTTAAAGGTGGGTCTGATGACACACACACCTAACTGTACTGTGGTCATAAGAAGTGGGGATTGTTCGGGGTCTGGAACTGACAATACCGAAACCAACATCACTAGTCCATCTGAAAACGTTCTCATGTCCTCTCGCGACAGAACGACGTGATGACTTCAGTTTAACACGTGTAGGCTTTCGCGACCAATATTATTCATAATCAACGTTTTTGGGTTAGATCGTGTTATTTGTAAATGTGTCGTAACCCTCCACCGGGAGCAAGAGCAGAGCCTCACCATTCTGGCGAATTGCCCGATGATGCTGGATGCAATTACCAGCGAAACGTCATACTATAAAATGTTTAATGTTGTGGTTTCACGCTTCAACACACCGGTGGGCGAAAGTAGTTAACTATTTGGATTTTGTCAACGTGACACTTTTTTGCTGATTGGCCGTGTCGGGTGGTGGAGGGTTACGACACATTTATAAATAACGCGATCTAACCCAAAAACGTTGATTATGAATAATGACTTCAAATATATTTGTCAGAATCAGAATATTTATTTATACTGGAGGAATCCGATGAGCAACAAAGCTCCTTTACAAGGATGTCTAAATATCAGTAAGTCCAAAATCGTGTGCTAACACGTGATATGGCCACAATCTACTCCGAAATACACACGAAATGTGATCTTAGAAAACACGACGATGCTTTGCCCTCTGGTCAATAGACATCTCAGTTTGTAGGTCCACATGTTTTTCCTTGCCGGCCACCAGTACTGATGACAGGGGAATCGGTGTAGGAATTATGATATTTCTAAAAAGAGTGTTCATTTGTAATTTTTTTAGAAATTCCTCCATTGCCAGTGTTGTGAGATTGTGACAGCTTGGGGGAGCCTTCATCCAGCAGGAGATCGATCAAGGCTAATGACGATAATTAAACTGTGTAACAGAAAAAAAAATGTTGTCCCTGGGTAGTAAGTGTTATTTCCTAATTGCTTATGCCTCAAAAGACCAGAAAATGGCTATGATTCCCCAACAAACTTTGCTTTTGTGAACAAGACAGTGATACTTTGAAATTGACCTATTTTCAATGAGAAAATGTTTGTATTTGTGTCAAACGTTCACATAAAGTCCTGGTCACAAAAGCAACGTTTGTGGGGAATAATAGGCATTTTCGATACTTTTGAGGCATACGCAATTAAAAAATAACACTTAGTACCCAGGAACAAAAATTATGTTCCATAGTGTTATCAATGTATATCAACTCCTGAGCGAGCTTGTTCTTATGAACGCATACTCATCAAGACTAGACTAACACATACCTCTGACGTATACATACCTTCATTAGACGTCACCGTGACCGGGAAGTTGACATTTAAGTAAAATGCATCACAATGTTGTAAACATGCCCTTCGTACTCGGTGATGTGATTTTTTTTTCATGGCTTGGAGAACGACTAGAACGATCGTGGTCTTGCCAATGACACCTGCACCCTTGCTGGTGTACCCCTCGTACACACGAAGCCTTTCATAGGACCGCCACAAAAACACACCGAGGCGGTCACCGTGCACAAGAGCGACGTACTTTGAACCGCGCACTACTTTTTAATGGATCGAAAACGGGGCAGAACGCAACCACGTCATGCTGGCTCAAAGGAGACCCCCTTATTATTACTACTACGACTACGAAGAGACATCTTAAGTAAGAAAGCGGTGTCTCACCATTAATCCTCCTGTGACAGACCAAGGGCAAAGCCGCTAAAAGCTTCAACTTCCCCATACCAGGAGATCGTAGATTTCACTGCGTGGCATAACGGAGAGATTCCATTGTTTTTTGGAAATCACCACCGCCACCGTTTCGGACGGCAAATAAGAAAATAAGACTCGATGATGATTTCGGTGATACGGCAATTGCGCCTGTTACTTCACCCCGACTGCCCTTTGTATCGCGGGGAGGGGGGGGTCTCGGTTGTTAGGGAATGCGCATTTGACGCATTTACATAACGTGCATTTCAAGGTCACGCTCACAGAATCAGACCTATACTTAGCCACTTTGGATTTATTTCAGCAGCACATTTTGCTATTCAAAAGGGGTGCCCGCTGATTAATGAAGCAAACTGCTTGCAACGTTGCACAACGCCAGCTATTTATTATTTTGTGTCGGTGGAGGGGGGGGGGGTTACACGCCATTATGGTTTGTAAATTATATCCGTCAACATCAAAATTCTATGATTCACTACATTTTCGTTTTCCCTGACACAAAAGCAAACAAACAGGCTGCCTGCTTCTGCTGACATTTCATGGTTCATGTGCCAACAGTGACATTCTTTGATGAATTAGAGCTGGCATATGTTGTGTGAGATAATTTAATATAGCATCTTTCCCGGGCTATTCACGTAAGCTCTGTATCAACGAGGGAGCGTTCCCAAGGTCACATGACGTGGAAAAAGTCACACGGGGAGAAAAGGCAGAGGGGTCATTTGCTGGCGATGGCGGGCCGGCGGTGGCTACGCTTGTCTGTAATCTCCAGCACTGTGGAGGCGAGGGTTGGCGGACCGCACAAATGCCACCAAAACTCTCTTTCCCGTTGCCATCGAGGCACTGCACTGTCCTTCTGTATGTGATAGAGTGTTGCTCCCTCGCATGCGTTGGTATTCTCCCGCCGCTCTGGTCCCCCCCCCCCCCCCACAAGTGTAAATACTCATTAGCTGGCTAAAATCACTGTAATATATACAGATAAAACTGCAGAGCTTTGGCAATTGTTGTCACGAATTCACCGCGCGGTTGCCTTCTTCCATCTTGTCTGTGGTTCCTCAGCGTCCAGATGTGAAATTTGCATGACCCAATGCGATATGAAACTAAACACATTCCTGCCGAGGGAGCTGGTAGGAACGTTGGGTTGCTCGGTCAATGGCCAGGGTCAACGGCGGCGTGGTGTATTCCGCAAATATGGCCGACTGTGAGGGCTGGCACAAGCCGGCGTGAGTAGGTTAAACGTTGAGTTTTATAAGGGCACCACGGGGTGACCAGCCCCTCCCCACCCTCCCCACCCAGCCCCTCCCCACCCTCCCCTCTCCACCCAGCCCCACCCCTCCCATTTTTGGATGCACGACGGACGGACACAATAATCCCCTGTGGGCTGGTGTAACCAGGAGGTTGCTACCAGTAAAAGGATTCCACTGTTACAAAAATTGTTACAGAATTAATGTGACTTTGGCGAGACGCTGTCTTGATCCAAATTAATTTCTGGGGTTAGGCCACGACGTAGTTTAATGCCAAAATTCTTGTCTGTAACCCTACAACACCCGACAAGATTTGCCAGGGTTTACAAAACATATTATTTGCACGTGCCCAAGAATTGATTAAATTCTGACTGATAAAGCTCCTTGCCGGCGGCTTAAGACTGTGCACGACTGAATCTGACATCAACGTACGACGGCGTTTGGCTTAAACTGCTTCATCTGGTTTTGAAAAGGATATCATATTTACCTATCACAAGGACGTGCACAGCCAGTTTTGTCAACGCACTGCTGGATAAGGGCCTCCTCAACCCATGCAGGCGAGTATTGGGGGCTATTTTACCATACTTCAGCACGTTGGTCTGCGAAGGTAGATTTATGGCAGGGAGCATAACCGTTGGGAGCGTAGTACAGTACAACAATAGCCATGGAAACGATAGTGATGAGGGTAATACTAGTGAAGCTGGCACCACGATCGTGAAGACGATGATGATGACGATGGCAAAGGTGACACATAAAAGTGAATTAATCAATCTTCATACCACGTTGAATATAATGTTTTAAGCATTATATCAATTGTCTGTGAAGCAATAAAGTTTGCCAGAAAACAGTGCACCACAGCGGAATAACGCACAGAATTCTGCCAGAATTCTCTATGCCCCTGTGAACTATATTTTAAATCTGGATGTTCCAAAAAATTTGGAAGCACAACAAGCTCAGTTTCTTGTGAGAAATGTTGCTGCCCTCTGGCCCGTATCACTTAAATCATGCAAGCCAACGCATTTAACTCAGGGAAAAAAATACACACACACACCAGCGCAACATTGCTGAAGTGGTGCCAGGATTTTTTTGGCAATTCTGCTCCTGTTAATGTGCGAACGCAGAGGGGGGTTCTGTTTTTCTCCTAAGACACTTTCAGTCCTTTTGACGGAATGAAATTGGAAGGAACGTTCGCAATACGCTGGCTCGACGTTAGCTCTCAATGTGGCCGATCCAACCTCGAGACTGGATTGAAAAATAACAATTTGACCTCTCCCTCTTGACGCGCGCCATTAAGATCACGTTCAAGCCACTCGCTCGCGCAAGCCACATTTGAACATTCTTCTTCTTTTGTACGGCCGATGGCAGATGCAGAGCAACAACTTTCAATTTCACATTCAGGTGGTCACACCAGATAACCGCATCGGGAGCAGCGGACTTGTATCGCTGTGATGTTTGCTTCGTATTTGTGGATCGGAGCATTGCGTCGCTATAAGTTGTACGGTGTGTTCTGGACGACCACAGTCGTACACCGGAGAGTTTTATTTTATTTTACATTTGTGCGTTCAGATATTCGCATCTGCCATGGTCTGCGCAGTGGATGTGGTTTAGGGTGGTCCATGAGCTTCGTGGAAGATCAAACCCAGGGATATTTTAACACTGAAGTGGAGTCATCAAGGGATGCTGCCATGGTGCAGTGGTTAGCAGCACACCGCACTCACAATCCAGACGCCACAATGGTGAAAAGCTTCTTAAACCCCCCCCCCTCCCCCGACTGTGTACATCCAACAGTGTGAATGGGAATACCACAGAGTCGATGGGCAGGTCTTGTGCGGTGGGGTAAAGTGTGGGTACTACCACCTCTTCCAAGATGTGGCCACTGCGGAAGAGTAGCCCACATTATCTTCTAGAGGGGCTGTTTAAAGCTCTCTCCAGATGAGACCCCTTCTTCCAGAAGTGTCATGGGCAAGCTATTGCAAGGCTTTAGCTCTTCGCCTATTCACAATTGTTGCAGAGGGCATATTAGATGTTTTATCCTGCTTTTGTTATTGCTTGTATAACACCACTCTTCTACAATGTGTTTGCAAACATTCGCGGAACTTAAATTGCGATTCTAGCAGCGTTCTACACCGTCCGAAGCCAAACCATTGGTTCAGACATCCCAGAGTTACTTGTGATGTCAACTTTACAGAACTACTTCTGATGTTGATATCCAAATCTCTTCTGCGATCACAAAACGACATCTTCAAGGCGGGACTGGGCCCTTAACCTGTGCACATGAATGGCTCCCCATGCATCAATCGGCCAATTTTACACTCTCAAAATTGGGGGTGAAATCATCGGTGAAAAGGTCGAGCTCATCAAGCCAAATGCAAAGGATACACCACTTAAATATTGGACAGTCACATGGGACTCAAAACCCAGGGTTTCAGTGGTGCCGGATCAGCATTGCACTGACTCTGACAAGGTCATTAGCCCTCCCGAGCCACGCAACCACCTCTAATAATAATGTGCATTACAGCAAGAAGGAATTCACTGTGGGCATCAACTCCCATGGTTACTTGCACCCAGTGGCGTAGCATATTCATCACGGGTCGTGGTGCAAGAAAATGAAATGGCGGCACCCCCCCCCCGCCCCTCTTGGTACAACCCGGTTACCTGGCCCCCCCCCCCCCCGGTGCAGTTGCACCGCCTGCACACACACATGTTAGCTACACCACTGCCTACACACATTCAGGCCTCCGCTGTAACTCAAAAGGGAAATGGCATCTTGATTTTGGGGAAACTAAAAAAATTATTTAAAAAATATGCACTCTTGGTAAAGCACGCTATGGTGAAGTATTAACATTAATCTCTCGAACTGTAGTTTTTAAACATCTGCTGCACCCTTGATTACAAACATGCAAAAGAGAGTTCAGAGCTTCCCCCAAGGCACCCACTGTATGAGAGGCCAGGAAAAAAAAACAGAGAATGCAAACAAATGCAAGCCTCCCATAGCTTTCTTGTGACAATGAGGGAGCTCGTAATTATTTACACATGGGTCAGGAAATATGCCTTCGGTAAATAATAGATGGCCACCGGTCATGTGGCAGGATTATCTCACTTGTGTGTAAAATGGACTCCCCGGGCAGAGTACGGCACACACGTGTGCACCGAGGCCGGCTGTATCACGACAAACAGGGGGTGTTGCCACCTTTCAATGTTGGTTTCACCTCTCCGGCTGGATGCAAGTGATATTGTAATATACAGCGATTTGTGCGACTATCAACCAAATTAGAAGATGCCCCAATAGTCCGTAAAAGTTATCGGGGGTTATGACAGAAATCCAGATTAAGAATTTTTTGAGACCGCTTCGAAAAGCTCATCTTGGGCGATTGGTACTTTGACAACAAAAAACACGCACACAGTAGTGTATATTAATGAGTAATTTAAGTAATGGTTATGTTTTGCATGACGCCGCTGCACATGTAAGGACAGTAAAAAAAGGCACCCGTAAAACCGTGAGCGCCCGTTTTGTTGCAAAAAGTCAAGTGACCTGGAAGCCATTTACGTTTTTAAAATAATAACTTGGTCAAACAAAACATGCAACCGTTGTTAATGTGTGAGAGATACGACTCATTATGTTCACTCACGCTGCTCAGATGATGCATAATTGCCTTATTAAGTATGTATTTCACACTCGAACGGTTATATGGTGTAATGCAATGGAGGGGGGGGGGAAGAGTAACTGCAGTCATTATTATTTGTTGCAAAATGGGACTGCTGTTGGGCAGACAGACGATACAAGGCAATGTTGTCCAACTCTCAAAACACGTGTTTTTATTCGGGAAGACGTGCTCTTTTTCCCCCGCTGGATATTGTGAACACTGGATAACAATTCTAGATTTGAAGCTTTCGTGACTGCAAGGATTCATATTCTTAGGTTTTTTCGGTAAAGTCACGTAGGTAAAATTTTTTAATTAATAAAAGTAAAATAAAAATAAAATCAAAATCATGACGTTTCGGAGGCAACACAAGCTTCCGTCTTCAGGTGGAACAGTCACAGCACGATAGCTGTATCAAGTGGATAACAACTTACTTCGAATATGAAGAGAATCGACTCCAACTCTTCCCTCTGAGACTTGTGTGCTGAAAAGGGGAAACCACAAACGAGATTAAACACAAATACCGGCACGGGAAGTTACAGCAAAGAGCGTGGTTACATTTAATGGGAAAGTGAATGCCCGCGATGACTTCAATCGATGCAAAAAACACAACTTGGCTGTGAAAATGGCAATGTTAACATCATTTGTTATTGATCAATAAGAAGCAATGTCAACTATGTTATATCTACAAAAAAATCAATTATCTGGGGTAATTGGATGAGGGCGGGAGGAGGGGGTCACGGGGATAATACAACAACAGATTGTGAAAAAACATTTGCCAATTTGGTTATGAATTCATTTATTTTTCACAAAATGTGTCATGTTTTGATTGCTTTTTACAGTAATTGGTTAGAAGCAGCTCGTGTAAAAATTAAGAGTTCACCTTTGAATTCGCTATTTTATCATTTGTATTTCTTTCATTGCAAGTACGGTGAATACACAACCTGGATAATCTGCCCACAGATAACCAAGCGTTAATGGTAAAAGCTATGTGAATGATTGACAATTACATTGCCGATTGTCAATCATGTATACAGCTATGCAGTTAACTTGAATACGCTCATGCAGTTTACATGTTAATTAATTAAAAGCTTTCCAAATGTACACTTCAAAATCAATTGCTTATAAATTACCCAATCCTGAAATATTATACATGAAGCTCATCGCTCAGAGGCTACAATTTATTATTTAGCTTTAATTACCGTTTTTAATTATTGTTTTCTCTTTGCAAATAGAACAGGCAAATTACATTTCAATCGAAGTTTCAATCAGGCATTCTCAACAAATTACCCAACAAAATAATGCACTTTTGTTTTCCTTTGTCATTAACTATAATCACAGAGATAAAGGTGCAGCCCTGCAATTGCTGGCTCAAGCCACTCAAGGCAAGAGGCCCTCCACGAGATGGAGCTCTAGAGAGCACCTAGAGGGTATTTGGCCTACTCTTCCATTCTGGCCAGATGCCTTGGAAGAGATGGGAGTGCCCACACTTTGCCCCACCACAATCGACCTTCCGATCGACTGTGGTGGTACCTATTTGTGCCACGGAGGAGAGATGTTAACTCCCTCGCCTGGTATACAGAAAGTTGTGGGTTCGATCCTGACACTGACACCTGTATATTTGGAGTTTGCATGTTCTCCCCGTGGCCATGTAGATTCTTCACCGGGTACTCCGGGTTTTCCCTCCACATTTAGAATCAACGTGCGTTTAAAGTTTTGGCTGCTATAGATTTACGCATGATAAGCCACTTTGTTGCGCCATCATTTGTGGCCAAGCCACTTATGAAAAAGAGCTGTATATCTCAGTTGGCCTTACCTGGTCAAAGAAAAAGTCTAGTTGGTTAATTAATTTACACTGCTGGATGGACAGTAGCATAGTGGGGGGCGGGTTGAAATTCAAGAAGCTCACCAATGTAACTGCCGCGCCGGGAGATAGAATAGAAGTAGTGACCTCTGGATTGCAAGTCCGGCGCGCTAACCATTACACCACCGTGGCGGCAGCATCCATCACCGAACACGATGCGATACATTTACCGAAGATTAATTCGGTCCCTGCTGTACGCACGCAAGAAGCCTGCTGGGTGAGATCAGACTGTAAGACTGCTGGTATGCCTGGAATGAGATGGTTTTTGTCCACTAAGAATGTGTACGATAATGACCTTGGCCCGTGTCACTGGAATGCTCCCCCTTACCTTTCTGCTTCAGGTTGGCCTCGATGCTGACAAAGTTCTCGAAGAACACAAAGTAGATTTGGGAATAGTTGGTGTCGAAGAACAACTTCAAATCCGCCGTGTCAGTGTTTTCTACAAATAACAAACAGACGAACAAAGACACCAGTTGGCACATGTTGAGCATTATATGAAAGGGAATGAAATGCATAAGCACACAATGTCTCCTCCTTCCCTTATCTGTCACGCCATGTAAAAAAACGTTACTTTTTTTTCTACCCATCCCATCACCCACACAGCCTTGTGGGAGTGTATAGTTTCAGAAGCATTGGTCCAGCACAAGCAAAACTCTGGACACGATTCGACATTCAGTCTCTCATCAGCAGTCAGGCTTGCTAAAACAAACGCTGGGCAATTGCCAGATGTTTAAAAGCAAGGACTCTTTGTCTCTATTAGATACCGGTCCTAGTTGAATGCAAAACCACATCATCAAATAACTCAACACATGAAAGGAAATTAATGGGTATGCCAAAGACAAAGTAAAGTGTAGGCACTTAAAATTTCCATTACAGATTAATTTCAATGATGGTAAACTTATTAAACAGTAAGCAATTGCACTCGAGATTACTCTGTAACTCTAGCAAGCATTCACGTTCAACTTTAAATTAATTAAACCTCAAAATATGCCTTTATATCGCTGTATTATGAAGTACACTCTTTTATTAATAGACTGACATAGCCATATCTCAATACAGTTTCTCAATTTGCTCAGTTGTTGGCAAATTTTAAACCAGTAACTTAAAAAGAGACATTTTAACAGATGGTTAATGGTTAAACTAGAAGTCACCACTTAATTTTTAAATACATAAAACAAAATAACCATTAGCATCTTTGTGGAGACAAGAACGTTTTTACAACAGCGTGCACGATCGCTGTGTGTTACGTCGAACGAGAACCCATAGCTTGCAAGAGGGTCCTTGCCTACAACTATCTGGGTCCAGCAAGCGTGACGCTGCTGATTAGACTGATCCAAGGTTTGCTTCTGTTGAACCAATGCTGCTGAAATTATGCACCGTCAAAAGGCTGTAGTGGCTGGTGGGTGTGTTAAAAAAACTTGACATTTTTTTGGTGGGAGGACAGATATAAAACTGAAGTGTAGTCTGTTTATTAATGTAGTCACTAGGTTGTGCAGTAATTTAAACTGTGCAAAACATACAATAATTAGGATTTCCATTTTGATGGGGTTCCTCGTCACTTACAGGTTATAATTCATGTTTAGCATTCGCAAATTGGTTTCCTAGGACAGCACTTACATTAATTCGGAATAACGTTAACAACAAACCTTCATGAGAGTTTCAGTTATGTTTAACCGAAGTCACCATGTTTGCTTTGGATGGGTCCCACGGTTCCTTTCTGAACTTACATGTCATCCACTGTGAGTTGAGTGAACACAACGGCAGCGAGGTTTGCACATCCTTCGTGGCTCACTCAGAGCAAATATTTGTGGCTGTACATGTATGAAATGTGCACCAGGGCTACATTTAGTTGCCAAGCAGATCAACTATCACTCTAAGACAAAAAATATAAATACAATTTTAAAAAAGATAAACAGCATTCCTTTTGCCAAAGAAAAAGTTCACACATTCACGGTAAAACCTCCCCCAATATGGGCACCACAAGTGTTGCAGAGGGGAAGGCGTGTGTCACTGTGTGCGTCTATTCAAAATGCGAGGGCACTCGGAAGGGTAAAGGTTAAGGCCCTGTAAAATGTTGCGTTCGAGCCACTGCCGACGGAGCGTGCGAGTACCCGCACTTTACCCCACCGCACGCAACCTGCCGGCTGACCGCGGTGTAGACACACACGACCGTGGTGGACAGAGGCGGAGGCAATCAGGAAACGAGCCCCCCAATTGCTTCAACTGCCGCACCAGAAAAATTAATCTGAATCAGCGACCTTTGATTGCAGTCAAACCAACGACCGCTGGATTTCAAACCATTGCAACATGCGGGCGTTAAATTATTATATTATTATTCACATTATTAGCATACACGTGACAAAAGTAATACGCGGCTTCCCTTAAGCCGGTAGCTGTAATTAAGATAGCATTAAAAAGTCTGAGTCATTATCTTTCATAGGACACTGGAGAAGCAATTATGTCTCTTTGTAGTGACATCTTCTCAGCTCCTTCTTCCAGGCGTGACATTGCTGTGTGCCATCCCAACGATGAGCAAGCCTGATGTGACTAAAGGGTGAGAGGCACGTACCCTTTAGTGGAACATTGCGTGTGGGTGGACTAGGATAACCATCGTATCTAAAGCTGTCAGGCAGTCGTTGACGCCGGTGTTTTTGGCGTCAAGTGAAAGTGCATCAAATAAACAATTATATTCAACATTCTACGGCTACAGTCATGCGATTACAGGTTTCCCTCACTTTATGCGGTAGATGTCAATGTTTACTTCGATTTTTTTATGAATGCAGATTGCCCTTAGTTGGGTCTTGTTGAAAAAGGATTCATCAATTTTTCACCGTGAGTTTTGTTAACGCTTTCAAACAAAGGCTGAAGGTATTAATGGGTTATCCCTGTCCGTCTGTAATGAGGGGAGAGAGCTCTAGAACTTGCGTACAGACGATCCAATATGAACTAAACTCCAGTATAAAGTGTTTTTTTTGCTATTGGGGACTCACCGTATTAAAAACTTGATAAATCAAAGGGTTTCCGCAAAGGTCGGAGACACAATCTACAGCAAATAGGACAATGGCATTTGTAAATACGCAAATGTCAATTTCCGTCCTGCTAATTAAACGCTCAAGATGACAAACGTGTTTTGGAAAGCGTTACAAAATATACACGCGTGTGCATATTATTTTTTTTTACAAATTATGATAAACATTAGTAAAACTCCAAGGTCAGGCACAACAAGCCTTTTAGGGATCTGGGGCCCGCATTGGCCCTGCATGACGGTGGGGAATTTTGGGATGATGGCCTTCGTGTGATTGCTGTCGTCCGTGCATCTCACTTGTTAAATAAAAGGCTGCTTTGCCCAAACTTGTAGTGGCGAGCGTTCATATTCGACGCATGTATACACAAGGGGTAAGCACAATGACATTCCAAAAATTCTCTGCATAAGTCTCGTCCTAAATGATGCATTACAAACGTAAGAGGCGGCTTTCTTTTTTTTATTCTTGGAACATTTGTGTTCACAACCAGACCTTACAGTAACCCCCGTCCTGGAATTTTTTTTAGTCATAAAAAAGCATTGCAGTCAGAAAGAGAAGGTGGCCATCGGTTAAGAAAAGGAATTGAACGCATCTTAGAGGACATCCAACGCAGAGATAGAGCAATGATTTCAGCTTGTTTGCAATTTTTGGGTGGATTGTTACATGGAAATGCGTGCAGGCTGGAAACAAACACATTTTTAAACACACAAAGGTGTGCTGCTCACTAACAGCAGGAAGGCAGGACTCCCATCATGCCTTGCAATGCACGTCACACGACCACCAACATTGCATGTGCAACGTTCCCAGCCTTGTCGAGACCACCAGCTCAAGAGCTGAGTGCGCACGTACACATTTTTGCCTTTTGAAATCCGCTTGCTGCAGTGCAGGATGGCGATAGGTGCCAATGATTTGGGAAGGCATTCATCCAGGAGTGGGATTGATCGTGGCTGATGATGGTGATGAAAAGGCATCGTCAATTGTAAAATTAACATGCCGATTTTTTGTTGTTGTGAACATTCCAAGCAACGTAACCGAGAGGTCCTTCACCCGATAGGGCGTGCATTGAAGAAAAAAAGCATTGAAGGAAACAACCACGCCTGCCTGAGCTGCCAATCACGAGGAGCAGCAGCAGCAGCAAGATCCACACCTCCCACACAACAGGACGCACAGCAACTGCCAAAACAAACACTGCGATCCACGAGCTCGGGACAATTACTCCCGGGCCGTGGCCGAGGAAAGAAAGCTGCCCAAATCTTTATCTAAAGAACACACACGCGCACAATCCCACAAGTGCTGATAGTACCAGAGATCCACGACAACACCCTTTCCATTTAAAATCATGCAATCTACTTCAAGTGAAAATAATACCCTATAATAGTCAAGACTACTTCACGGGTAATGACGTATGGACATTGAAGGAGAGACCCCTCTCGAGGGTAGTTGGCCTACTCTTCTCTGCTGGCCACGTGTCTTGGCCGAGGTGGGAGCAGCCACACTTTACCCCCGCCACACGCAACACGCCGATCGACTTAAGAGGACCAGTTCAGGTATCACTCGCCGCTGATGGTAGCCCTGCATGGGAATTAAACTTAGGACGCCGCACGCACAGCAGAGTGCGTTAACCGCCGTGCCACCGCTCTATACATAGCGCTATTGAATTCATCGGGGTCGTACGAGTTCGTATGAAGTGGAGTTGATTGTATTTTGCTCACTTACAAAAGTTAAGACTTTGAATTCATGGCCACTGATCTCATTTGTCAGACCTATATTTGTTCTGAAGTCCAACAATACGTGCATTCAAATAAAAATTGGGAGGAACCAGTGTATGAAGTGGAAAATCTTCCCCACAAAAAGCCGTGTTTCCTGAGTGCCGCCCTGTACTGATTAAAACTCTACTTTGTTTTCAGCCCGGTTATCTTGAAAAAGCACGCATTAGACTCGGAGACATCCTATCACAAGCTCACACAACCATGACTTGCGTGACTCAGAAGCGGTGTCAAGTAACACACAAATGCTTAAATCATTATCCTAATATTAACAGAAGAAAAACATAATCGTACAAAATTATAATGAATTGAAGCCCCACTTAGCAATTCACTGCTGGTGTGAGGTCTCTACACATTGTATCGGTCACAGAGGTGGTCTGACTATATTTCACCACGCTGGCTAGTGCGAGTTGGTGAAAGGGTGCAGAGGACCTGGGTCGGAATATCACTCGCAACTGATGTTAGCCGTGGGCAGCAATCGAACGCATGTCATATTTGAATTCAGCTCGAATGTAGACTTTTTTTTTTACAAAAATGTTCGACTGAACATCACTCTTCTGAGCAGGCAGGGGTGGTCATGCACGCCTGTAGTCCGGCACTGCGGAGGCGAAGGTTGGTGGATCACAAAAAGGTCGTGAGACTCCTTTAGTGTGGGCGTCGAGCTGCTAGCAATGCTCTCCGGCTCGCGAGAAGGCAGTGCAGCAAGTGTGGACTCCACCTGTCCCTTCTGTATGGATAGCGTCGCCCCCTTGCGCGAGTTGGATTTCTCCGGGCCCCAGGTATTATCCCACACGTAAACCACTCATCAATTCGCCGATAACACCTTCATATAAAGTGGACTGCAGAGCTTGGGAGCGTGAGATTGTGCTTAGGCGGCAGAGGTCGCAAACGGGTTTTGATTCCTTACCCGTACCCGTACCCGGCTGCACCAGGGTCGCAAACGGGTATCCGTACCCGGCCGTACCCGTACCCTACCTGTACCCGGCCGGGTACGGGTAGGGTACGGGTATCGGGTACCTGATTGCGACCTCTGGGATGAAACCATGTTGCAGGCGTAGGTGGGTTGATTCTAGGAACTTGAATTGTGAGAAGAGACAAGACGTTGGGAAATGAGTGACAAACAGTTACTCACCAGTGACTCACGGTCTACCCGTACCCGTACCCGGCCGCACCAGGGTCGCAAACGGGTACCCGTACCCGGCCGGGTACGGGTAGCCGGGTATCGGGTAGGGTACGGGTATCGGGTACCCGGTTGCGACCTCTGTTAGGCGGGGGGGGGGCTTTAAATGTAGGAAAAGTGCTTCAATGTGTTATGCAAGCCCGCAAATATGCGCGATATCAAGAAGGCATTGCCATGTGAGAAAAAGGTTGAATTTGTGATCTACTGGACAGAGCGGACACTGCGATGATCGGATGTGTGACCTCGCACTGCCGTAAGAACAACATTAAGAGTAACGCAGCATTGAAATGAACTGGGCCGACTACACTTCGCAAGGACGTGGGTTGGGTTGTTATACGACCCTTTCTCACTTGATCTGGGCGTACGTAACGTTGCACGCTTTAGGTTTTGGTGACCCGACCCCCGACCGGAGCACCGGCGTTTAGCTGCCACTGCGTGCGACGCCTGACTGAGCGAGACAATGCCGCAGTGCTATGCATTGCATTAAGGCAGCGATGACAAAGGTACGTTTGGCACCTAAGAAATGAATAAGCACTGGAAGCCAGAGTTCAACAATCGGCTCTAGAACACAGTTATGACTATGAAGTACCTTGGCACTGAAGTTGTTGAAAGGATTACTCAGACATATGACGAAATGAATTGATTTAAGACAAGGTTCAAGACGTTATTTTAAGGCAGTGTACGAATCGCTCTTATGAAGTGGACACAATGGAGAATAGTCTCGGGCACAGTTTACCGTCTTAGTTTAGTTTATTTTGGTTTGTGTGTTTGTGTGTTTTGTCTATACTGCATTGGTTTTGTAACAGTGTGTTTGTATTTAGTCTGCAATCACTTCCTTACCGAGTGTTTCTCGTGATATCATCTCAAACGCCCCCTTTGTTCTGGGCATGGGAAGGCGCGGTATAAATCGTAAATGATGACGATGATGTTCAGGACAATTATGAAACAAGTTCAAGGTACATACATGCTGAGAATGTAAACGGTGCATTTTCAAGGGCTCCAATGATGCGTCGATTCATCGATTCGAACCGATTATTACGCTCACGGCATAATTAAACGTCGAAGCGCGAGTGTGAGAATCGATTATTGGTAATTTGTATTTGCTGCACGCAATTAATGTGACCTCTGCAGCCACTCGAGATGCTACCATGTTTCCAAAAAAAAACGACTCTGGAATTGATTCATGAGCCAGTAACGTAACGCACGTGTAGCACCAAATCGTTGGGGCTGTGAACCGTTACAGGAATTGTATTTACATTGTTAACATGATTTCTTAAAAAAAAAAAAAGCATTGTGATTGCATTTTATGCATCAGTCAATGTTTAATATTGTTTTATGCACAGGCGTGATTAACGCGAACGTAATGCGTTTCAAGCTGACATTCAATATCCAATCAATATTCCACTGACAAAATGAGAAGATGCATTTTAATAAAAATATATAATGCAGTCAAAACTGATGCTTGTAAATAACCGCACTGCCATAGTTTATTGGGCAATATGAATGCGTGAAGTGGTATAATCTATGACATATCGTATTTTTTATGTGAATTATATTCATTGTCAAGCCACTGCTACGTGAAGGTTTCCCCACGCCATTTTGGTCGTGGGGTTTTTTTGGCCATACTTCACCACACTGGTTGGTGAAGGAGGGGGGGGGATATAGTGGGGGGGGGGGAGATAGTGGGGGGAGATAGTGGGGGGGGGAGATAGTGGGGGGGAAACACAGGAGCGGTTGAGATATCGCCAAGGGTGACGTTAGCCATGGGCAGGATCTAAACTGAGGTCAGAGTTTAGAGCGCAGCATGCCAACGACTCCACCAACGTAAACTACTCAAAGGCAAACAACATGGTCACTTATGTAATTGTGTAACTTTAAAGACTAAAAAAAAGTCAATCGACGATTCACAATCCACAATTGTATCTGGTGTCATGTGAGCGGAAATGAACGTTATTGGCAGAAATGGTCACGTTGAACAAAGTATAACAATAGAATTTAAGAAACAATGCAGCACTGTAGTTTCAACTTGCGGGTGAACATAAATAATATAATTCAATATGCACCATAATCTTCACTATGCACAGTTTTAAATATTAATCACTCCACTACATAAACAAAAGTACAGCATTTTCATTAGAGTAAAATATTAACAAGTCCATTGCTAATCGTATTCAATTCCTACACGACAGTATCGGGTCCAACGCTGGCGTGGCGGTGAATGCACCACCTCCGATTAGCACGGCTGGTTACGTAAGGTGCGAAAGAAGTTCCACGTACACGCTCTGAACACAACGACCCGAGTTCGAATCCCAGCCGCAGCTAACATCGGTAGTGAGTGATATCTCAACCGGTGTCGAGAACCCCTCTCCCCCATCCCATCGCCAATCCACACTGAGCATCGTGGTCATGTGTCATCAAATGACCCATAATGCTGCATGCACGTTATAGGATTTATAGAAAGTGTTCCTCCTTTTTTTTATATATAATGGTCAAATGACGACCCACACATGTCTGAAAGGTGTGCGAAGCCTCCTTGCAGCACTGGAATTGACTTATACGACTGCTGTTTTTTTACGGTATTGGATTAAGCAGCATTGAGAACAGGATATTTGGTCATTTTTAATGCTAAGAACACTGGCATGCGATCTGACATTGGATCAATAATGTCTGCAAGTCGATCGCAGCACAGGGCAAACGTAGCCCTCTTCTTTAGTATTTCCACCTCTTATTGGGATGGTGAGATACAGAAAAACCAAGGCATGTCATGGGAATAAGAATGTCCCAATATTGATGAAGGAGAAAACAACATGTAAATGCATTATCTTGAGTGCTGTATTATTATGCAACTGACAAAAAACTAGGTGGACCTTGAATGTCCCGGGAAGACTTACAGATTTGCCAGCACAGCGACCACAAAAATAGTAGCACACAGTGACCTACACTCTATCAAGACCAGCGCTCGCTTACAAATTGTAACCATTACACTCAGAATCAGCGCAGCTCACATTGTACCATTCCCAATGCAAATTATATCTCATAACCAGGACTTTTGAAATGGTTTGATCATTTTGTCTCGTCTCTCGCCGAGTATCTGACCGATATGGATGCCCCTATCCAGTCAACACAGCCCTCAAGCCTCTGTGCACCGTCAAGGCAGTTCTACGTTTGAAGGATTCAAAAAGAAAATTTTTTAAAAATCAAAGTACTTGCTTGGATGCATCATGGCGCCCGTACAACTACAAAGGCACAGCGTTAAAACAGAGGGCATGTTTGGGCCTATGCCACCAGCATGCCTCCACCCCCGGTTCTCCCAACGTGGGCACGGGACATGCGGGCACTTGTCCCCAGCAGCTTTCCTTGAGTCGTGGCAGGAAGACAGAAGCGGGGAAGGAAGGGGAAGGAAAGGGAAGGAAATGGAAGGAAAGGGAAGTAAACCCATCTGGCCGTGAGCCACATTCGCCCACGTGACACGCGCTGTCCTCTAAGCCAACTCGTGTATTCAGCTTGCGCAGGATCAAAGATGCAAATAGAGGTCAAATTGCAGTAGGATGGATGGAAAGCCGCGTAGGACAGAAATTCGGTCTTGGCACTGCGTTTGGCAGTGCGCGCTATATCCACTTTCCTCATGATGCACGGAGGGAACTAACAATTTAACATGACGTTTGTTCTCTCTCTCTCTGGCAATTGCTTGATTTTACCTTCAAGTCATGAACATTAACACAGCACTGCAGTAATTATTTAAGACTGTCGCAAAGCCTTACGGAGAAGATGCAAGCATTAACGGCTCATTACCGTGCTCTGGGAACAAGATAATAATGCTGCGGTTTCACATCAATGATACAGTTTAATTGTAAGTGTTACATCAAACTAAACACTTGCACCCTCATAAAGGTGTTTTAAAATCAAAACAGCGCTGTCAATTTTTAAGAGGTTGATGTTCACTTGAATTCAATTCCGATCTTAATTGACTGTCGAATGCAAAGCAAAATAAATCAAGGTTGTTAATTAATGTATGGCCAAATCACTCGGAATGCGTCTCATCAAATCTCGGCATTTAAGCACGCTTGAGCCTACATTGTGCTCGGATGGGTGACCACTATGCATCACACATGTTATAGGCTGCGGGGCTGTGTGGTGGGCATCCGAGCTAGTACAGCAAAATCCATTGTCGCCCTGTACTCAAATGCTCATACGTCTACGCTCCTCGCCTTCACGAGCCCGCAATGACCAGCTGTGGTGAAGTATGGTCAAACAATCCCCATGACCCGCACGGCATGAGGAGGCCCTCATGCAGCTGTGGATCGACAAAAGGATCCGTGCGTGTACAATAATACGGGGAATTACTTTAACTCTCGGGTGTTTACAGTGGTTTTACTGAATCTATTGCATCCCCACTTTCACAGGGCATGTGTCCGTGTATGAACTTCCTCCACATCCTGCACCAGTGTTTCCGAGACGTGTAATGATTCACCCCCCCGCCTCCTCTCCCCTTCCTGCGATTCCATGACCGTCATGACTCGGGAGTCATGATTTGTATCGAGAATAATTCGTTACTTTTTTTTATAAACAAAAATAAGCGTTGTTGAGATGCATGCTGGGAATCTGCAATTTCTTGCATCCTTCATCGTGCGGTTCTTCAATAATATCCCGTCATTAATTTCCATTGGCCGGTTGAGTGACTGTCATCAGAAATCTTGAGATGATTAATACTTTCGCCATTTGACAATCCTGCCTTCGTTTCTCCAATCAAAGCTTTTTGATTTTAACACCCTATAATGTTGTTGCGAGCAAGCCGTGTTGTGACATTGTCGCGACTGTATAGGAAAGTGGCCCAAGGCAGGGAAACATCACCGGTGGACGCCGCTAGCAGGTGGGGGGGGGGGGCTGCAGCCAGGGGAGGAGGAGGGAGGAGGAGGGAGGAGAAGAGATCTGGCGCCTGCGAGGATGAGCGCCAGAGAGAGCGAAGAAAGATTGGGTCATGCGTGGGAGCGAGATGAACCGAGGCTTCGCAAGATCATATGGAGTGGTGATGAGATATCGAGCATTGGCTACAGCATGGCTGCTGCTGCTGCTGGTGATGATGATGATGATAAATAGACTTGCTGCTTTGTCCTTGTGATATTAAAGCTGCATGGAATAGTCCTTGATTAGGGCTACACTACAGTATATGGATTGATTTTGGTTCACACCAAACCGCATGCACGTGATAAATACCAAACCATATGTACGAGTGGCACGGTAGCGAGATGTTAACTGCCACGCCCAGTATACAGGAGGTCGTGGGTTCGATCCCGACACTGACGTCTGCATATTTGGAGTTTGCATGTTCTTCACGTGGCCGCGTGGATTCTTCTCCTGGTGCTCCGATTCTTTCCTCCACATTTAGAAAGCAAGCGCTTAGAGTATTTGGCTGATATACATTTCCACATGATAAGCCACTTCATTGGGCTATCATTTGTGGCCAGATCGCTTCTGAAAAAGATCTATGTAGCTCAGTGGGCCTTACCTGGTAAAACAAAAAGTTTAGTTTTCAAAATGGGTTGGTTTGAATAACAATAATTTTTGGGCATCCAAAATAACAGCGAGTCAAAGACGTGCGCGTACCTTGCCAAGTAAAAAAAAAGATAGATTACAAACAAGAGAGCCAAAAGTTTTGCACAATGTGACATTCATTGCCGCAGAGTATCTGAGCTATCCTATTGAGGAATTACATTAATTACAACAAACTTGACAGAAGCATGTTTTCCCTTCATAACAATGAAACATTAAAAAAACCTATGTGATTATTTTTATTTTCATTTGTTTAACTCAGAACCCCCACACTAAATCTGAAGACTCATTTCAAGGAGGATGCTGCATTGGGATGTTTGGCTAACACCAATTTTGTATAAATGTATGTATATTGAACTTCTTTCGCACCGCACGTAGGCAACCGTGCTAATTGGAGGTGGGGGGAGAGTACAACACACTGAACACAAAAAGCAGTTCTTCATTACAAGGTATGCTTTTACCTATGGGAGAAATCCAAAGAAACCAGAGGAAACTCATGCGGAAAAAAATATGGGGAGAAAATAAACAAACTCCACGCAGAAAGGCACCCGAGTCGGGAATTGAACCCAGGTCCTTCTGGCTTCTCGGCTCGAGGGTTACCACTGCACGACCCTGCCGCCCACTCGCTAATATGGCTCTATAAGAGCCCCATTAAAGCTTTACTTGAATGAGATTTGCTTTTAACAACCGGCGTTGTATTTTGAGTGAAGCCAATTTTGCATATGCAAAACAACACAAATGCAATAATATGCATATGCAAACCACGTGCTTTTTTATACAATAAATTACAATGACGCTCGCCGATACACGAAACACTGCGCACTGCACCACAAATGGTATTAATAAACATCAAGACGGCTCTCTGATCACAAGCCATAACCAGCGATTGTTATTCATGCATACAAAACTGTCCTCTTGAGCAAGATACTAAACACAGCTGCATTAGCGGTGACGCTTCTTGGCAGAAATCTGGACAAATAACACGCATGCCCAGAAACCGTGAAAGGAGTCAAGTTGCATTTAAATAAAAACATGTCTACAATACAAGTTATGTGCTGACATATTCACATTTGCAATAGATCTCAAAATACTTTAAACCCACAATCACTTTCCACTGTCGCATCTTTGACGAGGTCTCGCCTTGGAAAGGCTCTTACTTTCTCCAGCTAAATGTTGGCAAAACGGAAGGGCTCCTCATGGGCAAAAGTCCACTCCCCGTAAAGACTCATGTATGAGCGTGCGCCTTCTGATCTAACATTACACTGGCAAAGAGGGTGCAAAACCTCAAGAGTTGTCACCGATCCAGAACTCTTTCTCTGTTCCAAAATACATCGACTCTGCAAGGGGCCTCTTACCTCCATCTGCAAAGAATCTCCCACAACCGCTACTTCCTGGCACCAACTCCCACCGAGACCCCCATCCACACCTTCTGCAACTCTGTCCTTCCCTTACAGTATCCTCCAAATAAATCCCTCATCTCCAAACTCCACGTAATTTCAAAAATCACTTGCCAGACTTTTGCCTCTGCACCCATTAATATGACGGCATCGCCCCTATCTAGTGATCCCTCCTTCCCAACGGCTCCCCAAACCAAACCCGAATCGATTTCAAAATCGCAACTCACCGTCGTCAAGGTCATCCACAAACATACCCCTGGCTAGCTCCCGTCTCTCGTCTCATGCTACTCCCCTCTGCGCCAAAGGTCGCAACCGGGTACCCGATACCCGTACCCTACCCGATACCCAGCTACCCGTACCCGGCCGGGTACGGGTACCCGTTTGCGACCCTGGTGCGGCCGGGTACGGGTAAGGAATCAAAACCCGTTTGCGACCTCTGCTCTGTGCACACTCACCGAATGCTAAAGCTCCCGGTCATCCTTCACTCAGTGGGACATCAATCCTTCTCACCTGCTGCCCCTACACAGTCTGGTTCCTCCAGCCATCTGTTTCTGCCAGCTCACTCACTGTCCCTGCTTCAAGTCCAGGCTCAATACATTTGCTATTCTACAGTCCTCTGCAAATTATTATTTACTTCTCCTTATAATATGATAATGCTGCCCGCTTTCCCCAGGATGCCCAGGTGCAATAGGTATTGCAAACATCTTTATTGCGGCTTCATATAACAACCATATTAATTCAATGCCAAGTGCATGAATTTAATGTTGGTTTGCTTGTAGGTAGTTGCTGCAAAGTGCTGTATATTGTTTGCTATCAATACACGTGGGAGAATGTACTCCAGTATGAATTAGAAATGGTAGCCGGCCAGATGTTATGCCTACTGTTGATCGTCAGAATTCACAGCATGAAGTTATACCCTCTTTAAATGGGCTTCTCTATGCTCAATACAGTACTCAAAAGAGGGATTTTATAGTTATAGACGCATACGACAAGATGAATTAGTTACAGGGTATACGATGCTGAGCAGATGTACAAAGTTTAGCTCATGTCTCTGTATATTAAACATCTCAAACTCCGCAGCAAAATACTACCACTTATTTACCTGTGAGAGCCACACTGAGTATCCAGACTCTCTCACGAGCGTTCTGCATTGGGATGTTTGGCCAATGACATTAATGAGTGTTTGGCTTTATGTGGGAGGAAATAAGAGAACCCGGATAAGACCCAACGCACACAATGAGGGCAACACGCACAACTCCCTGGCCACCTTGCTGCACCATGCCCACAATACCTATCGAGCCCCAAAAGCCACCCATCCACGTGTAAGCAGGCTTGCGGTCCTGCTCAGCTTCCGAGATTGGCCGCATTTCAAGTTGCAGTGTTTGGGGGGGCTATGACTAATGAATATTGTGTAAAGATTTTGAAATTAAATATCCACAGTTCAACAAATACTCCGTATGCTGGGTAATTACACTAATTTCTCGCCGCACAGCAACACACATGAGAACACATTGGAAGGGTAATTTTATTTTTATTTACAGTCCTTTGTCAATCCACTGCTGTGTGAATGCCACCCCATGCCATGACTGTAATGGGGGGGTTGTTGTTTTACAATACTTCGCCATGATGCTCAAAACGGGTTCGTGAATATAAAGCACCTTGGACTGTTTCAGATATCACTTACAGCCCCCAGTGTTAGCCATGGTCGGATATCGAACTCGGGTTGTCGAGTTCATCGCAGTGCGTTAAACCACTGCGCTACTGCTCCCCTCCACGAGAAAGATACACCGCTAAATTGAGACGTTGGAAAATTGAATCCCTGTTTTGAGTACGGTATTGAGCATGGAGAACCACATTTAAGGAGGGTATAACTTCGTCTGGTTTCATTAACGAACTCCTAGAGTGCGGTCTACTGATAAGGCAAGCGGTGTTTGAATAATCCCATTTAATCAGTGGTCCATCAAATTACGCGGCATATGATTATCATATATAAACTTATTTCAGCTTGCTATGAGCCATGTAAGGCGTAATTAAACAAGCACATAAACAACAAAACTATTCAAATTATAGCCATTTGGCAAACTGCCCTAATGCAATAAAAGTTACTGCAAAAGCATTAGGGCTTTTTTTTTCTCTTCACCACAACCACATATGCCTTGTTGACTGGGGATCAGGAAATGTGTAGGCAAATTATATTTCACGCTAACCACAAAGAGCAGAGGACAAAGGCACGTGATGTTTAAGCAATACGTGAATTATGTCCCACAACGTTGTTGTCAATGGATTGTTGTTTGCCACAAAACTCCTGCCAGGCCACGTTGAATTGGAATTCTGGACCACAAAACCCAGACTGATTTACTTCACGCCACAGTCTGAAGTTCATAGTCAACCTCCTTATATACCCTCACCAGCAGACCACTACGGTTCTTTATATATACAGGCTATGTGAACTAAACTATATTGGCCACGGTGAGCCGCGGCGAACAAGTAAGCCATTCTGATTAATGTGTAAAGACCGAGAGTGCTGTATTACCTTGCCAATGTTAAAATCAATGCAGAAGTTAATGGTTTAGCGCTTGCAAAAATCTTAACATTCCAAGGGACAGCGTCTTCCGTTATAATTATGTGTTACTTATTAAACGGAATTACATTTTAGATAACAGATTAACAATCTCGAACTTACAAAAAAAAACACATACTTCCTACCAAGGAGGCATAACCAAATAAAATGAATTTTGCACGGTTCAGTAGCACATCACTTTGTGGCTATAATTCTGGCGTTATGAATGGCATTGTTACGCAATGCGTACGAATGTAAAAACACCTACTGCAATAGCATTGGGAAGCATAGGGCGATGCCCTTGGGTTGAATGAGCACCCACGAAATTGCCGATCATATTTTTAAGAGGCATGCAATCATGCCTAATTTCGAACTGGCAGCAGGAGCAACTTGCTTGCCAGCAACATTGCCGTACACTTGCCAATCAATCCGAACCCTAATCCAACTTGTGGTGCTACAGCAGATCTTTGTAAAAATGTACCCTGCGCTGTTACACAACTGTGTTGTCCCCTCGACAGCACCTATCATTTCATCTAAATGCGTGAGAGGACATTCCATGAATAAGCGAGCTGAACCACGAATACATTTAAAAATGCATATGCACTGTAAACACACTACACAATATAAAGGTTCAAAGGTGCAGCACTGCAATAGCTTATGGACACCACTGCTGGCAGAAGGGTCTGTTCTAAAGAAAACTTTAGAGAGGGAACTCTAGAGAGGGCTGTATTTGGCCTACTCTTCTATGCTGGCCAGAAGCCTTGGAAAATGTAGGATAACCGTTGCTGTAACTCACACACGTGACCTGCCAATTGACTAACTTCTGGGGAGGTCAGCGCCTGGAGGGGATGAAATACACTTTCCCATCGCTTCAACTGCCGTGCCGGGAGATTGAACTGGCAAACCTCTGGATTGTTCATTCAGTCTGCCAACCATTAGACCACGGCAGCATCCCACACTGCTCAACATTGGTGTAGGGAATTTGCTGCGTCATCTCGAAGGCATTCTCTTTTATGCAATGCACTTCGTCTTTCAAACTATGCTAATTTAACGTCATTCATAAAAAAAAATTGCATGTCAAGAAGATGTAGACTTTTTTTTAACGCATGCAGATTTCATGGGAAACCACAGAAAGCGGAAACATGGCCAGAACCGGCACCACCAATTGCCCCAATATCTGTGGTCCTTTGCTTGCCCAATTTCATAAACTAGTGTTTTTTCGCAGTGATCAATACCACTGAAATACGATTTGGAAACAGGATATCATTTTTTGAGGTTCCTTGAATTGCATCCTACCTTCTGGACTTGATGGTGTCATGACCTAAAGTCCGGTACTCACAGGTCCTGCTGCAGAGGTGGTTCTTCCCACGGCAGTCAAACTAAGATTTTGTTTAATTGTTATCGGGAGCTGGGAAAACATCCCAAATTGAGTGGCAAAAAAATTTAAGGTTGTTTTTTTTTTCGTCGAGCCCATTCATGATCAGGCTGAGACCATCCGCTCACTATACACTCGAAACCCCCAGGTTAATCACGGGTGACTGCAACTGTAAATTCACTATAGAGTAGACGGGACAAGCTTTTGTATATCCCAGGATGAATTACAAGCGGAGGAGGAGGCAGGAGTTGAGCTGTCGACTCTGTGTAAAACCGACCGCTTGTCAACAAGCACAATAACCACTTGGGGCCTGCAGTAGAGAAGACGCACAATGGTACGGAGCCAAAATTATGCAGAGAAGTCACACAACTTACCAGAATAAGTCAACTTAAAAGAAGTCAACTTGGAATAAGTCAACTTATTCCGGTAAACTGACCAACCGTGTAACCCCTAACTTCTCACCTTTAACATGTGATTGCTGACCACCCCCTCTGCACCTGCCTGGTTGAACTGTGGACCCAGCCACCCATCCACTATGACCGCATAGTGGATGGGTGGCAACACAAGCGATCGAAACTTCGTGATTTGTTTTATTTCTAACTACGTGACTTTACCGAAAGAACCAAAGAGGAGGTGAGAATAGGTTTTTCCCTTTTTTCTGGCAACAAAACAGGTATTAAGATGTTAAAACACCAAAGTAAAACCATTAATAAGGAATCATGTCTGTATTAACCACAATACTTGCGGTCAGAATGCAAACAAAAAACATACTCTACTAATATATGCATTGTCTTTGAAACTGATTGGTCCACACCAGAGACAGCTTTCTTTCGAGCCTAGTCTCAAACGGTTAGACCAGAGGATGCCAAAAGGCGTGCAGCTCAAAGACAATGCACTATCAGAGTAATGAGAGCTCGGGGTGAGGATCTACATCATGGGACCTCATTGCCAGTACCAAAATATGAGAATAGGTTTTCCCCTTTTTTCTGGCAACAAAACAGGTGTTAAGATGTTAAAACACCAAACTGAAACCTTTTACAGGGAATCATGTCTGCATTAACCACAATACTTGTGGTCAGAATGCAAACAAACTCCAATAATATATGATAAGATGTAATATATGATAATATATGCATTATCTCTGGTGTGGACCAATCAGTTTCAAAGACAATTCATATATTATCAGAGTATGTTTTTGTTTGCATTCTGACCGCAAGTATTGTGGTTAATGCAGATATGATTTCTTATTAATGGTTTCAGTTTGGTGTTTTAACATTCTAACACCTGTTTTGTTGCCAGAAAAAAGGGGAAAACCTATTCTCATATTTTGGTACTGGCAAAGGAGGTCCCATGATGTAGATGCAGGTAGGTGTGAACATCTGGCAATGTACCGCCAGTATAACAAACAGTATGCAAACACGTGTACCTCGCAGTATACCTGCCGGTAAAAGTACCAGCAATTTAGTATATCTATCAGTATATAAGAAAGTGTACCTGTTAGAATATCTGTTGGAATACTGCAAGTATACAGGACTGTCGTGTGTTCCTTCACATACACTGGTCACTGTAGCTGCCAAAAAGCATCAAGTTACCAGTCACAGCATACCGGCCAGTCTACCTGCCAGAAAACTGGCCAATGTACCTATCAATCAATGTACCTGCTAGTACTCGATACTGACCAGTCTACGAGTTAGGATATAGGTCAGTGTACCTGTCAATATACCTGCTTTAATGCTTCCTGGCAGTATACCACCATGTGTACTGCTCAGTATAATGGCCAGTGTATCTGCCAATGAACATAAGTTAGGTTATGTCCACTGACGGTCTTCATCTCCGCCTGATGAAGACTGCTTGTGTTGCGATCGAAACGTCGTGGGCTTTTTGCTTTTATTATTTTAAATGTATTATTTAATTTTACCATTTTTTTACATAGTTTTTTTTTTGCTTTTATTATTTGCAATTTTTTATTTGTATTTAATTATTTTTATTTCATTTTTTTCTCCTATCTACGTGACTTTACCGAAATAACCAAGACTATTTATTAAGCATTTCAATGTAAGTTCATCTCAACGAGACTACACATGTAAAGGAGTAGGAGGTAACTGTGTCCTGCACATGAACTGGACTAACCAATGAAATAAATATGGACTGGACGACTATATTACCTATACCTATGTAATATATATTAGACTATTAGACATCACCGTAATACACATGGCCTAGATTACTGCATTTACCTACGTACTATATGTTTAACTACTAGACATACCAAAGGAATAAACATGGACCGGACTACTGGATTTACCTTTGTAATAATAGATTGGCCTGCTAGACATACCAATGGAATAAACATGGACTGGACTACTCAACGTATGTCCATGAACTACTGAACCTCACCTTTGTAATACACATGGTCTGGCCCATGCACGTGGTCTGGACCACTGGAAACTCTCCTCACCTGCCAACACGACCCGCAGGTGCTTGAGTCGGGTCATCGCGTCCTTCTTGATGTCCAGCAGCTTCTGTGCAGACTTCTTGGCATCGCCATGAGTCTTCTTGGAGAACATGATGGCTCTGCCTTGCAGTTGTGTGTGTGTGTGCACCCTCTGCCTGCCACGTTTCCCTACAGTGGCTGTATATCTGCGTGCTCACAGAATTCTCTCTCCTTTCTTAAAATCTCTCTCTGGTCCTTTGAGCCGCCGTCTGTCCGTGTGCGACTTTGTCGATCTCCCACGGCAGCTGTGCGACTACCCGTGTATTCACGCACTACCTCCGTTACAACACGAAGATATTCCCCAATGGAACTCAGTGTGCTTAAAATGACAATTCGCTAAATTCCAATAGTACGCGAACAACTGCTTACTACATTTACCACGAGAGTATTGTGTTGTGACGGTGGCATTGCACAAGAGCAGCGGGTGCAGTGTTCTGACAAGCTATATTTTACTCAACTGCTGCTGTGTATTTGCACCGATGTATAACACTACACACGACTACTGTATAAAGGCTTAAGCAACCGCAGTGATATTGCCAAACTCCATGGCGTGTTATACTTCCTCTCTCTGCCTTTCTCCAAGTGCCTGTGTGTCCCAGTTTCTGTCTGTGTGTCCCAGTGCCTGTCTGTGTGTCCCAGTGTCTGTCTGTGTGTCCCAGTGTCTGTCTGTGTGTCCCAGTGTCTGTCTGTGTGTCCCAGTACCTGGCTGTGTGTCCCAGTTCCTGTCTGTGTGTCCCAGTGCCCGTCTGTGTCCCAGTGTCTGTCTGTGTGTCCCAGTTTCTGTCTGTGTGTCCCAGTTTCTGTCTGTGTGTCCCAGTGCCTGTCTGTGTGTCCCAGTGTCTGTCTGTGTGTCCCAGTGCCTGTCTGTGTGTCCCAGTGTCTGTCTGTGTGTCCCAGTGCCTGTCTGTGTGTCCCAGTGCCTGTCTGTGTGTCCCAGTACCCGTCTGTGTGTCCCAGTGTCTGTCTGTGTGTCCCAGTGTCTGTCTGTGTGTCCCAGTGCCCGTCTGTGTGTCCCAGTGTCTGTCTGTGTGTCCCAGTGTCTGTGTGTCCCAGTGTCTGTCTGTGTCCCAGTGTCTGTCTGTGTGTCCCAGTGTCTGTCTGTGTGTCCCAGTGCCTGTCTGTGTGTCCCAGTGCCTGTCTGTGCCCCAGTGCCTGTCTGTGTGTCCCAGTGTCTGTCTGTGTGTCCCAGTATCTGTGTGTCCCAGTGTCTGGCTGTGTGTCCCAGTGTCTGTCTGTGTGTCCCAGTGCCTGTCTATGTGTCCCAGTGTCTGTCTGTGTGTCCCAGTGTCTGTGTGTCCCAGTGTCTGGCTGTGTGTCCCAGTGTCTGTCTGTGTGTCCCAGTACCTGTCTCTGTGACCCAGTGTCTGTCTGTGTGTCCCAGTACCCGGCTGTGTGTCCCAGTTACTGTATGTGTGTCCCAGTGCCTTATCTACCCACCTCAAGATACCTGTCGACTTGTGAGTGCCCTGTACGATCGCCTGCTTGCTCACCTGTGCCTCTGCTTGAGCCCCTGCGTGTGGGATAGCTGCCTGCCTGTACAGTGCACTACCTGCTTACCTGTCTGATTGTCCCACGCACTTGATTCCCTTCTCTAAACGATCTTGCCTGCCTGTCGAACCACGTCTTCCCGTCCTTCTTACGACCTATCCCTCTCTCTCTCTCTGTCTTCCTGTCTGCTTGCCTGTGCACGGGTGTGCCTGGTGTAAAAACCTGCCTGCTTTCCTGCCTGCCTGTCCGGTTGCCGAACGCTTCTGTGTTGCCCCTGTGCCTGCTTGGTTGGGTGCGTGTGCGTGCGTGCCAACAACTGCCTTGCCGAATGTCGTCAATCTATCTGACGAAGTGAGTGTTGCCTGCCTGTCTGTTAGCGTGTGTGTGTGTTTCTCTGTGTCAAAATCTTACCCCGAAACCCCCTACGCCACCACTGCCTTGCCCTTGTGTTCCTGCCTGCCTGAGTGCGTGCGCGTCTCTCGCAGCTTACGCGAGTGTCGATCTTGCCTGCCTCGTCTGTCCCGTCTGTCCCGTCTGTCGTGTCCCCCACCACCACCCCCTGTCTGCTTGCCCGTCCTAGGCAGCGGCACACGGCGAGGACAGCGGCTCCGGCAAAGCCCAGCCGGGCCCTACCGAGCCGGGTAACAACACGGGGGAGACGCAGGGGACGGACCTCGGAGGGAGTAGGAGGAGTGGAGTGCCACGGGAGAGGAAGAAGTGGGAGGGGCGAGGGGCGTGGCCTCGCCGTCGAGGGGGCGGAGTCTTTGAAATACTGGGCGGGGTTTATGTAAATGAGGGCTTTGAGAGGGTTGGTTTCCATGGCGACGCGCTGTGGCCTGCACGGAACGCTTTCATCTGATGATGCCGCACGCTGCTGCTGCTGAAGCGTTGACAGTGGTGCAACAAGCACGATTATACGGACTCTTCGACTTACGAACACTCGACTTACGAACTTGCATAAGTGCAGGGGCTGCTTTACTAACAGAGATCCGAATTACGAACTTACACAAGTGCAGGGACTCCTCCACTTACGAACGTCCAACTTACGAACTAGCACAAGTACAGGTACTCCTCCACTTACGAACATCCAACTTACGAACTTATACAAGTGCAGGAACTCCTCTACTTACGAACATCCAACTTACGAATTTTAACAAGTGCAGGGACTCCTCTACTTACGAACTGTTGACTTAAGAACTTACACAAGTGCAGGGACCCCTTTACTTAACAACATTCGATGTACGTAAGTTCAACCGACGCGCAATCAATGGCGGCGGTGGTGGTATCTGTATCTGCAGAACGTGAAGAACCGGTGGCATCGATTTCTACGGATGATTATACAACTATTTTGAAACCAGTCCCGTGTTTAGGAGTAGTTGAACTTTACGAACAAATCTACTTACGAACAGACCTCTGGAACCTAACTCGTTTGTAAATAGAGGAGTCCCTGGAACAACAAAATACACCTCAATAATGACGTCAACCAATGTGTGGCCTTAAAATGAAAATTATATAATTGGCCGATGTTCTGGGAAAAAATAAGGGTTGGTTGTTTGCCCCGTAACGTAGCCGACTACGTATATAGGTTAATTTTCAAGGCAGCCTTTTTTTACGAAATTTGTTTAAGTTGTTTTATTATATTATCTATTGCCACAATGGCACGGGGCGAGGTTTCTGTGGAAACAGTGCGGGGCTTCGACCAACAACAAACTGGGCGTAGTCTCCTTAAAACGAAGGGCTGAGTTACCATTATAGTGTAGTGTATAACGTAGTGTATATTGTAGTAGTGTATAGTCGTGTATAGTTGTGTAGTGCAGTATGTAGTGTTGTGTATAGTTGTGTAGTTTATAGTGTAGTAGTGCGTATGGTATAGTCACTATAGTGTATAACGTAGTGTATTGTTGTGTATAATTGTGTAGTGTATAGTGTAGTAGTAATACTGGCAAAGGAGATATCATGATGTAGCCGCTCACCCCGAGCTCTCAATGTCCTGATAGTAGCGTTGTCTTTGTGCTGTTCGCCTTTTGGCGTCCTCTGGTCTAACAACGTTTGAGACTAAGCTCTAAAGAAAGCTGTGGATCAATAAGTTGCAAAGACAATGCACATATGATCGAAGTATGTTTTTTGGTTAATGCACACATGATTCCTTGTAAAGGTTTCAGTTTGGTTTTAACCTATTAACATTATTATTATAATAACAGGATTTTTCCCCTTTTTTTCTGGCGACAAAACTGAAGCCTTTGTACAAGGAATCATGTTAATATATTAATTGTCCTTGAAACTGATTGGTCCACACCAGAGACGGCTTTCTTTTGAGCCTGGTCTCAATTTTTGCACACAGCGTTGGTGTACGGTGTTTTTTCTGCAATATTTTGCTGTCTTTTCTTGGATTTTCTGTTTGCACTTAGTCACATATTCACTTTAAGATGTTTTCTTGTTCATGAGTTTGTTTTTTGTTTGTTGCAGTTGCACCCGAGTCAAAAGCCGAATGGCTCACAGGGCTATACCTAATAAATGAACTTGAACTTGAATTGGTGCTAGACCAGAGGATGCTAAAAGGCGTACATCTCAAAGACAATTCACTATCAAAGTAATGAGGGCTCGGGGTGAGCATCTACATCATTAGACCTCCTTTGCCAGAAAGGGGAAAACCATATTATCATAATGTAATACTGGCAAAGGAGGTCTCATGAAGTCCTGTAGCGTATAGTGTAGACACATCGGCGACCAGCGTGCAGCGTGTTAACACACGGAGACACGTGGCAGAGAGAGAGAGGCATTAATTCTAGATTTGAAGCTTTCGTGACTGCAAGGCATGTTAGGCAGAGTGTTGTTAGCCGTGTATAGTGTGCAGTGAACGACCACCCAATCAGATTTTTCAACGGCGATATGAAACAAATCCACGCGGCTACTCCTGAAGCAGTCGAATGGATATCAAGATGTCGACATCAATTTGTAATCTGTTGCAATCCCCCCAAAATGCCCAAATGAAAGATGAAGACAGATCGAAGGGGCACGCGGTTTCGATTTGAAAACGGACGGATATTTTGTGGGCGTGGTCTGAATGAAAGGGGGCGGGGTTGTATCAGGGGGGGAGTTAGCTCCACCCCCTAATTCACTGCCCCGCCCCCCCTCGCGGTCACGTGGCGTGCTATAAGCATGTGTTCTGTTTCGATTTAAAGCTTTGGTGACTGCAGCGATTCATATTCTTGTTTCTTTCGGTAAAGTCACGTTTGAAGGGAAATAATAGTGTTTTATTTTTATTATTTTATTATTTCCCTTCTACGTGACTTTACCGAAAGAACCAAGAATAAGAAGGGAAATAATAGTGTTTTATTTTTATTATTTCCCTTCTACATGACTTTACCGAATGGCAACGTGCAAGCACACAGCAGCACGTGCGTGACAAAGTCGTGAAACTTTGTTTGGTGCTTCTGGTCAACATTGCCGACTTCCCCCCCATTCCCCTACCCCCCCCCCTATAAACCCACCCGTGACGTGCCAGCGAACCTTGGACACCTCACGTGGCCTCAAAAGTGCACCGAGCCTGGTACGACCTGTGGTGACGTCACAGTTACTTTAAGTGACTGTGACGTCACCACAGCTCGTGTGTTAACACGCCACGAATAGTGGCGAATGGTGGCTGCTGTTGCGTGTTCACGCCGCCACGAGGTATTCGCACGCGAACCCGGCAGGGTTAAGCCTGAATGCCAGGATGGTGCTTAGATGAGCGACTACTAATCGTGCATAACAGGTGCTATCGACTGCTACGAGGCGATGTTGTGTTGGGGGCCGTCCATAAATGACGTCACGCGATTTTTGACGCTTTTTGACCCTCCCCCCCTTCGTCACACGGCGTCACAAAAAGTCAGACCCCTCCTCAAATATGACGTCACATAGCTCTGCACCCCCCCCCCAAAATAAAACATGCTTCACAAGGCTTGAAACTATTGTCATTGTAGTGCGTGTTTAATGTGGCGCTGCACTCTCATGTTGTAGGAGAAAACATTTACTAAAAAGTAAATTTAATTAAGTAGAATGTGTTGTCTACATTTAAAGTTGCGCATTTTTATGTGACGTCACAATTCTCACCCCCCCCCCCTCGTCACACATCGTCACAAATGTCTGACCCCCCCCCCCTAGGTGCATGACGTCATTTATGGACGGCCCCTTGGCCATGAACCAACCACACCAGTGGCAATTGCTTTCAGAATTCAAAATCTTTCCTGTCAGAATTCTAAATCTTTGAATTCAAATTTGTATTTTATTTAGCCAAATGAGAACTGAAGAATACACGAGAGACCTCATTTGCAAGAGTGTGCGCTAGCGTGCCAGCGGGGAGGCGATGATTGCTCTCCGTACAAGTGTCATCCTGCACGAATCATTTGTGCGAGTACGCACATGTGGACGTCTTGACGCCAGCACACCAAAAACGTGGCCTACTCCTGCGAATGACGACGTCAGGCGATCTGAACGTCCACCGTGCAGCAGACGGCAGTGCCTATTTGTGGTTGACGCACCTGCAGAATCAATCAGGGCGACGTCTAGAATCGAATCCCGAACTTCTGTGCAACGAGCAACGGGGACCGCCCTCGTGCGGTGCATGCAGGGAGTGGCCCAGAAGTCAGGACACAAAGGGTTATATTTATTTTTTGTTAACAAATCACATTTGGTTATTTTTTTCTCAATTTTCAATCTGACACCCATTAAAATTAACGCAAGCATGCATTTTATATATATTTTAATGAATGTAGGACTTTCTTTTGTAAGATTACAGCTGCCTTCTTTAGCGTACGTAAAAAAAAACTAATTGAACTCGTTCGTCTTGAGGCAATGTTCTTTTCACGTTTAAATGTCATCTGAAAATGGAGAATAAGAAAATATATAAATAATGATAATTGCTATGATACTCTTATATAAGCGCACAACTTTATCTATCTGTGATGAACCCTGCACTTTCCGTCGTTTTCATGCAGGGGGCGCTGCAAAACCTACGCGCCCCCTGCATGAACGACGGAGGCGCAGGGACAGACGTTCGATCACGTTGGAATCGATCTGCAGACGGCGGCGGTCTTCTCGCACGGCCAGCAGCTCTGTGTCGCCTTATCTCGATCCCGTAATCCCAAAGAGGTGAAAGTCCGCATCGAACCGAACCCCCAGCAAGGCCATCTACTTAACGACGAGAGAAAATTCACACGAAATGTCGTTTTCAATGAAGTTTTCTAGATGTAAAATTATATAAGCTTTTAATGAAGAAATAAAATAATCTAATTCAAAACATAATACAATTCAAAGCTGTTTCATTTTAAAACTTCAAAATGGAGCATCGGGTGCTTGCTTAAATGCGTCGTTCGCGAGCATTTTTTTTCCCGTGACTTTCCTGGCCGTCACATGGCGTCACAAAAAGTCAGACCCCCCTCAAATATGACGTCACAAAGCTCTGCCCCCGCCCCCCCCAAAAATAAAATATGCCTCAAATCGCTTTAAACTATTGTCATTGTAGTGCGTATTTAATATGGCGCTGCACTCTGATGTTGTAGGAGAAACATTTATTAAAAACTGTCTATTTAATTAAGGAGAATGTGTTGTCTATATTTATTTAAAGTTGTGCATTTTCATGTGATGTCACATTTCTTAACCCCCCCCCCCCCCCCATCGTCACACATCGTCACAAATGTCTGACCCCCCCCCCTAGGTGCGTGACGTCATTTATGGACGGCCCCTTAGTATTAAAGAAAAAGCAATACAAAAATTTTTACGCCAGTTTTAACATTAATCAAATCAACCCAATGTGTCCTTGACTTATGGGCCACTCAGCAGAGTTTACACCAGCACAGGGCTGGAGAGAAAATGCGGTGCGGGCTGAATTCTGATCCCAACCTTCCCAGTGCGTGCAATGTTGACCTTAAAAGGATTTCTGCTCCAACGGTGTATACGGAATGGATGACAACGTCTGTGCTTAGAGGCTGCTCTCGTTTGCATCATCCCTTTCCGGGTTCGCAGAGCTTGGGTGCTGTGATGCCACCCAGTGATCGTTGGCTATATTGAGGCGACCTGCGTCATCGTTTCGTTTAACTGGACCTTCAAAGGACCCTCGAAAAATACGATTTAACAGGAGAAAAACTCCAGTCTTGTGTGTGTGCTGAGTAAAGAGCGGTGGCGTAGCGATTAGTGCCCTGAGCTACGGGTTCGGTCTACACCGGTGACGATTATCTGAACCCATCCTAGATCTCCCCTAGGTCGACTCAGCCTCGAATGAGTACCTGGTGCGGCGTTTAAACATCGCCACTGGGTAGACAAAGGCGGTCGGGCGTGGTGCTGGCCACCTGCCCCCCGGTATGTCGTCCCGGCCTTCACGGATGCTCGCTAACAGCACTTGCCCCAACAGCCCGTAATGGCTGTACGGGGGATCTTTGTCTTGTGCTGAGTATGCGATGGAGAGTGATGGGAGGTTAAGATGGGGGAATGTGTGGCACGCGGATTTCGTCTTGTTAGATGAGGGCTGTGCGGCACGCGGGCGCCACGGAGCCGCGACTGTGTTTCATAACATTCGTGGCCACTCGAGAGGACCTCAATCACTTCGAAACGACCAGCAAATGTACATCATCCGTCACTGCAAACATCTTAGCCGCGCTAATCTGGTACAAGAGGGGACTATTTCTGACCTGGCAACACACCGGTTGACTGCTGTACTAGTGACGAATTGGCACGTTCTGTTTACGGGACAACCCTTACTAGTTGGCTGTGTCGGGTGGTGGCGGGTTTAACGACACATTTATATATTTACGCGATCAAACCCAAAAAAAACCCTTAATGATCAACGACTCTACGATGCACATTTTCGCTCGCTCAGTCACGTTTGCAACTGAAATGGCCTCTGGCAGTAACGTAATCGACTGAGACCCAGCCACCGCATGCCCAAACATCTTCTGTTTGGCCGGATAAGAGGGGGCTTAAACGGGCTCGGCACGGGCTGGAGACGAAATCGACAGACGCAGTATTACACAAGGATTGTGGAGCTGGATGGACTTGCCAATGACGAGTGCCAGCAGTGTCAAGGTAGGGCCTATCGTGGAGTAGGCTCGTGATTACTGAGCAGTCGGTAGAGGACGTTTCCCTCCAGCAAACATCAGAGGGCAGGAGGAACGACCCCAGGACGACTTCGGACGGAACGTTGTGCGGCTAAAACGCAGCGAGTTGGCACACTCGGACAACACATTTCACCTGGATCTGACCTGTGATTTCATGAGAGGTCTCAAGGTGCACCTAGCCTGTCACAATGTGCCGCGGCGGCGTCGCTGTCACTTAGTTGGGGAATGGCGGCTGTTTGTTGTTGGCCCGCCAAACGTGTTTTAAAGTCCTATTCGGTACTCGGTAAGGGGCCGTCCATAAATTACGTCACACACCTGGGGGGGGGGGTTGAGAAATGTGACGTCACATCAAAATGCGCAACTTTAAATAAATATAGACAACACGTTCTACTTAATTAAATAGACTTTTTGATAAATGTTTTCTCCTACATCATCAGAGTGCAGCGCCACGTTAAATACGCACTACAATGACAATAGTTTAAAGCGATTTTAAGCATGTTTTATTTGAGGGGGGGGGGGGCAGAGCTTTGTGACGTCATATTTGAGGGCGGGTCTGACTTTTTGTGACGCTGTGTGACGAAGGGGAGGGGGGGTAAAAAATCGTCCAAAATCGCGTGACGTCATTTATGGACAGCCCCTAAGGAAATGGGTTGGGTCACCACGCCTGCGTTATGGGGTCATGCATGCACCACAGCCCACTTTCCTTCTGGCATCCTGTCCTTGTGCTATCAATCGTTTCCCCTTCACATGGCTCCTCGTCACCACTGCGAAAAACCACCCAAATTGTTGCCATGAAACGATGGGGCATGCCACACTCTGCAAGTGTGGAGACTGTAGCTGACCAGGCGGGGAGGGGGGTAAATGACGGGCAATATCTCATGACCAAGTCACGATTAACCTACATCTACAATATTGGATCGTATATAAAAATTTATGCCGTGTTTTTTAGTGATCTATTGATTACAAATTTATACAAACGATTTCAAAGAGCATACTCACTGCAGTTCCCCAAAAATGCGTGTAGCATCTCAACTTATCGTTAAGAATTAATATCAAATTAACATGACCAGTGGTTCAAAAGCCGGATTCCATCCTGTAAAAGCGATTCCACTTGGGCTTGTGTACATATTTATCTGGACACTGATGCATTCAGGCAAATCTGCCATAACAAAGGTGTGGCTTTACCGAAAGACCCAAAGAATATAAAAAAACAAAGGTATTGGTTAATAACGAAAGAAATGTAGAGTATAATCCTGACATCATTCGCTACATTTCTAGACATCATAAACTCAAGCTTTTAAGAATGAAATAACTCAATAGTACAGAAGTTATCGTTTATAATACATTTACTCCAGACTTTAATGTATTGGATATGCAACATTGCCATCGAAGTGGGTGGTTGATTCAATGTTTCAGCATTTTGAAAAATGAAAATGTTAAGGAATTTAAACTTGCACATTCATTAAAATTGTGTCGTGATGGTATTTGTACGTAGGATGAAATGAGTGAAAAGTACAGTACCGTATATATACAGCACTATGCACACTATTGTGTAAGTATATATACGGTACTGTACTTAAATTAATCTGTTGACCTTCAAATGGCAAGTGTTGCACCAAACCTTACGAATTAGCGACCCACAAAGCCCAGCCAGCCGTATATAAATTGATTTCGAGACGCGTGATTATGCTTTGTGACAATATTGCGTTACTGTGTAATGATGTGCTCAAAGCGGATTTCCATGCTGATAGTGGTATTTTACTGTCATCTTTTGGCCGCACACGGAACTGCAAATATTTACGATAATGAGCCAAGAATGTCTGTGTGTCCTGCGCGTGACGTCACTCCACGTCGGCCAGCTCCCCTAATTAATAATCATGAACAGGTGACGTCCTCCACGTGGACCCCCCCCCCCCCTCATTAATAATCATGAGCGGCTGACGTCACTCCACATGTAGCACCCCCCCCCCCTCATTAATAATCATGAAGATGTGACGTCTTCCCCTCCTCGGCGTCAACTTACAACCCTCACTACAAAGGCAGAACCCTCACGTCACGTGATCTCCGTCACGCTGTTGAGACATCGAAGTAAAAAGGACGTCATGATGAACAATGGATTATAACCTTCAAATGAAATAGGTCTGTGTCACCGCGGCCTTACCAATGGCACGCGATTTGATGCAATTAATATATCACGTCGCGGTCTGCTTTTCGCTTGCAAGTCTCAGATTTACTGCAATACACCCGTCCTTTGACGGGCAAAAGGCAAATGTCTTAATTTTAGAACTTTCGTGACTGCAGGAACTATTATTTGGTTCTTTCGGTTAAGTCACGTCTAAAGATAAAATAATAAATTAAATTAAATAATAGAATACGACGTTTCGATTGCAACACAAGCAATCATCATCAGGTATAATGAAATAGCGACATAATATCTAACCAGAAAACTATAGACAGACATATTAGCAGACAGATATCACCAAGATACATACATAGCGAGAGCAACACAGGTAACAGAGAGGGGTGATCGTCTCTGTGGGGTGGCCTTAAATAGACAGAGGGGGGGCGGAGGCAGAGAGAGGGAGGGGGGTTAGAGAAAAAAATTAGCATATCAATGAGTGGTCAACAAAACGTGGTGCTGCAAGTACGATGGCACAGCAAGAAACGTCGTATTCTATTATTTAATTTATTATTGTATCTTTAGACGTGACTTAACTGAAAGAACCAAATAATAAGGCAAATGTCGTTAATAATGACAAAATTTAAATGCCTTAACGTCGTAAAATTTATCGTTTTTTTTGTTCAAAAAGGGAGACAAATTTGAAGAATTACAGGCCAGATAAGGTCTGGACAAAGCATACGTTAATCAGAAAAAAAGTTCATTAGAGGCACCGTATTCATTGTAAATACATTTATTTTGCTAAGGGGCCGTCCATAAATGACATCACACGATTTTTGACGATTTTGACCCCCCCCCCTTCGTCACACGGCGTTACAAAAAGTCAGACCCCCCCTCAAATATGACGTCACAAAGCTCTTTCCCCCCAAACAAAATAAAACATGCTTCAAATCGCTTTAAACTACTGTCATTGTAGTGCGTATTTAATGTGGCACTGCACTCTGATGTTGTAGGAGAAAACATTTTTAAAAAAGTAGATTTTATTAAGTGGAACGTGTTGTCTATATTTATTTAAAGTTGCGCATTTTGATGTGACGTCACATTTCTCAAATCCCCCCCCCTCGTCACACATCGTCACAAATGTCTGACCCCCCCCCCCGCCCTAGGTACGTGACGTCATTTATGGACGGCCCCTAACGCAGGACACCGCTTTTGAGCAGGGATCGGCAACCTGCGGGCTCCGGATCCGCATGCGGTGGCTCAATAATGACGGCTGCTTTGTGACGTCATTCGTGAAGGAACCACCCTCTCGTATTCACCACGCAGTGCATTGCGGCTCTTGAGATATTGAGGTTTTTTTTTTACCGAATTCGACTAAATGTCACTTCGTGTTATTTTGGTGTGCCGACCCCCTGCATTGTGGCTGATGGATTTGTGGATAACTGGTGACAAAATGCCAGCCAAACTGAGTGAACACGCCCGAGAAGACCACCACCGGCCGTAGAGATGTATAGCGATGGGATTAGATTGGTTGTGGCATCGCAAGACCCTGTAAGGGGATGCGTCAGCGTGGGGAGGCCTTCATCCTGCAGCGGATATATCAGGGCTGATGATACTGACGTTCAACAAAGCAGCTCATGATATTGTTTGAAATATCAAATGCCAAGCGGGTGTACGATAACATTGGTGTATCTGGAGCGAGGGCAAGTCAAAACATTGCGTAAGTACTTACACCATGCCTATGCCCGAAGTTCCCTTGAACGAACCCGATCTTACATCAGATATTGGAAGCTTAAACTCGGGTGTCCAGCCTGGATAGTGTTTAGACGAGCGGCCACCACACACAACTGGGGCTCGATCAAAATTAACTGTTATACTTACTTATTTGTCCCCGGGACTATGCTCCCCGACCTTGAACCAACCTGCACCACCAACCCGCTTGTGAAGTTCCAATGTGTCCCCCATGACCCCCACGGCGTGGGGAGCCTCTATTCCAGCAGGTGATTGACAAAAGGGCTGCACATGTACTTGATGCACCGTACTTGTGCAGCCCTCTGCGTTTGCCAACCCTCCTGTGTTAGTTTATTTATACACAATGCACCCATGTGTTCTGAAATTCGATCCACGACCTGTCATTTCATCTCCTCCATCATTTATTGATGCCCTGATCTGCTTACCCCTGGCAGGCAAACACACTCCAAGCCCCCCGTTGTATTTTGCCTCCAGGCTCGGGAGGGCATTGGGATGCAGCTCACACCTTTGATCACACACACACACACATGTAAACTGCTTTATTAAGATAAAGGGGAAAAAAGTGCAACCCTGTGATTCCTTCTGCCTTCCTGGCAGAAGGGTCTTAACTTGAATGACCTCTAGACACTCCATCGGGAGGGTATTTAAGCCGACTAGACCACGCTGGCCAGGCAATAGTTGGGGATACCCACACTTGACCCCACCTCAAGTGATCTGTCCATCGACTGTAGTTGTACCAGCTTACCGTGCTGGGTGGACAGACGACGTATTTAAGAAAAGTGTTCGTTTCAGCCGCCGTGCCGGGAAATCAAACAGGCGAACTTTAGATTGCAAGTCCAGTGTGCTGACCAATACACCGCATAGAGCATCAATTCTAGAAAATTAAAAGTACAGTAGAAGCTAGCTGAAGGCTTCTTAGGTAACATTAAATCAGCGTTGCCCTTTCATTGCTAAGCAATGTTTAGAAACACTTTTTAACCTCTGCTTTTGCAAACCCTTCATCAGGCTTATCAGGATGAGTCCTCGCAACCTTTAAAACCAAATGCACTACGCTTGCTGGCACACATTCATGCAAATGCCGAGGAGCAATGCATGCAAATCATTATCACCCATTGTTTATCCACTGCTGGATGAAGGCCTCTGCATGCTGTAGGCATCTCTCACAATCCACTGGTGCTTCAATCCATCTCACTCCTGCACAGGAACTGATAACATTGCTCCACCATGAAAGATATGCATATGGCGATACGGTATGTCTTTAAAATTTTCATTTGAGTCACTGCACGATTGATTCTGATGTTGGAACATAATGTTTCAGCGAGCAAATAGCGTATTTAATCTTGGCAAATTTCAAGGCGTTCTCCAGCGTTCCCTCGTCTTATCATTGTTGCGTTATCGGCGTGTTGTCGTCAGATGAAGAGCACATTCGGAACAATCGCAGACCGGCGAATCACCACGTGCTCGGGAATGGGCCACAGAAGCAGATATCATAGCTCTACTTCTGAGGTTCACTCACGCGACATCTCCCCATCACTAGAGGGCAGTCTCCCCGCCAATCCTGCTACGGAGTAAATGTTTTTTTCAAGGTCAAACCGATGCAGTGTTTTGAATTCTCAGACCTTCAATTTTATCCATTACGGGCTGAGGTTGAGACCGTCAATTCCCTACACCCGAGCACCCGGTTTGATTCGTCACGAGCACCCTGGTTCGGATTCAAACCCAGGAGTCCATCTGTACCAGCTCCGAGCCGTCTGACCTCTGAGCCACCTAAATATTTGTTTAAAAAAAAAAATTCAGTCGCAATGTAGTACAGTACGAGCACTTTTAACCAGGCTGGCCGGGTTTTCCTGAACCGGTCAAATGGAGCTGAGCTCAGACTTCGATCGTGACCCATCCAACGCGAGTTGCAACTGAACTGCTTAGCCCACCATGCCAAAAGGGTCTACAGCCTTTTGAAATTGCATCAATCGGGGCGCTAAAATCACTGTCGATTTCAATGAACCGTGACCAGCTCCTTCAGGGGGTGATGTTTACTCTGCAATTCACCTTACGCCAGTGTTAGGTCTCATGCCCGTGCATTTTAGCAATTGCGAAACGACTTGGGGTTTATATGTGACACAAACATCAGTTAACTTGTCAATGAAAACAGCTGAGCGTGGCAAGTGCCCACTGATGGTTTCCATTGTTTCCGGGCCCTCGTTTGCATCTCAATGGCACGACCCTATGACGTCAAACGTCCTGCAATGTGTTGTGCATCTGTCCTATAACGTGTCCATTTATACTCTGTGTGCCAGTGGTTCTTAAACTTTGACTGCAGCGTTGCATCTCTCTGATTCTACGTCGTAATTGTTTTTATGTTAATAAACACATAGGGTTTGAGGAAACAAAGCAGTTGGTGCTTACGTTCCCGTAATTAATTTGTGATTCGACGATTTACCGTCTCTAGGCCCAGAGTTGTTGTGTTGTGAGTAGAAACGTGCGTTGAGAGTATTTGGCTGCTATAAATGTCCACGTGATGCTAAGCCACTTCGTTGGCCTATCACTTGTGGCCAGGTCGCTTCTGAAAAAGAGCTACATAGCTCAGTTGCGCCTTTAACTTGTTAAAATAAAATAAAAAATTGTTTAGTTTGGCACTCACACACGTGCAGTGAAAGATATGAGCCATAGGGGGGCAGCAGAGATCCGCATATCGAATACATGGACAGTACAAAACAGTGATCACGTTGGTGGGGGAGCAGTGGCGCAGTGCTTAGCACACTGCACTGTGTAGTTGGAGACCTGCGTTTTGTTCCTGGTCACAGATAACATCTGTGCTGAGTGATAGCTGAACCAACCCCTACCCCCCGCACCCCCAGACTCTTCTCCAACTCGTACTGACCAACGTGGTGAAGTATGGTCAAACAACCCCCACGACCGACAGACACGGCTTGGGGATGCCTTCATCCATCAGTGGATTGGCAATTGAAGTGCTGTCAATTATTATCACGTTACGAGAGAATGCGTTTTGAAGACAGCTGAGATGACCGTCCACATTATTAGGTTGCTTTGGGTTGGAATGTTACAACGTTAAATTGAAATGCAATTTACAGCATATACACTGTTAAAAAAAAGTATTGATATCTGAGCATGTTAGTACTATTCATGATTTGATCATCATCACCACTACTAGATAAAGTCAAACCGTAGTTATTCTATGGATAGACTCGCCTCTGCCCCAGGAACGTGTAATTTCCACCACTGCACCAGGGCTTCAAACGGAAGATGAACAATGTTAAGTTGGACCGGAAATCACCACCGGATACAGACATACAATACTCTATTGTATCTCCTGTCGATGCCTCTTCAAGTAAAGAATAATGAAGCAATAATAATGTGCATCCCTCTCTCAATCCACTGCTGGATGAAACCTTCTCAATGCAGTGTCAGTCATAGGGGTTGCTGCTGAACCTCCCTTTGCAACGCTGGTCTGTGCGGTGGGTCGGTGGAGTGGGAGTTGGCTTCGGCCCTGTGGGTTCCCAGGTCTGGCTCAGATATCACTCGCTACTGATGTCAGCCATGGTCAGGAATTGAACTTAGGTAGTTAGCACACCGTGCAGTGCAGAGGTGTGGACTCGAGTCATGTGACTTGGACTCGAGTCAGACTCGAGTCATGAATTTGATGACTTGCGACTCGACTTGGACTTGCATAACAATGACTTTGTCCCACCTATGAGATGTGGACTCGAGTCATGTGACTTGGACTCGAGTCAGACTCGAGTCATGAATTTGATGACTTGCGACTCGACTTGGACTTGCATAACAATGACTTTGTCCCACCTATGAGATGTGGACTCGAGTCATGTGACTTGGACTCGAGTCAGACTCGAGTCATGAATTTGATGACTTGCGACTCGACTTGGACTTGCATAACAATGACTTTGTCCCACCTATGAGATGTGGACTCGAGTCATGTGACTTGGACTCGAGTCAGACTCGAGTCATGAATTTGATGACTTGCGACTCGACTTGGACTTGCATAACAATGACTTTGTCCCACCTCTGGTGCAGTGTGCTAACCACTGTGCCACCGCTACCCCCCACCATATGTCTATTTTAGCCTGCTTTACATTTAGTTTTCAGTTTTGTACACATTCAACATCGATAGAGTTATTATTCTTTGCAATGCCGTTGCTGTTGTGAGAAGAGCGATCGATTAACGTGAACCACGAACTATATTGTGGTGGCAGTACAACAGTCATTAACTTAAAACTTTGCTTCGTGGATAATGTCTTATCGCCCCATAGCTCTGGTCCTTTATCAGCACAAGAGGTTTTCACGAGGGAACAAAAACACGTTTTTGCAAGTGGCTTTTATAAGAGGTGATTGCGAAACTTATCAGAGGCCATATAATGATGATGCTCTTTGTAACAGTCACGCACGCTTCCCACAGATCCGTTTCATGCAAACGTACTGGATAAATATATATAGAGGTTTACAACGTAGATCTTTGCACTTTAACAAGTGTGCCAATGGGAGCACCGTGCCCGCCTCGAGCTGGCTGCGAGAGATCAAGTGGGTAAATATTTTAATCCGCGGGTACAACACCCCTCATTGATGATGATGATGATGGGCCAGGCCAGTGCACTATCGTGAAGAGGCAGATGTCTTCTGAAGAGAGGGATCTCCGCTTGCCTGGCACCTTTGCAAACAGACGCCACGGTAGAACAGCCATCGCTCCGGGGAAAATGCAAGTTGATGTCAGCAAAACGGTTGGGGAAGGTTTGTCCCTCTGTCTGGCCGGCAGTAGGGATGGAGTGGGGGGGGGTCTCTCTGTGTTTGCCCCTCCGTAGGCTGAACACACATTTGTGACGGGGCCATCTCGTGAGATTGAAGCAGGTTTGTAAAAGGGGATTGAGCCGAGAAAAATCCCCACCAACTCAAAGGTCATGGGCTGTGACCCGTGGTCGTTAGCCCATATCTGAAGTGGTTTAGAATGCCTAGTGGGGTGATAATCTCATTACAAATGTCCATCGCACACTCTGCGGGTGGGTGGTCTCATTCGCGATGGGCTGCTGTTGAAGAAGGGCCGTGGGCCCGAAACGTCTCCGAATATACAGGGTGGCCCAGGGTTATTATATTTATTCACATAAGGTAATTAACTTTATTTTAACAAATGTTCAAACTGACTTCCATTAACAGTAATGCACGATGCATAAATTATCTTTTGAAATGAAAATGAGGACTTTTTAAGTTTACAGGTGTAATTGTTGAATATCCACCAATTGTTTTGTTTCAATTCATTTCGGGTTCTTGGTCGAGTTTTGTAAAAGGACGGATTTCAGGTGAGCCCACAGGAAGAAGAAGAAACATCGATAATAAGAGATAAAATATTAAATTAAATCTAACTATTAACATTTCGTAATGTCAGTTTTACAATAAATGCAATAACCCCATGTGTCCTGACTTTTGGGCCACGCTGTATGTTTATTTTTAAGGCAGCGTTGTAGAGTGTGTTTAGATTTTATTTGCATCTCCGATTAGCAAGGTTGACTACGTACGGTGCAAAATAAGTTAAACATACAATGGGTGCTTATACTGTACCAAAATATTTACGAAGGACATCCATTGGGCATTACGGCCACTAAATGCATGTATTTCTTTTTACCACATATTTGTCAGAAGCATTTTTTTCTATCCGATTTACAAAAGATAACAAAAAAAATTGCGTGTACGTGCGATGCTACTAAACACAACACAAAGCATCCATCAGGGTACTCTAACGCTGATTTATTTTTTTATGTTACTTTTAAATTCACAATTGCGAAAATAATTTCAATAACGGTTGTCACGTGACACGACATTGCTTTTGTTTTTAATGCCACCAATTTAATTGCCAGCATTTTTACGTGAAAAAAATAGATCCTTCAATAACATCATAATTGCCATCCGATGTTAGGCCTGTGCGTTTATTACTTTTTTGGAACAGATGCGCTGACTTGTATATCTATGTCTTTCGTCACACCTGGTGCGATTATTTTTTATGGAATGAAAAGTCAAACGGTTAAACCTAACTGCTCACGGGATCGGTTTGCATCAAGTCTGTAGTTCAATAGGTAAGTTAAATGATAACTCAGTTACCAATGTACGCTGTTGGCTATGAGGTGGGCTTTACAAACGGTGTGACATCATAACTTTTAATGTGGAACCAGAGACTGTACGCCATCCAGTATTGTTTATGAAAACGAATGGCAATTGTTAAAATTATTGTTTATGATGTAAAACATCTCATGAATAACGTTGGTTCTCATCTGGTCAAAGACATTACAAATTAAAACGAGAGGCATTTGTCTGATTTACCCATATAATTAAACAAAGCGTTCCCTTTTATGTTATAGATTACGTCTAACAAAACATCTTCATATAGAAAATAACTACAAACCCAACTTCCCATTTCTAATCCTCTAGGAATAAGCGTTCCTTCTTTGATTTGAACCTTCAGCTACTACTGAAGCACCAAATGCAAATGGTAAAGAAAAAAACATTTTGAAAGCCCTATTTTGTGATTTCATAAAATCGTGTAGCGATCTAATCCATAGGCGGCATTAACCAGTCGCGTTTCACTCTCACGCTTGACCTTTGACCTCATCGTAGGTGAAGAATTAAAATGGAGGACAGAGCAGGTCCTGTGTTTCAAGTGTTCTTGAAGAGCTTTTTATGACTTTATGAGAGTGAAGATGGAGCAATCGTGGGACTAACAGGTCACAATGGTTATATGTGCGGCTCTATCAGGCTGACCTTCAGACTTTCCACCCCCCCCACAAACACTGACACGACATTGATAAAGCATCCTCCACAGACAAAAAGCCAAGCTCCCTTGTGGAGAGAGAGAGGGACAGAGTGTGGGAGAGCGCGCGAGTGAAAATGTAATTGCTAAAATAAAAAAGGCTGCTGCGCTCATCATCCCGACTGATAAAACCGAGCTGATAAAATGTGAGTCGCCTTTATTCTGGGAGGTAACGGCAGTTTGATGTGAAAGCTTATCGGAGTGAATTGCATTAAACTGCTTCAATTGCAGGCGATGCAAAAAAAACGCATTCGTACGAACAAAGTTTAGCGTGACAGCGGGTAAAAATAAAAAAAGAAGTCACTCCTAAAGAGTCAATCCAGTGAAGCAGCAATTTACAGGTCGCAACGAGCTTCTTTAAATGTACCGTGAGAGAGTCGTCGCGCAACTGAGAGAGAACCACTTGTGCCAGACGGGCTGGTACGAGTTGGTCGATGTGGGGGGCGAGGGGAGTGGGGGATTAAAAAAGCCAAACCTTATCCGATATTCGCAACAGATACCCCCCTTCATAATCAACGTTTTTGGGTTAGATCGCGTTATTTATAAATGTGTCGTAACCCTCCACCACCCGACACGGCCAATCAGCAAAAAAAGTGTCACGTTGACAAAAGACAAATAGTTCACTGCTTTAGCCCACCGGTGTGTTGAAGCGTGAAACCACAACATTTACAATTTTTGAGTACTCAAAAAATTTTCAGTAATCAAAAATTGTAAATATTGTGGTTTCACAACCACAAGCAGTGAACTATTTGTCTTTTGTTAACGTGACAATTTTTTGCTGATTTGCCGTGTCGGGTGTTGGAGGGTTAGGACACATTTATAAATAACGCGATCTAACCCAAAAACGTTGATTATGAATATTGGTCGTGAAAGCCTACACGTGTTAAACTGAGATACCCTCCCCTCTTCCTCCGCGTCCAACAATACCACAGGCGCTTCTTCCACTCAAAATATAGCAATGATATTTGTTCCAGGAGGGGATTGACGCTGCACAGGTTAGCCCACGTTGTCATCGCATGTCATTGCTTGGATGCTAAGTTTTTTTTTTTATGTACATATGCGCATCAGTATTTAGCAACAATTTGGATAAAGGAAAGTGGTGAAGGAATCGGCCATGGCTGAACTAACAAGACGGACAAGGGGCCATAATGAAAAGATTCAGTTACAGCGAGGCTTTAACGTTCACTTAAACGCGTGTATGCTAATGTTGATCAGCGACTAAGTACGCACTAGCGCGGTATGGTATCGAGATAGGACTCCGCGGAATGTTTGCACACAAAGGCAAAAACCCTCTCGTATAGCCTCAAGAGGCTTTTGAGGGCAAGTGTTGTGCGCGAGCACCTCTGATTGCACGCGCCCGAAGGATTGTTAAAGACGTCCCACGCGACGCGCTAAGCGATGAACGCCGCTCGCGTCGCGTGGAACGGCGTGCGCACACTCCGCAGTGTCGATCTCAATTAGCACTCCACCCTTTTATCCCCACGACTACAGTCGGGTCTAGGACATTTTTGTAAAAAAAAAGAATTCGCTTTGGACTTCATGCACGGTTTCTGAAATTGTATTTCTCATGCTCCGTCAATCACGGTATTTTTTTTTACGTTTTGCCAATATTCAGATGCGTGCCATGTGCAGCGGCCTGATTTGCATTTGATTGGGAGAAGATTGAGTGAATGTGGAAACAGTTGACCGCGGTATCGGTGTGGGAGTGCTGACAGAGGCAGGGAGGTACATGGGTAAGTAAATTCGATAACCCAGTGGCGTAGCTATCGGGGATACAGGCGGTGCAGCTGCACTGGGACCCACGGGCCGTCAGGGCCCAGGTGAGGAGCTACTAAGAGAGAGGAAGGTGGACAGGAGGCCCCATTTTACGATTTGCACCGCCACCCAAGCCAGCAACGCCACGGCACTGCTTAACAATCCAGGTTCACTTTCCGTAGGATGTCCTCCGTTACCTACTGGATTGATTCGAAGAACAATTATTTATCTTCTTCTTGGTTCTTTCGGTATAGTCACATAGAATGGAAATAATAAAATAATAAAAACAACACATATTAAATTAATTATCACGACGTTTCGGCCACAACGCAAGCAGCCGTCCTCAGGTGAAGAACAGGTCTTTCGATTAGACAGAGTCTGAATGACACGTCCTAGGCTTGGAGCGTCTATTTAAGCTGAAAAAGGCTCACCTCACTGAGGTCGCAATGCTTTTTTTCTTCTCAGGAGGAACCTGTTCTTTTTTTTTTCTTGCAATTCAAGCCGATAATGATGTTTTCTCAATCGAGCGTGGTTTCATTTTCTTTTTTTATTTTGCTAAAAATGTGGTTCATGACGCCGACACGCATTGCCTTTTCCGAAGAAGAAGAAGGGGAATAATATTATTCACGAGATGTTTAGCGTCCGCTGTGAAGCAGAGAGGCGCTGGCCAGGAGAGGGCGACATACACTCGCGAATGACGTCTTCGCCGATGACTGAAACCTGCAAAATCAGCTGTGCGAAATAATGGTGGCGAGGGAAATGTTACCTCCCTCGCTTGCAATGCAGGAAGGACGGACGTGGGTTCGATCCCGGACCCTGACGATTGCCTGTCGTGTATTTGGAGTTAGGCATGTTCTCTCTCACCGTGGTCGCGTGGATTGTTCTCAGGGTCACCTCCGGTTTTGACCTCCACATTTAGAAACACGCGCTTAGGTCATTTGGCTGCTTACTATAAATTCCCGCGTGTGATGATGAAGCCACTTCGATGAGCTATCATGTGTGGCCAGGTAACCCGTGAAAACGAGCTAATATTATAGAAAATCTACACAGTGATTCATTAACAACTATTACTCATCATGGGACCTCCTTTGCCAGTACCAAAATATAAGAATAGGTTTTCCCCTTTTTTCTGGCAACAAAACAGGTGTTAAGATGTTAAAATACCAAACTGAAACCTTTTACAATGAATCATGTCTGCATTAACCACAATACTTGTGGTCAGAATGCAAACAAAAAACACACTCTGATAATATATGCATTGTCTTTGAAACTGATTGGTCCACACCAGAGACAGCTTTCTTTTGAGCCTAGTCTCAAAACGGTGTAAGACCAGAGGACACCAAATGGCGTGGTGTGGACCAATCAGTTTCAAAGACAATGCATTTATTATCAGTGTGTTTTTTGTTTGCATTCTGACCACAAGCATTGTGGTTAATGCAGACATGATTCCTTGTAAAAGGTTTCAGTTTGGTGCTTTAACATATTAACACAACTGTTTGTTGCCAGAAAAAAGGGGAAAACCTATTCTCAAATATTACTCATTTATATGATTGACAGTTGTCTGACATCTTTTACATCGCTTAACCAAACATTTTTTTACATGAATTTATGTATGTTTGCCATCACTCCCAATTAGTGACAGGAACGTTGACATTCGATTCCATTAAAAGTAAACATTGTTTTGCGATGGCCACAGTAGAATTGTCAATGCTGACAATATCATGTTTCTGCACAACTCCATGATGGAGATCGTGTCGTCTCTATCACCATCAACCCTTAACAGTCACCATTACCACTCATTTAATTATCCTCGGAATTAGCACGGTTGGTTACGTACGGTGCGAAAGAAATTCAACATGCATCATCACTTCTCATCATCGGCGGGCAAGGTGTTTTTACTCAACCATTGGAAGAAAAACCTCGCCGAATGAATTCTGGTTCAATAAATCACACGCACACGTATCGACCCCGTGTCTCTCTTTGCGTGGCATCTCTTACACTGACAGCCATTCCATTAGAACCCGTTCCCTTCCGTTCCCTGCTGCCCAGAGCCGCTTGCTTTCCCTCTCTCTCTGTTACATTTCTCAAATAGACCGTGCACACTATTCATACACGACATTGCTTTATTTTAATTGCTGCCTCCCCCACCTCACCGCCACGAATAGCGCCGGCTGTAATGTGCTCATTGTTAACAATGAGCACAGTTCCTGGGGTTTCCCATTGTCTCCCTGTCATTGCACAGCGCCGCGACTAACACTGGACCGTGCCTCGGCGATTCTGCTCCTAGACGGTTATCAATTACCCAACATGTATTCATTATCCTTGTCCAGATTAACTGTGTCTCAACCAGCGTTGTGTGTGTGCACACACACACACACCGCTTAAATCCACTACCCCCTCCCCCATCCTCCTCCACCACCACCACGCTCATGTACAGAGATTGACAGCTAAAACAAGTTTCAGCCGGCCGTGTTTATACATGCCACGCGGGCGGGCGTGTGATTATATAAGCTGCCCGATAATTAATCCTCAGGGAACATGACAACAGACTGCAGTCAATAATGCCGGGCTTCCCTAGGCTCGATTTTCACTGCTTATCAGGCGGAGCAGCGAACACATAAACATCGCCGCGCATTTGCATTGAGATTTTGGCAAGGGGAAGACATTTTCCACGTAGCGCTTGCTATTAAGGCTGACTTAGAAAGATTATATATTTTTTTAAAAATTCGTTAAATTATTGCTGAGTGTATCGATCTCCTTTTATGACCGACAGCATATGGCCAACTGCCCTTTGTCAACAAAGTATTGGGGCTGCCTGCCCTCTTATACAACGGCGTGTCGCGTAATTGGCCACCAGGGCCGTTTTATGGGAGCTGTGAACCGCTGCTACCTTTCAATCAATAACCGATCTTTTCGTCCATGCTGCGGTGTCTGGGATAGAACCCAAATGTGAGAGTCCCACAGCCTCGCGCAATTCACCTGCAACTTTTGTGCATTCACAGCCGCTAATAATGATAAAATCACACTTTTGTATCATTTTGTGCATTTAACTGCATGGCTCAAAAATCCACCCAACAATTTTTTTTGTGAATATTGTAATTTTGACACATTCGTTTTTTTTTTGCACGGTCTTTAAAAATCTAGATATAATTGCATATAATGAGATGTTATTCACATTGTTACGTGTGCCCTATTAAGACTATTTGAATGGTGTTTCTTGTAACCGCAATCCTCATCAGTAGTAGTAGCAGCAGCAACAGCAGCAGCAGCGTAATGATTACCAACGAGGTGAGGCGTCAGCGAGTTGTCAAAATATTCCGAACGTGAAAATAGCATCACCGTTAGCATGGAATGGATGTATTTTACTCGGCAGAGGGTTCGGCCCCACTCATTTCACATTCACTTTTAATGGCTTTTTGAGGATGGAAGAATAAAAAAAAGCCACACACACGCAGGAAAAACGCTGCTGATGTTTTATTGGTTTTTTTCTCTCTCCCTCTCCACGATCTCTCCCTCCCACTGCCTATAGATGCTGATGCTTTCACACACACACACAAAAACGCAACAACCTCAAAATGACACTCGATAACAAATTGCAAGAAAAACAAGCGTAAAAGTGTGCAGTCTGCCGACAGCTTATTCCGCTTAAACGCGCGCAACTCGGCCGCGCGCCCTTCGAGCGAAGCTTTTTGATTGATGTCTCAGTGGCTTGTAATTAGTCTTGGGGGCGGGAAAGGGGGCGGCCTTGTTGATTACCGAATAATCTCCCCAGCCGTGACCTGCCCACCAACACCACCACCACCCACACCGCCCTTCTCGCCTTTTACTGTCACCCCCCCCCCTCCTTCGCCTAACTGATTCGCATGCGCCAGCTTTGTCATTATCTCGTTAGGGCTCGCAAACGGACCACCGGCAATGACCATTCAGCCCTAATGAACGACGGAGTTTTTTTTTCTGGGTGGAAGACGACGTTCATGGCTCGAACGGGGGCGGGGGCGGGTGGTGATTAACATACTCTGCCTCTCTGTGGTCGTAAATGCCGCGTGATGGGATGGGAATGAATGACTGCGCGCGCACGTGTGGTGTGTGTGGTGTGGTGTGTCTGTTGTGGTGTGGTGTGTGTGGTGTGTTGGGTGTGTGGTGTGGGGTGTGTGGTGTGGTGTGTGCGTGGTATGTGTGGTGTGTCTGTTGTGGTGTGTGTGTGGTGTGTGTCTGGTTTGTGGTGTATGTGGTGTGTGGTGTGGGGTGTGCGTGGTGTGTGTGGTGTTTGTGTGGTGTGGTGTGTGCGTGGTTTGTGTGTGTGGTGCGTGTGGTGTGTGCGTGGTGTGTGTGTGGTGTGTGTGGTGTGTGCGTGGTGTGTGTGGTGTGTGTGTGGTGTGTGCGTGGTGTGTGTGGTCTGTGTGGTGTGTGTGGTCTGTGTGTGGTGTGTGGTGTTATGTGTGGTGTTGTGTGTGGTGTGTGTGGTGTGTATGGTGTGTGGTGTGTGTGTGGAGCGGTAGTGTAGCGATTAACTAGGCGACCCGAGTTCAATTTTCGCTCACGGACCAACACCGGTGACGATTATCTGAACCGGTCCTGGGCCTCCCCTTATGGTCGACTCAGCCTCAAATGAGTGCCCGGTGCGATGTGTAAACATCGCCACGTGGGAGACAAAGGCGGCCGGGCGTTCTGCTGGCCAACCACCACCTTCCTCGTGGTGCCTTGCCAGCCTTCATAGGTGCTGTTCGCTAACAGCACTTGCCCCAGCAGTCTGTCCAGGCTATTCGGGGGATATTTGTCTTTGTGTTAGGCGTGAGAAATATGAACAGAAGTCATCCAGCGATGTTTTTATATATATATATTTGTGTGTGTGTGTGTATATAAAGCGTATCAATCCCTCCTGTTCCCGTCACCCCTGCCACTGACTTGGTGTGGAGCTTTATAATGAGTGTTGGTTGGCCTGCGCTTGCTGGGGCGGTATATAATCGGTGGGTGTGAGATTGCAAGGAATGCACCAACTGTGCTAATTATCCTTCACCCTGCCGGAGCCTGCCTGGCCTTCCTTCTCCGGCTGCCATCGCAGACGTGGTCCTGAAGGGGACCGGGGTTCGCCGTCTTTACAGCGAGAGTGTGAACGATGTTACGGCTGCATTCAAACCTCATCACCACGCCAAACAAAACAATGACCCCCACCCCCCAAACCTCCTTCATCCACACTCAGATTAAATCGCAGTCAGGATTATGGGCCCACACATTTATGCAGATCTTTATTCTTGCTCTTGTTTTTATTGCCACGTAATCCTGACATGAATATGACACTACCAAAATAATATTTTGTGTTTCTCTCGAAAATTTGTTTTTATAATAATACAGCACATTTTGCTTTCGTATTTATTCGTAATACACGAGCAGTGATGATGATGATGGCAGTAGTGGCAGAGATAGGGAGTGGGTTTTGACTACACTATATACTGCGGTCAATTTGAAAATCCACCGTTGTGGCATATGCACTTTCTCCATACTCTGGCAATGATTTAAACGACACGGTGTGGAGGGGGGGGCATGGTTTTATTTGTTTATTTACTCATCCGTCACGTTGAACCGTGCAAATAAAAAATGCCACACTTTATCTGGAAACCTTTCCGTATTTTTCATTATGTGGGCCCACAGCCAAACACACCTTCTTCTATTGGGAGCCACTCACTGTCACGTCAGCTTGACTACAGCACCAGTCTGAAAGTCACACGGGTCAACAGTGTATTAGGGGGATCTTCCGTTGACTGCAAACTCCCCCCCCCACCCCAACCCTTCCTTCCCCACCGTGATGGTTGTGATGATGAGTGACCAAATGATGACAGGCAAACACGCGGGCGCGGTTCCGTGACCCGCATCGACATGCTGGGGTCACGCCATACTCGCTGGGCAAACAAGAAGCAGCCTCGTGCGTCGCCGCTATCTGTGAGTGTTGTAACGCGTGTGAATTACACCTTGCCGACGATGCTAGTAAAAGGCTGGAGAAAGAAAAAAAAGGAACCCCTTCCCCGCCCCCCCCAATGAAACTCCAAGGTGAGATTGAACAGCGAGATGGTTAAAATTACTATTTAGTTGTTTCACGCATGAATAATGCATAAGTCCCGCGTGCGTTAAAATACACAGTCATTTGCGCAACGGGCTATAAACAATATACGGCGGCGTGACACATCGCTGGCAATTGACATTTTAGGCCCGGTGTGTCGTCGAGCGGGATTTGGATTGGTCATACTTATTGACCACCTGATTCCTTCTCTGACACCCCCGTCACAATAGCCCACGAAGAATTACCGGAGAAATTGGGAGCGCAAACTCATACATACATTCATTCACAAGCCCAAATAAAATCCATAAATGCCTCGGAGGAAGTGGTTATTGCTGATAATAATTGTTTTGGGGGAATTTTTAGTGGGATTTATGCTATTGTATACACGACCGCACGCCCGCTGAAAACCTTTTAACCTGCATTCACAGTTCATACCATGACACATACGTTTAATAATCATAATAATGATGTTGAAGCCAGTCCAAAAAGCTAAATATATGGAGTATACCAGAAATATTGCATTTTAATTACAATTCCAAATATTTTTAGTTGTTAGTAAATTCTGAAAATTTACTAATCTTATTTCATTAAATAACCAACTTTAGTTGCAAATTAGAAATGTAATTTTGGCCGCTAAGGAAAGTAAATTGGACTTGGGCAGGAAACGTCGCTCTCAGAGATGATGGCCGATGGGCGAGGCTGAGTGATGAATCAAAGCTAAAGGATGGGACGCGTTCTAAAGCATGTCCACTGCGTATTTGTGGCATCACAGGACCCATGAGGGATGGCGATGGCATAGGAATCCCTTAATTCAGCAGTGGATGTATGTATGTACGTTGAACTTCTTTCGCACCACATGTAGCCAACTATGCTAATCAGATAAATCATAGCTTATACTTCTGAAGACAGATATAATAATCATTCAAAACCCAGCCATGGCAATGTGTAAAGTACCATAGGTATCCGTCGAACGTAGACGAATTATCCAGAGTATTCACTGTCAATATTTACACAATTGCTCAACAACACCGTTACTATACAAGCAAGCATTGCAGCTGTAGAAATTCGTCTTCCAAATTCTTGGCTCGCGTTAATTGCCGTTCGCCAGAAACGTCTTCAGCCGAAATAACGTAAACACGAAGAGCAGTTAAACCATCAAAATAAAACAGCAATAAATATGCACGGCATAGACATTCATCCCGCATTAATTCACAAACAGCATGTTATTAAAACAGGTCAGTCATTATAAAAGCCACCCATTGGCCCTGGTCTTGATACGAGTGCAAGGTTAATAATAATAATAATGCCACACCGCAAACGAGACGCTCGGTTAAGCGCCACTTCACTGCCCGTGCGGTGGCGGCGGCGGCGGCGGAGGCTGCGTGGCTGTTTCCTTCCTTTGGCTCGTCCACCGCGTCTTTGTCCGGCGAGATTTGACGGAGGGCCGTTCGGCCGGCCGGCATTGGCACAAGTATAGAAAATTCGCCTACAATGCGGCCGAACCTCCCGGTCTGGCGAAACGAAGCAGGTGTCTGTGTGTGTGGGAGAGGAGGCTGAGGGGGGGGGATTGCGCGTCTCGAGTACGCTCACATTGTGCCGGGGTCAAAGGCCACCAGACTGAAGTGAAGAAAATGGGGGGAAAGAAAGAACGCTGGATGTATGACTCACAGTCTCACCCAGAATTGATTTGGTTTTTTTCTTTTTTCTTTGGGAAGGTCGCTCGAAGGGATCTCGGAGGTGGCTCCGTGATAGCCAATTCCGTGGGCCAATTTTCTGAACTCAAGGGTTGCTCTGCGAGGTATCCGAATGGGTTCTTTTGTCACACGAGGCGACAGCACAATCGTCACTGGCGGGGGGGGGGGGGAATGATAGAAAAAATATACACACATGTTTTTATTCTCAGTACATCACTGTTAACCATCGATAAATAAACAAGCTGCCTACGAATGTTCCTTTGCTTGCTTGATGACCAAAGTGCTGGCTATGGTAGTCAGCAATCTTGGTGCTCTTCGGCTGATTGAACCGTACAGTCGCAATTATGACTCCAGTTCGCACGGTGGGCTACGTACGGTGTGAAAGAAGTTCAACATACGTACGATTGTGCAATCGTTGTCACGTCACCGTCGTATGTATGAGAATGGCCCTGCAAAGAAGACGTCACGGAACTACGTCATCCAAACCAGACGTGCACCATTTATATGCCCTGAAATTAACATTTTTTTCACGTGCTAATTAAACTGAAATATTTAATTTTTTAAAACTGAAATAATAAATGTTAATAACGATTGTTTTTTAGTATGATAGCTGTCCCAGCGTGCTGTGTGACGTGGTGTTAACAGTCATGCTCCAAATTTTATAAACCAACTTTATAAACTATTTCCTAATTACTGATCTGAGGAAGCTCGCGTAGCAACATCTTCCACCGCTGGCAGACTCACGGTTATTTGCGCGCCGGTACCACAGCACAACTTGTGAACACAGGGACGGCTACCACTGGGGGGTCCCTTGCCGAGACTACAGCATTGGAGCAAGTGACCTGAGGTGCTTTGAGTTGCTGAGGTGATTTAAAGAAAGCGCCCTATACATGTAAATCCTTATCCACCTGGCCGCCTCTCATCGGTTAAATTGAAATTATCTCGGAGGTCGCTCTATAATAGCCAATTCCGTGGGCCATTCTTGGAGCTCAACGGTTGCATTGCTCTGCGCGGCACCCGAATGGGTAACTTTGTAACGTGTACATGGTTGGGATGAATCAGAGATAAATCTAATTTAACTTACGTTTTTATTTATATAAAAATATGGCGACTATTGGCCAAAATGTAGATCAATATTTTGACTCGCTGTAGTAATTTTTTTGCAAGAGAAGGCGATATATATATATGTTTTTGCGACGATATTTTTTTTTATTAACACGACTGGGGCCAATCCATGCACACTGTACATCCGCCATTTTGCGTGAACAAAAAATAATCAACTAAATATATATCTAAAAAAAACTTCCCACTTATTTTCATGGAAGGTACTAAATAAAAACGCGGTAGAAAAAGTAGCACCTCCTTCACACGTATTCATTCCCATCGGTTCTGAGAATATTTCCATCGCAGGTGGGAATAAATATTTTCATATTTTTTTCATTCCCATCGTTACCGAGATTTAAGTAACTGTGAAGAGTCCAGTCAAGCAATTTGAACGCCACCCATTATGAGATTAGGACAAGAGGGGGGTTCCTGCCTCCTTGGCTTTGCGTCAGCGTGGCGAAAAACTCAAGCACCCCCCCCCCCCCTCTTGACCTGCACACGGTCTCAAGCCGAGCGCGTTTCGTGTGCGTCCGAAATTCACAGTGTTCGAACTCCGAAGGGGGGTAGGGGGGTCAAGGCCTTTGTAAACATCGGTATCGTTCAACCCCGAGGTCAAGAGCGAAAGGGGCGCTGCAAGAAATAATCAAGAATGTCGAAAAGGCTTAATATTGAGGATGATAATAATATTATTCATAATATTGCGTGGGTAATATCACTCGGTGAAAAGTTGGAGTATCTTTGGTTGTTGAGAATTGCGTCAGCGAGATTGATAACAATATTGCAACGCATAATACTGCACTAAATAGAACATATGTGTAATAGGTGGCATTCTTTAAAGCCTCGAGGATAGGGAGGATGGATTGAGTGACTGTAGCTAAAACCACATCCCAATCGTACTAGGGTATGCATGAGCTTGCAAAGAGGGCCGCAGAATCTTAAGACCTTCAGCCATTGGCCGATTATTGTGACGGGAAGGTTTTCAAGCAGGTTAATCAGTTAACTCGTGTATAAACAATAGCTTGAGCATCTTAACAATCAAGGGCATGCATTTGGGTTTTCTAAACAACCTTCACGACCAACAAACGAAATCTATAAATGTTGCTGCCACATTCTTACCAAAACGACCAACAAACCCTGACATTGTGCCACTTCCAATATGCTACTAAACAGGGTCAAGGTGCAGCCACGAACTGTTCACGCCACTGCTTGGCAGAAGGGCATCCACGAGATGGATCTCTGGAGAGCCTTCCACGCTGGCCAGATCTCCGGGAAGAGGTAGGAGTGTACAACACACTTGACCCCATCACGAGCATCCTGCCGATCGACAAGAACGAATACTCCACGAGCCAGCCTGTATTTGCTCTGCGTGTGTGTGCACGCATTACAGGGCCCTTGCAATGAACTCGCTGCAGCTGGCAGGTTTGCGAGAGTGGGCTGGGAAGCAGGAGAGGTGCGGTGAGGACTTTCTTTCCCTTTAGCTAAGTGCTCCTGAGCCCAGGAAATTGCCCTTTTGAAGATACCTGCCTCTCTTTCTTTTTTTTTCCCGGGCAATGTTCCTTTTTTTTTACAAGCGGCCACAAAATAGCCAATGTAGCTGAATAAATGCAGAACGATAAAACGAGAGGTGCCCTTGCCAGGGTTCCCTGCCGCCCCCACCACCACCAACACCACCACCACCACCTTCCCTCGCTCTGCATGGCACTGCCACATCATAAAATCTTCAGTACAGCAAATATTTGTGCGCGCGAACACGCACGCACGAACATCCGACGCGGCTGCTTTTTTTTAGCAGGACGATTCCTGGAACACTAAAGCCTGCGAGCCAGAGGCGTCGGCCACAGATTTTGATTACTCCGTGTGTTTTTTCTTCTTCTCCCTCGACAGGGTTTGCTTGCTGGCCCGCTTCGTTAGGGCGCCGCTGTTTGCACTGCGGCAAATGTCGAGACGTTTTGGTGGCGGTGGTGGTGGCCAGTGGGACCCACGTGGTTGGCGTGGTGGTGGGTGGCCAGTCGGGCCCACGCGGTTGGGGTGGTGGTGGTGATGGGGGTGGGTGGTGTTATTGTAATGCTGCCATTTAGCATGGGCCATTAAACTCTGAAAACCCGTAATTTTTCTTGCATTATGTGACACGGTGAAAACGCGTTTTTGGATAAACGCGATACTTAAATGCGCGATCTTTCTCTCTCCCTACTCGTGGGCGCATTTTCTGCATGCTAATTCAAGAGAGAGGAGGGGGCGAGAAGGATGAGGGGGGGCTAGCGGTGTGTGTCCAGAATTTTATTGGGATATTAACGAAGCTCAATCAGATAATGACGGGGAACACCACGACGACTCACACCGCAACACTCGAATGGGTTCAATCAACGCCGACTACACTTTGACCACACAGATGTGAACCACTTACTACACACTGTCTATATACTACTCACTGTCTATATACTACACACTGTCTATACACTACACACTGTCTATACACTACACACTGTCTATCATAGGTGTGGACTCGAGTCATGTGACTTGGACTCGAGTCAGACTCGAGTCATGAATTTGATGACTTGCGACTCGACTTGGACTTGCATAACAATGACTTTGTCCCACCTATGAGATGTGGACTCGAGTCATGTGACTTGGACTCGAGTCAGACTCGAGTCATGAATTTGATGACTTGCGACTCGACTTGGACTTGCATAACAATGACTTTGTCCCACCTCTGCTGTCTATACACTAAACACTGTCTATACACTACACACTGTCTATACACTACTCACTGTCTATACACTACACACTGTCTATACACTACTCATTGCCTATATACTACTCATTGTCTATATACTACACACTGTCTATATACCAGAGGTGGGACAAAGTCATTGTTATGCAAGTCCAAGTCGAGTCGCAAGTCATCAAATTCATGACTCGAGTCTGACTCGAGTCCAAGTCACATGACTCGAGTCCACATCTCATAGGTGGGACAAAGTCATTGTTATGCAAGTCCAAGTCGAGTCGCAAGTCATCAAATTCATGACTCGAGTCTGACTCGAGTCCAAGTCACATGACTCGAGTCCACATCTCATAGGTGGGACAAAGTCATTGTTATGCAAGTCCAAGTCGAGTCGCAAGTCATCAAATTCATGACTCGAGTCTGACTCGAGTCCAAGTCACATGACTCGAGTCCACATCTCATAGGTGGGACAAAGTCATTGTTATGCAAGTCCAAGTCGAGTCGCAAGTCATCAAATTCATGACTCGAGTCTGACTCGAGTCCAAGTCACATGACTCGAGTCCACACCTCTGCTGTCTATACACTACTCACTGTCTATACACTACACACTGTCTATACACTACTCATTGCCTATATACTACTCATTGTCTATATACTACACACTGTGTATATACTACACACTGTCTATACACTACACACTGTCTATACACTACACACTGTCTATACACTACTCACTGTCTATACACTACACACTGTCTATACACTACACACTGTCTATATACTACTCATTGTCTATACACTACTCACTGTCTATACACTACACACTGTCTATACACTACTCACTGTCTATACACTACACACTGTCTATACACTACTCACTGTCTATACACTACACACTGTCTATATACTACACACTGTCTATACACTACACACTGTCTATACACTACTCATTGTCTATACACTACACACTGTCTATACACTACTCACTGTCTATATACTACACACTGTCTATACACTACACACTGTCTATACACTACTCACTGTCTATACACTACACACTGTCTACACACTACTCACTGTCTATATACTACACACTGTCTATACACTATACACTGTCTATATACGACACACTGTCTATTCACTACTCACTGTCTATACACTACACACTGTCTATACACTACACACTGTCTATATACTACACACTGTCTATACACTACACACTGTCTATACACTACTCACTGTCTATACACTACACACTGTCTATATACTACACACTGTCTATACACTATACACTGTCTATACACTACACACTGTCTATATACTACTCACTGTCTATATACTATACACTGTCTATACACTACACACTGTCTATACACTACTCACTGTCTATACACTACTCACTGTCTATACACTACACACTGTCTACACACTACTCACTGTCTATATACTACACACTGTCTATACACTATACACTGTCTATATACGACACACTGTCTATTCACTACTCACTGTCTATACTACACACTGTATATACACTACACACTGTATATACACTACACACTGTCTATATACTACACACTGTCTATATACTACATGCTGTCTATACACTACTCACTGTCTATACACTACACACTGTCTATATACTACTCACTGTCTATATACTACACACTGTCTATACACTACTCACTGTCTATACACTACACACTGTCTATACACTACACACTGTCTATATACTACTCACTGTCTATACACTACACACTGTCTATACACTACACACTGTCTATACACTAATTGACTATATATACTGACTATATACTCACTGAGAATATATAATGACTATATACTCACTGCTTACTGACAATTCATTTACTGACAATATACCCACCACTAACAACATACCCACTTAACGGGAGGAATAAAAGCAAATCATATTTTTTGAGCTGTACACCATTTGCAATATAAATAAAATCAATCACACCAATGCATTCTCATTTTAAGTGAAATAAAGTCACGTGGAGAAATTTCGCCACTTTTTAAACTCCCCAACTTCATAGGCCCCGTCGTTCTGCCTCTCTGCCGTGTTGCCATCAGGGGCTGAGTCGTCACGGATTACCATTAATGTCCTGACAACTTTAAACTGCGATTGAGCTGAGCCTTTAGATAATATTCAGTGTTAGTGGTTGATAAGGACGGTAAAACTTAAGTAAAAAAAAACTATAATAGTCAGCTCCAAGTTCCTCTCCATCCACGAGCGCGTATATCTAAGCACTGCGACAAACAAGCCGTATTTTAATCTTCCTGAAGACCAAACCAATTCAGCGATTAAAAAAAAAATATATCCCGCAAGCTGAAAAACGAAATTATACGGGTGTAAGAGATAGCAGCCCTAGCCGGAGGCACACTTTGATATTCTTCTCCGTTTGAAATGTTTCATCCCTAATTCTGCTATCAGCCGAGGCCAAAAAAATACCGAGTTACCACCTCCGGCCGGACATCAAATTGCATCCGAGACGGCGCATTGCCGAGGGCTGGATGGAAATGAGGCCAGTGATCTGTGAAATCCAATTCATTAAATGTCAAAGCGAGAAATCGCTCCGGTGAAGTTCCTCCCGGCAAATTAGAATTGTTATCGCGAGTCGCTGGGAATGTTTAACAAGCAGTGTCTGCCCGAACAGCCCACACCAGCCCATCTCGGCCCTCCCTTCCCTCGCCAGCAGGGTGATAGCGTGACATTTTGGAGTCATTTGAATGACAGATCAATTTCCCTGTGTAAAGGATTGTTCGTGGAAGCAGGCTCAATGTTATCTCGCATCTGGCGCTGGTACGCTGCCTCCTACATACCTGCCTGCTATGCTCCTATAGCACGATATTTCCGCGAGCCTGCCGTGTGTGTCCGTGTAATTAATTTTGTGGTGGTGGTGGGGGGCTGGTGGTCATAGAACTACGCGGGGCTTTGCTGCCTCCTGCACAACGAGCAGTCGAGTTAATTGCCTCCTTTAATGACTGCGGGTACACACTAACACAGGTATAGGTATAGACAGATGTGTTCATCCACCCACCCAGCCGGCCCCAACAGCACCAGCCCCCCCTGCAGCGGTGACGAAGCTGATATTGGCACAACTCCGACAGAAGCCCGGCCACCTGAGTTCGATTCCCGATCACGGCCATAATCCGTGGCGATTGGGGAAAAATTAAATCGTAGAACCGGTCCTGAGCCTTGCCAGCTTCACCAAACCCCGCACTGTCCGTCCAACCGTGGTGAAGTATAGTCAAATGAATCCCCATGAGTGTGTGTGGGGATTCATTTGGCAATACTTCACCGTGGAGTTTGGTGAAGCTGGCAAGGCTCAGGACCGGTTCTACGATTTTTTTTACACCCCCAATCGCCACGGGTTATGGCCGTGGCCGGGAATCGAACTCAGGTTGGCTGGCTTCTGGCGGAGTTGTGCCAATAACGGCTTCGTCACCGCTGACAGAGATTCACACACAAGCTCAGAAGCGTATTTATATTTTTATTGGAACGTGCGCCTTTTGGCGTCATCTGGTCCAACACCATGTGAGACTAGGCTCTAAGAAAAGCTGTCTCGGGTGTGGACCAATCAACTTCAAGAACAGTGCATACATTATCAGAGTTGTGTGTTTTGTTTGCATTCCGACCGCAGGTATTGTGGTCAATGCAAGCATGACGCCTTGTAAAAAAGGTGTCAGTTTTGTTGCCAGATAAAAGGGTAAAAAAACAATTATCATATTTTGCTACTGGCAAAGGAGGTTCCAATGGGAACGTAACCATTATAGGTAATGGATGTAAAAACAAAAACCTCTGAATGTTTTAAATCTTTGGATAACTACAAATCGTGAATGGCATCTCTTTATATTGTGGACCACATATCTGCAGAGATGGCAGCTGGTCAAGAATATGGACGGAGTCGCGAGCCAACGAATGGAACGGATTCCACAAAGTCGTCCCATCCACCAGCCGAGGATATGGAGCGATGGGAAATAATCTCGTGTGAGGGGCATGCTACCTCGCTGGACTGAATCGTTCCACCGTGGAGCCCGTACAGATGGCGACGACTTGGAAGAAGCCTTTATCGTCCAGCAGCGGATAGACCATGGCTAACGGTGTTGCACAATGCTGCAGACCATGGCTAACAACGCGGGGCAATTCGACAAAGTCCAAGCGACGGACAACTCAACGTGGCCGTCAGTGCAAACGCCCCCCCCCCCCTTCCCCATTGTCTCGTGTGTGAGCCATTGCACTTTTTGCAAGCTGATGCAGCTCCCAGCCACAAGCGGAGCGCTCGGCGACTGCAAAACAAAAAGAAAGAGAGAGAGAGGGAGAAAAAAATCGCTCTTCATTTGCATGCAGCGCGTCTCACGGCCAGGCACACACACACACGCGGGGTCTCCAGCACGGCCGAATCGGTCCACTCCTCATTACCTCTAATTGGCCATAGCATATCAAACACCAGTAGGGGTAAGAGGAGAGGGGGGGGGGCATGGTTTGGAGGGATGGGGGGCTCTGGGTTGTCAGGGGTTGTGGGGGTGAACGGTGGCCTGGGAGCTGTGCACAAAGCTGCTGGTGCCGTCTCTGTGGGCATGGGGGGGGGGGCCCACTTTGAAATACAGATGTGCCGGTTCTTAGGTGCATCTGTCACAGTGGCTAAATGGTACCCCGGGATGGCAGGGAGGCTGCCCGGGAGAAATAATGGGGCTGGGGTGATGATGATAAGCGATCTGGCCCACTATTGACCCGGGCCACGGAGGTGGGCTTCATGGAGGAAAAAATCAACCTAATGGATTCTCTTTTTAAAGACACACACACTCACTATATATATGCCTATGTTTGAAAAGATTGTAATGTAACGCTACTCTCATTATTGTTATTACAATTGTGTGCATCACGCGTAGTATTCGATACATACTGAATGAACGCACATGTATATATATAGTATAGAACGTGTTAGGTTAAAATATTGAACAGATATTGTGTTTTTTTTTTATTATTGACGGTATGTTAATGATATTGTTTTGGGGAGAGCGGTGGTAATTAGAGTGGTTCGCGCACTGTACAACTGTTTAAAATATAATGTGGAGCTGTTTGCAAATGTACGTATGTTGAACTTCTATCTCACCGTACGTAGCCAACCGTGCGTGGGAAAGACAACAAATTAAACACAAAAAAGCAGTTTAAAATAAATGCGTTTGTCAATCTAGATGATTTAGAAGTGGATAGCTCCAGTGGCTTCCCAATATCGGAAGGAAGAACGTTCCAGACGGCCGCTGAAGCGCATCCGCTTGTTGGATGAAGGTGTCAGTCACGGGAGTTGTTTGTGCATACTTCTCCACACCGGTGGTGAGTGTGGACTGGTGAAGGGGGTTATCCACATCATCAGTTCAGATATCACTCGACACTGATGTTGACCGTGTGCCGGAATCACACGCACGCCACTGGTTACACAGCACAGTTCGCGAACCCACTGTACTGATTAAAAGATCATGTGTGTAGATACAAACATGTAACGCCTGATTTAGGAGCTTTCGTGACTGCAGGAATTATTCTTTGGTTCTTTTCGGTTAAGTCACGTCTAAAAGTAAAATAAAATAATAAATAACATATTACGACGTTTCGATTGCAACACAAGCAATCATCATCAGGCATAAAAGAAACGGCAACAAAAAATCTAACTAGAAAACTCTAGACAGACATACATCTCTGTCTAGAGAAAAAATCTAGCTAGAAAACTCTAGACAGACATACATGTCTGTCTAGAGTTTTCTAGTTAGATTTTTTGTTGCTGTTTCTTTTATGCCTGATGATGATTGCTTGTGTTGCAATCGAAACGTCGTAATATGTTATTTATTATTTTATTTTACTTTTAGACGTGATTTAACCGAAAAGAACCAAAGAATGTAACGCCTGATTTCCAAAAAAATACATCATCATAATGGGAATGATTGAATGCGTAAAAATAAATTTTGGGGAAAAAATTACGTCGTGTTAAATGAGGCTCCTACTTTCTACAAGCAGTTCACTTCCCGTTGGATTTTTGTTTTGTTTTAAATAACGATAGCCGCCTTGAAAAAGGTTCACAAGCTAAATGTGTTTACTATAAACTAAGGGACAACTTTTGGCTCGTCACAAAAACTAAGATCCCCCCCATGTCGCATTCAACAAACTGTTCGCGCAAGTGCTGTTAGCAAGCACCTACGCTCATAGCGCGCAATGTCGCAGCTACACTCTGGTGCTGATCATTTAAACCAACTCGCTCAAAACAACCTCGACACTCAACGCACTCATCAACAACATCACCCCCCCCCCCCCCCCGATCAAAGGAGAAAAAGAACGACGCGTAAGTAACTGGCGACGTTTCGGGCAACGGCACCCCTCCTTCATCGCAGCTCTCCGTGACCCCTGCAAGAAAGGTCACCGCCAACTCAGTATCACGATTCATCATTTCATGTTGCCGTTGTTTTTCGTTGTTGATTTTTCACTTTACTCAAAACAAGCCGGTGTTACATTTTGTATTATTATTGTTAGCGGTGGTAGTAGTGTAGTTAGTAGTGGCGGTGGTATTAGATCGAGATTCGCTAGGCCGGCGGTTTGTGCCAAAAGGGGGCCCACACAAGTCGTGAGACCGGGCAGAGCGGGTGGCCGTGCGGACGACGACAACTTCGACTCTGATCCGTGCCCGTGGTCACGGTGACTCGAGGCGGACGGCCCTTTTTGTCGACCGCCGAACCCTCCAAAACTGCGCTCTGATTTCATCGGGGATTAACCTAATTTGTGCGTGTTCAGTCTCTGACCCCTTCATGCAGTGCGATCAGCATTGCAAATGTGCTGACAGCTGCCACATAAAAGCGGCCAGGTCTCCTCCCCCAATTCCCCCCCCCCCCAGCCCTCTCTACACCCCCCTACACACAGCACCAATGCCTCGATTCCACACAGCTCCTCTAACCCAACCTCCCCTCTCGTCGTCTCCGACTCTTCCCCTGGACCCACGGCAAAGCCACGGGAGCAGCGGCCGCGTTTCTAAGGCGCCCCACTTTCAATTCACGCCTCGGCAAACCTCCTTCTCCTTACTCCCCCCACCGTCTCCACCGTCCCCTTCCTCGTTCCCGAAGCCCCCTGCCCGCATCGCTAGGAGTCGGGAGTCCGTCTCCCCCCCCCCCTACCCCCCTCCCATTGGTGGCAAGGCGATAAAGGAAGGGGGCTTTGACCGGAAACTATTGCGGCCGTTTCATCTCGGAGAACTTGCAAGAGTATCTGAGTCGACCGAGGCCAGCAGGGCAGCCGAAATCTTCATATAAAAAGGATTTGCTTTTATGACGGAATCAAACACAAGTGAAGTTATCTCCTTTGCCGAGACTAAGAAATCACTCGACTGAAAAATTCCCTTTTTTTTAAGCATTGGGGGGGGGGGGGGAGGGTGGTGAAAAAATTGTATGAGCCAACCGCCTTTCATTTTCAAAGATTAGCGGCTGCAAACTAAACTTCAAAGATGAAATGTGCATAAAGACGAACATCAGTCATTTTCCTCTCTGCCCAAGACTTTTTTTTGGTGTTTTTTGTTTTGTCGGTCGCCTTATTTCGTTTTTTTTTTGTGGCCAATCCGCGGCGCCCCCCCAACCACCCACACCTGCTCTGGCATTGTTGATCGTGCATCAAAAAAATATCTCGGACTCACGCCAACAACAACAACAACAACAAACAAAAACATCACCCCCCCCCCTCCCGCTCTCTGCATACATCTCCACTGCGGTCGGCACTCGCTTCGCATGCGGCATTGTGTGTGTGTGGGGGGGGGGGGGGTTCTTCCGTGTATGCAGATGATGGCCATTTCAATAAATTCACGGCCTTCTAATGAACCGACGGAGTGTCTCGTGAGAGGCGCGCGCTCCTGCCGCGGCCGTTTAATTCGCGTGTAATTGTCACGCATGCGGTGGCGTGGGGGGGTGGTGGTGGTTGGGACTCGGGAGGAGCCGCGATAAGTGGTGGTTTCAGTGACAAATAACAGTTACCAGGGGCAGTGATGCTGGGGGCCATGAATGACGGAGTGGAGGCCTCCCACTAACGGGCCACCTTCACGGGTCACTTCCAGCCCAAAACCTCCAAACCGCCTCTCCGCAGCACGCCAGCACGCCGATCCACCCACCCCAACAACAACTGTCCACTACTCCTCCTACTCCTCCTCCCCAACAACCACCATCACCTCCTCCTCCTCTCGCTTCTACAACTCTCATGCACACAAACAACCCCATCCGTTCCCCCCACTAACTCTCTCCTCGTTCGGATCGTCCCATGCAAATGCAAATCCACCCGGCGCATAAAATGAAGTCCCCACTACTCCATTATGTATTCACAGGAACAGAGGCCGCACAAAGGGCCAGAGAGAGAATTGGGACGGGTGGCCAGGGGAAGGGTCACGGGGGGGGGGGGGGTTCTGAAGGGGGGGGGGGGTTATCGGGTCGCTCTGCCCCACTGCTGCCCCCCCCCCCCTCTACAATGGGACTGTTCACGGGTGGTGCTTTTTGTGGGCCATGGTGCTGGGTAGTGACCGATGGTCACCACTGTGGCCTCTGGCCCGTTCACAGCTTCAAATGTCGACGTGGACCCTTCTTTCTGCGAACAGGAGGGGGGAGTGGTGGGGGGGGAGTTGCACTCTGTGGCCATCGACTCGCCGTGATCAAGCATACCCCCGTGGTTGGCGTGAGTGGTGCCCCGGTTAAGACGGGGCGAAGACAAAGCCACGTTTCTGTGTGAAACACTTCAAGTAGACACGGCGCGCGCGGTCTGTGTTCAATACTCGGACGGTGCAGGAATCGGCATTTGGTCTTCGCAGCCGGATTGTGCTGGAGCGGTAGCGGTGGGAGTAACGACACGGCGGTTCACACGCTGCGCTATGAATGTTCACTACCTCGCTTGGTATGCAGAAGGTCGTGGGTTCGGTCCTGACCCTGACGCCTGCATATTTGGAGTTCGTATTCTCTCTTTTCCCGTGGTCGCGTGGGTTTTTTTTATCCGGGACCTCCGGTTTTTCCCTCCCCATTTATAATCAACATGCGTTTAGAGTATTTGGCGGCTATAAATGTCCACTAGATAAGCCACTTCGCTGAGCTATCATTTGTGACCAGGCCCCTTCTGAAAAACAGCTATATGGCTCAGTGGGCCCCTAGCTGGTAAAATAAAAAAGCTTAGTTAGTTTTAGTTTAGTCGTATATGGCCACCTGAGTTAAATTTTCCGACCACGGCTAACACATCATTGGCACTTTGTATCTGATCAGTAGTGGACCTCTCCCAATTTCGTAAGCCGTGCGACCGTTGTGGTGAAGTATGACAAAGCCCCCCACCCCCACCATGAGAGGAGGCCTTTTACTCACGGGTGGATCAACAAAGAGTTTAAAATGGTTAATAATTTTGAACGTTGGCCGATATATTTATATCTAGGGAAAAAGTACGCTATACGCTGCTATATGACATCGAATACAAGAAAATAAATACGTTGAAAAGTGTGCAAAGACGCTTGGAGAGACGCACGCTGGGAATTTAACTGAGAAACAGAGAGAAGATCAAGTGGATCAGACAAAGATCCCCCATATAGCCTTAACAGACTGCTAGGGGCAAGTGCTGTTAGCGAGCACCTATGAAGGCCGGCGCAGCGCACGAGGGGGTGGGTGGTCAGCACCACGGCCGGAATGGTACATCCCTGTGTGACGTACTCGGTAGAAGTAAATAAAACATTTTCTAAAAATGTACACGTATATATGTACACACATCTACATATATGGCCCATAATATAGGTATTTTTTTGTGGAGGGGGTTAGATCGCAAATCCACAACATTGTGGATTTCCTTTCCAACACACTGGTGTGCTGTACTAATAACGATTTGGCATGTTCTGTTTACGTGACAAACCTTACTAATTGGCTGTGTTGGGTCATTACGGGTTTCACGATACATTTATATTTACGCGATCTAACCTAAAAAAAAACTATATTACGGATGGTATTGGTCGCAAAAGGCTACGTGTTAAACTGACATTAATGGCTCGTGAAATATGATGACAAAGAGGTCATCAGGGGCCATCTATTCAGTACGTACGTATGGAGGGGGGAGGGGGGGTTAACCCAAATGCGTCCGCTTGCGTATGGAGGGGGGGGGGGGTCTACTGACAATGTACGCATAGGAAACGGGGGGGAGGTGAAGCCTCGATAATAATTTGTCGACATTGACCTTCAAATGAGCCACAGTTCAGTTTCTTCAGCTGTCAGACCAAGTACTACCGGGAGAAGTGGGACTGTGGGAGAGGTGTCACTCGTGTGCCACCGTGCCCCTGACTGCAGCTATCACGCAGCTCAGCAACATCAGTGGCCAAGTTACGCGACTTTAATTATTTAATTCAGCCGGGGGTGGACTATCTGTTTATTTAAATACATTCAAAGTATTCATCCTTGATCGTTTTTGCGTGGATTAAATATCGGCTGTTCTATAGGATTCGGAGGGGGGGCGGGGTGTGCGTCAAGCGTACGTACGCAGGTGGGAGGGGGGGTGTAAGAAGTCCGCGTACGTACAGGGAGAGGGGGGGGGGTCAAGTTTTGGCAGATTTTTGCGTACCCACTAAATGGATGGCCCCCTTAGGAGGATGACAGTGTAAAATAATGCAGATAAATTAAAACAAAAATGCCCGTCGATATATAAACCATAAACCACGCGTGCATTTCGAAGCGTCATCTCACGCGCTTGACCGTTACACGCAAATCACCGCACCCACGTTTCGTCTTAAGCCACCGTCGAGGGTGATGCTGGGGCCATGCAGTTGACACTTTTGCCCCCGTTCGCCGACGCCGTGTCCACGCTGGGACTTTGCCCGCATGCTTCTCTCAAGAGAACGAAGCGCATCGATGGGAGGGTTCAGTTCAACGGCACGGGAGGAAGCATCATCATCATCATCTAATCCTCCGGAGGCGAGCGCACCTGGAGGAAAGAGAGAAAGGTCAAGGCCACGGAACAACTTTCCGTATCTCCTCCCCATTGAGTCCCCGAACCCAAGCCTACCACGGGGAGTGATTGTCACGCGTCCATCAATCCGAGCTAAGCTCCCTGGAGCTGCTGCGCCGAGAACAGGAGAATGCAACACCACATCTTGAACAACACAAGTTCCCAGCGAGATCGATGCGGCTTCGGTTCGGGCGATTTCGCATGCAGTATATGCGGCGAACTTTATTTCTACCCATATTATTATTATACGCGCGGCTATGCGGTCGGACGTCAGGCAACGTTGTGTGTGTACGGTGTGTGTACTGTGTGTGTGCCCTGTGTACTGCGTGTGTCTGTACTGTGTGTGTGTGCCCTGTGTACTGTGTGTGTACTTTGTATGTACCCTGTGTGTGGATTGTGGGTATACTTGTTGTGTGTACTGTTTGTACTGTGTGTGTACTGTGTTTTACTCTGTGTACTGTGTGTGTCCTCTGTGTACTGTGTGTGTAATCCGTGTATTGTGCGCGCTACTTGGCTTGTTTTGTAACACATCTACTACTACGTACGATGCGAATGAAGCTCAAAACGCATACATACATACCGCATAAAGCGAGGGAACCCTGTACATGTTTGTGTGTGTGCACACCATGATGATATCTGGACCGATTCTCAGTTTGATTCCCATCCACGGTTAACGTCAGTGGCGAGTGATCGCTGAACCATTCCTCCTGCACCCCCCCCCCCCACCCTCCCCCCTTTCACAAACCCTCACTAACCAGTGCGGTGAAGTATGGCCAGGCAATCCCCACGATGGCCGACATGGTATGGGAAGCCCCCCTCATCCAGCAGTGGATTAACAAAGGCCTGACAAATACAGATAAGGGCGGTGAAGTCAAGAATTGAGACAGGTGGCGAGGGATGCATTTAGGATTATTTTTTTAATCCTGCATGGAGTAAGGTATAAACAAACAATATGTGAATAACGTAATGTCTAGTTTAACAAAGCCCCCAAAAAACTGCGCGAGTCTCAAAGGCTCGTCTCTTCAGTAGCCCTTGGCAGCGCAGCAATGCCTTCGTGACTGTGCAAAAGTTTTGGCGTGCGAATTTTTTTTGGACTGCATATTTCGGAATGATCATTTCGAGTGAAATGGGGCTCGGGTCAATCCTGCATCCGTGTCCCCCCACGATGAAAATAATAACAAATAATTATCATATCATCACATAATCATCGTCGTCGTCGTCGCCATCATATATGTTTTATTCCATATACATGCTATTCAAAGTAAATATATTTATATCGCCAACAATGTCAAATAAAAGACCCCGGAAAATAGAAATCATCCCTACCCCCACCCCCCCCAAAAAGAGCAGTTTAGTGGCGGTGGAGGCGTTTATGGTGCCCGGTGCCATCTGCCTGGCCGCCCATTCCACTGGGAGAAGTCGCTCGCACAGCCAGCGCGCAAATTAATTGCTGTGTTTGTCCCCGATTACACGCATTAGGGTACAGCGTGTCTCTGGGGGCCAGCTGCCAGTCATGCCGGCCCAGCCACCGTAACCACCACCACCACCGCCACCCCCGGGCCCAGCCTTCCAACCAACCTCCAACTTGTCACACACCTCCCACAGACCGCCCTCCCCCCGTCTTTGTGCCAAATCAATCGAGGGACTCTGCGAAGGAATAATCCGCTCACGCTCTGCCTTCTGCGCTCGCCAGATTACCATCCCGGACGGGTGGCCTGCATGCACTGATACTTTTCCATTTATTTTGCGGCAGACTATGTAGGTTTAATTCCCTTTACAGCCATTTAAAAAAAAACATTTTCAACAGAGAGAGGGAGAGAGAACATCACAATTTTTATTGTAGGTTTTTTTCACTCGGAAGGGAGAGTGTGAGTGAGTGAGGAAGAAGGGTAGTGAAGCCACTATTATTACATTTGGCTTGGCCATTACTCATACTCTTCGCCACACCTGCATGAAACTTGCGTGCAGTCCAGCAGCAAACGGGAATAACTTCATTCGCACAGGGTCCAAAACACATCTGCTGTATTTCAGAGAAATAACAAAAAACGAAAAAATTCAAGAAATGTTTTTTGGTAAACACAGAATGCATTATTTTCCACGTGCTCACAAAAGGCCCTCTCGTGTCTTTCTGCCTCCACGTGCACCACATTCGGGGGCTGGGGGGGATTTATTAACGACAGTGAGACATTCTCGCCAGGCCAACAGACACGTTGTTATTTAAAGTCCATTCCTGTTAAACAGAAGGAGCCTCGCAAATCAGTGGGTGTCTGCAGGTGTGGCGAGGTCCAGGAACCCGCGTTGGAGCGAGCTGCGACTGTGGACAGATGGCAGACGTGCCACAATGATGCCTTTGTCCCGTGGGCAGGCTTTGCGCTGTAAACCATGGGAAAGGTTTTGACCTCTGGGTCAGATGGGTCATGTGACAGAGTCTTTTATATTTTTTTTTGCACAATTAGAGACCTCTGTTCCCATCCTCAACCGACCTCTCTCTTTATTTTTTTGGTCGACAGTAACGTTTATTTCAACGGCCCCTGTCCTTAAATTGAAGGTTAACAATTGGCAAGAGAAAAAAAAAACCTCACGATCTGTATTAAAAGTATCATGAGCGTGGATACCACCTCGTGTGTGCAGGAGCGAAGTGGAGTATTACGTCGCAGCGTCGTGAGAGATGGCGACGGCTTTGGGCACGCTTTTATCCAGCAGTGGAATGGTCATGGCTTATGATGATGATCACCATCATCATAACGATGATCTGATATAGTCCAAACTGTGCGTGGTTGAGCATCTGTAAGAGTGGCTCTTTGAACCGACATTTTGCCAGTTGTTGTGGTTACAAGAGGCATAACGTAATTTAGAGTTGGCAGCAAACCTCCTCCCTGCAAACAAAACAAGTAATTACGCTCATTAGAGTCATTAAAACGACATACACAACCTGACATGAATGCATGAAAAAGTACAAAATAGCCCGAGTAATGCAGTGGGTGCGCGTTATTGCCACAGAACACAATTACCCCGCATCTTTCTTTGATAACATACACGGTGCAGTGTGAGTCCTTTAGGTCATTATCAGAGCAAGTCATTTATCATTATAAAGGATTGAGGTCGAATACAGCCAAACGTGTTTATCTGCAAAAAACGGCTGCATGAGACCCTGTCGTCACATGGCTGCGCGGACCACTTGCCAATTTGTATTCGTCACTGTCTGGATCTAAGCGCAGGGGATTAGGGGACTCTGTGCCACGGGCACGATGCAGCTGATGGCTATTGCCATGTAACTAATTAGAGGCTCATTAGCACAGCCTGAGAAGCTTTATAATGGTCACGGTGTAAGATGTAGTCCGTGTGGCTGCGAGGACGATGTCGCGAAAATCACACGGCAGACAGCAAGTCACTATTCGTATAAACTCATCTAGAAAGTAACACATTTGTGTACAATATATACGCGTGTGCACTTTATTGAATGTTTTTCGTTTGGGTGAAGCAACTGCTTGGAACACATGTTACGGGCAGCTCCTAAAAGTTATCGTCGAGAAATTTAAAGAATTATAATTCGAGGTTTGAGCCGCGGAGTGGAAATTTTGGGAAAATATGACTCACGATATCAAGTTTATCTTTGTTTGTATGAACAAAAAATTGAAGTGGGCTTAAAAAAAAAACCGTAAACACATTCGTCAATAACTTTGCATTAAAAAGAAAAGCACGTCATAGTCGACGTTTGAGGCAACGGCCGTGATTCATTACGCATTCTGAAATGTCCAAGATGGGGCCTTTGCCCGGAAAGTCGCCTATTACAAACTGTTTCATTTTAAAGTACCACAGCCTCACATATAATTAACGTGCGTGAAGAATTTTTTTTCATTACTTTTGGTTTTATTTTCTTCGTTATTTTTGTGCACCACCGCCAACGGAGTGGCGTCGCCAACTAATAACAATGCACAAAGGAGGGTTTTTGGGGGTTAGATCGCGTAAAAATAAGTGTGTCGTTAAACCCGCCACCACCCGACACGGCCAATTAGGAAGGTTTGTCACGTAAACTAAAACGTGCCGATTCATTACTAGTTCAGCACCACCGGGTTGTATGTTGGAGAGTAAAACCCACAGTGTTTACCATTCGAAAACCGTAACGTTTCGCCGGTCATTACAACCAGCCTCATCAGGCGACAGCCAGAGTTGTGGAGAAATCCTTCTCCTGTTTCGGTCGTAAATTGGCATGTCTTCTTTACGTGACAACCCTTGCTAATTGGCTGCGACAGGTGGTGGCGGGCTTAATGACACACTTTATATGTACGCGACTTAACCCAAAAAACACTCTATTGTGGATAATATCGGTCGCGAAAGCCTCCGTGTTCAAATAATAACGATGCGTTTATGAGTGGATCTCGCAGAAGCATTCGGCACGGTCAACATTCCGTACACTCCCCCCAAACTCTCCCCACGACGCGTGTCACCAACGCCACGGAGAACACGTGGGGGTCCTCACATAATCTGTGTGTGTGTGTGGGGGGGGGGGGCGGTGCGGCGACTGTGGGGAGCGGTAGTGTAGCGGTAAACGCATCAGGCTACGAACCCGGCGACCCCAGTTCGATTCCCCGGTAACCAGCGATATCAGCGGCGAATATTTCCACCGGTCCTGGGCCTCACGAAAGGTCAAACTCAGCCTTAAGTGAGTGCACAAGTGTATTAAACGCACCAGCACTAGGGAGACAAAGGCAGCCGGGCGTGGTGCTGACCACCCCACCACCTCGTGTGCTCCGCCCACCTTCATAGGTGGTCGCTCACAGTCCTTGCCCCCAAACAGTCTGTTAAGGCAAAACGGGGAATCGTTGTCTTTGCAAAGTCTTATCGACATCGCTCCAACCGCTCTCCGGTTATATAACTACTTAATGCATAAATTGTACATTCACGGACATTGCACCCTCATGGACAGCCCTCGTATGATGCGCACGAAAGGCAGAGAGTACGGGCAGGGCAGTCAATGGAAATGAAACGCGCGTTGTCGGGGTGTCCGCCCTCTCCCTCCCCGCCGACAGAAGCGAACCGCGGTGCGAGCCGACACAAAAGGGGAAGAGTGACCGTGTCCGCAACGGGGACAGAGGCGGGATGTCACTCGAGCACACACACAAAAAATTTTATTCTCAGCCTCGGACAGGCTGAGATTTGTCAAGCGGAGCCTTTGCGTCACGCAGCGGCGCACGGCGGCCGTGGCACGAACCCACCCCGGGGGGGGGGGGGGGGGGCGGGGGGGTTGTCCGGCTTTGTGCGACGGATTCCTTCTTCGCCATTGCCACCATGCATCGATGATGCATAATAAAGGGGGTGGGGGGGGGGATCTCGTAAATGTGAATGTGTCGTTAACCCGCCACCAGCATCCGACACAGTCAGTTAGTAAGGGTTGTCACCGAAGCCAAACGTGCCAATGGTTTACAACTTCAGCACCACCGGTGTGTTGGAGAGTAAACCCACAGCATTTACAACGACGTTCCACTGGTGATTACAGCCAGCGAAGTCGTATCTAATTGGCACGATTTGTTCACGTGACAAACCTTACTAATTGGCCGCGTTGGGTGGTGGTGGGGTTAACGACACTTTTACATTTTTGCGATTTAACCCCAAAAAACCTTTATTATCGATTGCATTAGTCGCGAAAGACGACGTGTCATACATCGATGAAACCCATTCCAATACATCCACCCGTAAGGTAGAATGTATAAATGTTGAACTGCTTTCGCCCCCAACGTAGCCAATCCGTGATAATCAGAAGTGTGGGGGGAAGGACAACAAACTAAACACAAAAAGCAGTTGAAACGAAATGGGATTTGAGCCTAGATTTAAAAGTGCATAGCTCCAGTGGCTTCCCAATATGGGAACGAAGGGCGTTCCAGATGGCCGCAGAAGCGCATCTGATGATAAGTGGCATACATAGCAGAGAGATGCTGCGATGCTCATTATCAACACGGGTGTATATCTGCGTGTAAATTATTTCACTGCTGTGCGTCACATAGCAGTGGTAGTCGTCGTAGTAGCAACTTCATATATTTAAAGAGAAGGTTAAAGGTCAGTCATAACGTCCTTTAAGTCGTCCACGTGTGGCAATGTAACATCGTTGTAATGCACTTTTGGAAGAACACTTATTGAAATGTGTTTATTTATTTATTTACGTTTTACGTGTTTAACTTTTTTTATTGCTTCTAAAGACCCACGAAGGAACTTTTTCTTTTGAAATGCAGATGAGCAAAAGTTGGCATCAGTGCCGGTTTAAAAGGAGAAAACGAAAAAATGCACGCCAAAGAAAATATATTCGCGCGGTTGTGTTAAAGTCTTAAAGAGACAGATGGCCAAGGCTCGAAGTGGAAAAACCAAACATGTCAGAAGTCATTCTAAAAGAAGGAACACTAATTAGCGAGGCTGGTTAATTACTCAACCTTGGTTAATTACGATGCCTTCATCAGCAAGCAATTAACATTTTGCCTAATATTTGCTGATCAGAGTTATTATGCAAAACAGCCTCACTCGTAAAAAAAAAAAATCAGCCTTGAAATTGCTCCAGCAAAAAAAAAATCGTATGAATCAAGGAAGGAAAAAAACCTTACCCTCCCTCAATGCTGTTCCTCACATGTTTTAACAGCTTAATTAACAAAGCTAACAAAGCGTCATTGTCATTAACAAATCCGGCTGCAAGGTTGGCAGGAAGGGATTTGGCTTTGCCAAGTTAAATTAGTCTCTGCTCATCTCTGCTGCGTGATTGGGGCCTCGGGGACTCGTGATTAAACAGCAGCAGACAGTGGAGGATACACGCGGGGTTGATAAACTACCCTTTCCCCGGGCGGATTCATGGCATTCTGCAGATATCTGCCACATTACCCAGATTGGCTCATTTACAGCCACGCAAGCGGCACGGCTGGGGGATATTCTGGGCAGTGAGGGGAGAAAGAGAATCAGAGGGAGCTAGAGAGTAAGGAATCGGAAGATTATTTTTTATTCCGGCTGATACATTATAATTTTTTTTTTGCAAATCTCCGCAACGTCAAAGTATGGATAAAGCAAAATCTCCAAAGCGACGAGCACGAAGCGCTTCATTGGGCTCTGCTGGATGCCAGAAAGGCATGCTCACTCCGAGTGCCAGCATGCGCCATTTGAATTGTGACTTTGTAAGCAAAATAGGTTCAGTGGAGGAGCGCGCATGGCCGGATTGTGATAAAAAAAAATAATGCATTTGGCGAGAAATGCCTCGTTTGGTAAATTCAACCGGGCCCCATCCTTTTAAAAATGTTGCTTCAAATGTGCGCGTCCGCTGTACTGGACTTGTATTTCAGCAGATGCTTAAAATAAAGTGCAGCTTTAGGTCAATGCAATTGTGTTTTGCAATTTTTGTGACCCAGTTTATGTTTGTGGCTATTTGCACTGATCGATGATTATTGCTGATCAACATCATCATCACCACCACCGTCATCATCAACCCTGGTCAATCCACTGCTGGATGAATACCTCCCCCCATCTGCCGCCACCTGTTCACGATCCCGCAGTGAATGTCATAATCTACCCAGCATCCGTACAATCAGCTAGATTTCATCGCTCCATCTCCCCGGCAGGCGCACTCTCGGATGCGTTCGATTCCAAATTTTTTGTCAAGTGTTATTTTTTTAAACTATAAGTAGATACAAAAAATTAAGTTTGATAAAAAAAAACTAAGTAAAAAATAAATAAACATTACCATTGAGAAAATAAACATACAAAACAAAGATTCGAAGTGATTCCCTGCTCAAATGAGCATTGAGGCAGTGTTTATCTCCCGTTTACAGCACTGAGTCAATGGTGGAAATTCCACATTGCTATGCCGGCGACGAGTTTATTCTCCAGGGCAATCACTGTTGATGTCCCCCAACAAAAATGGTCGTTATTTTACCGACTCCGGAGGGGAACGATGGGCTGAGTCAAAACCCAGCCCGAGATTTAAACTTCGTAGCCTCCCAAGTGGCAGCCATCTCGCTCAACTGTTGAGCCACTCGGCCGATTAGAGCAGGGGTCCCCAACCCCCGGGCCGCCGACCGGTATCGGTCCGCGTGGCCTGTTAGGAACCGGGCCGCACAGCAGCAGGAGGTGAGAGCGGTGAGTCCGCGTGTGGCCCGCCCATTATTTTATTGACCACTTCCGTCCGCGCCTTTTTCCCGCACTGCGCACTTGTCTCAGTCACAGTTTTGGTAAGACCACAAGCTGCTAACCCCTAGTAGCCAACATGAGTCAAAAACAAACGTCGCTGGAGAGCTTCTTTGAAAAGGGGGAACGACCCAATGATGAACCCCCCCCACCCTGGTCCGTGAAAAAATTGTCTTCCACGAAACCGGTCCCTGGTGCCAAAAAGGTTGGGGACCGCTGGGTTAGAGGATATAATATTGTTGTGCATCGTTGGGCAACGGCAGTGAAACGAGGAACGCATCTTAACCAGGATTGTTGGCAATTAAGCTTGCATCCCTGCTGCGGTGTTTACAAGTAGAGGGGCCGGTTTTGTCCATGGCTTGTAGGGATCGTTGGTTGGAAGCTGCCTGAATACATAAAGCGCCCAACCTGTTGTCTCAACTCAAATTGAGCATTGTCGTTGCAGGGCCATTGGGTCATATGTGCTTGCTAACGGCAGAGCAGCGGTTTTAGACTGGAGAACTTCAATTCTGGCAATCGTCTGATGCTGCGAAACGTCGTACCGAATTGTTCAATTTGTGGATCACTCTTCAACGCACACACACACACACACCGGTGCACTCCAGCAATATAAATGGGCCCATTTGTTCACGTGACAATTTTATTTATTTGTCTGGGTTGGGCAAAGGAGGGTATGTGTGTATGTTGAACTTCGTTCGCGTAGCGTAGCCAACCGTGCTAATCGGAGGTGCGGGAATTGGGTATACGACACATTGGCATTTTTCTGACGTGATCTGACCCACATTTCTATTATGAATCACAACGTTGCCTGCGCAAGGCTCCACGGTGCGTTTATAAATTAACTTTGAACATCGCTCGCGTCCTACAGCACGCACAGAGAGTCTGTCAATGTGTAAAGGTAAAGGTGCGGTCCCTGCAATTACCTGCTGACGTCACTGCTGGGTGGAAGGGCCTTCACTCGATGGAGTTCCTGGCAGCCCCGTTTGAGGGCATTTGGCCTTTTCTATTCCACGCTAGCCAGATATGTTAGAGAAGGTCAGAGTACCCACACTTTACCACACCACACGCCACCAACCAATCGGCGAACTGGGTGGATAGAGGCTGGGGGGGGGGGTATAAACGTGCCCATTGTCTCAACTGCCACACCGGGAGATCGAATCAACCTGGCAACTTCTGTATTCAAAGTCCGGTGTCCTAACCACGACACCACGACAGCATCCCTCCATGCAGGTGCCGCATTATAGACATTGTTAAATAACTGTAATGAGGCGCCGGTGTGAGCTATGCCAATGAAATTCTACACGGGCACTTGGGTAATGTGAGGATCATATTAATGTGAGCCTCATCCCTCTAAGCCTCCACGTGTCCACTCTTGCCGTTGGTGAACCACATCACATCGGTGTCTAAGAGTCCGAGGTTTTCGCCACCATCTCGGCTGTGATAGTCGAAGGCCACTCAAGCTTCACCGTCTGTTGGAACACACTAGCGGACACATTTATACGCTCATTGACACCATGTGATTGGCTATGATCACAGCTGGATATTATCCTGTATAATCTTTCGTGGAGTTGGACAAACATCCAAATATCGGAACACTGAGCTTGGGAAATTGTGGACGCCTGGTCTGTGTATGGTTTCATACACATCTGTGCTGCTAAAAGTGTGTGCGTGTGTTACACATTCTTCAGCGTTTTGAGATGCAATTCGAATGAATGACGTTATAAAAAAGATATATTATTACTTTAATCGTAGTGTATGCGATATAAACATGTGCATTCCCAGTATCATTATGCGGCGCAAACAAGTATTAGTCCAAATTGTCCTAAGAGACAATTGGGATGTTTTGTCATTGTGGGGGGGTCAGTTATATTTTATTTTAATTGTCCACGACTCTGGCCCAGCAGCGCCACACACACACACACACCCTCCTTGCCCCACACCTCTGTCTTTATTTGTAACCACAACAGGTATCTGGAGTTCCATTCACAGGCTGGCGCAGATATTCGGATCAGCTATAAGACGCCTCCCACATCAACGTGGACAAATGGTTGGTGTCACTGTATTGATCCACGTCCTATCCATTATTCAAAGACTAACGTATATCTTTCTCGTAATTAAAACGATTCATAGCCGCTTTGACAATCCACTGCTGGATAGTGGTCTCCCGACACCGCCGTCGTATCGTTCGTGAAGGCTGCTCAACAGTCCTTTAACCATGCAGGGCACTGTGGGTGGGTGAGGGCAAGATCTGCCAGCGTCGGTTCAGATTTCAATCGACACCCGATGTTAGCCGCGGCTGGGAATGGAACTCGGGTCGCTGGGTTCATAGTGCGGTGCACTAACAACTGCGCTGCCTCCGCTCCACGCATTTTTTTTCGTCGTATAGCCATAATTAATTTATCCCATTGGTTTGAGACGTTCAAATGTAGCACAATACGAGTCTCACGGACATAGGTGGTTGTTGGTATATGAGTGCATGAAAGGTGTGATGTAAATTAATACGCTCTTCCAACTCGTTGGACATTTTGATAAAAAGTAATTCAGCTCAATTTCCGTGGCTTTGCCCATCAGAAGATGCATAATCTAAAGCAGCTGCTGATAAAAGGCAATTTTATCTTTCATTGATTCGCGGTGACAGAGCCATGGAGAAAATCATTTTTCATTCCCTGTAATAGATGAGCCTCAACAATGAGACTTAAAAGCTGAGTGCGGCAAAGCTATTACAAGACAAGATTCAAGTCGCATCAAAATTCTATGGCCATCCTGGCTGGGGGAAGTTCCGTACCGAATGATCTCCATGATCCGGGGGATGACCGTGATCAGCACGGCACAATGCCGCATACGTCCGTGGAGATACAGGCGCAGCCCTGCAACCAATCGCTGACGCCACTGCTGCCAGAAGGGCCACCGTCTCAAGGGAGCTCGAGATTACCGCAATAGAGGACATTTGGCCTACTTTTACACGCTGGCCCAGACGTCTTGGAAGAGAGGAGGTGGTGGAGGGGGGAGGGTACCCACGATTTGGCCCACCACGCACGGACTGTGGAGTTACCAAGTGGCACTGCTGGGTGGACGGTGGGAGGGGGAGGCGGAGGGGGGGTGCGGGCGCGAGGGGTGGAAGGGATTTAAAACAAAGTGCCCCATTGTTCCGACTGCCGCGCCGGGAGGTAGAGATCAAGCCGGCGACCCGTGTGGGCTGCGAGTCCAGTGTTCGAGCCATGCGTGGCACTGCGCTCAACTCCCTCCGTTTCTCGGTGAACGCGGCAAAAAGCACGTTATAGCGCGTTGCTTTAGGCGCGCGTGCTGCAAACCGGTAACCGCTATCTTACCGTCTTTTTTTCACTCGGTTACCGGTATTGGAGCAACAAAAAACGATTTTAGCCCCTACAGGAGACATTTGGCTTCATCTCTCCGGCCGCTTTATTTGCTCTGAAGAAGGGTCACTGCCCGAAACGTCGCCCATGATACACTTACGTTTTCTTTAAAGACCAAAGTGCTATTGACGGATGTGTTGAGATGTTGTTGTTGTTGTTTGTGCAGCACTGCCAACGCAGCGTCACCAAATCATTGTGTCTGAAGTCAGACCGACGCGGTTTCAGCCGTAGAATCTCTCCACCTGGTGACACGTGGAGGAAGGGTGGGCGCAGCCTCAGCCTTTAAAAGTGCACCGCACAATAACTTAGCCCGTAAAGGAGGCGAGTTTACTGCAAGAGTCATCTTTGCACATCGCTCGGGTTATGTGTTTAGATAAGAGACACCGTTATTGCCCGCATGCTTAAAAGCAAAATGTAAATGTTTGCTCTGCCGATTGACATTATCGCGCCTGTTACGACAGTCGTTGACTGCCAGCGAGGTTCAAGGCTCCACCACCACCAACCCACCCACCCCCCCCCCCCGAGTCGTAAAGGCGCACACAGCAGCGACGCTGAACTTCTTTCGCGCCGTACGTAGCCAACCGCGGCGAGCGATGGTCGTGTGCGCGCTCTGGTAACGGCGTGGAGCGCGATCTCGCAGTGCTCTTCACTCATTTGCAGAGGAGAGGGCCGGCGGAGGGTGGCACTTTCGACCATAACACAGTATCGGTGTGAAACCACTGGGGTTTTGACAGCAGCAGCGGCACGACGACGATGATGATGATGGGAGGGTGTATTCACATTTTGTGTATTGTTCGGGGGTGCGGGCGAGGAGGGTGGGGGGGTGCATTAAGGCCACCAGGTGCCGCCAAGTGACCCCTTGCGATGAAGAAGGCTGTGACAGAGAGTGATGACGGCTACGAGGTTTGACAGCGATAGGGCATCGGCTGCAGGCAGAGGGCCCAGATTAAGACCGTACTCGGTGCATTAAGAGCGAGAGCCATTAGATGGGGCTATTGCATTGTGGATTGTGGTCGAGGGGCTTTTGGCACCAGATTTGAAAAAAAAAACGTCTTCGCATTCCCATTAACGATTTTACAATGGAGCGCACGACTCTGCTTCAAATGCCACGTGCTTTAGCCTGGAAAATAAAACAGAGCACGTGCAGAATCTGTGTCCCGTTCCAAGACACGCACGTACCTCTACCAAAGTCATATTTCTCAATGAATACGGCAGTGGGAATGGTACAGGCGCGCAGCCCTGCAATCTGCTTGCTCGCGTCAATGCTGGTGGAAAGGACCTCTACTTGAGGGAGCTCTAGAGGGGCCCCTTAGCGGGTATTTGTCTTACTCGTGATGGCCAGACGTCTTTGAAGAGGTGGGAGGACCCACACGCACCGTGTAAGCACCCATTTCAAGTGCGTGGTGGGCAGAGGAAGGGATGGATGGGGGTGGTGGGGGATATTTTTAGGTTTTTTTGGTAAAGTCACGGAGGTAAAAAATAAAAATTCATAAAAGTAAAATAAAAAAGAAATAAAAATCACGACGTTTCGGAAGCAACACAAGCTTCCGTCTTCAGGTGGAACAGTCACAGCACGATAGCTACGTGACTTTACCGACAAAACCTAAGAATATGAATCCTTGCAGTCACGAAAGCTTCAAATCTGGTGGTGGGGGATGTAATCGTGTCCATTGCTTAATACCGCAATACCCCGGTTTACGTCGGAGATGTGTTCCTGACATGTGCGACGACGAAAATCGAAGGGTTTGGTGGTGGAGGCGACGCAAATCAGGTGGCGGTGTCAAGTAAAGTGACGACGTATTTGCAAAACGACTTAAACGGGGGAAACGTAAATCATGTGTACTGTATTAATGACTAAATATGTGAGGTTAATAAACCGTAAAAAATGTTACTTTTTCAACGACAGCTTAAAATATACACTCCACAAGGGCACGTAAACCACGTTAAGAATGCGACGCATTATATTCCTGGTTTCAACATAAATGTTATATTACACGATTATATAATTGCCGGAGTGCATTAAGGCGATGGGATGCTTTAAAATGAGTCTACATTCCGCGAGCATTTTATTTGACGCAATAAAATGTGCGCAATGATTGTTGGAAACATCCACAGTTAAGGTCACCGTTGTTGTCCTGCGCTGGAGTTACATTTTCACCACAACTGAGTTCATTGCCGTCACCTGTTCAGTTGCAACAAAAGCTAATGCAGCACAAAGCGGGGAAAGGGCGATGAAGGCGCAGCCCTCGAAACGTGCCTCGCTTAGCGCCACTGCTGCCCGCCCTCCACCGCTCGTCCCACGTCACCCGGGTGGCGATGATGTGGTCCCAGCGGTGGGGCAGCGTGTTCGTTCCAGCTGATCGCAATCAGCTTCACGGTTCGAATCCGGAGGCCGCTCTGATTGCAATTAAACCAAAACATTTTTTTTGAACCAGGTAAGGCCCACTGAGCTATTGTATGTATCTATTTTTTTTCCAGAAGCGACCTGGCCATCAAATGATAGCTCAACTTAATGGCTTATCACGTGGACATTTCTCGTGGCCAAATACTCTAAACGCAAACTGCAAATATACAGGCGACAGGGTCAGGATAAGACCCCACGATTTCCTGTATACCAGGGCGAGATAGTTAACACTTCGCCACCGTGGCATCCTACCACCGTAATAATTTTACCACAACTGATACTGCGCACTGTCTGCTTCACATTGTCGTGTTGAAGATTCCCTGACGTCATTCGCAGGAGATGGCCTTTTGTGTGCTGGCGTCAGGGTGCAAATGCGTCAAATTCTTATAAAAAATGCTCAATTGGGATTCTATATCGAGTGCCCTACTGGCAGAATACTTCATCAGGCCACTCTCGCAAACGATACTATCCTGGTCTCCTGAGTTCTCACCTGGTTAAAAACAAAATAAACTTGAAAGCCAAGACCTCAAGATCGGCCAGTCGTCCCATTTATACTGCCGGGTGAGTTCTTATGAATCATCTAATTATATTTCGATTTAAAGCTTTCGTCACTGCAGGGATTCATATTCTTGGTTCTTTCGGTAAAGTCACGTAGAAGGAAAATAATAAAATAATAAGAATAAAACAATAAAATTCTCACGACACCTGTTGATGATTGCTTGTGTTGCAATCGAAACGTCGTGAGAATTTTATTGTTTTATTTTTATTATTTTATTATTTCCCTTCTACGTGACTTTACCGAATTAACCAAGAATATCATCTCATTATTTCAAATGTCTGGAGATCAAAACCGGCGACATGTGTTACTAAAATAAACCACAGCAGCATCCTCCATTCTTATGCACGTATAATGTAAACGTACAGATCGTATCCGACTTCAATCACTTGTATTTATATCTTAGCTTTAATGAAAAAAATTCAATTATCCACTTACATATTTTTCCATTGCATATTGATTACAGTACTTCAAAACCGATGCATTCGCCATCAACAACGACATGGCCCGATCCTCCATTTCCTCCGTGCGGAGGGCTCGCCTTGTGCCGCAGCTGAAGCGCCATTCGTGGCCCATTTGTGATTGGAGATTGTCCCTCAACCCGACTCAAAGCCCGATAATGCTCTCCCACCCACTTCATACAAAATTCTCTCCCGGAGAGGGCCCTCCTTTCTCTTGCAGAGGAGATGCCCCCCCCCCCGTCTCTGTGAGTCGTCTGCCCATTGATTAGGTCGGAAGTGGGAGGCCTCATCTTTGCTCTCATCGCTTCCCAACTCCGCGCTCTCACAAAATGAATGGCTGGCTGTGAACGCCATAGCCAGGGGGTTCGGCGTAGAGCAGTGGTGAATGGTGAAATCGGCATTGCCATTATCAGCAGCCGTGATCAATCCACTGCTGGATGAAGGTCCTTTGCAAGTTGTTGCCATCTCCGATGAGCACGATTGGCTCCGTACGGTGCGAAATACGTTCAACATACATACATATATACATATCTCACGATCCTCCGATGTAAGAATCCAACTGGCACCTGCACACGCGCTGATTTAAGCCACGGGGACAGGGATGTGGCCCAGCACAAGGGTGGCACAGTCGGGTTTTTTACAATCGGGTTTAATTGTCTTTTTTATATTACACCCAATCATCTGAGATTGGAAGAAATCCGGTTTAATTGGTTCTAATTGCAGAACCGCACTTCGCCAACTTCTCAACGATGGGCTTCATCCATTCCAAGCCAAGGAACTCACTGGCGCCCACGATTGTGCAGGAGAAGCTCGTGTTCATCAAGACCAACCTGCCCGCCGCATTCTACGACTACCCCGTGCCCGACGGCCCCCCGAGTACGATAGCAGCACCGACGAGGAAGCAGCCTAAGCCTGGGATCAGAGTTTCGTATTCATTAAACCAGGTTTTAATTCCCCGAAATCGGGTTTAATTGTATTAAAGGAAAAACCCGATGCCTGCCGCTGGAAAAATCTGGTTTTTTCCACCCATGGCCCTGCAAGTGGGTGATTGGATGTGAACTGCAAAGTCAGGGTTCAGAGGAGTGGGTTACTGTTGACCGACTGCAGTACTGTACAGTACACGATCTCATGCGTGCAGACCTACATAATATTGGATTGCTTTATGCGTCATGGGATGACAACACAAACCATTTCCAATGTCGATTTTTTAAAAGGTAATATAACAATCTCACCAATAAAAAGTAATTTGAGATGCTATTTATCGTGGCATAAAAGCATACAATTCACAGGTGATGGCCATTGTCGTCGTTAAAATAACGAGTTTGCCACCTGTCTGGAAAGTGGCATCTGTGCTCGGGTGGCAGGGGTTGATATCTACTGAGATCTGGTACCGGTATTGTGTTGAACTTTATTGCAGTTTATTGCACAGTTCTGATAGACCCAGGCCGATTGAGAAATATGTCTGGGTTTGTTCTGTGGAAAATTGTGGCAACCCTATGGCCAGATTGTTTGAGTTCAGAGTGAGCACAGCATCCTGTAAAGTGTAAACCAAACTTATTTTATTACCCACAATTGCCATTATCCGTTGTCCTGATTGAACAGTGCAAAAGTCCAATTTATCTGCATCGAATCCTCCTTTTGGCATTGTTTATCTGTGGGCAAGAGTAACCAGAGTATCAGAACTATCTTCTGAAGGTCCGCAGGTATCTGCGGATGAGTCACGTGCAAGCCCTAAATTCATCCAATTGCGCTTATCTGCGGATTATACAACACTTAAAGTGGCCCTGCAAAACCGCCAAACTCAGACTATTATCCATGAATGTATGCGGATAGGAGTGACTCAAAAGTGGTGGTAAATTGATCCTAATCACATTTAGCCGTGAGTAGCTGCACAGACAAGACAATACATGTCTGCAGAATTCTGCGATTAGTTTATGCTCAGAGCGCCGCCACACCGCCAAAGATAAGAGGAGTGTCGCCATACAACAGCAATCAAATAATTATCGATCAAACAAACCGCAATACTTGATATTAATTCGTGGATTGTTTTGGGGTTTGCATCTGCTCCCGTAATCCGCGGCACACCGCGATTCTACAGACTCCCAACGTGGGCAGGACTAACGTGGACCTGCATCAGCAAACAATTGTTCAGTAGAAAATAATGGTGCATTTTTTTACATGGATATCCAGTTTAAAATAATTCAACATTCTTCAACATAGACCCTTACGGCAAATTTGCACCATTTGGGTTTAGAATAATTAATCATCTGTGAACTTATTGCAGATTAATTTCGCTATTAGTCATGTATCCCGTTTCCCCCGTAATCTATGAAATGTTAGCGTATGACAGAACTAACTTCCGCGGTGAAATGCGGATTACAGGAAGCACGATATGGTCCCCCGATTTCAACACGGATAATTTTATGTATGCAGTTCTACAGTACACTACATTTAAGCACGATACACTGCACATCATTTTCACCAAGTCTGTACTGTGTACAGTACTGTTATTTTGTAAAAACAATTATGCAACCACGTACAATGTAATAAACAGTTCAGTACGTTATGTCCACACAAGCCAACCACTACTTCACAATGTTATTTCTAGAGACTTTGAGTTATTTTTTTCCCTTAAGCAAGAATCGAACAACGCCTGTTTTAAAGCTTAGCGGATTACCTACACCATCTGTTTATTGCTGTTTACACTAAGCTGTGAATCAATACAGGTCTTAGTGAATATCTGAAACCTTTCCTTGTATATACAAAGCTATCAGTATTCCATGCGGCATGGATTTTATCAGTGCAATAGCATGAAAAATATGCATTAAGATTTCCAAGTCAACAAATCAATCTATAGTGTACGGTAAACATATTAGCGCAGCAATATATATACAGATACAGCTTTGAATCACAATGACCAATATACAGTCAGGCTAAAATAAAAACGTAATTTATAACCCGCTTTCACTCAATCCATGCCCTTTGGCTTTAAGCAACAAATGGACTGATGGGCCCGAATGAAACACACAGGATGCTGGTGTCACAGTGTGGCTTACCCGGGCTTCCTTTGAGTGACAGTGCCGGGGAGATGTGCAGATAATGCTGATTTAACTCCATACAATCGGTGGGTGACATTTCATTGTTGTGGGGGGGGGAAAAAAGCGGGGCTAGATGGCTGACCATATTTCTTCTGCTATCACAGCCACGTTTTGAACAAAAGCTGGAAATAAAATGCCTGGCGTGCCCCAGGATTCCCCGTTCGCTCATTTGCAAACAACTTTGCATGGCAGGTGGTCTTTGAGCTGCACAAAGCAAAAACAAATGAAAGTGAATTTGTGACGCCGCAAACGCAATTATACTATGTCCATTATAGACGAATTGGGCGCATTTAAGTTTCCATTATATTTTACACGTGTCGTGTCTTGAAACGAGAGTTGTCCATGGACCGTTTTATCGATGACTCATGAACACATTATAAATGAAAGCACATGCATCTGTAATCTTTTTCTACAAATACATTACAATATTACTCTGTAGAATACGAACTTAGAGGCTCAGTGCGATAGTTTATATTAGTTTATTCAATGAATTAGCATTAAGATGAATTTGTAAAATACAATATCACCTGAGAGTGGAAGTACATTAATCAAAGGCGTGCATTATTACAATATATTCTGCTAAATCACGCATATTTCACGTATTAATTTAGCACATTACTGTATGTATATACCAAATACAAAAAATATCCATTATTGGGCAACTTTGTAACTCTTTGCATTTCTAAATATCGGACACCATATCGCCCACGTTATTATTTTGTGACAATTACAGACGACGGGCATAATCACGGGCAAAATCAAACATGAGGCCTGCGCAATGTTTGAAATGAACGCGAGCAAAGAAGGCGCCAACAATTCAAACTTGCACTTGTTGTATGAATGGGGCTGTCGCTAATTTATCTTGCACTGTCAACCTTTTCCGCCCACTTCTTTTCGGGGCAGCTCTTCTCGCTTGTTCCGCTTGCACGTGCAACCCTTACAGCTTCATTTGTCAGGGCAGCGAGCAGCCACTACACGGCTTAATCCCTGGGAAAAAAGCTTGGTGGTGAGACCACACACAATGTCGGGCCACATTCCCTGGGAATGGACCAGCTTACTCCGTGTTATTGTGTGTGTGTGTTTGCTACTGTAAGCGCCTTCACTCGTCCAACAATGTAAGAAGAAAGGCGTTGTTTAAAATTGGAAAAGCTACCAGACGCATTGAGCCATGCACCACCAGGCGCGTTCAGCAGAGACACATATTACACCGTTGAGAAACACTAAACTCCAAGCAATAAGCAGAAACGAGGATGCGTGTGCAAAGGTGCACTAATTTTATTGCATGTGGACTTCTGAAGAACACTGTGAGTGCAGTGTTTCTTGACAATGGTGAAATGTGTTAGAAGACATAACACTCGGGTGCAACTTGTGGTCTGTGTTTTACTGAATTCCCTGTGACTCCGTGTATGTACCTGCGTGAACTGTATGGTTCATGGTGCAGCTAATGGAAACTAAGCCCTAACTAAACCTACGCTAATGTGGTCACCCAACACCGATTACAGGATTTTACTGATGCGAAAATATAAATTCAATATGGAGGGGAGTCACGTGTTGCTGCCTCATTCTTAACTACAGAACTCCTTTTTACCCGCCACCCTATTACCCGTGAGTCTTGTTATCCACGGCAGCTGTAAAGTTCGAAGAAAAAACTTCCATTATCCCGGCCACCCTATTCTTTTTATCATTTGAGATTATACATATTTTTTTTTTACAAATGATATGTGAAATCGAAGATGACACAATGGATAATACGATTCGTGATATTAGGTCCCCCGCATGACCGCATATTTCTCCTGTAGAGTTCTCCTGTAGAGCAAGTTTTAAATAAAAACAAAAATAGTGGCAATATGTATTGCAGTTGTCAAGTGATACTGAACTTATAAATAATGCCTTACAAATGTGGACCTGTATAGGACATCAAGAGAGTATGTGGTCCCCCACTAGCGAGGGTACGACGTTCCAAATTGACAAATTGTATTTGGCATTGTTCAATTGTTGCATGTAAATCACTGCATTATAAGGGGCAGCCAAAGAAAATCACAAAGTCTTTCACGGCCTCATTGAGGCGAAGGATTTTAGTGTAAATTTATTCAAAATGTCCAACGTAAATCAACCATTAATAAAACCAACAACGCACCGGCGATGCTTTTCTATGAATACTGATTATGTGTTCAAGAAACGAGCGTGTCGTATACATATCGCACTGGTGTTTTTTTGGTAGGAATTGCCTACCAAACACACATCAGTTTGTTGTCCTAATCAGCAAAAGCAACTACAGTACTGTAATGTAAATATGGTCATTTTACAATTAGCCTACCTTAACGTCTAATTAGATTAAATTGGGTTTACCACATGTCAGCTGATAATTCTTTAGAAGCTTTGTGACCATGACATTGATTTAGACGACAGCTTTGTTTCGAATCAGGTGAACAGCTGTTGGCATGCAATAGGCTTTGCAAATGTGTGGGTATAAACACATAATTGCATTGTAATATTGTGGATAACAAAATGGGTTCAGCTAAGTGCAGTGTGGGAAAAAAAAACACGTGTTAAGCACAATTTACAAATTCGTTCATGAGACCCCCTTTTAGACGGATGATGGCATTCGTGGCAGAAATAGCTTTAGTAAAACTAAGTTTTGAAGTTGAAAAAGTGGGTCCTTGTAAACATGCATTTAAATTTCGAGAATTATTTCATTTTATTATGTTTTATTTTTATTATTTTATTACTTCCCTTCTACGTGACTTTACTGAAAGAACCAAGAAGATGAAACATGCATTTATTTAACATGTCTCCCTCATTCTCAACATTGACGCATATATAAACCCAGTAAATATTGAACGTCGTATCAACGTTGGGCCAACACTGGTCCAACCTTGCATCTTGTGACCCATGGAGAGAAGAGGGCATAAGGTAGAGGGGTGGTTGGCTGGATCATCCACTGAACGGCACGGAAAGTTCGTGTATGTACGTATGTTGAACCTTATTTCGCCACCGTACGTAGCCAAGTGTGTTAATCGGTGCGGCAATTGTCCTAGCTTGCGATCAGTGGGGTCATTTCCTGAAATTCCTTAAATACCGCAGCACACTGGTTGCGAAGCGATGGATTAAGTCATGAACCAGGTAGAGTACAGCAATGAAAAGAGCAGTGTGTCGATGATTTGGACACCTATGTAGGATGGACAACAACTTGAGTATATTGGTGGCAGAAAGATGTGGCACTACCATTGGAACCTCATTTGCCAGTAAAAAATTTAATAGTTTTTTTACCCTTTTATCTGGCAACAAAACTGACACCTTTTTTTTTTTACAAGGAGTCATGTTTGCATAGACCACAATACCTGCAGTCATAATGCAAACAAAAACATAACTCTGATAATGTATGCACTGTCCTTGAAGTTGATTGGTCCACACTCGAGACAGCTTTCCTTAGAGCCAAGTCTCACATGGTGTTGGACCAGATGACGCCAAAAGGCCAAAAGGCGTCATCTGGTCAGTGCATACATTATCAGAGTTATGTTTTTTGTTTGCATTATGACTGCAGGTATTGTGGTCTATGCAAACATGACTCCCTGTAAAAAAAGGTGTCAGTTTTGTTGCCAGATAAAAGGGTAAAAAAACAATTATCGATGTGGCACTACTTGAGGATATTTGTGCTAGAAAGATGTGGCACTACTGGAGCATTAAAAGGAGGAAAGTGGAAACAAATTTTGGAAAGTGCAGTGGACACCCACTGGACTATCTGGCCATGGAACGCGACGATGATGATGATTATTGTACAGCAGTCTCATACCTGTCAACCCCTTATCAGTGCCCCTGCCTCATTACAGACCAATTCAGACCATATTGGTCACCCCGTGCCCTTATAAATCTCAACGTTCACCCTACAAAGCCCCATCACAAGGGAGAAAAACAAAGGCATTTATTTAAAAAAATTGCTGCCCCTATTGAAACGGATGTACGCCCTATGGACCTGAAAACTCAATTGCCCTCTAACATAATACGTTGTGTCTTATCTCTGCTTGTGTATCTGTCTGTGCGTCTCCGTGTTTGTGTTTTGTCTCTCTCTTAAATTTAGTTCTACCTGATGACGACTGCTTGTGTTGCAATCGAAACGTCGTATTCTATTATTTTATTTCTACGTGACTTTACCGAAAGAACCAAAGAGTAAGAATACGGAGTTTAAAGCGCGTGGGTTGACACGGCACGCAAGTCGGCTGCTCAAATGATGCAATCTCTGATGTCCGTGATGGCTGATGGGCCGCGTAAAATAAACTTTTGTTGTTGTTGTTGTTGTTGTGTGTAAGGACAGATACGTTTATATTGATATTATTGTTGATATTGTTGTTTATATTGTTGATAATATTGTTGATATTATTATTGATATTATTGTTATTGTTGATATTATTATTGTTGATATTGTTGTTGATATTTTTGTTGATATTATTGATATTGTTGATATTATTGTTGATATTGCTATTGTTGTTATTATTGTTGATATTGTTGTTGATATTATTGTTGATATTGTTGTTGATATTATTGTTGTTATTGTTGTTTATATTATTGTTGTTATTATTATTGTTGATATTGTTGATATTATTATTGTTGATATTGTTGTTGTTGATATAATTATTGTTGTTGATATTACTGTTGTTGTTGTTGCTAATTCTTCTCTCATTGAGCACGCCGAGTAACGGCCGCGTTGCCGTGACGACGCCCGCCCGGCGTGCGAAACGGAACTATTTCATGCAGCGCTTCAAAAGCCTTTGAACACAAACACACACAACTCATGTTGGGAAAACAAAAAAAAATCCAATTAGATGTTAGTACGCGGCTATTGTGCGTGTGTGTAATGACGACGAGCACGAGATTTGTGCTTTAAGAGAAACATTTTAGCGAGGGAATCACGCCAATGAGCCGCGCGAGTGTTAATTTTTTCTTCCCCCCCCGCACCGAGGGAAACAATTCGCCGCTGCGTACGGAAAAAAAGTTCCGCCCTCCCTTCGCCGTTCGTCGCATCGGCCGCATCATTGTTCTTTGTGTTGCTTAATTAGACATTTATTCTTCGTTGTATTCGACGATATTTGTGCAGGTTTGGTCGCTATTTATCAGATATGTCGTATAACCCCGTTGGGTATTATGCGAATGTGTCGGAGATGCAACAAAGGCTGCACAGCAGGTACAGGCCTTAAACACAAATCTGCTATCTCAGTGCAAAGGATGACAATGTAACGTTTGTTTATCATGCATTTTATACTAACAGATCGGGATAACGTCCTTAATACTCTACTGTCGAATAAGCATGCTGATATACAACATGTATACCCACACACGGTGCTGTACATGGTGGCCCAGATGTCTTGTGACCGCCCCCCCCCAAATGAATTAACCCTTAAAAATGCTTCTCTCTACATATTAATTTCTGTTTTCAAGAAACCTTAAACATTGTTTTTAAGTTTTAGAGAATTAAATGGGGGGTCGCAAGACATCTGGAACATTCTGCACAGTGCCTATGGTCAAATCGCTGATCACAAATAAGTGAATAGCTCAGTGGGATTTACTCGGTAAGATCAAATAGTTTTAATTGTATAAATATATATATTAATTAATTTGTTTACATTTCCCATACGTTGCACTTCTGTCGTGTTTTAGTATTGTAGCGTTCTGAGCCGCCCCTAGATCTGTGAAAAAGCGCTTTATAGCTCATCGGATTCCTCACGCAGTCTAAATAAAGATTCTGATTTTAAACTGAAGATCTGCAGTATCGTGCCTGAAGAATGCTCGGATCGTAGGGGCAGCTGAACAAAATCCACCGCTGCACTGTGATCCTATCCCCGCCCCCCACGGTCACTCACCAGTACTGACCAGCGTGGTGAAGTATGGTCAAAAACCAACCACGTGCTCATCCAGCAGTAGATTGGCTGTAACGTGTGCAGTAAACCACGCAGTGCTGCAGGCCTGCATCGTGTGGGAACCCTAACGCTATTCATGCCGATATCTTCCTGCCAAACAGCTGTAAGCAAAACAAGATGTGATATTTTTTTAAATAAAACATTTACCTAATTGAGATACAACACCTATTTCTTATAGTATGGTGCTGATAGAATAAGGTCAGATGCTAGGACAGATAGGGTACACACAGCATACACATCCTGATGTGTTATCTATTCGGAATAGTAAATAAAGCAATACATTGCATCAAACAATGTATTATAGATTCAGGACACATGACACTTTTACAGCAGTATTTGTTTTATTGGCACATGCATCTTCTTGCGTTAAAGGATTTTGAATTCCGAACAATTGCGTTTGGGACATGACAGTGTATTGAAACTGAACACATTACATACATCACAGGAGCGTGCTATTTAAATAACATGGCAATTACACTTTTCGAGTTTATATAGAGTGCTTGTACCGCTGTAAACATTTCGGATGAATTTGTGTGTTTTTTTCAGTGAGAAAAAAAGATTGGAGCTGGAAAGAAAATTATTTGCATACAGCAAATCAGACCATAGAATGTAAGTTATTAATTAATATTTACTACGCATCAAATTTACAGAATTGTAAAGATGTGATAATTAACATGTATAACGGCTATTTATCTCGCATCGTACCTTGTGGGCAAACATGGACATATGGGGGCCATAGTGCTTTGTAAGGAGTGGAATTTTAAAACAATTTTTTACTCCAACAACAAAAAAGTCTGCGTTGACTATGGCAAATGTGAGGTGTATTTGTGGCCTCAACCGCTGGTCAGTTCCAGGCTGAAGGTGACCAAGCTCCAGGACTACCTGCGGGAGGTGTGCGGACGCGAGCAGACAGCTCGTCATCGCAACCAGAAGCTGCTGCAGGATTGCGAACGAATCGACGTACACGCGACCGCGCTCGCAGCCCGCACGGACACTCTACGCCGTATGAAGGTGGCTGAGATTCTTCATGTAGGGTTTTTTTTTGACAAGGCCCCCAAAAGTTGATTACGTGGCCGAACTTAAAAATCAATTGCGAACCGTGATAATTGCTGCAAAAAACCCCGCGCGTTCAGTTAACTGCTTTTTGTGTTTCGTGTGCTGTCCTTCCTCGTAACTCCGATTAGCATTGTTGGCTACATACGGTGTGAAAGAAGTTTAACATACTTACATACAAATATGGCTGTGTTACATGTGACGGCATTCACATTGTCTGGGTTAAAACACATTGTCAAACAAAAGTGGAGTATCTTTTTATTTTCCTCGTGAATGTTAAGAAGTTTAACATGTAATAGGTGGGAGAAAAAGTAACATTTTTGCAAATACTTTATCCATGGATCGTGATGATGACGTATCCAGTAATTGTTGCGTCACCAGCCCCGTCTCTGGCCCTGATTGGCCTCAATGCAGAATTGGATGTCTTGTTGGGGGTCACCGGATCAAAGTTTGGTTTTGGCTCAGCTTGTCAAAGAGTCAGTGGTAAAGTGTCGATATCGTTGTGGGCCTTGTGCTGGCCTGGTTGAAATGTGCCAGTGTATAAAGGTTATTCGGCATTAACGCTATTAACTATAGCTCCTGAAATAGCTTTCATCATTAACATTTTTATAAAATGAAACGTAACAAAATTGTCAAATATAGTAAACAACTCATCTTCTTAGTAAAATAAGGGACATGTATTACATTATATAGATTTGTAATGACACAGTACTGACATGGATGTGACTTTAGCTGGAGTATGACAAGCAGGTCGAGCAGCTCTATCCATCTTGGAAAGAGCAGCTGGGGAAAAAAAAACAAGAAATCCTCCAGGTATGTGGGCAACTCCAGATTATACACGGCTAATATTTGCTCAATAACAGTTCTGTTATTAGTATGAAGCATTTGCAAAAGCAAAGTAACAGTTTGGATCTTTCATTGTGTGGGTTATAACACGTAGGCTTTAATCATGTAGTTTGTTCGTAAATCTGCCCCTTGATGGGGGCCTATCTTAAAGGCTGAAGCCCTATTAGCATGCGTGACTATGGTCTGATTGGGTGGGCGATTGTTTATAGGTTTTAGGAATAACTGGAATTTTGGTTGGATCTGGCGAGATCTTTTCAAGCTAACTCGAGGTTTCCAAACACATGTCGATATAAAATGTATATATCTTTCATATCATTGTTTTGCACGCCTATAAATTCCATGCAATCAACATTGCCTTCGTGTTATTTGCTATGCACGCTCATTTTTTTACAGAGAGGCAAAAGAGATCGTTTAAAATGTATTTTGACCATTGCTAAGCTCTACATCTAAACACCAATATGCACCTTACTGGGTGCCTTTTGAATTCAATCAAGCATTTGCATTATGAATACAGTGAAACATGGATTATTAAAGCAACTGGAGAAATAGAAGCCTCTCAACAGCAGATAGAGGAGTGCTCTAAAGCTTTATATGTCAAGAAGCGGACACTGCAGGGCTGGCTGTACAGAATTTGTGTTGTTGCAGTGTGAGGGGTTCTTTACAAGTTGCAAGTACCCACTTATGCATTAATTGGGTTTAATGTTCGTATTATAACAGATTAGGGAGTAGGCCTTGTTCAATTGTTTTTTTTTCTCTCTCTCTCTCTCTTGCAAATGCTTAGCATGTGCTTTAGCACCATTGCATCTTTGAAATTAAAGTGCTGTCAGGAATCTTTTGAAGTATGGTATTCGCGTGCAGAATTATAACAAGTCTTTTGGTTGGTGTTAATGGCAATTCGTGCTTATTTTGTTACCTTTTCTGAAGTGTGCAGGAGCAAAACAAGACAATGACAATGATTCCACTCCGCCGTTTTCACGACTGCGCCATCCAGCTGAAGGGTTCATGGATCATTATGGATTAGGCAAAAGAGCAGATATTATTGAGCTCGGTGTGCCCACATATCAAAGACACACACTGCCTGGGGTGTCTCTGGGCCTTGGTCATCATTTACCAGCTGCTGCCTCAACCCCAAATATTGGTGGACAGCTCCATTTCCAAGATGATGGCCCCTTTCTTGATGGCGGGATTGTACACGATGAAGCCAGTTTTGGCCCAAACTACCAAAGGAGGTATACAATGCGTCCGGAATCGCAAGAAAGCTCGTCGAGTCAACTGTCGGATGTGAATGGCAGTAGATCTTTGGAAAGGTCGCAGGGAAATAGTGGCCACGCCATGCAGACTGACGTAAAGGCAGCTGTAGACCCAGCACTTGAGAATGTGGATTCTCGTTCATCGGAGACAGACGGTGAATCTTCTGAAGAAGGTATGAAACATTACCTGTCCACATGTATCGTGTATTCTTAAAATTATTAACACTGCTGCCATTGACTTTACCGTAGTCTATTGTAAATAGCACTGCTTGGCAGCAGTTAGATAATTTTACTGTATAAAAAAAACACTAATGAAATATAATTAGATGTATATATAAATTGTAAGTTGTGGTAAAGAGTTGTTGCCTTCTTGCGTATGGCATAGTGAATCCATAATACAGATTTTGGGTTAGAGCGTGTAAATATCAATGTGTCGTTAAACCTACCACCACCCGACACAGGCGGTAAGGTTTGTTACATAAACAGAACATGCCAATTCGTTACTAGTACAGCACTCCGGTGTATTGGAGAGCAAATCCACGACATGTGTTTTGTTTACGTGACAACCCTTACTAATTGGCTGTGTCGGGTGGTGGCGGGTTTAACGAAACATTTATATTTACGCGATCTAACCCAAAAAACCTATATTATGGATGATATTGGTCTCGAAAGCCTGTGTGTTAAACTGGAATAGTGAATATTAACTTAAAAGTATATGTATTCAAGTTTGAAAGCCGCGAGACAACTTCTGTTGAGGCTTAATGTATTTTTATTACAACTTGGCAGAATAGTAACTTAGATATGGCATTAATAGATTATGGCTCTGTCATTATGATAACTTTACAGGTGCATCCAGAGTGGAAAATGGTTCACAAGATCGGTTTGGCAAAGAACCGTCTACCCAGGTGGAGTTTTTGACGTCTGTCAGAGACAGTAGTGCTTTGAGAAAGGGACATTTAAAGCAACCTTCAGAGATGGGCAGTAGCTCTGGGGCACAGCGGCACGTGACCTATCAGCTGGACCCAAGGCCTGACCAGACATCAACTCCAAATGCAGCCAGGAGCACAAGCTTTGAGGCACAGTAAGTTGAATTTTACAGCAGAAAATTCCTCATTCTCTTGGGGTAATTTGGCTTTGGTGCGGCTTCATGAGCACGTTGATTTTTTTTGTCATGGCAAGTGAACAGGGATACTAAAGATTCATACTCTTATTTTTTTCGGTAAAGTATCTTGATACAGCAACTCTGGCTGTGACGGTCCCACCTGATGACGGAGACTTGTGTTGCCTCCGAAACGTCGTGATTTTTATTATTTTATTTTTTTATTAATTTCAATTTTCTACCTACGTGACTTTACCGAAAAAACTAAGAGTATGAATCCTTGCAGTCACGAAAGCTTCAAATCTAGAAACACTAAAGGTTAGTAGCAATTTAGGACTTGAAGGTTAATTATACTATTCAATGTGGAAAATGTGGGTTGCGGCAAAAAAACAATATTCCTAACTCAAGTTAAATGGTTTTATGTCAATTTTCTTTGCCAAATTCTAAGAAAATAAATACAACAAAAAAGTATGACACTTATATAATTACAAAGTAGAAATCATGATGGCAAAGATAAAATCTTAGCAACGGGGTGGATGATGGTTGTATGTGGAAATGGGGAATAGTAGAATGACCTTGGTTTTCAGGCTCTTTAACATTAACTTTGTTATAAAATTTGATGCAATTGAGATAAAATGTGTATTGCACAGGTATAAATTATCCTGAGTGAAATTTAGGTGAACGCTACGTTTATTTCCCTTTTGCTTCATCGCCGATTGGCAAAAGAGCTTTCACTCTGCGGCTCCCAGTAGGGGGGGTAGTAATACAACACAGAGACCTTTCCTCTTCTGATATGTTTCCAGTGGAAAATTTCATGTAAGTCTGCCAAAAGTCTTTTCATGTATATATGTTCTGCCTGATGAGAATATCGCATCCCTTATCCTGTTATTGTCCTCCATGTTCGTATACAATAGAGGTTATTGTGTTGTAAATTGCGTCAGCATTTACATTATTTCTCGTAAATTGTTCACGTGACCACTCTATATTTTAGTTTAATTTGTTCATTTAGAAATTGTAGAGAATATTTTTTTTGTTATTGTGCAGTGGTTGATTTGCTTGATTTTTTTTTCGAGTAGATTAAGTCTTGAGTTCGAATTTCGAGAAAAAAAAATCCAAACGCAAAAGGCTTTTCTGTGCAACACAAAGAAGGCATGGTCTTGGTCAACATGAATTACACAAAAGAGCAGATGACACAAATGGAAACTGAAAAAAGCAAGCATACGAGAAAACTCAAAAAAGCAGACAAGGGGATACAAAATAGGTAGAAAAAAACCACTCAACATTCCAATTTGTAAAGTCAGCAAATGTGAAGATGGCTACGTTGATAATGGGACATACGACCAAGCTGAAGATGCGGCTTTTCCACTAACTGTTGACACGGCCCTTGTCTGTGGAGATATTGAAAACGATCTCACAGAGGAGAACGCACAAAAAACGGATGACATTGGAATAGATAATGCACCACTGAGCTTTGAAAAGGTGGAGGGAAATTGCGATGAAAACGTGGAGGTTGTTGTTGAAGAGAAACAAGAGACGAAGGTTGAGGGGGAAGAAGAGGGAAATTCTGAAAAGGACAAAAATTGCAGAGAGCATGAGGGCAGTGCTGAAGGCAAAGAGAGAGAAAATAGGTCAGACAGGTGTGTTTATGCATTGATAACAATGCATAAAACAATCCTGGTAATTGTAGATGACATCTTTGATTGTTTTAGCGTTTCCTTTTATAAAAGTACTGCATATACTGATCACCAGGTGTGATGCCGTATGAAGTACTGTGATAATACTGAATTACTATATTTTTCGATGTGTTTCTTGGCGAGCCATCGTGCTTGGCACGCGCTCGGCACGGTGACTGACCTTTCGTTACACATGCCGGGAGCTTCCTTGGGAACTCTTCAGTTTATTCTGGAACTGCTGTACTTAGTTCTTAAAGAATATTCCAGCAAGTGGATTTGAAATGTCACACGTGGTGATGAACAACATGCCATGCGCAACCCAAAAAAACGTATCGGGGTGCAGTTCATCACAACCGTGAAAAGCTATACAGTAGAATGACTGCTGTTTTACGTATGGTGGTTTATACATTATTTACGTGCGCATGAAATTTAAATACACCGCATTGCTTGTCACATTTCTTTTAGTAACGCAGCACTTGTTTTTATAATTTCAAAAATGCAACATCCACTCCAAATCGGGATACGGAATGTTAAATGGTCATTTTTAATCTGTATTGAACCAACGACAAATGCACGTAAAGATAATTGGTTGGCCCTATACAATGGAAAACCATAAAAATGACGCACAATTACCCGTGCAAAAAAGAGCACCAAAAAGCCTTGGGTAACATTCTAATGGAGTGTTTTGGAATGTGCTTTTTCTGTCGTAACACATCGTCATTGCCTTGGTCAAGTCATTTAATGGCAAGGCATAGCAATATCATATAATCAATGCATTTGATGCCCTTCTATTGCCTCGGGTGATTATAGTGATTTTTCCACTAAGGGGAGAATGTTTTCTGGAGTAGGGAGAAGCTAAAACACGCAAAAATTTAAGTCTAATGTGTCCTTTTTTTTTGCCACGTTTATGTTGAGCTCTCTTCACTTTTGACACTGTTGACTTGTGCGCAAATTATTTTCAGATCATCTTGCTTTCCCCAGAAATGTTTTTGTCCAAGTAATAATGTGATCGGTCTCCTTCCAAATGATGGATCATTTTCATCAATACATTTTCAGACTATCATAATGCATATATGCACTCATCTCGGTACACTTTACAATTGTGATAACATTTTTGACAGTCAGTTTGTCATAGGATAGTTTCAGGCTATTTATCACGACGTTTTAAGTAAATCGAACCTTTTATTTGTGGCATTCTTAAGGATGTTACCTAACCACAGTACTGGTAACTTTAGGACACCAGACAAAGATCACCCTTATAGCCTTTTTATACTTTTGGGGCAAGTACTACTAGCGAGCACCTATGAAGGCTGTCACGGCACACGAGGGAGTGGATGGCCAGCACCACACTAGTGGCGATGTTTACACACCGCACCAGGTACTCATTTGAGGCGGAGTCGAATTAGATAATCATCACTGGTATTGGCCGTGAGCGGGTATCGAACTCGGGTCGCTGGGTTCGTAGCGCAGCATCCTAACCACTACCCTACCGTTCCCCATTTTAGGGCACAGTATTACACGAATAAAAAAGAGAATTGCCATGTAACACTTCAAGTAGAAAACTGGATATATTTTATGGTGTAGTGGTTTTAAACATTTTTGATGAACACTAATTACTTGGCTGAAAACATCTTAATATGTAAGAGGACTGCAGAGCTTGGATCATTTATTGGTGCTGGCTCACTGCCTTGCAGTTTTACAAGTTTGGCTGTTGTTGCTCAGGATTGTGAGATGCAATTTGCACGAACAACATGATAAAAGCCAAAACATTTTGTATAAGAGGACAAAAAATCTTACGCAAGGTTTTCATTTGAAGTTGTCATTGAATCAGGACAATTTTAAGCTACAGTGAAAAGAGTATCATCATGTACTTATTCAATGGAGTATTTCAAATGAGTTGGTACGCCTCGGAGACGTATCCCCTGTATCTAAATTTTGCAGGAAGTTGACCATGTGAGTTACATAATTACCGTTACAAATTTGAACACGTGCGATCCTCTTGATGAAACCCCTAAAACAATCGCATGAATATATTTTTACAAACAAACTTTCCAACAGCTGGTGAGAAATGCATGTTTACTTTTACACATTTGAAAACATTTCCCAACGTCATTAACATTCACAACATATGACTTGACAGCAAGTAGCGAAAGCATGTGTAGTTCTGAGTGTTAGGTAACCAGGTGTGAGATTGCGCAGAGACTTTCCGGCAAGTACATACAGAGTTCCCGCCACGCTCGAGTCATATTCCCTCATTTCTATCAGTCTGAGCAACTGTTGCATGGGCAGCAAAATAGAGTTGGCCGTGCAGGTTATTTTGTTGCAGGAAACCTATTACTCCGTGTTAATAAGGTCTGTAGCGCGCTCCGCACACACCACCCAGAGTTCATCTTGCTGGGACGCCCCTTGGGGAAATCTTTCAATCTCATGTCTATTTCTGAGAACAGCCTCGTAACACGTTGTGCGGTGGGTAAGCTGACATTCCGAGGTGTTTCATGGAGTGAGGCATGGCTGAGGTGAACGTGTCAATTTTGTAGAGGTTGGATGCTGCTGCTGCTGTTTGGAAGGTCACGTGTAGTATTGTTGAAGATTCCATTTAAGGGTAACTGCTAACCCTAACCTTAACCCCTAACCCCTTTCCAGTGTAGAGCACACACATACATATGCTTTTAATGTGTCAGCCAGGGCAGTGGCATGTATGAGGGGCATGTCATTACACCTTATATAACTATATTTATAATATATAGCCTAAAATATTGTGTTCATAATCTGTTGGGAATGGTCAATGTTGTATGAACGCTTGCTCTATACATTACCGGTGAAAGGGGTTATAGCCTTGCAGTAATGCTGTGTCTCAATTAATATCTTGGAAGAGTCTAAATATATATTTTTTTCTCTCTCTCTCTGTTGCTTGGGCAACTGGTGGAGAACTCTGGTGCTGAAAGGGGTGAAGGTCGAGACCTCGGCTTAGAAATTACTGGAAAATGGCGGAACAATTATGTCGCAAGCATACGCTGAGGCCCAGAGGCCCATTGAGGCTTCCACAATGCCACGGGGGTCACTGATGCATGCGGAGATTTTTTTTGTTATTACTTAAAGCGTACTTTTTGCAGATTGGAGGGGATCTTGGTTGATGTTTTAGGGTGAAGTAGGATTTTTATACAGTGCTTTATTTTCAATATTAAAATTCGTTACATTTTCTGAAGGGTTTTGCGTTGTCGATACTAATAAAACGTCTAGAAGGTTTTTTGTTATATTGTGCGCTGAAAATACCACCGTACAATATTAGATGTTCCGTTGTTATGGCATTATCTAAACAATCCAATATATACCCGTGTGGTGGTCTGAAACAATATCCATAAGGAAGTACTGTAAAATTTGTGAAATTGCACCTGAGGGATTGGATGTGATAGAGAGTGAAGAGATTTATAGAAATCTAGTTTGATCTCTTTCAAAGCACGTACGACATTTATGAAACGGCTCCTCTGTTACTTTTTATCTGCATGACTCAAAGAGCACTTTCTCAGCTGCATCCTATCACGGTTCTGCCAACTGTATTGCCAAAAAGCGATTCTTGGTCCGAAGTCTTTTATTAAATATGTTTTAATATGCATTTAAGCTACAAACGAATTGGGCATTCATTCTAGCTGCATAGATTCAAGATAATAATATAAAATTGCTGTTTACTACTTTAATATGCACTTGACAATATTGGCTTATTGATTCGTAAGGTTTAAAGTTGATTGAATGTTTGGTATATGTATAATGTATAAATGTAAATGTTCAAAAAAAAAATCGTATTTATATTTCTCCGTCTATAGACTTAACTTTACATTCACCGATTATTATCATATGCCATTCTCTAGTACTGTATAGACATTAATATGTCAGGATCGCTTCCATAGTAGAAGTTATCATTTGAATGTAACTTACTACAAAGCTGAGATTAATCTCTGGGTGCGTCCTTTCATTTTCCTCCCCTTTTTTTTCTGACCTCTACATCCGGCCTATTGTCCTCACTGTGCTTCAAATGCTAAGTGCGGACCACCCACTATCAGCAGACAAACAGACCGCTGATGAGAGGAACGACCAAGACGAAAATGTGTTTGCAAGCGAAAAGTACGTAATAACATAAATGTTGTGGCATTGAAAACATACTTGCCACTTTTCCCCATCACCGAGAGGGTTATTTTTAGGCTCCCCCCGTGTGACCTCTGCATTTTGTGACTTGAACTGAAGAACTGCCGCAGCACTTTCTCTCCTGCAGCGCAGTACAACTGCGTGGACAAATAGCTCCCTGCTGAGGGTTTAGGCCCACACTTTTGACTCGATGCTGGATTTGTGGTGTAGAAGTTGGCAGATTTGAGGTCAGAGTGGCAGATTTCTTCAGCCACATACCACCTACCCGTATTTTCATTAGTGGTCCCCCCATGATAGATTCCGTGATTGTTTACAATAAATGCAATCTCGGCTGCCTCCTTTTGACAACATTGACAGGTCTATCTTGCCGCTATCGTCTTGAGGGAATCAACGAGCAGAGATTAAAGCCTGGGACCAGGGAAGATTATGATGGATCTTTTATTGCATTCCCCCCTGATTGTGTTAACACCCTGATGTTTTTTTTTATCTGTGAGAGGGACTGAAATCGGCTGCTTTCAAGAGATAGAGAGCACCGCCTGATTGATCACCCGCTTGACTATGAACAAAAATTATAGGGTACAACGTAACGTGCACTAAATCATTGTTTTGCATTATTTGAACGTGAATCTTGCCACAAGTACATGCAACTTAACCGTGTGAACATAATTGTTAATCTTGTATTTGTCCACATCTGGATATGGTAATATATGATTTAAAAAAAATTGTATATCAATTTAAAGAAATACTCTTTTCAAAAATAGTGCTGCTGGATGACGACCCTCCCCCACCTTGTGTTGATCACGGAAGTTGTTTAACTCTTCTTCTTGGTTCTTTCGGTAAAGTCACGTAGAAGGGAAATAATAAAAATAAAACATAATAAAATAATTCTCACGACGTTTCGGCCACAACACAAACAGCCGGACGGCTGCTTGCGTTGTGGCCGAAACGTGAGAAACGTCGTGAGAATGATTTGATTATGTTTTATTTGTATTATTTTATTATTTCCCTTCTACGTGACTTTACCGAAAGAACCAAGAAGATGAATCCCTGCAGTCACGAAAGCTTTAAATCGAAATTGTTTAACTCTGTTTCACCACGCTGGCCCATGGCGAGTTGGTGATGCGGGAGCGGTTTCGGTAGCATTCATCACCGACGATGTTAGCCGCGGTTAGGAATCAAACCCCGGGTCCGCGGGAGTTCACGGTGCCGCAGATCACTGCTTCAGTGCTCACATCCAAATTACTCTGGAGCTCGAGAGGAAAAAAAAAAGGAGATGCTGCCTGCAGTTTGCTGCCTTTGCTGTTCACTTCCAGTAATTGTCAGTAATTTAGGTGTGCAGATCTTTTTGGTGTAATTTGCGAGCATTTATGGAAGTGCTCTTAACAAATGCTGGTGAGTTTGTGTATTCTGATGGAAACCTCGATCATATGCTTAACCCTAGAGAATCAAAAATTGCCCCTCTGCCTTGCACTCAGAACAGAAGATGAAAGCTTAAGTGTATGTGTAAGGTACATTTGTGTTCCTCAGCAACCTGAAACATCTAAAACATTACTATTCTTCACCCACATGGATTGGTTGTGTGCGTGCGCTTTAATTCACGTAATTATATGTTTCGTTGTTATTGATTTTTGTGCATATTGCAAATGTATCCATAGTAAACCCTGATTGAGGCAGCTACAAATTATTCAATACAAGTACCCTGTATAGTGCATTACGTGCGCAATATGTACATTTGTGTGTGTGTGTGTGCTGCGTCTGTGCATAGTTCGTGTACGCTTTTGAAGACATGAATGCGTGTCTGTGCAGTATGCACTTTACAGCATTAATATAGTTCTTTATATTTGTGCACTGACAATAATGGCAATGGTGATGCCGATGTCGATGATGAACATATTCCTGGCACTGATCGATAGCATCGAACTGCAAACCATGACACTGGTGTGCGGTAGCGCGGCACGAATTCAGCAACACGTTCTATTTCCAGGCACGGCTAACATCAGCGATGATTATCTTAACTGGTCCTTGACCTCCTCTAGGTCAGCTCAGTCTTGAACGAGTACCTCCTGCGTTGTGCAAACAGCAGTACCGTACTGGGGAAACAAAGGTGTGCGCGTAAGATACTGGCCACGCAATTCCCTTGTGGTTCATGCCGGCCTCAATAGGTGCTCGATAACACCAATTGCCCTGAGACTCTGTAGAGCTATAGGGTGTATCTTTTACGTATTGCGTCTGCGGCCAGTTGCATATGCACGTGATGGTGCAATGGAATACACGAGTGTGTTTGGCTATCTGTGTGCGCAGGTCAGAGTTGACGGTGTCGGGGCTTTTCTACCTCCTGCAAACCATTGAGCAGACGCTGGGATACTGTGAGGAAGCAGGCAGCTCTCAGCTGTATATCTCAACCGCGGTCCGCCCTGCTGACATGGCGCAGGTTATCAGGTGTGCGCATCTGTGTTTTGCCGTTGAAAAATAACTTGATGGTTTTTTTTGGTTTAACAAGTCTGCTTTCGCGACCAACATCCAACATATTTATAGATTTTCACAGAGTAAATATAAATGTGTTGTTAAACCCTACACCAGCGTTGGTGGAATTCTCCGCAATTCTGGCTGTCGCCTGATGAAGCTGATTGTAATCGCCAGCGAAATGTCGTACTCTAATAGTAAATGTGGGTTTACTCTCCAACATTCTGGTGTGCTGAACGAGTATCGAAATGGTATGTTTTGTTTACGCGATCTAACCCAAAAAACCTCCTTTATTAGTGATATTTAAATTTAAAGCTTTCGTGACTGCAGGGATTAATATTCTTGGTTCTTTCGGTAAAGTCACGTAGAAGGGAAATAATAAAATAAATAAAAATAAGACACAATTTATTTTATTATGTTTTATTTTTATTATTGTATTATTTCCCTTCTACGTGACTTTACCGAAAGAACCAAGAATAGTGATATTTAGTTCTTTATGTCGCCACGGTGTAATGGCTAGCATACTGGACATTCAATACAGGAGTCACCGGTTTGATCTCGCGGCGTGGCAGCTGAAACAAATGAGTGAATATTCTTAATTTCCCTCGTTGCTGTCCAGCTAGGAGTATAAACAGGGCACACAACGGCCGATCGACGCGTGTTTTGGGGTAAAGTGTGGGTACTCCCATATATATTACTGTGTATTAATGTTGTACAGTGTTTAGAGTGATGACACTTGCAATGATTTGAGTAGACAAGTTCAGCTACTGAATAGCGACGTGATTATGAATACCGTGCATATGTAAACTACACTCATCAACATTTCCGCTCAATTGACGCTGTCATCCTTTTCCAGGTTTTCCAATAGTGGCGGTGGCTCTTTGGAAGAAGAGCGGCCAGAGCTGAGCATGCTGGGAGCTGTGGTTCTGCAGCAGCTGCAGAGGTTGTCCCAAGAGACGACTGATGGTTGCCTGCTGCCAGAGGGACTACTCACTGCAGACCTGACTCCAGTCACTGCGGACACACTACGGTGAGGCTTACTGCGTCACCAGACAATTGGCTTCTGACAAAGTATGTTTGTGTTGATGATGGCCGTTTGTAAGCATCTTCAGGGACAGAGGCTCTTCAAGTTGTAGCGATTTAAATCAGCTTGTGCAATTGTTGTAGGCACAGTACCGGTGATATTGAGTCATTCCAAAGTTGTGAAAAGGTTCACATTTTTTAAAATAAAATATGATTTTCCCCAAAGTAATATATTTGTATTTGTTTTAAATTCCATTAAATTGTCGTTGGTATTGGGACTCAGAAACGTGTTCGACTTTTACTGTCGAGAAGTCACGATGCTCGCCGACTGCAGAGCAGACATTCCCAGTTGATATAGCCGATTAGCACGGTTGGCTACATACGATGCGAAAGGAGTTCAACATACAGGGCCTTTGTCAACGAAAAACAGGGCATTCAGCATATTGGCTTCGTCATTGCTTAAACAGATATGTTTACAGACTGTCCAGGCAGAGAAAATCAATGGTGTAAACACATGTTTTGTAGAGCCCACCTGCAAGTGGATTCGGGGCTGTTGTGGGAGCGCTGGTACAAACACGCTCTTCATCTCATCCACCACGGGGCCCTGTCCATCAGTGACATCGCCACTCTCTTTGGGCCACTGCTTGTCTCTGAAACTTGTGAGCATCTCCCCAAGGTATACTCCACTCGACACCCTTGTGCGTTTCACTCGCCATGTATTTTTGAGACTCGGTGAGGCTTTGCGTGTTTTGTAAATAATCGGCATTATTATTATTGAGGCATTTGAAGAATGTGAAATGGGGTGTGTTAGTTTAACAAATGTGGTTGCACACACACACACTGTTACTAATTAACACGAAAGAGGTTTTCTTTTTCTTTTCTCATTTTGCTAACACACACAGGCAGTAGAACTCCTGAAAAATCTTCTAGAAGGAGAAGAAGCAGTTTCACCTGACAGGTCTTTGAGTCAGGCAGCCTCAGATGACTCGGGATCTCTGTCCAAGAGCGACAGACTGAGCCAAGCCCAGCTGGTTAAAACCCTCGGTATTGTTTTACTGTTTTTACAATGATTTAGCTCGTTCGTAATTACTGTTTGTTTAACAATGTGGTCACATTTTATAACGCTTCATAGAAATTCAGATGTCTAGCAATTCGTGTGTAGAATTCAAAGGTTAATTTACGAATTCACCCACTCCACTTTCAAAATTACAACTTGGGTTTAATTTTAGTGAAAAATGCTGTACAGTTTTGTAAAATGACACTTGCGAATGAGCACAGGCTGGGAAAAAAGATTTGATCGTGACATTTTATAAAAGTATTGTACTTTGGACCTATTTTATATTTATCACGTAAGCCGTTCGGTTGCCGATGCTTTTCTTTCCTCAATCATTCAAGTAATTCTTGGAGTGATATTCTTGAAATTGATATCTTGGCTCTAATATATTCTATACACCATTTTCATGATTTGATATATGTGTCTAACAACTAAAACACGGCAAAGTGTTCTCAAGGTATTCAGAAATTGCAAAATGAACGAGACTAAATAAACATAAATAAATAAAAACCATCGTACAGAGTAAAACATTCGGGCATAAGCTAAATTCACATTGCACGAGGTTTTTACTGGCCAAAACAAAACAAAAATCTGTAGAATACAATTAGACAACATAAATCCTTTCTCAAATTTCTTATTAGCGCAGAAGCCAGTAATCAATACGGGTCGTTTATCTTTGCATCCTACGGAAAGCTTCGAGATTTCGTTCCATCTAGTCCTGTAATTTTCAGAAGGCCATATTGAAGTGGCTTCCACCATCCTGTCACAGCTATTGTTTGTAGCCATCAGCGTTCAAGTGAGTTCCTCGGTTGAAGTTTTTTTTTTTAGGGGACAGAAATTTTGAAGAGATGATTATAACGGTGTTTTTATTGGCTGCGCCCGGGTGCTTGTGTGAAGGACTTTGAGGTTACCTAGCTGCAGAGCTTTGACAGCGCTGAAATAGCCACAAGGACTTTGTTCACTGATTGGCTGATTGATTTGCGGCTCTGCGATTGCTGTTCCTTGCTGTTTGGATGTGGGGAAAAAAATAATTCGCCAATCTGTTGTAGCGTTCACCCGTTTTTGGTTTGGAAGTTTGTTGTTTGAGCTTGTCTGTTCTGGAGGTATGTTAAGAATTATAAAAGTTGCAACGAAATGACGAACGAGCGGGAACTCGCCTTGCTAATTTGCGACTCAAAAGAGGTTTTTTTTGATGTAGAAAAATCATTTTCTCATAAAAGGATTGGAGTAAAATTCAGTAAAATTGTGTCGTAAATAAATATCGGCCGTTGTAGGTATATATGCCTTTGGTATACATAGTGCAGGGCATTTGTAATTACCAAATAGTCGTGTATGTCCGTCTCTCTCCAGTCTTCACGCAAATTGTGCATTCTCTCATTGCAGAGTCACAAGCATACCAGCAGATGCGACAATGTATACTGAAGCAAGATACCCTTGATGATAATGCCCCTTCACTGGATCCAAAGGAATCAAGTAATGATGAACAAAATAAAGCACTCTTCGTAAAAATGCTTTCTGCACGGCACAGTTTGAAAAAAAATAACATTAGCTGATGTTTTCCACTACTATCATATAGATGACTACGGTCATGTTTTGTACTTCTTAATTGAAAATGCATTATCTTTTGCATCTTCGCATAGATGTGCATTTTGCTCTTCACAATGACAGTCCAGATTGATCACACACTTTACATACTGGAGTCGGTGACTGTCGAGACGAGAGAAGGTGATATAATTTTACATTTCCCATTGCCAAGCCTCCGCTGGATGAAGGTCTCCCCCATCTACTGTTGGCCATGAGTGATTTTTTACCATACTTCACCATGCTGGTCAATGTAAATTGGTGAAGGGGAAATTCAGATGATAGGAGCCACTGATGCTTTGCGTGGCCGTGAATCGTTCTCAGGTCGCTGGATTCATAGTGGGGAAAAATATTCCCTGGTGATTCACGCACTTGATATCCGAGATTTTGGCTACCCGCGCATTGCGGTTGGCTATGTATGGTGCGAAAGAAGTTCAACATACATCTCATCTGGAACTCTACTCGACTGCATCGAGAGAGAGAGAGAGAAAGAAAAAGAAAGTGCTGAGATTAAGCGATGAGAGAGAATGTGATGCGAGAAAGTGATGAGATAATTTTAATGTATTTAATAGCTTATGTATTTATTGAAGGTAATTCATTACAAAGATAGGTTTTGGTAGGCCAATATCATTATCCGCGAAATTTGCTGTTCATGAGCATCTCCAGAACGTATCCCTCGTGAATAACGAGGGAACACTAATTACCATTCCATTTGTGTTGCTCTCACTCACAAATCGCAGTCAAATTACCAAATAACATGCAAATTGCTATCACTCGCGAATAACGAGGAAATACCACCCCTCTGCCCTAGTCAAAATTATCTTCCCTTCCAAGCAGAATGTCATACGTGCATCACGAGAGTGGGCTATATGGATGTTAATAAATTAATGCATTCATACACACACACCTACATAGTATGCATGGTGGTCAATTCACAATCCTTTCCCAGCTCCGCCAAAAAATACACGATGCTCGTGCAATAAGCAGAATTGTTATCTTGACTGAAAGACTGGTCAGTTGTTGATGAAACACAAGTACTTATTAATGTTATTGTTAAGCCTGTTAATGCTTGAAAATGGTATCGGCATTATTTTGCGTTTGAATGTGACCGACGAGAATAATTTCAAGACGTGTAGTACTTTTATTTGATTTCTTATGCTCGACAATAGTACTTCCAAGTGTAACAGTGCATTAGCGTGATGGTTGTTGCTTTAGAATCTGTTACATCTAGAGGTCACGGCTTCTATGTTCGGAACATAGTGCTGCTGAATAGATATTTTTTCTCTTGCAACTTATCACTGCCGAGTTAAGCTGCATTGCTGTTACTCAGTCTCTGGCTGAAAGCCTTTGCAATCCCCGTCACTACCGTGTCAGATTAAAGCTTACACATACGTAGCCAGTTATTTGATTTCTCACCCCCTCTTCCCATAACACTGTTTCGATCGCGGGATGACAGAAAAAAAAAGCCTTGCAGAAGGTTCATAGGAGACGAAGATGAAGGGCTATTGATGGACAGTGGATACTCGGTGTTCCAGTTCAGTAGTTTCTATCTAGAGATATCCAGCACCTGTCGGGGGAAGTGTTTGCGGTGAGAAGGTGCCACATTCTGTTGCCTCGTACCAGTTCTGCACGTGAACGTCGGCACATTCACTTAATGGAATCGTTCCGATAATGAAACACCAGTAATGACGATACGTCTACGAACATTTTTCCGGGTTTTAAAAAGTGCCATTCACATTTTCCGTAATTGAGTAAATGTCATCATATTGTTTTTTGTTATATATATGGCATGACATTGTAAAATGTCAAACGCCTATCCAAAAGGTTTCAAAACTTGAAGACTGTGCTCCGCTAGAGTGTAATGGTTTTTAAGAATAGCGTTGTTTTTTTGATTGCCATCCACATGTATTTTTTTTACGTATCCATCAAGGTGCAGAGAAATTGTTGAGGAATGATGGCACACAAGCTGAATCTGACGACGACGACGATGATGATGATGATGACATAGAAGCCTTGTTATCTCCAGGTCGACAGAAAAGTGTCCAATCAAGGTGATTGTACAAAAAATATATATATTTTATTTTATTACATATTCTGTAAACACATTTATTCGTGTTGTTTGTCGTCACTGCTGTTGTGGCTCAGAGTACAATCTCACGTGAGCATTGATTGTAATGACAGAGTGATCACACTGAAATTTGACTTGAGAACATACCTGTTTGACTTTAGAATGTACCTATTTCCAATTTAATCAACGGCGACTGTTCCTCCCGAAACGTTTTAAGTTTTTTTTGGTATATATAATCCAACTGAAATTTATTCTGCCATTTGACACGTACTCAGGGATCTGGAAGGGGCAGTGCAGCTTTCACCCGGAGCTTCAGGCAGTAGGAGCAGCCCCGTGAAATCATCCAACGACGGACGATCCCAAACTCCATCACCCAAACCTCTCGCGGTCAACGCGGAACACTCACCACCAAATGAAGCGACTGGCACTACGCCCCCGCGGGGACCAAGGTAAAACATGTTTTGGCTGGAAAGTGTCCAGAGATCTTCAAGGTGTAAATGTGGGCAAGAGTTGCTTGTGTGTGTGTGTGTGACTAAATAGCTCGCCGTACCATGGCCAACGCTACGAGCACAAAAACAACACCGCTAAATGTTGCTTATCCCAACTCCAGAAAAGGTAAAGGTGCAGCCCTGCAATTGATAGTTCGTGCTCCCGTTGGGTGCCACGGTGGTAGGATGTTAACTACCTCACCTGGTATACAGGAGGAGGTTGTTGGTTTAATATGTATATTTGGAGTTTGCATTTTCTCCTTGTCGTCGCATGTATTTTTCTCTGGGTCCTCCGCTTTTTTCCCTCCACATTTATAAACATGCGTTTCGAGTATTTGGCTGCTATAAATTTACACAATCATAAGTCACTTAGTGGAGCTATCATTTGTGGCCAGGTCATTTCTGGAAAAGAGCCATATCGCTCAGTGGGCCTTTCCTGCTAAAATAATACTAGTTTAGTTTCTACTGCAGGTTGAAGGGACTCCACTAGAGAGAGCTCTGGAGAACTGCTCTAGAAGGTATTTGGCCTACTTCTCCACAATGCCCAGGCATCTTGGGAAGTACCCACACTTTTCCCCAACAAGTGACCTGTGATCCTAAACGATTTGTTGCTGTACATATGTGTTTTTATTTGTTTATTTCAGGGAACTATACGCAGTAGCATAACGGTGCATTTTATGTAAATTCTATTTTCATCATTAAAGGTTTAAAGATTCAGCCCCCAGTTGTAATTCAGTTCAGAATCTATTGTTTGTTTATTATTGTACTGAATGGTAGCGCCTCTAGTGGCTGCATGGGTCACATAAAGCCATTACATGCAATCCGTAGACATCCAAAAACATTGATTCTTCACACGATTCGGTGCATGTGTAGTGACTGACTTGGAGACATAACTCGTGGAGGCAGTTGTTTAATTAACACCGAGCACACTTTGTACACTTTATACAATACATACCCTACATTGTTACACACTCTGTCCTCTCGCTCAAACGCAACTCTACACTGGTTGCTAGCCTACACACACAACGCTTAGCCGTCTGACACTGACGGCGCTGAACTAAGACAGCCAACTACGTCGAGTAGCGTAATATATCAGATGGACGACGACAGGGATCCCACTCCAAACGATGGCCCCGAGCTCCCGCTCAGGGTCCCCTTTTATCCTGTTAGCGTGGCCTCGCTACGCCCCGGCCACACCCCCTTTCTAGAACCTACTAGCGGCCCTCGACGTGTCCCTTCCGTAACCTTTACCCTAGATCCCTCTCGGGTCTATCACGTGGCCTGCTGCTGTCAGGGCTGCTACAAGCTGCAGATCCCCTTCCCTGCCAGCAGCCAGCGCTATGCTACTTAGTGACTAATTCTATGTCACTACACATGTAACATAAGCTTAAAGGATATTAATCGATGCATCGCCACACATTTATTCATAACATTAAAATTGTCAAAGCAGGATATGTTGTGTGCACATAAAATCGTGAGTCCAAGACATGTTTTGAAAACCTTTTTGAAAAACGGCCATAGTTGAAAAGTTTAATTTCAAGGTCCTATTTAATGTCTTTTTTTTCTTTACCAAAGGGAATCGCAGACCACTGCTGCCTCAGGATTTAATAAGAAAGGTATGTACGGGAACAAAGCCGCTTGATGATATTGCTAAAGCCCAGATAATGGGATTAACCATTTGGGTTAAACTGCAATTCACCTTATTTCTTAATCAAACTAGAAGTAAGTTCGAGTGAAACTTGTTTATTGCTCATTAATGAAACAATATGTAGACAATACCAAGGTAAAAGCTTTTAAACATGATACAGTCTGATGCGGTTTAATTCGATTGTTCACGGTCCTGTTTTTGCATAAAAAAAAACATTAAACATATAAAATATTAAAAAGTGTACCTTTGAATTGCACGTCTTTGATTTACTCATTAAAGCAACGGTTTGAATTTGCAATGTGAGGTGCAATTTTACAAAGCATGTTACAATTCTGAAAGGCATCTCTCATTACTGTATACCTTTCACAAGGGAAATGCATTACATAAATCTTGCATCTCCAGATGGAAGGAGAGTAATTTTCTGCATGAAAGAATACTTGGGTGTTTGAATTTGTAATATGTGCAGAGTAAAAAAAAATAAAAAATATTGGGGAGAATCATTTCAGGCCAGCCTCTGCTGTGGGCTGACTTGTAACCGAGTCTTTCAACAACCATGATTCGATTGCTTTGGGTTTTCGGCTTTCTCAATTTTGCACTTCTTTGAAGACCTGTTTGGCGCAAACGGTGAAAGGCAAACGGTGAAAGGCAAACGGTTGTGGTATTTCTAATGCCGGCCTGCGCAATGTGTTTTTGAGTGCGATAATACTGCAGAGCTGCGAGCCGCGTGCGAGTTAATCTCCCTTCTCTTCCCCCGTCTCCGCGTGCCAGCATTCTGGGGCGATTCGGACGACAGTATCTCAGACGCTGATGTCATCCTGAGTCCACGTGGTCAAGAAGCAAGGGCAGATGACTTTGATGACTTTTACGATTAAAGGTTTTTAGCGAGGCTTGAACAATGAATGTGGATGCATTTAGATGTTGTTATGCTTTTTGGTGTGTGCTTTACATTATCCAGTGCTACTGTGATTTAGTTATGCATTTTCACAAGAATGATTTACATTTGTATTGTTCTGTCTCTTCATTTTGCAAGGCTCTGTCGCCATCTTATTTGTATCACCAGTTGTAAGGTTTACCTCCTTCAGTAAAATAGGTTATGTTTGTCGTGCTGTAGTAATAATAATTACCAAAAATTTCAGCCCTTTGACAATCCATTCCTGGAGAAAGGCCTCCCCCTGATATCGTGCCATTGCCAGTTGTTTGATCATACTTGACCACATTGGTCTGCAGTGTGGGCTGGTCAAGGTGGGTATCAGGACCAGTTAAGATATCACTCTTCCAGTGCACTCAGCCATGGATGGACATCGAACTCGGGTCGCCAAGTTTGTATCCCAGCGAGGGAACTACTGGGCCACATGATCACACCACGTTCATTTAGTCCTCGCTATTTTCCTGCGAAAATGGGAATTGTCTTAGTGGCTGTGCCGGTGATTCTGTTAACAATGGGAAATAACCCGTGCCTTCATGCGGTTGTCACGAGTGAATGCATTTCCCGGCATGCACAGCCGACCCGGTGACTCGATCGTCAATTGAAAGCATCAAGCTGTAGTAATGGGTTTTTACCCTTTCAACTGGTACAAAAACTGACACCTTTATACAAGGCATCATGTTTGCAATAACCACAACACAAGCAGTCAAAATGCAAACAAAAAGAAACAACTCTGATGATGATGATATGCACTGTCCTTGAAGTTGATTGGTCCACACCCGAGACAGCTTTTCTTAGAGCCTAGTCTCCATTGGTGTTAGAGCATCAAGCTGGTTAATTTTTTTTAAAGGCTTGGGTATCGGATTTGGCCACTGAATGCTGATTGGTTGTTGCCAGGCCACGCCCAGCCAGCTAGCGTCATCGTTGCAGATTGTGCAAAGGAGAGGCTTAGCGCTGGACAGATGGGGCAGAGACTTAACAATTTCAAAAGGTTTTGATTTTAATTGCAATGATTTATGAAGTTTACTTTGCGTTATGGAAGAAACTTAAAAGTTTAAACTGTTTAAAATGTTGTTCCACCACTTTAAACATATAAAAAATATCCAGGATAATAATGTTTCATATTAAAGATGTGTAAGTTAATTTGGCCTTCCTGATAGTGGCCTACGTTGTTTTATAGCAATGTAATATTAGTAAGATACTTAACTCATGACCACAATGGAATACATGAAATGTTTCCAAACATGAAAAAATTCATAATAGAGGTGTTTGGGTTAGTTTTCGTAAGTATAAATGTTAAACCCGCCAACATCCGACAGCCAATTAGTAATGTTTGCCACGTACACAAAATATGGTAATTTACTGGTTCAGCACACCGGTGTGTTGGAGAGTAAACCACAACATTTACCCTCCAACACACCAGTAACGAATTGGCATGTTTTGTTTAAATGACAAACCTTACTAATTGGCTGTGACGGGTTTATATTTGCTCGATCTGACTCAAAAATCTCTTATGAATAATATTAATGGCAAAATCCTACGACGTTTATTTGCAAGGCTGTAAATTGGTCTAGAAAACTTTTGACGCTTGAAATCCTTGAATTATGTTGCAATTTACTTTATAATTTTAATAAATGCGCACCCCAATAGTCGTGCTGTTTGGAAGGGTACTGCCTGCATATCAAATATAATTATTTAAACATGTAATGCACAGCAGGTGACACAATGAATCTGTAATGTTCCAAATAGCACTGCAGCTGGTTTGAATCTTAAGACTACATGTGTAGTGAGTTCAACTGAGTCGCAGTCGTACTCTTGGCGGCAACACATTTATTTAACACCAACACACGGAGTAACTGCCCCTTAACAGACTAGCAACCTCTGGTGGTGACCACCAGGCTAACCACGCTAATCACGCCGTTACTAGCTACAACGGACCGGACCACAGCTTGGGTCCCGGTCCACGTGTTGGAGACTCTGTAGGACGTAGACGAAGGTTTCTTCAGGATGAACAACAACGCCGGTCCCTTTGGGGGACCCGGCTTATATCCTCTGCGGCGTGGCCGGCTCCGCCCTTGGCCACGCCCACCTTCCAGAACCCTCGAGCAGGATCTCGACCCTGACACGTGACCACCCCTAGCACCCACTTGGGGCCCCTGTGTAGACTTAACCGGTCACGTGTCCTCTGGGGTCAACCAGAGTGCCACGGCTTTTAGTAACCCCATTTCCATGGCCGGCACTCCCACACCCCATCCTGTAGGCGCCGGCACTGCACGCTGAGCGTGGTGTCATCCAGCGCTATCGATCAGCGCACGCCTTGCCACTCTAGGGCCGGCACCTCACAGTGACATCCCGCGATGTCACTACACATGTAAAGGACTGAAATTTTTCATGTCTTTGTGCCACAAACTGACCTTGCCTAACCCATTTTATAAAAAATATATATCCAATGGATTGGTTGGAATGGTATTGTCTTGGAAGTCAATACTCTCTTAATGGTGTTAGTGAAAGAGATTTTAGAGCCAATGTTGGATATTAAAAAAAGATGACGTCTTAGTGTAAAATCATTTTGTATTCTGCTGCAGCCATATATTGCTTTTCAAACCTTGATTCCTGGTATATAATGGCTTATTTATTTTGCCATGAAAATGAAAGTTTTTGTCCTTTATACATGATCGGTGGGCTGGTTGTCCTGTTTGCATTTATAAATGAAGACGGTGGAAAAAAAAGGCCTATCCAAGCCGACTGCATTCTGTCAGAGGAGCATAATACAGATTGTGATGGCAGGCATGCTGAGTGTCTTTATAATCAACGGCAAAAGGAAACGGCGGAGAACCTTTTACATGCAAGCGATGAACCCATTTTGAAAGAAGAAAAAAAACATATCCCCAGGCTCCTTCAATCAAAAGGAGTGCAAATTATAGTTGACAATATTCATATATCCTCGAAATAAATTCACAGAGTGAACGAGAAGTGACATCGTAGGGGAGAATTTGAAGCTTTGGCCCAGCGGATAATTGAGCACGTCTGAGGGACTCGGGCAAGTTAATTTAGAGCCCAAGTAAATGGGGCAGATTCTCATATCGCCGAGGGAAATGGAATTCATTGCCGGCGAGCTATCGAGGCGTGTGCAATGTGAGACTAATTTCGCTTCCTTCACCGACTGCGTGTGCGAGCGAGCCTCATTTCTTTCTTCAATCTCGGGTTTGTGGCAAAATAAAATAGTAATAATAAAAAAAAGCCTGTGATGCGCCTAGAGTTTGCAAACAGCAATTCCTCAAGTTTGTTGCCGTTCGGACTTTTAATCAGATCTCCCCGGGAGTATGTTTTTTTGTGCGTACGCTTTTACCCCTGAACATGTTTGAACACTCTTTGGGTCTTTCGGTAAAGTCACGTAGATAGAAACATAATAAATAGTATGGTGGACTGTTCAACGCATTTTTTTTCCAGAAAAAGCTAGTTAACGTATATTGTCGGGCAGAGTGGTGGCGCAGTGGTTAGGCACTGGGATGTAAACGTTGCAACCCGAGTTTGATTACCAAGCATGGCTAGCGTCACTGGCAAGTGAAAAATCAGTCTGGGACGCCCCATCAGTTCGTCACACTGATCAGTGTGGTGAAGTATGGTCAAGCAGCTTTCAAGACTAAATCAGAGTGAGAAGCCCTTCACCATGCAGTCGGTTGACAAAGGGCTGTAATTGTAATAATGCACGTTATGTCCCTATTTTAATTAATATAACTTGTCGCTGGGAAATGCAGAACAGGTCTACTGTATGTTTTATAATTTACAATGTATACTTTAGGACTCTTTATATTAAAACGTGTCTTTCCCAAAACACGTGAAGCCTACGTTTGTATTCTTTCCAGCTAAGATTGAAAACATGCGTTTTTTACAGTCCACCCGTCTTATCTGTAAAGTCGGGGGGGGGGGGCATGATAACTGTTTGTAAAAATGATCCAATACCAATGGAAGTTTAAAGTTATGTTGCTATTCGAATTGATCACAGACTTGCCCAAGATGTAAAGACACAAACTGGTGGTAAATGGACCCTCCGTGGCATCGCAATCCTGCCTGCCAAGGCATGCTCTCCCGGGCAGGACCGCTATGCAAACGGCGTGGTAGCATCACGGCCTATAGACGACGCATGGCAGAAGAGTCACCGTTATCCATTGCCAATTAAATTCCTCAACATAATCATTCTGTATGCATGATCGTTCCTGTTACATTGCACAGGCTGCCAGTTTGATATTCCCTTAAAATTGTGTTGCTACAAAATGCCAATTTCTTTGGCACCTGGCCAGATTTGTGGCTTGTTGAAGACTCCATATAGCTGTTTAGGTGATGGTCTGAAGTTGGTGATACTACAGACTACGTGATCGTGGCACCTTCCTGTGCTGCATCGACACATTTAGGAATGAATGGAAGCATTGACGAAGAAGGTTAAAGACTCGTTCCTGCGAAATTGCTTCTGCACAACGATGCTGAGTTTACAAAGGCGAGGTTTTGTGATGCCCGTTCGCGTCATCAAATTGTAATTTCTGTTGTCGCTTCAAAGTGGCACAGCGAAATGTTGCTTCAAATGTGGAGCACAATACGAGAACACGTTTTTTTTACCCCAGAGTATGTAAAACACTGAAAATGTCGCTGTGCTGAACAATACAATTACGTATCGGATTACATTCCCTTTTAGAAATTTTCCCTTATCATATATGTGACATGTCACTCGACGTCTTTGAGGTCACGGACCGCGACCCATTAGTCTGCACGTGAAGAATGCGATATTCAGAAACGCAAAATGAATGCGTTTTTGTTTCAATTTAAAGCTTTCGTGACTGCAGGGATTCATCTTCTTGGTTCTTTCGGTAAAGTCACGCAGAAGGGAAATAATAAAAATAAAACATAATAAAAATACAATTCTCACGACGTATCGGCCACAACGCAAGCAGCCGTCCTCAGGTGAAGAACAGGTCTGTCGGAAAGACAGCGTCTGAAAGACAGGTCTGTCGGAAAGACAGCGTCATTCAGACGCTGTCTTTCCGACAGACCTGTTCTTCACCTGAGGACGGCTGCTTGCGTTGTGGCCGAAACGTGACGCTGTCTTTCCGACAGACCTGTCTTTCCGACAGACCTGTCTTTCCGACAGACCTGTTCTTCACCTGAGGACGTCTGCTTGCGTTGTGGCCGAAACGTCGTGAGAAGTATTTTATTATGTTTTATACTTATATTACTTTATTATTACCCTTCTACGTGACTTTACCGAAAGAACCAAGAAGATGAATGCGTTTTTGTTTCGTTCTCTTCGTGGCTCCAATATACAGCTGGCCACTTTTGCCGCGTGTCCATCAAAGAATGCGTTTGTACGGCGCCTTATTTGAAGGGCTAATGAGAAACTAATCACGTCGAGCATCAACATGCCAATTAAAGAGCCTCGTGTCAACACGGTTAACCTTGAAGGGACCCTTGGCAATGTCAGAGGGAGAGAAAAATTATATATATCTTAAATCATCACAGCTGTGCTTCGTTGATTAAAGTGGCGTCAAACAGCCCAAACTCGTGAATGGCAAGCGTGATCCGTTGGAAAATGTTACCGCACTAGCGATGTGTTTTTGTTGAGTTTGTATACTTAAAAAAAAGTAGTAATTGCTCAACTCTACACCGCTGCGTGTCATTTTGTTTTGCTTCTGTACTGAATGCAATAATTTAGACCGGTTCGTGATCTTACATCCCTGTTCACCCACACGGTTTACCCCGTATTCTTGTACAGGAGAATTGAGTTTTCAGGTCCATACGGCGTACAGCCGTTTCAAATACGGGCAAAAATATTTTTTTGACTATTTGTGTTGTGTTTCACCCTTGTGATAGGACTCTTTGTAGGATGAACGTTGAGATTTATAAGGGCACGGGGTGACCAATAAGGTCTGAATTGGTCTGTAATAAGGTAGGGCACTGATCAGAGGTCTCGTAAGGGGTTGGGTGGGTGGCTACGGAAACCCGGGAAGAAAAAAAACATTGTTTCACGGAGATGAAATGGAACAATTACGAAAGCATGCTCATTGGTAATATGAGCTCTCCGCAGTGACCAGCAATGCAGTTGTCTTTCTCAGACGCCATTTGGAAGGACCTTGATGGCACATTAGCCCCGAGAAGAATGCTCAGGCAAAAGCAAGGCCCCTAATAATAAGCGCCAATAATTGACACTCGGCTCGCTCTCCATCTTGAAGAGAGCGAAGCTCTCCAACGCAAGCGACTTTTGCAAGCCGCAACCACGAGGCGTGGAGATGCGGGTGGGGGAGGAATTGCTTTGGCGAGGCTCAATGTCACTTCTGCATTGCTGCAGCATGCGCAAATGTGGCAGCAGGCTTGGGATTTGTCCACACACACACACCGCGCACACAAAAAGCGTTCTGGGACGTCCCAGGGGCAGATGGAACAGAGATAGGATTGTGTGCCTCACAAACGGTTGGCGGATTTTGCCGGCGCCCGCGATAATAATAATAGGCGTTCGGATAGCCACGCCGCTTCGCGCGCGACTGTTTCATTTCGTGCGCACGATCCGGCGCTGCGTGATTAGGACATTGGCAGAGCGAACGGACGTGTCGCGTCCCATGTGTGCCCACGGATCAGGCAGCCTGTTTGGGCCCGAGGTGATGATACAGGAGATTATCTCTTCGACTTTCAAGCCAAGCCTCTTTTTTTTCCCCTGCAGCCCCCAGTTAAAGCCATAATGCGGCTCACAGCCCTGCAGCACTTTGCAATTGAACGCAATGTGCGGTTTCCATTTGTTCATTTCTTATCACCATCTTGACGCTGTAGTTTAGCCGCCATGTAATTCTTTGTGTTAATGTGAATTCCGAAATTCCGAGCATGGGTTGTTTTTTTTTTGCTGTTTCTGCTCCGGCTGTTGCTGGTACCTTTGACGTATTCAATACATTAGATGAATTATTGCATCTGTCTGTGCGCAACTTTAAGCGATATTCCCTCGTATGTGTGTGTGTTTACTCCAGGTACTCGCACATGCCAAACACGCATTGGCCACACATCCAAATGCAAGCGAACCATCCTGGATGCAACTACAAAAACGAGATTCGGTGACGCTTTCTCTCGCCAAAGACAAGAAAATAATTGTCGCAGGGACACAGATGTTTGTTTATCTAGGGCAATTACGTAAGACGGATTTAAATCATAATGATGGAAGAAAGAGGTAAATAGAAGCAGGATGGAGTGCTTTGGGGAAATAAAATTTTAGAATGAAAGGCAACATACCAATGCGTCTCCAAAGGCAGTTCTGAATCAATGCACGTTGCCTGCCGTGGCATACGTCCGTAAAGACAGCCACTGACAAAGCATTTGGAACAAAAAAAGCTGAAAAGGACACACAAGAGTGGCGAGTTACATGCTTGGAATTACACCGAGAGACAGTGGAGCGCATGGATCATTGGGGGGGGAGGGGGAGGGATTAGACAAGTTACAGACATCGCATTGACGTAAGTGGACTTGGAGATGGGGTTTGGGTTATGGTAATGGCCGACGGATGAGAATAGTGACAATGGCAGCCAAAAAGCGAGAACGCGGTCAAGAGGATGAGAGCAGAGACGGAGCGACGAGGTCAGGTCGTGCAGGCGTGACATAGATTGTGACCTATGGTGTGTATGATGAACTTCCTTCGCACCGTACGTAGCAGTCAACTGCGCTATTCGGAGGTGAGAGATGGTGATGGAATGGGGGAGGCCATCCGGCGGTCGACACACCATGGCTGATTATGTTTTTTTTGGTAAGTGAAGGACGTTGTCACTGTTATAGCCATCATATGGAATGCCAAATTGCACGTGAAAAGTATGACAGTTGCAGTCCACGGGCGAATTTTTTTTGTTACTTAAAGCCAAATGACTGCCTTCATTAATAATTGCATTTTATATTTTTAAGTGCACTTTTAGACGAGCAGAATTCAATGGCGCTATGATACAATGCATCTCTTCACAAATAAGTGCTGGGGTGCTCGAAATGGAATGCGACAGTGCAATTAGACACACGTATCCTGTACATTGCTCCGACGTTATATTGCATTTTGTATAATGGAAAACAGTTTATATCAAGGGCTACTTAACATACACACAAAAGTAATGTGCTTATTCTATTGCAAAATCGGACGCGTCACAAAATGAATCCCATGGCCTTGATGACAATAGCATTATGTCGCGCGTACGAGGCAATCAGAATCTCAGCGCAAGCTCATTTGTGGTGCCTGTACCTCAATTCTTTCAGGGTGGGGCGGTGTCACCGCTGTGAGCGCTGCCTTGTCAATCCAAGTGTCGTCAGTTTGATTCCTGGGCCATCGCTCGCGTCAGTGTGCGGCGATATCCGAACCACTCCTCGGTGGGGCCCCTGCGCCAACCCTTCACCGATCCGTGGTGCATTAGAGAGCCCAGAGTGGTGAAGTATAGTCATAAAATAACCCCATGACTGCTGGCATGGGACGGAGAGGCCTGCAGCAGTGGATCGCCAAATTCGTTAGAATTTTTTTCATTAAAAGCCATCTCTTAAAGTAGTTTTCTTGGCATCTAAACCGACCTCTGTTTTCTCTCCGTAAATGACCTTTGACCTTCCAGGCGCATGGTGTCCAGCGGATATTGTTTAAACCGGTGCACTCTGTTGGGTACCATCAGCAGAGTTACGCGTGTAAAACAAGTATAGCTGGTTTAATATGTAAGCTTTCGCGATCAATATCATCCATAATACAGGTTTTTTTTGGAGGTCAGATCGCGTAAATGTTTTTTTTGGGTTAAATTGCATAACAATTTACGTGATCTAAACCAAAAAAAACCCCTATATTATGGAAGTATAGCTGGGTTGCCAGATGTTATTGGCAACAGCATTTCATCTATCACGACAACGGGCTCGTGAATGAAACGAGTACTTCTTGACCACCACTTGTTCAAACACTCGTCTCCTTCTTTCGTATGGATGAATAACACCAGCAGATGAAAGATGCGATTTTCTATTTGTTATATAAATTCAATTGTCTGTTGAGAAGCGGAGTGGATCTCGTCCACTACTCCTTTAAATGAGAGAACACAGCAAGGTTGCCGATGGCTTCTTGCTTGAAGGATCTTTGCGAGGACATCTGTTTTCGGCCCTCGACATTTACATGGCATCGACGAACCAAGGGGGGGAGGAGGTTGGGGCATGGGTCGTCTCGTATGGCCCTGAGGAAGACCTTTGTTGCCAGGCTTAGTTGTTTCTGCTGTAACCCAGGGGTCGACTGGCGATGCTACGGCTCCCTTGGCGTTGTCATTTGTTATGAACTTCGTCGTAAACCTCGTTCCCGTAGCCGGGTGGGCCACGAGAAGGCTGACATCATCCACCACGATTTAAAAAAATGGCCTGTGCGACTCGTCTCGTGGATACGACTGCGAAGGTGTTTTCGCAGCCGTGCTGTGCATCTCTTCCCTGTGTGTGTTTAGGGTTGTTAGCGGTGTCAAGATCGGCCTCTGTGGAGGAGGCTCGTGAAGGACGCTACTGGGCAGTTGGAGGCAGTCGTCCTCCAACAACAACGGAGAGCGGAGGAGCGACGCTCACAACAACGAGCGGAGCGCCGGGTGGCTAAAGCACAGCAAGTTGGCACAGTAGGGGGCACAGGTGGTGCATCAGCCAGTCATCTCAGTCATTCAGTCAGTCGACCCGTGACACCTGGGTCTGCCCCGTGACCTCCTGCCAGCGGGCGTTCAACACTTCACGTGGCCTCAAAGGTGCACATGGCCTGGCACAAGCGTCGTGGTGACGTCACCGCCACTTAGTGGCGAATGGCGGTTGTTGTTGTTAGGGTTGTGCAACGCGTGTTGTTCGGCACCACGGTATAGTGGCACGGTGCCATCATCATGCCGTACACCACGCGGTACAATCCGTGAGTTTTACGTTATTGGCACAACCGCACGCGATCATATTGTGTCCATCGACAGCACCTCCAATGCGCTGGAGAACCATTGATACGATGGTCCCAGCGGCTACGCTTGGCCACCTAGAAACAGATGCGGCCGACGCACCGGCTCGGGCTTATGCTTTGTTGTGGCGCCTGTGACTACAAACAAACAAACAAAAACCCACGGTCACTTTCAATCGCCTTGTTCTCACGTCGGCTCACGATTGCGTGCGACGCACGCGTTCGCGGCGCGAGGTCCTTAATGAGCAAAGGATGCAAACGCCGAGGAGCCAAAGTTTTAACAAAGCGCCCACCCCCAGATGCAAGACAAAATCTCATCTTACGTAGAACCATATAGTCCAAGGCGCTTTAACGATACTCATGGAATTGTACGTGAGATGATAGTGGTGACAATAAAGGGTGCGGTTGTTGTTAAAAGTGGCGGTGGTGTCGTTATGGTGGCAGTTAGGAGGACAGGTGGAAGTGGTTAAGGAGGGTTGGGGTAGTGATTGGGGTGCACCAAAATCAGATCAGACTTAGAACAGAATAAGATAAAATAAAACAGAATAATTTTACGAACACTATTAAACATAATTTAGTTGACGTTAGTTTATTACCGTCAATATTTCACACAACTGTGTCAGTTCAGAAATGTTTATTGAGGCCCCCCCAAATAGGTGTTTTTACTTAGGGTCCTTAATTTCCCTCGCACCACCGACGCACACAAACAAAGATGACCCGTCTAGTCATTCACAGCCTTAAGGCAAGTGCAGTTCGCGAGCACCTATGAACAAGGACCCGCACGGCACACGAAGGGGAGGCGGTGGTGTGGGGAGTGACCAGCACCACGCCCGGCGGTCATTGTTTCCCCACTGATTTACACACCGCACCAGATAGTTAGTTAAGGCTGAGTAGACCTAGGGGATACCCTCCTGGCCCCGATTCAAATATTCGCCACTGCTTATTTCTTGGCCGTGAGCTTGAGTCGTAGCACAGTGCACTCACCACGCGCCGCCACCACCACGCCTGGCCACCTTTGTCTCCCTAGTGGCCTCATCTGAGGCTGAGTCGACCCAGTGGGAGGCGCTGGACCGGTGCAGATAATCGTCACTGGTGTTGGCCGTGGGCGGGTTATCGAACTTGGATCGCGGGGTTCGTAGCGGAAGTAGTGCGCTAACCACTGCACCGCCACACTAGCACCTATAAGTGCTGGCAGGTGTGTTGTGTACGTGTCAGCCGAGACGCTAACGTATGTTAGCACTGATCTTGAGTTCGATTCCCAGCCACGACTCACTTCAGTGATGGGTGATATCTAAAAAACAGTCCTCGGGCCCACCAACACCCCCTTGACCAACGCGCACTGACCAGCGTGGTGAAGTATGGCGAAAGCCCCGGGGATATGCCTTCATTCAACAGTGGATTGGGAAAGGGCTGTAATGTTGTCATCATAAAAAGTCTTAAAAGTTTCGTGACTGCAGGAATTAATATTATATGGTTCTTTCGGCAACGGCACGTAGATAGAAGAAAAAATAATAACAATAAAATGATAACAATACAAATAAAGAATACAAAAAAATACACAAATATCACGTTTCGATTGCTTGTGTTGCGATCGAAACGTCGTGATATTTTTATTATTTTGTATTCACTTTATTTTCATTTGTATTATTTTATTGTTATTATTTATCCTTCCATCTACGTGACTTTATCGAAAGAACCATAGAACATTGTCATCATTACTTTTCACTACGGAACGCATGTGCGTTGAACTTCTTTCGCACCGCACGTGTTGCTAATCGGAGATTCAGGACGAAAACGCCGTGTGATTTGAATTCTTTATACATTTATATTTTAAACACTCCCCCCCCCCCACTGCGAGACACCTTACGCTGTGTGTCGGCTGCTTGTAAAATTAGATTATGTTGTCACGCGCGCCTTGACAGGGGGGGGGTGTGCGGTGTGGGGGCTCTTCGGTGTAGGCTGCCGAGAGCGTCCGTCGCCCTCTGTCCAGGACTCTCCAAGCTAATCGCTCCGTGACAAGAGGGGGGTGGTGGGAGGGGGGACTCCACCCTTAATGAGCAGCCGTCGCCGCGAAACACTGCGCAAATTTACCCAGCGGATTTTCAAACATTTGCGCCGTTAGATTATTGCTCGCGCTAAAGAGCGCCGGGCCGCTCAAACTCTATTAGGCGGACGATTTAATTGAGGGAGTGGTGCGAAGTTATTTATTTATTTCCTTCATATCTCTCTCTTTCTTTAACCCCACCACCACCACCACCACAACCACCCCCACCACCCACCTTTGTCTTCCTCCAGATGTTACTGTTTGGGAATCCCAACGACGGAATGGCCAGAGAAACTCAATATCTCTCTCTGGGCCCTCTGTGCTGCGAAGAAAGGCCCCTTATCCCGTGGCTGAAACGTGTTCTACGTTGTCTTTGTAAGGCGGTGTTATTGACGAATGTGTTGAGTGTTTTTTACGTGTTTATTTATGTTTTTTTGCTATGGAATGGCATGGGTCTCCACGACTCCTTGGAAGCGTTGTTCAAATTTATTTCGAACGCGGCCGGTGCGTGAGGGGAGAAATTGGCGCGTTTGGTTTTGCACACTTCACTGTGAACCGTGGCCCATCTCGGTTCAATTCCTGGCCAAGGCTAACATCATCATTGGCGGGTGATATCTGAACCGGTCCTGGATTCCCCTTCACCAACACGCACTAACCAGCGTGGTGAAGTATGGTCAAACAACGGATATTTATTGATGCAGATAATTGGTGTTTCACTGAGGTCTGCAATGCCCATCTATATGTCTTAGTCAGCTCAAGCCTCTCCTAAATCACGTGACTCCCTACATCACTCTGAATCCCTCTCTTCCCCCCGCCCCCTTTGAAAACAGACGCCACTCCGTGCAGCTCACTTCCACTTCTCCCTCTCATCTCAGCATGGCCCTCTCATCCCCTGACATCTTGGCCCCGTCATTTCCTCTTCCTCTAGAGAAATGCGTATTCAATTTAGATTTAAAAGTGCGTTGCTCCAGTGGCTTCCTAATTTCCCAAGGAAGAGCATTCCAGACGGCCGCATTTGAAAGTGCCCAACGGTGTTCAGTCCTAATAGACCTTAGCAATTGAGATACATTCTAGATCCTGAATAAACATTGCACTTGCAGCAAATTGAAAATCCACTGCTGGACGAAGGCCGTCGTGGGAGATTGTTTTGTCAACAATTTGCCCGATGAGACAAATGGATCGGGAAACGTTTGACTGTGGCCATGCAAAAAAACTGTAACACACGCGTGCTTGGAATGACACCGAGCGACAGGAAGAGGAACACGTGGATTAGAGAATACGGGCAAGTTCGTCTCGGCGTAATGGGATACACATAGCATGGAGGTGCCACATGGCCGTGATGTCGGAACTGGTTTTAATATTTCATCCAATGTTTACCCAGTTTTCATACGTTCTTTCATGTTACGTTTTAATTGTGACTCTTATGAGAGCTCCGTCACTGTGGCTATAATTCCTATGTTATCTTATGTTTCGCCACACTTATTTAATGTAACTAAGTATTATTTTATGGCGTCTGTCGATTGAGACGCAATATACATACAACATGTTATTTGACATGCAATATTGTTAATATTATTATTATGACCATGAAATGCTCTGACACCCATTCACTGTCACGCAGTTCATCGCTGATTCGGTGACCGAGTCGAGACACGCTAACATTCTCAGGGCTTATCATAGAGACTGTCGTCTCGAGACATTGCAAAACGGGGAGTTATAGTGATGTGACACGGAGCTCACAAACGCAATGTTGGGTACTGTTTGTTTAAAAACAAATTCTGGATTTCAACTAATTTCCCAACAACTGCTTTACGTGTTTGGTTTGATGTCCTCTCCCCCCCCACCCCCCACGTACCTCCGATTAGCAGGGTTGGTTGAAATAAGTTCAACATACATACGCACATCGTGACCTCACGGTCTTAATGCGCGTTTGCTATAATTTACAGATGCCCTCCCCCTCCCTCCCCCCATTCCGTCCGCTTTGTACTCCAACGATAACGAATTATCAGGCGCGAGCCAACACAGGAAGACGCCGCGGCGAGAATTACATCTCTCGCGCGCGCGGCCGCGTGTGCGCGTGCGTGCGCGTGCGTGCGCGTGCGTGCGGTTACGCTATCGCTTCATTACGGCCCGCGTCCCTAATCTGCCATTTGTTCTCGCGCTAGCGCTCTTGGAGCCAGCCGAGACCGCTCCTGGAAAATCCGCTTTGCAAAAACAGGCCGAGCTCAAAGGTCAAATTGCCATTTTTTTCCCTCCCGCGCATCTAAAAGGTCACCGACAAATTAGGAGGAATTCACTCGCGACCACCGGGGGGGGGGGGGGGGGCGGGGGGGGGGAGGCGCGCGCAAAACATCCAACAGAAATGTCACGTCGCAAGTGACTGCGACGGCGGCTGATATTTCTGGTAAGGGACACGGATGATTTGAGCGAAACAAACAGCGGCACCAAAAGAAGCTAATGCCATCAGCACTTCTCTGCGTCGTTCGAATATTGTCTTGCCGCACATGGGCAGTGCGTGTAGTTTATATATACACACACACACACACAAGACAAAGACACCCCGAGTAGCCTTAACAGACTGATGGGACAAGTGCTGTTAGCTACACTACCGCGCCACGTATATACACACGCACCTTCGCGAGGCATGGGGGCTGTCTGGGGGTAATTTGTTTGCGGTGCCAGGGACCTAACCGCACGAGTGGTTGGGGGTTTCGGCGGAGAGAGCGCGAGCGCATATCCTCTGCGCAATAATATAATGATTTTGCCCCGCGAAATAAAAGTCATTATCACAAGTAAAATTAATATAGATTGAATTAATGATGTCCCACAGAATCCCATTTCTCCCATTCCTTTTCGATTGTTCGGCGAGCAAACAAAAACCGGGGTGCATCTTGTATTCAATTAGCGACAATGACCTTCCCCATTCAACCGCCGGAGCGCGACAAATTAATTGTGTGTGTTTTTTTGTGTTTGCGTGCGCATCTGTTTTTTTTTGTAGGGGGGCACGTCCTCGTAATTGCCTCTGAGAGACGCCGTCTCCTCTGATTGATGGAGAGCGGTGGGGGGGGGGGGGGGTGTACGGGGGGGACACGGGGGGGGGGACACGGGGGCGGGGGAGGCAAACAGCAAGAGCCGTAAGCAGGAACAACAACAACAACAACGAATGGGTGCTTGCACGTTGGCTCATTTAAAGCGCCCGATTGTGTCTACGGTGCCGGGATTAACGGGCTTTTTCCATGAACCCCGCGAGTTCTTTTTTATTTACATTCGCTTTATATTTCCCGTGTGCAAATGCGCACGCGCGTTTTCCTATTTTGTTTCGCGCGAGCGCTCGTCTGTGCGGGGAGCGGTGGCGCAGTGGTCAACACGCTGTGCGCTGCTACGAACCGGGCGACCTCGAGTTCCATTCCCGCTGACGGTCGATACTGGTGAGGATTATCTGAACCGGTTAGCTGGATCTCCCCTAAGTTGACTCAGTCTCACACGAGTACCTGGTGCGGTGTGTACACATTGCCGTTCGGGAAACAAAGGCGGACGGGCGTAGCGCTGGTTACCCATCTCCTCGTGTGCTGTGCCGGCCTTTATAGGTGCTCGCTAACAGCACTTTCCCAAAAAGTATGTTATGGTTATACGGGGAATCTTTGTTTTTGTGGGGAGCGGTGGCGCAGTGGTTAGCGCACTGCGCTACGAACCCGACAAAGACCCTCCCGCCCCAACAGGCCATCTGTGAAAAAGAGCTTTATAGCTCATCGGATTCCTCCCGTAAAAATGAATATTCTGATTTCGATTCTTCTGATAAACAGCGGCAAGAAATATCTGAACCGATTCGGTGCCTCCAATGACCCTCGGTTGACTCAGCCTCAAATGAGCACCTGGTGCGGTGTGTAAACATCGGCACTTGGCGGGGAGACAAAGGCGACCGGGCGAGGTGCTGTTGGCCAGCCACCATCGTCGCGTGCCGTGCCGGCCCCCATAAGGTCGCTCGCTAACAGCACTTGCCCCCCCCCCCAACAGTCTGTTTAAAGGCTATGCGGGGGAGCTTTGTCTTTGCGTGGTTTTTTTCTCTCTCTCCCTGCAGTGGAAGTGGTCTCAAAAACCCGCCTGTTATCCGGGCGCTCTTCCCACCCCCCCCCCCCCTTTGTCTTTCTAAGACGCCGCCGCTCTTTGAATTCTAGGTAATGACGATGAGCGAGAGCGCATAATGGAAGGTGCTTCACGGCGCGCATTTAAAGCGGGAGCTGCGCTGTACGTTGGACAACATAATCAGAGGAGGGGGCGGCGGCGGTGGGTGGGGGGGGGTTTCTTTTCATCCATCGCCTGCGCCCTCTATTGCCGCGTAGGTGGCCCCAGATGGGCTTCCATTTGAAGTCAAATAAAAATGTTGTAGTTGTCCGTGCGACGTTGGAGACGCGGGCGTGGGCTCACGGGGTCAGGAGCCCCCACTCTGTCCGTGGCGAGTGACGATTTCGCTTTCCCTAGAACCGCGGGGCGAGCGAGGGCAGAGTGAGTGAGCGAGCGAGCGAGCGAGCGATCGATCGAGCGTCTCTCAACAAGCCGGAAGGTTGCGGATTACACATCCTGGTTGCGGGGTTGGCTCGGGTCCATCATCTCCCCGGGGGGCGATAAAAAAAAATGGGAACCGTTTTATGGAGGGATTGAACGAAAGAAATCAACAGTGATGATCCGAATCCGAATATTTATTTATCCTGGAGGAATCCGATGAGCTATGAAGCTTTTTTTTTACACAAATATCCAGGAAGGGCGCAGAATCAGCAAGTTACAATAACAGAGACCCCTCGCCGGCCATTGGTAATGTGGAATGTCCACCACTGGCTCAACGTACGTCAAAAATATACGAACGAGATGATGCAAGCCGCGGCATTGCTTCATTTCAGCAACCACAACAGCAACGACAAATCCACGTTGACGACGTGGCGCTCGCCGGCGCTCATCACACGAAGCCGTTGCTGATACTGCGTGCGTGCGACGTGGCCGCCGTTCCCGTCTGAAGGCTTAACCTTTGGGAGTTTAAAGAAAGCTTTGAAAAATTGAACGGGGCTTAAACCTAAGCTGTATCTACAGTTATTTTTTTTCTTGGTTCTTTCGGTAAAGTCACGTAGAAGGGAAGTAATAAAATAATAAAAATAAAACATAATAAAACAACCCTAACCCTAACCCCTTCTACGTGACTTTACCGAAAGAACCAAGAAGATGAATCCCTGCAGTCACGAAAGCTTTAAATCGAAATTCTACAGTTGTTTTTTTTCTTATTCTTTTTTTTTACAGAACTTCCCCTTACCGCTGCGTGACGTGCAGTCATATTTCGCTGGCTGCGTTGGACGTGAATACGTGCAGGGTGACCCATTCATATATATACTCCGCTGACGTAGCACGGAGAGGAATTACGGTGAACAACAAGAAATAAAATAACCGTTTTAATTCGAAGGCTCTAAAAGCGGCTCCCCGGAATGACCAGATCGCCTGGAAGGCGCCCGATCGCGCCACATCTCGCAGGCTAAGCAAGAGGTGAGCCTGGAGAGTGCTCGAATGGACAGCCTCTCTCCCTCCCTCTCCCTCAACGAGTCACGCGCTTTCGCAGACGTGGGCTCGCATGAACCTTCCTTCCACCATTGGAACCTCATTTGCCAGTAGCAAAATATGATAATTGTTTTTTTTTTTACACTTTTTTCTGGCAACAAAACTGACACCTTTTTTTTTACAAGGAGTCATGTTTGAATTGACCACAATACCTGCAGTGTCTTTGAGTTGTGCGCCTTTTGGCGTCATCTGGTCCAACACCATGTGAGACTAGGCTCTAAGGAAAGCTGTCTCGGGTGTGGACCAATCAACTTCAAGGACAGTGCACATTTTCAGAGTTATGTTTTTTGTTTGCATTATGACTGCAGGTATTGTGGTCAATGCAAACATGACTCCTTGTAAAAAAGGTGTCAGTTTTGTTGCCAGATAAACGGGTAAAAAAACAATTATCAACCTTCCTTCATTTAGCTCTGTCCCTGATATTGTTCTCAAGAACGGTGCTTTTTAGATCGTCATCTCATGAGGATGCAATTGTACATGTTTGCTCATCGTGTAACTTTAATTCGCTGTCTTCAGCGGCTTCTTGTTACACAAAAAGCACCAAGGAGCGACACAATGGCGAGGAGATGTTAACTACCTCGCCTGGTATGCAGGAGGTCGTGGGTTAATTTCCGACCATGACGGCTGCTGTATATTTGGAGTTTGCGTGTCTCTTTTTCATTTTCATCACGGTGGTTAGGAGATGTTAACTACCTCGCCTGGTATGCAGGATGTTGTGGGTTCATTTCGACCATGACGCCTGCTGCTGTATATTTGGAGTTTGCGTGTTCCTCCCGTGGTCGCGTGGATTTTTATCCGGGTCCTCCGGTTTTTCCTTCCACATTTATAATAAACACGCGTTTAGAGTATTTGGCTGCTATAAATGTCCACGGAGTGTCAGCGGAGGGATGTAACGCATCTCTCCTACCCCCCAGCTATGACCAGGTCTACCCCTATCACTACCACTATCACTACCCCTATCACTACCCCTATCACTCTCCCATCACTCTCCCATCACTCTCCCATCACTCTCCCATCACTCTCCCTATCACTCTCCCTTTCACTAACCCAACCCCTCTTCAACCACTCCCGCCCGTTCTCTTGTCACCAAAGCTAAAACACCAATCACTTTGAATACGCTCACTATCATCGTATTTACAATTGTATACTTGTTGTGAAGCGCCTTGGAGTAAGGCGCTATGTAAATATAAATAAGATAAGATGGCAGTTGTCGTGAAAATTATAATAATAATAATAACGAGAACAATACGTAATGCATAGGCAGATTCATCCCAAGGGTACACGGCGAATCTGTCCGACAGCCCCGGGCCCCGCGCTTTGGGGGGGGGGGGGGGGCTCGACGTTACGGCGCCAGATGTAATACTTCGGGTTTAGTTTGAAAGCGTCGGGGGGGGGGGGGGGGGCTCACGCGCTGTGATTTGCCCCGGGCCCCGCACCCCCCCTGCCCCTCATATGGACGGACGTCCCTGTGTCAAGAACACATTTTTGCTAATTCTTGTTTTTATGTATATATATAAAGTTGGGGCATTGAACGTGCTCACGCGTGGGTCTATAATGGCCCTTTGCCGCACTGCCCGTAACGCATCACACGGCCAACGAGCGTTACTGTCAGCACCCAACAAAGGGGGCCTCTGCAAAACCACCACCAGCACCAACAACAACAACAAAACACAAACAGACAAACAGGTGTTTATTCCCGAGGAAACTATCACGCTGCATCATGATCGGTAAACAGATGCGTATGAATAATGTATTTGGCGCAGCACATTCATAGCATATGCATTTGGAAGTATATTGCATATTACCATATTGTCGGAAATAGTATTGTTATTATTATTATCATCATCATCATCCTCCATGTAGCCACCACCAATCTCGTAAGTTGTGCCGGTACGTATTAAATAATTGAACCGGGACCCATGGCACAGTTTGTAACGCGTCGGTGAGCAGTTTTTAAATCCCAAGCATCGCAGTCCACAAAAAAAGGTGCGACTTTGAATATCAACCTGCAATTAAACAGTCTATGACCTAATTCCCACAGCAATTAATTTCCACACTACATGCAAATGGAGAGAATTGGCTGATGAACCCTGACTCATTCGGTGGCAGTGAGTGGATTTGAATGCTGCTGCTGTCTGAGTGTCCTTGGGGCGACTCGTTCTATTCGTCACTATCATTCCAAAAAGGTAATCATCATCATCATCATCATCCAGAGGCCAAGGCGCAGTTCTGCAACCAAACTTCACTGCCGACGGAATGGCCTCCGTTCGCGAGAGCTCTCCAGAAAGTCTGTGGCCCAGCGGCACACCGCAGGAAGTCAACGCAGGCACAAGAGATTCGAAAGGGCCCGGGTAGTACCCACAGTTTACCCCACCGCACACACGAGCTGACCGCGTCGACTACATGTGGTGTGCCGCTGGTGGGACAATCGGCGCGAACGTTCAATGAACGTTGCTCCTAGATTTGAAGCTTTCGTGACTGCAAGGATTAATATTCGTAGGTTTTTTCGGTAAAGTCACGTAGGTAAAACATCAAAATTAATAAAAAATAAAATAAAATAAAAATCACGACGTTTCGGAGGCAACACAATTTTGATGTTTTACCTACGTGACTTTACCGAAAAAACCTAAGAATATGAACGTTGCTCATTGGGTCAACTACAGCGCCGCGAGCTTGAGACACAAAGGGGTGAGTTTGAGAAGATACCTCGGCTCGATAATCCTCAATCAGATGTGACGCCGCCACATCAGCTCATTATCACCGCGCGCTCTCTCTTTCTCTCTGCGGCGTCCAATGCAGGGGTTGTGTCACGTCGGACACACAACGATGATGGGAGGGGAGGGGCACATGTCACTGTCAATGCATTCTTTTCACGGGACCTCCCTTCACAGTATCAAAATATAAGAATAGACAATGCATATAGTATCAGAGCATGTCTTTTTGTTTGCATCTTCACCACAAGTATATGTGGTTAATGCAGACATGATTCCTTGCAAAAGGTTTATGTAATTATGTTTGGTGTTTTCAACATCTTAACACAACTGTTTTATTGCCAAAAAGGGTAAAACCTAATTCTTATATATAATGCTTTTTTTTGGTAAACAAATGTTAAACGGGCCACGGCGGCATGGCAAACGTGGCCTCCACGTGCTCCGTCTGTACGCGGATACAGTGTTGCCCCCTCGCACCCGTCGACTATCTCCGGGTTCTCCGGTTTCCATCCGCAAGTGAAAACACTCGGCGACGGTACGATTCCTGCTTTTGCCGGTCGTGCATTCCGTTCTCGCTCTCACCGCCCGCGAACTTGACCACGTGCGTACTGCACGCGCCAACAGTTGACGACTCGATAAGAATTATAAAACGTGGTCGGGGGTACGGGCTGTGAAAGGGGGGGGGGGGAAGCTGGACTTCTGCTCTCCCCCCACTCCCATCCCACCCCACCGTCCACTCCTCCACCACCCCAAAGGTTCCCACGCTGGTTGGCATCGGCCCTGGTGCACGGGATGACATGGGGGGGGGGGCCTTGTCGAACGAATATCACAGCCCCCGGGTTCCTGGACCTCCCCGGCCCCGCGGGGCCCGCCAGGTGCAGTTGCACCGCCTGCACAACTCGACAGCTGCGCCACCGCTCGCGCGTAGAGAATCCGCGTGCCGTGTCTTTTTTCTGTTGCCTCGGAGATGCCGGGACGGACGTTTCCACGAGCGCAGTGCCTCGTGAGATGCTCAAGCGCCGCTTTCGACTCGCCTCGCCTCTGTCGCTCCGTGCTCGTGAGTCAAGAGTCGAGGGGTAAAGCTAAAATCAAAACTAAAGGGCCACGAGATGATGGTTTTGGCAAAACAAGGCTCGTGCAAGAGGTGCTTGTGCCGCTGTGACAAAGAGTTGTCACAAATTGATGCCCCCGTGAATATTGTGAATGGGGAGGTGGGACGCGTGTGTGACCTGGCTCCAACTCGCCTCCAGAGCGACTTCGACAGGCAAACTAAATGAAATGCCACGGGTCTGGCCTGTAAATCCTCCTACCGTGGAGGCGGCAGCGAGAGTCGGTAGATCCCACACAGCACAGAAGACTCGCCGTGGGCGTGAGGAAGGGGCCGGATCCTGGCTCGCCCGGATAAGGCGTTATACTCCACCTGTTCCATCTGTATGTGATAGAGTGTAAACTAAAACTTAACTATATGTTTTTTGTATTTCACCAGGTAAGGCCCACTGAGCTAAATGTAGCTCTTTTTCAGAAGTGACCTGGCCACAAATGATCGATCCACGACGTGGCTTATCATCGTGTGGAAATTCATGGCAGCCAAATACTCTAAAGGCGTGATGTTGATTTTAAATGGGTGGTGAAAAACCGGAGGACCCGGAGAAAAATCCACGCGCCCACAGGGAGCGAGACACCGCAAACTCCGAATATACAGCAGGCGTCAGGGTCGGGATCGAACCCACGACCTCCTTCATACGAGGCGAGGGTTTTCTTCCAGTGATCCAGTGTCCCTCCACACGTAAACACCCATTAATTGGCCCGTAACCGCCTTCATATACAGAGAACCGCAGAGCGTGTGGTTCCTCCTTGCGCCACTGAGTCGTCCTCTCTCTACGAGGGTGAGAGCGGACACTGTGGGGCGGATGCGTGTTACAAGTTGAGATTGCTGTTGCTGTTGTTATTATTATGTGTGCTTATTTCCAAAGCGCGCTTTAGTCACAAAACAAATTATTTTGGTGATACGTCGCTGGCAGTGGTGGCACAAGGAAGACTAACAAACAACTAAACACATTTTTTTTGCCTTTCAAGGCAGTGTTAGTTAACGAATGTGCTGAATGTTTTTTTTTCTCCGTTCTATTACCGGAAGTGTCCCTTTGCCTTATCCGGGCTTTAATTCCCTACTCGAAATTATCCTGAACAAATCTTGGTTGACTTATAATGGAGACTATCAGCGTAAGGCACTACCACTAGATTACGAGGCTACGCTTATTAATAATAATAATGTTTTACGTGAAGAAACAGATATGCGAAGGAGCCGGGTTGTCTGCTTATTACATTAGCTATTTATATTCTCCACACAAAGATGCTCATCGCGATTTTGTGGTGTGTACCGTGTAGATTTGTATCGACCTACGACGCATATCTCACAGAAACTGCATTATATCCCCCCCTCCCCCCCGATAAACAGCAGGCAGTTCAGCAGCATTGATGCAAGCAAGCCTGCCTCTGCGGATGATACACTGAACGTCGACGCCGGGTCCAATGCTTGCTCATCTTGCACCAACGCTGCTGAAACGAAACCCGCTCCCTTGAGGCCGCGCAGCCGATGGGACGGAATGCGTCCGAAAGTACTCGTTTGTGTCTGTGCATGGCCAAATGTGTGTGAAGGGAAGTCACGCTGTCAGCTTCGTTCGCTCAACGACTATCCTGAGTTTTGAGTTGTGCAGTTCAACATCCAGGCTTTTCGAAACAAACAAAACATGCGAGGCTGTTGGAGTTCGTACGACACAAGCGATTTGGGCGAGTGTGGCGATGTGTGGGGCGACCCGAGTTCGATTCCCGCTCACGGCCACCAACACCCAGTGACGATTATCTGAAGCGGTCCTGCGCCTCCCCTAGGTCGACTCAGCCTCAAACTAGTACCTGCTACGGTGTGTAAAAAACATGGCCATTCGGGAGACAAAGGCGGTCGGGCGTGGTGCTAGCCACCCACCCCGTCGTGTGTCGTTCCGGCCTTCATAGGTGCTGCTCGCCAACAGCACTCGCCCCAACGGTCTGTTAAGCCCATGCGGGGGATCTTTGTCTTTTGGGAGCAACTTTGTCATTTCCTCTTCGAATTTCCATGAATCAAGATTGTCGCGTGTTAAGAGGTGCGATCCTCCCTGTCTCCGTAGTTGCGCGTGCGTGTGTGCGCGTCTGTTAATGCGAAACAACACTGGGCTCTATTTCACGCCAGTCCGTCGTGAGGAATTTCAATGCATGAAGAGGGCATGGAGGGTCCGATTGAAAAAGAGAGAGCGAGCGAGCGAGAGAGAGACGCTATACTGTATTAGCGCACACAGTGGCTCTGTGTACTAAGAAGCCCTATTTACAACAAAGACAGGGGTTCATCACGAGGGGTTGGTTTCAGCGCAGCATGTGTTTCCTCTCCGGAGAAGGCTCTTGATTATAATTAGAAAAGAGGGGTAGGGTCACGGCGGTTTGTGGGAGGAGTGCGCCGCGCATAAGGGGAATGGAATTTGGCTGGGCGGATGAGAGCAGACATTTCTAAAAAAAAAATGGGTTTTGTCTTGACCCCACTTCCTGATTCGATCAGAATTATGCAAGGGCACGAAAAAAACAATCCACACGAAACCCTCTGCATGGCGGAAGGCATCGTCCCGCGTGTTAGAAACAAGGAGCTCCACGGAAGTTGTTGTCACAGAACTACTTCTGAGATCCCGTCAAGTGACCGATTTTACCCGTGCACTTTGGGGGCCGGATATTCAACACATCCGGCTATAATTGTGTTTGTTGCGTGGCAATGAGAAGGACCTTTCCGCTTAGGACTCTTGGAACTATCAGTGAACGACCCTGTGTCACAGAACTCTGTATACTCCGGTAGACCTCCGTACAACCACACTGGCGAAATATGTTTGTTATTTCCTGAAAATAATGTCGCAAATCAAGCCATGTTTGTGGATCGCTCCTGTATATTTGGAGTTTGCGTGTTCTCCCCGTGACGGCGTAGCTTCTTCTCCGGCTCCTCCTGTTTCCCCCTCCACATTTAGAAACAATATCACGCGTTTAGAGTGTTTGGCTGCTGTAAATTTCCACGTGATTAGCCACTTTGTTGAACTGTCATTTTAGATGGCTTCTGAAAAAGAGCTATTATAGGTTAGTGGGCCAAACCTGGTAAAATAAAAAATAAACGAGACTTTTGCCCGTCCAAGAACGGGTGTATTGCAGTAAATCTGAAACTTGCAAGGGAAAAGCAGACCGCGACGTGATATTCATTGCATCAATTCGTGTGCAATTTGTAAGGGCGCGGTGACACAGACTTATTTCATTTAAAGGTTATAATCCCTTGTTCATCATGACGTCCTTTTTACTTCTATGGCTCAAAAGCGTTATGGAGATCACGTGACGTGAGGGTTCTGCCTTTGTAGTGAGGGTTGTGAGTTGACGCTGAGGAGGGGGGAGGAGGCGCCTCGCCCCCCCATGTGGAGTGACGTCACCCGCTTATTATTATTAATGGCGGGGGGTGTCCATTTGGAAGACATCACCTCTTCATGATTATTAATGAGGGGGGCTGTTTCAATGTGGAGTGACGTCACCTGCTTATGATTATTAATGAGGGGGGCTGGCCGACGTGGAGTGACGTCACACGCGGGACACACAGACATTATTGGCTCATTATAGCGGTAAATAGTTGAGTTTATAACTGGCGAAATCTGGGACGTTTAATGTCCCAGGAAGACTTGTAGATTTCCCAGGATAGTTACTGCAGCCAAAGAACGAGCCTGGGAAAACCAGGACAGGTGACAACTCTGGTCTCTACACCAAACGGGGCCTCGTGGC